>NC_140298.1:7269591-7869591 GCF_964211825.1 Aythya ferina
AGCATCAAGCCCCAGGCAGGTCAGTTATCCTCTACTTTAACTTCAACTCTATAAACAAATGAAATAAGAAATAATACTCATACACTTCCTAGCCATTCTTCAAGAATGAATGTCTGATTTTTTTCCCTATATGCCACATCTTCACAGCCATAAAATTGAGACAAAAGGGCCAGAACTTGCAACACTGCAACTGCTACACTGATTCTGAGCTTATAAACTTCCCAATGCTACAATAAATACTGCTTTCGTTGTCATGATATGTGTTCTTACCAAACAGTTTAGTCAGCCCAAGGGGGAAAAAAAAAAAAAGTATCAGCGATGAACATCATCTATTTTGTTTGTGAAAGAGCTTGTTGCAGCCTCAGAGGGCTGCTCTTTACCATACACGTGCTTAATTCCCATCAGCATTAGTGAAGCTTAACTCACACTTTATGGAGAAAAATGAAGGTTTTGTATTAGTCCAAGTAAATGGGTTGTTTTATCTCTCAGTCCCTCTTAATGCAAAGTAGCAGTTGCTTTTAAGCATGCTTTGTAGTTAGACAAGTCTTTGCTGCTGCAGAGAAACGTAAATTTATGGGAGTAAAAAAAAATTGATTAGTGACACTGAAGCCACTTAATTCTTGCTTCCTGTACGGGAGATTGTTAAGCAACAATTTAGCCTGTTTGTATTTTGTAAGGAAGATGCTGTAAGCCTTCAGCTGAGATGTTGGAAATTCGATGTGATTGTCCTTTATTGTAACCAGTCTGCAAAACTATGGTCTTGGTGCAGCTCCACACAGTCCTAATTGTCCAACTAAGATTTTAGAGCACAACGAGGTTATGCTAGGAAAGCACACTATAATTCTAATTTAAAACAGCTACTAATTGTTGCTCTGCATTATCCAGTCATCTCAAGCCAGAGGAAATGATCTTTGAGTACAACCTGTGCAAACCCAAACGTGTAGCTAAGGACCCTAAAAAGCAGGCATATATGCAAGCCCCATTTATCTTTAGCTATAGCATTACACAGTTGTGTACAACAACAATTACCAGTTCCCTGTTTTTATATAGTAGTATATAGCACATTGTGCATGCACTCTGAACATCATCTCCATCTATCTTCTATTAATTCCAATGCAAACATGACACGTGGTGATCAAATAATGTTTAATTCAGATACAGCTCCAAACACCTTCCCCCCCCCCCCCAATATCTACATGGGATAAACCTCGCCAGCCATTTTTTTTTCCTCAGTGTTGCAACTTCACCCAAGCAAATGAAGTTGACTGAATCACATTTGAGAACACCATGTAAAACTGCAGCTCATAGATAATTTTACAACATGCCAATATCAAACTGTCTCTTCCTGACCACACTGGTGTACTTTCATCATTTTCCTAGAAGAAGCTCAGCATTTAAAACCAAGCACAATAGCAAAATATTGAATTGACGCTTATGATAGAATGCATTTGATTAAGACTTAATAAAGTAGTCTGTATATTACCGGTGAATAATGCACTATAAGATAAAGCTAGACATAAAGCAAATAGAGTGTCAAAGCTAATTCCAATGTGCATTTTTCAGCCATATTACTTATTTTATTACTGCACTTTAAAATGCACACTGAAATTCAATAGCTTTTTTATTATTATTATTTGTTTTTAAGCAAGTAACACAACAAATCCCTTGAAGGAATTTACCTGATTTAGTCACATGGCTAAATTAAAATCAGTGCAAGCTTTCCTAGAAACTAGTTAGTTCCTTGTCCTTCTTCATACTCTAAAAAGCATGGTTTAGGAATTGAACACTCCCAGGAAAAAAAAAAAAAAAAACCACAAACATAAGAAGTGATTAAATATTTTAGCTGAAATGATTTTTTTTTTAAATTTTTTTTATTTTTAAGATATTTTCTTCATATTCTGCATGAGCCTTCCCAAACAGACAAGCCATGAACTATTTGTCTTTAAGTGATGTTGAACACACACTGGGTGCCTAAGCACAGCAGCAAACACTTGAGGCTCATATAAATGCATCTTTTTCCATATTGGCAGCAGGCTGGCTTTAACTGGACCACACCACCAAGTTCAAAAAGTACCTTTCCAATACCTGAAGTTTAAAGATCATTGCAAAGGCAAGTATTTGTATGTAAAGCCCACAGCAGACTGCTTGGAAAACATCTCTACATCAGAGCTGGAAGTTCCAGAAGTGAGGTGCCCAGAACAACTGTCTCCCCAGTTCCCAGCTCAAGTTTTCACCTAAACTTCAAGCCAAAGCTTACAACAGCATTTATAGCATTTGGTAAAATAACTCCTCGCTCCTTTTAGTCCTCAAGGCCTGTAGATCAGGGTGAGAAACACCTGAGAAGGAACTCACCCTATGAGTAAGTATCAGAAAGAAATCAAGACGAGCACAAGGTTTCAATTGCTTTCCAGTGTTTTCACTCTGGAAATTTTCTCCCTTGGTTTTCCAGCCCCCTCCCAATTGTTTTCCATCAGTGCAATTCCATCCCTGTTTTTCATCTTCCTTTTTATTTGGCAAGTGAACAAATGTACCCTCCCTCTCCCACAGGGACTGATAACTGCAAGCCCTCCCTTTACCTACATGCTTCAGCCTCTCTTCCACCCAGCATTTATCTTCCGTGCTACGGAGATAGTGTCACCATATACACTGTCACCCTCATGGAGCCACAGATGAGAAACAGAAAACATGAACAGAAGTTTTAAGACACACAGAATTTTAAGAAGTCCCAAAGCCAGGAAATTTCAGAATAAGCCACAAGGTCTATTTATATTTTCACTGACCTGAGAGTGACTCCTTTCACCTAAAGCTCAATTATTTGAGTTTAATATTAATGTCGGAAGCTTTGACGTACAGCAGTATGGAACTTACAGAAATCTTACTTACAACTGAGTTTTGTAGCATTGCAAATATTAAGGATTAATTTAATAGCATATGTTGTAGCACAGAAAGTTAA
Organism: Aythya ferina; assembly: GCF_964211825.1. Classification (NCBI taxonomy): domain Eukaryota; kingdom Metazoa; phylum Chordata; class Aves; order Anseriformes; family Anatidae; genus Aythya; species Aythya ferina. The sequence continues at coordinate 7,272,545 of NC_140298.1, forward strand.
CTGCCTTTTTGCAGGAATAAATCTCAAGAAAATAAAGGCAGATTATTAGAAAACAATCATCATGGTCTCTGCTTCAATGTTTCCACTTGTTTTTTAAATCACTGTGCCATACAGTTGTTTACACAGCAGATCACTGTTGCCGAAGTCCCTAGAGCGACTACCTTCAACATGTTTCAGGGTTGGTTTGGTTTCTGAATTTGGGGCTTTTTCTTCCCTTTCCACCCCGTGAACCTTCCTACCTCCAATGCCCCATGTAGTAAGGATCTGATCCTTACATTCTTGGTGTTTCCTGGAAAAAACAAACACTGCATCTCCTATCTACAGCAGCACCAGTTAGCAAAAAAAAAAAAAAACACACATGCACAACCCTCTGCACTGCCTCAGCCCAAGCTACCAGCTCCTCTGAGCCTGAACACCTCAAAAGGCAAACGTCAGAGCTCAACATACTGACCCTACCCCCCCACTAAGTTCTAAGAATTACCCCTAAAAAATCACGATCCGGTAAAAAAGAACACCTATTTCAATATCTCAGCTTTAAGCACAATATATCCAAGAAGCTTTTTAGCAGCGTCCTAGCCCTTCAGCCTCTAGGACTTGCATTCTGGAAGTGTTCTTCCCAGTTGGGAAAAATAGAAACTTTCTGCTGGTAGAACACGGAGCTCCGAGTAACTAGTGCAAAAAGTCAGAGTCTGAAAAAACAAAAACAAAACACACACACAAAAAAAAAAAAAAAAAAAAAAAAAAAAAACAGAGCAAGGGAGAGGGACTGTCCACACAGTCTGATTGTCTGGTTGGTTTGATGGGGTTTTTATTTGTAGCCTTGAGCTCACTGCTCACACCAAGTGATGAGTGCTCTCCTTGCCTGCTCTCTGAGTCAAGCTGACATTGCAGGGAAAGAAAAGGCTTCTCGACCAGGGGCTGGCAGCAAACCAGCCCTACCAGAGCACTCCCAGCCAGCGCTGTCGGAGCAAGCCGCAAAGGCAGAGCCCTCATCGAGAGGGACCTCACCACACCCTGTCCCGGCAGCAGCACTAGGAGAGGCTGCAGAAAGCATCAGTGGCCCAATTCCACGTGCAGCATAACTGAGCGCAGCTCAACCCAGAATAATCCGGCCCAGTTTAATTCCCATTACATCCAGAGTTGCCAAGTTGCTGAAATACTCTTCCTAACATGCTAGGCAAGAGAAACAGTTCAAAGTTGTTCACCTTCTGCTTACAGTCCCAGATTTCTGACAGGGGCACAAGAGCCGTGTAACTGTTAGTTAACTTACCAGAGGAGGCAGCCAGGGAAAGGATACCCGAAGAGAAAACACAGCACATGGGAGCCAAGGCAAACACTCCTAAGTGCTTACAGCAGCGCTTTGCTTACACAGGAGACAGGACACTGGCAGCATTTGTTATAACTACTTCTAGAACTCTGTTATTTACTCAGATAATCCTGGCCCATCTGAAGACTGGAAAGCAAGTTCAGAAGTCAACTCACTGGAAGAAGATTTCATTTACTTCATTCCAAACTGGTCTTCGCAAACCGCCTGTTTAATCAGTGCTTTACTATGATACGGCAACAAGCTTCGACCTTACAAAACTATTCTGACATGCAAGGAAAACCAGCTTTGCTTCAAAATCAACTAATTGCTTCTTGGACTCATACATCCTTCAAACTGAAACCCATTCCTACAGTTCTTTCTCCAAAGCCATGCTTTTTCATTTCTTCTCTGCAATAAGCAGCACGATTCCGATCAAGGAGCCTCCGAATCACCCGAACAGAACAGCCCCCACCCATTTCCATATGACACTCATAAAGCTATGTTCCCTTGAACACTTCTTTGCATTAAAGAAGTCACAGTGACTTCATACTAGAGTCAAGAGAGGTAACTGGATATTTCTATGCTTCGGATCCCCATTGCTTTCGCCCTCGTAGCAGCTGCTATGCAGTTTAGCAGCTCAGTAAAAATTACTTAATAGAATCAGGTTTTGTGTTTGCAACAGATTCACAAGGGAGATCCTATTTTGATCCCAAGTCTCTCCTCAGCCATATTTTTGGGGTCTCAAAGGTACCAGCTTTGACATTTTCTGAGTTTTAACTTTACATGTAGCTCTTCATATAAAGCAGTCTGAACATAGCATATTACCTGCCAGACAAGATAAATGCTAATCAATAGCTAACTCCCTCCATCCAGCAGTTTTATTCCCAAGAGTCAACCTTGTAACTTGCCACTATCGTACAAGAAGACTAACACCCATCATCACTTATCTGTCTTGCCTTTGAAAGCCAAGGAAGAAAAGTTATCCTAGGAGAAACATATATGCATTGGAACTCCACAAAAAGAGATTGCACTGTTTGGTCCACTTAAGATCTCGAGTGCTTTCCAATATCTTTCCAATCTGTCTGCTTGTCAAAGCAACCTAATAGACAAATATAGAGTGCTTCCCCTCCAGTCTTACACACAACTATGGAAAAACTAGAACTGGCATTTCCAGCCTCACCCACTTACATCACACAAAAAAGTAATTTTTCAAATATGGGTCATTAGTCTCCCTAGCCAAAAACTACAGTGCTCTCCTGGAAACGCACGCTGAGGAACTCCTTCAGCTCCCAATGGTTTAACAAGGAGCTGCACAGTGTGCAGGGGGCCCAGTTCTTCAAGAGACATCAGGAAAGGAAGTGAAGCTTACCACTGATATAAAGACATGCAGGATAATTTAGGCTTAGAATTTTATAACCTCACTAGTGCAACCAGATAAACAGAGTATTTAATTAGCCCCATTCCTAACAATTCCTCCTGAGATGTCAGGAACGATCAGCAAATGACAAGGTCTACATCATTAGTCTTTCTTACGATTGTTTTCAAAACAACTAAATTGCGATCACCAAAGGCTTAAAACACTGCTGGTCTTATTGATTATCGCTGCGCAAAGACATTTTTCTTTCCTGTGTTCTCTCTCCAGCTTTGCACACAAAGATAATTAAGCAGCAAGACAGAGCACTGTTGATAATGCACGTCCCCAGCTGGGCACGAGGCACCCGGGCAAAGCCAAGACCCTTTGGTGTGTGCACGAGTACAGTAACCAGCCTCAGCCACTGTGAAGACAGCACCCGGCTGTCGTCGATAGCAAGGAACATGCTGCTACACCTACGTCGAGGAAAATCAGCAAGACGACTGCTACTGGAAACAGCCCCTACAAAGTGTGTTATGAGCATTGATTTGTCAGGACCTTGATTTATTATGTTTTACAAAAGTTGTTTGAAGCTGTAAGTAAAGAACTGGGATTTAATACTCTTGGAGCTTGCATTTTTCTTCCCGAAACACTGTTTTTGCCTAGACACAGCCACATTCCTCCTCTGTTGACAAATAGTTTAAAAAAAGTTGAGTAACCAGGCAGCAACGTCACTGGGATATTCCTTATGTACAAGAAAATTAAAATAAAACAAATCTCAGCGAAACAAACCATGCTTTCCATGGTCTGAGAGGACAAGGAGTCCTAAGACAAAGGAACAGCTCTTTGTAGGAGACATTTTTGTGTTTTCCTTCTCGTGTTCATAATGAGTTGCGGCCACCGTCACCCAACCTATCTTCGGTTTCCCTTTGCAGACTCCTCTGGGAGCAGCTTAACGCTGCTGCAAGCCCACAGCACAGGAATGGAGAAGCTGCCTCAGTGGTAGCCTCACGCTCAGGAGCAGCTCCAGGCTTGCCCACAGGTATTTCTCCTCAAAGCCAAGCAACCATTTTCCGTAGCCGGAGTTAATTAGGAGGAATGCCAGCAAGATGACCAAGAAGGGCTCTTGTCCAAACTTCACATTATACAAGCCATTAATAGGTTTCATATACCGTGTGAACTGGATAAAAAAAATACAATGCGTTAAACAATTCCATTTGTCTTTACAAAGCAGACCCAGAACAGATGGAAAGTCTCTCCTCCAATCCAACACATGCTGGATCGGGACCTTAACAGTTTGCAGATCCTCTACAGGGGCATTTCTGAAGCACACATCAAATAACTGCATGACATCCGTATCTATACATTTTACCTAGCAGTTTATCTAAAATGTATTTCTGTTGGCAGTGCTAATTTTCTTTTAGTACCTGTGTGTGCATAAGCTATCAAAAGTGTATACAACTTAGCAAAATTATTCTCTCATACATTTAACAAGCAGATAATGTGGCTGAACAGGGAATTAATGTGACTAAGTGTAAAACCAGGGGAAAAAGAAAAACAGCTACTCAAACCTGATCCATAATTTCACAACCTCTGCAAATAAACAGATCAGTACAATTTCCACTCTGTTTTATTCAAATTTCACACTAGCTTTAAAAAGTTAATAGCACAGTTGTGTGCAGAAGTGCTCTCCAGTATGGCATGACACCAGAAAAATCCTGGCTCTTTCAGATCGGTGTAAACATCATTAAAATCGCAGCTTCCTTTAATATATTTCATAACACAATATCCAAATTCCACACACGATACTATTGCTGGAAGTTTCATACAAGGTATTCATCTGTAAAAGCATTTGACTTCAAGTTGCTATACTTAACAGGTAATGTCATCACATGGAATTAAAAATTAACCAAATGTACATTTTACAAAACTTGCTCATCTATAAAATATGTCAAAATACTAAAAATCTAATGCATCTTGGCAGTGAGCAAGAAGGAGGGAAAGCAGAAAGCAAGGCAGTGTGGAAGGAAACTGAATTCTCTTAGGTAATAAAACAAACACTCAGGGATTGGAGCTATTCACTCAGACTGCTTTCTACTATACAATCCACATTCTTGAAATCCTCTTCAATCCCTACATCTGGACTAGTTAACAAAACCCGAAAACTTAGGAAAAAGCAAGGGAAAAAAAAATCAGAAGAGATTCCAATCTTAGGTTTTGACTCAAATGTGTAGAGGAATTTATGGAGCACACTGGATACTGCTGGTGGCAACAGAAGTTGCTCTACAACTTGAGCCATATTCCATTTAGAAGTACCGACGGCATTTGTCAGAACCCTAAATGATTTGTTGTCATTTTACTCCTGAAATAGTATCTTCCAAGAAAATAAGACCCCATCTACCTTTTCACAGTTATTAGCTTTCAAACCCCTCCCTCGTGGAAGCTGTAAAACAAGGGGCTAATTCCTGCCACAGGACATCGGGAGGCCTTGGCCATGTGCAGCCCACGTTGCCTCGCCACGCTGCCCATAGTTGACACTGGTGTGCTGTCCACCTCCATCAACACGCCTGCCCACACAAGTGCAGCTAAGAGGAAAAAGAAGGAAGAGGCAGCGGAGAGAATGGATAAAATTCATTTGTTGTCTGTCAATAAGTCTATAAACCCAGCAGCCTTGTTACTGTGCCTGTTTAAGCGTACATTTGGAAGCAATAGAGCTGCTATCACCTGCTTTTAATTTTTTCCTTATGCAGGCAACTGAAATAAGTCTTCTTCATAACCACAGAATATAAAGATGTTACAAATAAATTTTATTAACTCAATTTCATTTCCTATGATATAAAGCAGAAAGAAATGAGGAAAAAAAAACTCTAAAGATTTGAAAAAAAATAATCAACAACTTGAGGCTCCTTACTTCAAGGTTAATGTGAGTGAAATTTACTCAAGCTGAACATCACACCAATTACAAAAGCAAAAAACTGTAAGCTCTGCTTTCTAACAGTAGAGGTAGACACGCCATTTCCAGAACTCTCATTATTTATAGATTTAAGATGCTCCAGGGACTGATTAAGGCTACAAAAGTTCTATCAATACCATTAAGCTCACTAAAATGCAGTTCTCCCCTCTCAAAGCATTTATAGCTTTTAAAAATGAGGATACAACTGCAAATGTTTTAAAAATACTATTTAATGTTGCTGTTTTTCCCCAAACTATAATAAGGTAAATTTTTTTAAAAGTAATCAACTACCACAAACACGAAGTGACCTAACCTACATAATAGAAAAAAATACAGCAACACAGAAGCAAGCCCCACACAAGGTTTGGGTGGTGCTGGTCCTTTATTTTAGTTGTTAGGCCAGAAACAGAGAGGAGCATATCACACTGAACAGTGTCTTAAAACAGCACATCTTAAAGAGCACATCCTTTCTGGAATGTTCCTCAGACCATGTTTGTTTTGTGTGTCCTGCCCTCCTTTTTTTACTATTATTATTTTTATTTTTTAAATTAGTTCATCCTACAGCAGTGGACTGTTACCTGATTTGACTACTACAAGGTTAGCCTACAAAGAGGAGCTTCAGATTGAAAAAGCTGCTATCCGAACTATGCACTCATGCAACCTGGAGTCAATCTTCACAAGGAAAAAAGTTGAAACACATGTGAGTTTCCCCTTCCAAAGAACATCCACAATCCAGCAGAGGACCGTGATCTTTTTGGTGGTAATCAAGTATTTGACTTCAGAGAACACTTACTTAGCAGTGACATTCATGACAAGTCAGCACTTCATCCCAATACGCTTTTCAGTAAGTAGTGGTATTGAGAAATTTGGGAAAACTGTTTGCTAGGAACAATTTTATTTGTTCAAGAGCAATTTTGTTCCTTTTTTAAAACAGTGGAGAAAGTAATCTAGATGCCTCTGAACAAAGCTTTCTTCATAAAAAGAAGACTAGTCTTTTCCCATTGAAGATGCCTCTCCAGAAGAGCCTAGAGACCTATAATCACACAAATTCAAGAGTGACTTCTTTTTTTTATAGTAAGCAGATGATACTATTAGACAGGCACAATCCATGCACAGGCTGGTAAGTTACCTCCTCCTAAAACCCAACAAACTGAAAACCATGGATCATCCTGCTTGCACTCACAAGCAGAAATTGAGTCAAAGCGAACCTCACACCTAACAAAACTTAAAGCTTCATGCATACCAAGCAATCAGCTAGCTCAAGTCTGGAAACAGAGTCCAAACACTGCACTGCAATCAGTGCACAATAATGACATCAGGAAAGCACAACATTATTTTCATTAAGCCCAAAAATACACTCAATGAGAGCTTATTCTGACCTGACAAAAGGACTGCAGTAATTTCAGTAGTGATATTTACCATTATTAGGTGCAGGTAATTTTCTTCCTTCTTTTCTTCATTATTTAGAACATCATTTCACTGTTACTTTTCCAAACAATGTCATTTTAATCTTTGTGGCATGCATATAAGAAAATTGTGTAGGTGCAGTAAGACCAACTGTACCAACACTGTCCTAATACCCATTCCAAGCCAACACGTATGGCTGCATAGAGGGAAGAACAAAAGGGAGAATTCAGTAAAGAAAAGTAAAATATTTTATGCCAACAGAATGGTGTGCAGAATTCGAGTTTAAGTAAATTGTGCCTACTCTTAGAGAAAACAGAAGCCATCTCAGATGAGCTGCTTCCAATTATCCATAGGAAAAAAAATAAAATAAAACAGGGTCACCTTTTAGCTGCTGATATTACTACTATCTTCTTGGGAATGTTTAGTTACTTTAGTGAAATCAGATGTCTTCCTGGATCCCAAATCACTTTAAAGACATACAGATGGTCTAAATGCTTGCTTTTCCTTTTCATCTTATTGTCCACTAAGACACATCAGCCCTGTGCTGGCCAGACCATTATTAATGATATCAAGCACTTAATTCCCCCGCATTCAGATAGTCTTGGCTTTTTTTTTTTTTTAAGCCAGAGGCTTTAAATAATCATTTACTAAATGATTTGTCCACAAATAACAGACAGGTGAACAGCATAGAGAAAGTAGTCATCTAAACAGCAATGTAATGACCTGTAGTTAAAAAAAAATAAAATAAAATAGAAAGATGTCTTATATCAACAGCTCCCTACCTTTCTTCAGACTGCCAGGTTTCCATCATGTAAAGAGTGGTAGAAGTTGGGAGACAGTTTTTTGTTTGTTTGTTTTTAAATAAAATGGACAAGAATTTTAATTAAAGTATTTTGACTTCGACACAGGACACGTACTCGTTTTCTTAGAGACTTCCACACTCTACTGCTTAGAAGATGGCCTTGCAGCACATCAGGAAGGCCATCCCCATTAGGAATTAAAAAAAAGTTGGTCCATTAACTACTTGCACGAACAATCTAAGATTTCCTAAAAACCACAGAAAATAAATAGACTTGAATGTGTGCATTCTGAGCAGTACGGTGCCACAGGCATTACAAACGTGGTAGCTGTTATTTTTAAACTCCCCACAACTTTCCCCACCAAGGGAGAAAGATTCTTCTTCCACAAGAGATTGCCATTAGCTAGTAAAAAAAAAAACTACTGCAAAATGCTGATGTAGTCAAATGAATTATACAATAATTATTTTCTTATTAAGAAACAAATGCATTCCTCGATTTGGCTGCCTCCCAGAAATCCTAATTAACGTAGATACTACATTTTATTTGCATTAGGAAAACCAGAGAGGCAGCTAGGCCTTGCAGAGATTTTAAGAGCTGCTCAGGCTGGATGCACAGACGAATTAACTGCTTCTAGATATTCTCCTGTTCTTCACATCCATATCTGCTGACTAACATGAAGCAACCCATTAGTCATCCAACAGCTAGTCCAAGCCACACACTAAATGAATACACATTGCGCATTTACATGCGGTTACCTTAATTTAATATATCAGTGGCTACACTTCTGCATTTTTTAACAGTGAAAACGTCGCTTTTACATTTTTAACTTGCCAGAATCATTCAGCTCTCATAGCTTACGTATAATCAAGGCAGCCGTGCTTTCATGGCAATAAAACAGCAGAAGCGCAGCCAATGGTGCATACCTAAAAAAGCAGGGCCTACGGTTCCATCTTGCGTCCTGCATCTATTTAAAACCTGGGTGCCTGAAACAGGCAGAGGCTCCCATCCATTAAACTTCAAAACCTAAATTCTTCTGAATTCCCATGATTCTTGCACCTTCATCTCTGAGATGCTCCCTGCTTACCTTACACAGTTAAAACAAACAATTGTGTGCAGCTGACAACTGATTTTCCCAAGACAGTATGCTAAATTTTGCAATAAAATATATTGGATTTAACATTCTCGTATCATACATAAGACAGACTAAACAAAATTAGGTATTGTTTGCACATTCTAAAAGTAACCCATTCCATTATTCACACATCCTGTGAGATCAGGGAGCTTTGACAAAGACATGATAGTACCCTGAACATATTATACATGCTTGCTAAATATTTCCATCCCTTCAAATTTTTAGAAGAACGTAGAATGTAATCAGTTTGACAGTTTGAGTTGTACATTACTGAGTCTGAATTACTGCTACCATAAGCAGACTAAAAATAGATGAAAACAAATAGTTAAAAGCCCAATTTTGGAAAAACATCCATATTCAAGTATTAGTCTTCAGCAACTGCTTCCTTAAGAGATTCCTGTAGACTGTGAACACTGGTGTTGCTGAGATAAATCAGGTTTTTGTTTGTTTGTTCCCTCCCCCGAGGGGATTCCACCAATTTTTCCTTTGTCAGGATGTCAGAAGTTACAGGTGATTGCAGCTCAAAGCCCTTCTCCTGATAAGGTAGCAAAGTGCAACAAAAACCTGAATTAGTCTAAAGCCACGCTCTTGTGCTCTTACTCTTCTGCTGTTTTCTTAAAGACAGATGTATTTTACAATATACAAATTCCTTGTTTCCACTGTTTTAGGATAACAAGTGTCTAAGCTTTAAAGGGTTTTGAGTTCTGTACCATTTTGTTATCTTTAAGACGACCAAGCGTGTGGCTGAAACCTACGCATACCATTGCAGGAGAAGCACAAACTTCTTCCTTGGAAGAGAAATAGATGGAGATGCTAGCTGGAAGAGCAAGTTGTAACAGAAACACTGCAGAGCAGTTGATGCAGGGAGTGATGCCCATGTACTGCACTTTCTTCACCTGAAAACAAGTCCTTGCTCAGAGCTTTTGCTTTCAGCGTAGCACAGCTAATCTTCAGTTGACTTTATTCTGCCTCTCCCTGCACATTACTTCAGTTTTCCTCTTCCTGCTTTAAACCTACTCTTTCCTCTCTTTCCTCCTACTCAACCCAAATGACTGTAATCAAACAACCCCGTAAGCACCTGCCTCATCTTCAGGTCAAAAGCACTCGTGGAGAGCTCAGCCCTTCCTCTGTAGCACTGTGCTCATCTCAGACTTCTCACCTCCTTGACTTCCATTGATCACCATTAAACAAGCCAACAAACATATACGTGCATCTCTAAATGACGCATTACTTGGCCTTTCTGAAACTTCAGAATAAAATATTTAGCAGTATTTTTAGCCAGCGTTGCTTTTAAAGCCAGAAATTCTGTTTGGAACCAGCCTGGTGATGCAAAAATTTCTCTCATTCAGTGGTCTCATGAGGCAAAACATTTTGCCCCCCTTTCTTTTTCTAAACAGAACACTAGCTTACATCCAGCTTCAAGATATTTTCCGTAGATCCCCTGGGAATTCCCACTCCATATTTGAAATAACTCAGATTATTTCACTTACTGGAAGGGGCAAAACATCAAAGAGAAGTAACGTCCTACAGGCAACGCGTCTGGCATTCAAAAAATATACATTCCAGAACCAATAATTGAGGAGTTGATATTCGTATAGAATTTTTTCTTGGATAAGCATAAGGAAGCATCACTAAGTTGTAGCATGTCCACACTGTAATAACAATATTAAAACGAAGTGTTAAAACTTATTTGAAAGAAGTGAGCAGCTGAACAGATACGTCCCTACCTGGCCACATACTTGAGAGCCCCTACATAAAGTCACTTACAATAATTAAAGGTTATGAGCACCAAGGAAGCTTCCTTCCCCTCTCCCCGTGGGAGGCTGGGGGAACCAAGCGGGGACAATGCCAGAGCCATGGTTTGGGCACCCGGCTCCAAACAACGGGTAACAGCAGTGACCCCATCTGCCAAACAGCAGCAGAAGGAACCGACCCCACGTCTCTGACAGCAGGCATCTCACAGAGCAACTACAGGCTACTTTCATCTTGGCTTTAAGAGATTTGGGCTAGCCAGAGTTAGATTCATCACAGTAAAGTACTTTTTCTCCCCCTGGAGTACTTTTTCCCCCAGATGGAGAGCTCCTCTCTCCATTTCAGGAAAAAAAAGGCCAAATATTCTGATTTATATTCTAACAGCTCATGAAAACTATTTGCTTAGTGCTCTCTCCTCATCATCCTGCATCTCTTGCCATACGCCTGTTGAGGACCTTTGTGATCCTGACAGCCTGAATCACTTGCACTGAGGCTCCCTTTATCCTGAGGTACTCCCTGCACGTATGAAGTGCAGTCAGTGGAAAGTAAGAGATAAAAAGAAGATATGGTAGGAAAAAAGTCAACATGCCACCATTCCTCCAGCCTCCCATGCAAGCCAAAAAGCCCTGAAAGTGCCCAAACCTCTTTGCCAGCCTTCAGAGCAGCAATAGATTGTTTTCCTCAAAGTAGCCAACACCATAACAGCACTGACAATAAGCTTTACTTAGCATTTCATTCAAGTTTTACCAAAAAAGTGGTGTTTTTTTTTTTTTTTGAGTCTCAAATACCAGTAGTACCTTTGCCTTGAAGAATGCACTCTACTTCCATGATAATGACCCTAATTAGCGCAAGCCATCATTTACTGTCAGAAACTAATACCTCCAACCAAGTATATTAAATTCAATGTATTTTCATTAGTTATAATAGACAGAGACTTGGCTTTTAACTGACATTCACTATATATTCATTGTTATTAGTAGCACTACACAAGATAATGGAAAAGTAGTTGGGGAAGAAATGGAAGATTTAAAAAAAAAAAAAAAAACCACCATGAAAGGAGGCTCTCAGTTTTCTATGCAGAAAGCTGCCCAAAAGCTCTCCCCTCAAACTCTGAGGAGCTCCATGTTTTTAATCAGACCTCCTATTAGCTATTACAGAATAGGAACTTGAATACGCTGTAAGCCAGAAGACTTAGATTTTTATGAAAAAGTGTTATATTCAGCAGCTTGCATAAGCAGACTTACTTCAAAGAATTCTTGTGCACTGTGATTTCAAAATGAGCTGAAAATAATAAAAAGCCCAACTCTTTTGTGACTTGGACCCAGTAAGCTGCAGAAACATAAATAGAAGTATACCTTGACCCAAAGCAGGAGCTCTTTGGCACTCCCAACAGAGACCTGCTGGAAGAAGCCCTGCACTGTTGCTTCAAATAGGATGCCAGGTTTCACCTGCATAATTCCCCCTGCAGAAGCCATTTCTGTATCTGTTCTCTATGTGGAACTAACGAATTAGCTATTTGTACTTCCCAACTACAATTCAGAGTATTTATCTTCTTATATATATGTATAGAGAGAGAGAGAAACACCGTTATTGGAAATTAATTACATGAAATAGCTCCCCTGAAAATTGCTCTATGCATCACATTTAATTATGAATATTTTTGTAGTGTCACTAAACATGGAATATACTTTGTGTATGCTAGTGCATTTCAGATTACGATCCCCACTACAATCCATTTCTTCCTAAAAATCTCTTTATGAAGACAATTTGGTGCTTAGAGTATTCCAGCTTATTTTTGTTACACCACATAATGATGGCAAAATAATAGATGTGATTGCCTGCTAAAAGATGACGACAAAATTAAGGGCACAACACCACACTTATATCTGCTGGAGATTTTGTGTTTTCTGTTTGTTTGTTTTTAAGGAAACGCTGTTTGTTATAATTCAGTGGTTTTTTGAAGACTAAGTATATTAACAAAAACTAGATGAATCTTTTTTTTTTTTTTCAGATTGAACTAACTCATAAGTAATTTACCCTCACCATTAGATCAGAAAAAATAAAGTAAACAGTACCTACCAAGAGGTATCTAAGTCACCAGTAGTTATTTTTAGTATGTATTCTTCATCTTCTGCTCATTAAGCTCAAGTCATTTCACTACAGTAACCAAACCACAAGCGCAAACTTCTCCAGTAGAAATAAAAGCAGAAAAAAAAAACACAACAAATACATTCAGGAAATAATTCACATTTGCAAAAGGTTTCTGCTACGACTTTCTTACTGTCCTCCCCTAGTACATGCTAAATGCTAGCAGCAATACGTACCAACACCCAGACAGTACACGCAAACGTAGAGAATAAGGGCCTCTTGTATCTACTAGTTCAAAGACAGCATCGCAGAAACCCTTTTGCACGCTTTTTTATTTTATTTTTTGAGTTCCCCATTTGCTTCCTCCCCAGCAAACACCACGACTTGATTTTTTTTGAAGTTTTTTCCAGGCTAAGGCAAACAGATCGTGTTGGCAGCCAGCATTTCCCTTCCACCTCCCTGCCTGGCATACACCCCCCCACACCGGGGCACAGCTCCCCTTTCTCCCAGAGAACAAGGCTCTCTCTTCTCCAACATCCCAACAACTCCATACCTCTCCCACAGAAGTTTCTCAGAAGGCAGAAGACCAGAACCACATCTTACACACCAAACACTCACGGATTCCTCCCTGAGACCCTGCAGCCTGCATTTCTCTTTTTTTTTTTTTCACAGCTGCACCTTATCTGCATTGCCACCTTCTCCTCAATAAAGCTTCACAGGTGCAGATAGCACACCTGGGTCCGTCCCTGGCCAGCCCCTGCAAGTAGGCCACCCCCCAAAAATGGGGGGAGCTGTTGGTATTCTTCCTTTCCACGTAAGAGCTATTTACCCCTTTTTTTCTCTCCTTACACTACTGCAGAAGTCCCCCCGCATTTCGCTTGTCTCCCCTATCTTGTGACATTGCTGCGCACACCGTCCAAAACATCCTTCTTTTGGATCAGTCGCATCCTTTGGGTGCTGGGGACCCGCAGCCAACAAAACATCCCTACTCAAAAAACATCCAAAGGTGAAGTTAAGCAGAGAGGCTCACATGCTATTGCTGACTGGAAGCTATTGCTCCATTTAGTAAAGCAATTAAATACATGATTATTCAGAAGTGAACTCATATTCAAACCAGCTGAACCTCCCGTATGTTTATCATTAAGCAGATTCTAAAGAGGTTGTCTGAAAGAAGTCATATGGGTCTGATTTTTTAAATTATTTGTGAGCAAATGCGAAGGGCTAGCTATCAAAACAGTGGAAACAAATATGTCACATATAAATAAATCTAAATAGTCACTGGTTTGCAAAATCTTCGCTATTTCTGCATTTATGAACATAAAATTTAAATCACAAGCAGGATGACGATGCTCCGCATGAACATCAAGATCATCTTCTGTCATTCACAAAGTTGTCATCTACATCGGATTTTATTTTCGGATTTCGCCATTCTCTGAGCAGTACATGCCGTGTACAATACCACCAGGTGGCAACTTGAAGCACTAACATTTGGATCTTCCCTCAGGTGCATGCCATCATTCCCCAGCAAGCTAAAGTGAAAAATCCTGGCATTAGGAGCAAGTCAGCTAATTACTGCTGGAATAGTAACAAATAAAAAAAGTCTGTATTTCTATCTCAGACAACATTCTCAATACAAGAACTTTTATTTCTTCATTACCATTTGTAAAAGTTCAGTAGCGAAATACCAAAATGAAAAAAAAACCATCAGTGTGTTATATATGGAGGGTTAGAAAGATGAAGAACACAGATGGGATCTAATCTAACAGAAACTGAATTCTCTAACTAAAAATTAATTAAATTGGAACTCTGCTTTGTGAAGAGGATATTGGAAGCAGGATAAGGAGACCACACCATGGAAAATCTGTTTACAGCCCTATGCCCAGCTGCGCTGTTGTTCTTGTGCGTGTATGGGTTTTTGTTTTGTTTTGCTTTATACAATTAAGTAGGAATTATGAGAATTGCAATGAAGCAGCAGAAGGTAGAAGACAACATCACTGTATGACTGAAGTAGGAAAGCAGCACTGAGGTGAATATGGGTGCAGGAAAAAACTTTGAAATATCACTGTTGTACCTGAAAAAATGGGGCTGGGTATGGGCATGAAGAACTGTCAGAAGAAGGGAAGGAGCAGGGTGATCTTACAGACTTTGTAGGATGCAGATTGAACTGGCAAGGGATTGGAAAGCTGAAGAGTTTAAAGAGACTTCTGAAGTGGTTATTTGTAGAAAACCTTCTGTGGTTCTCTTAGCACAGATACAAATTTCAGGCCTACGCTGTGTGTTATCAGGTAATTTTACAGTCCTAACAGCACAAGTCAGGTAGAATCTTTATTAACCAACAAAATTGATAGAAAACGATAATATAACAACTGGAACCTTGCTTTACTGTTAACACTTCACTTGAAAGGGAGAGAGGAGCTGTTCTCATGGGGAATTCCACGCCATCAGACAGTAATGCCCACTATGGCTGCCACACGCCTCCTGCAACTGAAGACAGCTCTAAAGAGAGGTCAGCTTTAAAATAATTAAAACAGAAAAGTTCAAAAACTTTCTTTTCCCCTGCCGAAATCCCATGTGGAAGTTTAGACGGGGGGGGTTACTCATAAGACAATTAAGTGGCAGAAACTGAGAGAAGGTATTGAAGTCCAAGGCCTGGTCATCATCTTAATTGGGAGAAAGTTCTGTCACTCTACGGAAGTATTAAAAAGTAAAAAGACAAAGTCACTTAAAAAATTTAAAAAGCCCCAGTGAGTGTTAGAAGTCACAGAGGGTCAGACACAACGGAGAGGACTGAGCCATCACCAGTAGCGGGGGTCTCTTCAGAAGCTTCTTTTGAATTCATTACCGTGCTTTGGATGGGTAGAGCAGACTGCACCCAACAAAAGGCAACGTTGTGCTCCCTCCTTCCACATCCTCGCTCCACGGGAAGGACGGCCCTGAAATGCCCCATTTTTGTATCCATTCTGCACGTGGAAATTGTATCCCTGACATGCAATTTCCATGTGCATAACACGGCCTGAATGCACATCTTGAACCCCAAAACCAACTCTCAACAACCCAAGACCATCCCTTGGCTGACAGCACCCTGGGTGGGGAGGTCTCCGTGCCTGCACAGCTCTGCAGGACACCCAGCAGAGGTGGCTGCCCGTGACGAGGAAACCCAGCACAGTTCGTGGAGTGTGGGCACGGCCCCGTCTCACTGCCGGGGTGACACACAGCTCTTGGCCAATTATTTCCAGAGCTGTTTTCAAAGGCACGATGGACGCAGCAAGTCTAAACCTTAGAGGAAGAAATACAACAAATTATCACCTAAAAATCCTGTCTTATGACCAGTGTCTCCCTGTATCCGTGCTTTTCCATCCAAAAAAAAAAAACAAAAAACAAGGATACTGCCAGTTGTTTAAGCAGCTTTAACTATGCTTTAACAATTCACACATGACAATGCCATTTAGGTGTTACTAGAGGTAAGTATAGGCCTTGGAAAGACAACAGCATATGGCTGAATATGTGGAGACCAGAATAACTGATTCATTCAGAAAGCAATCACTCTGACCATGCGGTTTAAAGCTTGCAGAGCAAGAGCCCCAAAGACTGAGCACATAAACCACAGACTTGAGCTAAAAAGGCAAAGATAATGGAGGGTGCAAGAGAGCTAAGAGGTGAGGAAAAGAACAGCATCAACTGACATGCTGTCACTTTGCAAAGTAGTGAAACAAGGGAGAATATTAATGAAAAAAATTCCTGGGGATAGAAACCCAGAGATTTTTACCTTTAATCTAGATTGGGTAATGCAGAAATGTGACATTCTCCAGGATGAATGATACTGTCTATGCATACGAGGGCAGAAGCTGCCCCCATGCAGATGCAGAAGCTTTCACTGCATCTGACTGAGGTTACAAAACACCTTTACATCCAAACTGGAAGCTAAAAGCAGGAAAGGCAAATCGGACATTTCAATTCCCAGATTTTTCTAACACGCGTCAATTCCTAAGGCAGAAACATAGGTATTAAAACCCAAGTCACTTAACAAGCTGTTAATGACTCAGCAGAGTCTGCTGTAAAAAATTTGGAGCAGAATGTTAAACGTTCATGTTTCAGGAAATAATCAAAAGACGAGTACTTTGTATTGGTACTGGAAAGAACAGCCTACCTCCCTTCATCTTTTCAGCCTCTCTTACAAGGAAATATGAGATATATTTAATTCTTTAGCCACTAGATTTTCTGTGTAGGTTTCCCGACAAACAACTCTGATCTTTTCTGGGATTATCTTCAAGTACCTATATATGCAAGGAAGAATTCTGCATTAGCCTCCGAGGTCTTTGAACTTTAGATTCTTTCATTTTAGTCAGTTTTAATAGATTGAAATTCTAAAGGACCTTTACAACGCTTCAGATTGTATTGCACAATTTGTGTTACACGAGTCAGGAAGCCATACAGGGGACTTTTGTATGGAGCCACAGAGAACAAGTGCTGAACACAGCCTGGATATTGGCACCGCTTGGGGCTAGCTCGCTTGAAGGGAGCAATGGTACAGATGAACCCCTGCATTCTGGCTTACTCGGGATCCTTACACGTTTCACCCAGGTAACCACCATGTCATTTTACATACTTCAGTTGATAGCACACTTCGGTTTATGGACAGGATAACCACATTAGGATATTCAAGCTATCTGCCGTAAGACATGTAGGTCACAGAAACACAGAGTCAGATAAAAGGAGCTAAGCCTCATCTCCCTTTTGTCTCACAGATTACAAGTGATTCCGCAGTCTAAAAGAAGATGTGTAAATCCTGATTATTCAGGACTGCCACCAGTATCAGTTTCTTGCACAAAGGAACACCTGGTAGAACATAAACCTGAACAAACCTGATGCAAACATTTCTATAGAGGACTTCCTGGGGAGTGTCTTCCCACTCCAGCTAGCATCTTCCCATTCCAGCTTCCCCACCTTTGTTTGCAGCATGATGGGAAGCTTAGAATCATGCTCAAATCATAATTTAATTAAGATGATCAACTAGAATAATTACCTACAGAAAGCTATTCTCCAGCCTGCATACGGCTTAACACTTGATCCTTTATTCACAGGCAGGGTCCCCGCAGCGGTGATTCAGACACGCACCATATTGATTCCCCTGCCATACGTAGGCAAATCTGTACCTAGAAGCAATGCAGAGGTTCAAGCTTGTGCAGCGTGTGCTGCTCTGAAACACTTATTAGCACTTTTGCAACTAGAAGGGATTAATTTAAATCTCACTGTCCCTCACAGATACTATTGTATGTTCCTGTTAGATTCCAGCACACATCTGTTCAAGCTGGAAACCTTGATCCCAATCTGCAGAGCCGGTCCATAGAACAAGCCCCAGCTATACCAACCAGGGATAATATCTGCCTTTTTACATGTCAGGCTGCTGCACTCCTTGGGACTGTGTAATCTGTACAGCCCGAGATGGCTGAGAGTGCTGTTCTTGTTCAGAAGGATTTGTGAAATGAACTTTGTGAGCCCAAATACCTTTACATGTTACCTGGCTAAACTAACGCTTTCACAACACAAGGCACACACAGAATTATTACTCCCTCCCCAGTCTTACATTTCCTTACATAGGAGGCAGACAACCCCTCAAACACTAATGGCAAGTGTCAAAATAAAATAAAAGAGAACTGCAATAGTAGAAGTCAGATGAAAATGATCAGCCTATTTACATATTTACAGAAAAAGCTTGCAACTTCCATGGCTCTATTTCATATGCCAGGGGACACAAATCTCCAAGACTTTGATATAAGAACTTAATTTCCAGCAAAACATTATTTACCAAACAATATATGCAGATACATTCAAAGGGACCATCAACTACTTGGCTTAAATACACAAAGCAATTTCCCCTCCTAAATTTTGCCTCGAATGCTGTTTGACATATTTCCAGCAAAAAAAAAAAAAAAGAAAAGAAAAAAGAAACAACCCACAACATTAATTCTTCACTCGTGCATTGTATAAGCTCTGTGATTTACTGAGAGGAAATCAAAGTTTTCTCAAAGTGTTTGATAATGGACCACCTTCATCAATCACTATGGCACTCCTCGCCAGCAACTTCCTGTGAAGTCTCCGAATGATCCTGCTTCCCCTCCACCCACAAGGCAATGTGAGTTTTGTTTAACTCCCTTAACCATAAAACACAGCTCTTCTGTTAGCCTGTCATCTACTAATCAAGGCTCTATCCGGAAGGGCCCTGAATATCCATTAGCAGTTGGAATGCTGCATTCAAATGCCAGTTTCTAGCAGAAAAATGACAGATTTCGGAACTATTACTGCTGTAGGATAATTCTTCTTCTGCAGATGCAGACGCTTGTGTGAGTCATTTTAACGGTTGTAGTGCAAAATACACCATAAATCCCACAAGGGCTAATATAGAACAGTCCCATCCGCTACTCTAATAGGAGAAAATCCCCAAACACATCTTTCTATTACACCGCAAACTTCTGAATAACATTTTTTTTGTAACAGAGTAGGTCTCTGGCATATCGACTGAAAATATTGGATGCTTTGCACAATGAAAATTTGACTCTAAATGATGAAAATAACCTCGTTTACTGATAGTCACAGATAAAGTATCAGAGAAGCACACTACTATTCCTATGCTAGATGAAAGATAAACCTTAGTATGATAAATAATAACATGTACTTAAACAAGAAAATTTACCTATATTTTGCAGTGGAATAAAGTGGCATTTCATAGGGTGGCTAGGCAACTACGTATTCTGAAAATCTCTGCAAACCTCAGAAGTTTCTGAAAGTTAGCACAAGTTAATCTCTCTCGTATAATCCTTACTATCAGCCTCTTATTCATAAGGAACTCATTTTGTTCTATTCATACATCCAATATGCAAGGTAGGTGAGAGGGACAAGTTTTGCTCTGTTTAGACTCCTTTCATCGTCTGTCGAATCAATTTCGGACTTCTCTGCTCTAAGTATTTTAAAGAGGGAGTAGCGAAATTCTGCACAAATCTCAGTTTCAAATGAGTCTGTTGCTTTCTACATACATTTTAAACCCAGTTTTGCCAGTATTGTTTTTTTCCCCACCGGTTTCACATAGCTATCCTAGCCGTTCTTACCACTTTTAAATGGACAAATAGGAACAAATATATTCTACTGCCTTACATGAATTGTCATGAAATGATGGTAAATACTGCAATGACACTGATGCATTAAATACCTTACAAATTCCCAAGCAGAAACAAAAAGAAAAAGCAACAACCGACGAACCAACTGTGCCCTTACCGCTAAACCCCTGCAGCTGCAGCAGCAGGTAATGGGCCAAAATACAGAACATATAACAAAGAGCATGTAGCAAAACATTTCAGAAATTGTAAGATATATGACTCTTACTTTACCCTGAAATTCTCCAACGTCAAAGAGTGGTGTGGAAGCAAGTGACAGCCAAGACAACAGGTGTGTGGGTAAGAGGTGGTTTCTGTAAAACCTCTTCATGCAAAAAAGGTCAAGGGATGCTACTTCCACATGAAGACATTCCGGATGAGCATAGTTCATCAATAAACCCTAATCCCTGCCTTCAGGCAGCTGATTTACTAAACAGTGACTGTTAACTGAAGAAAATAATTCAGGGGTGACAAGAGGGAAAAAAAATATTTCAAAAAAAAATCGAAGCCTTCCTTTCCTGACATTGTGAAGGTTAAATATTGGGAAAGGCTGCTGTCAGAAGTTCCTGCTCATTGGAATTCCACACATCAAAACCGGGAGCTTTCTGGAACTATGGAAACTTACTCCCCAATTCAGAGACAAGCACACAATATCGCAGATGAAAGACTGCTGACTGCTGTGCAGCTAAACTACTAATTTACTTAGCATATTCTCTTCTTCTGAGATCTCCTTGCAGCTGTTCATTGCAAATGATCCAAGGCAACATTCACATGCTGGAGACAAGCATAGCAAATTTGAACTAAGGAAACATTTTTAGGAAAAGGTGAAAAAGGATCTGAACTCAAGAGAAAAAAATAAATGAACTCCTCCTGGTTCTGAAGTATTGAGAACGTACGTACTCGTTTTGTTACTTTCTACCAAAGTGAAAAGTTTATGCATGAAATTTAAATTAAGAAGGATTAAAGGGTAAAGAAATTAAGCTCTTGTTCTAGATATAAGGACAAATGTCAGCCAGTGAACATATGCATGTTTTGTCTTTGTTGCATTTGTATTACACTGTTCAGACTTGAAGTTTACTTTGGGAGGTAATGTTATATGTAGGTGCAATTATGAAACGGTGGAACCCTTGTGGAATCTAGTCTGGAGAAAGCAGATTGACAGCAATTTGATTAAAATCCCTAATTAACAGAGTATGAGAGAGGAGACAGTAGGGACACGAGGAAGCCATCTGGGAGCAGTCTTTTCTTTGCAGCTCCTAGTCAAGGCCTTGGAGACCTCCATGCAGACAGCTGTGAAACCACACTGATGCCCACCCGGAACCAGGGGGCTCATTTCGTGGAATGGGGCTGCGAGTGCTCCAGCCAGTGGGGCACACTCACTGAGCTACAGTCGGTACCTGTCGTCTTCCCTGATCCGCAGCGGGTTGGAGATTGCTGTCTTCCAGCACTCTCTTGATCTCTGCACATTTTATTTGGATTGATAAACTTTTGATAACGGAGTTTTGTTTCATTTTGCTTTGTGAGTAACATTTCAGAGACTCGAGAGACAAAATAATTAATAATTGAGATTCTAAGGCTTGAGTTCTCCTGGAATTTTGCTCGTTTCATACTGTATAATTTAACTTCTTTACTCAAAGCAAAACAACAACAACAAAAAAATACAGCCTGTGCTTTCTTGCATCCGTCTAATTTCATTTGCCTGTTAACAGGAATGAAATGTGAAATGAAACAGAGAGCTGAATATTAGATTTTGAAAACCGAGTGTACTCAGGTAGAGACTGATACTGATCATTTTATTGAAATATAGCACCTAGAAACCTTTATAAGAAACAGTTGTTATTGTTAATGACACCTCACAAGACATAAATATGCCACCATATGTGTATGCATGCTCCATAGCCTTCATGCACGTCTCATGGTGAAGACTTACTGACATCAAGGCACTGATGCAATCAGCCATGCAGTTCTTTGTACAAGATTTCTTTCCACTCTTTTCATAAGTCTCCCACTGTTATTTCAACCTGTCAAGTTTTCTGGGAAATAGTGTCAGCTGCAGTTCTTATGTTGTAACTAGACATGCTATGCACCCATGTGCTCTCAGGTTTCCTTTGGTTTGAGTAAGTATCAAGTCGGTCTCTTTTGGCATGAGTTACAGACAGAGATATCTCCCAGGTCCCCTAGTCCTTCACATGACCTCTCCTAAAAAATTAACAACCTGCTGGATTCAAACCTGCCCTTTTCTCACAGATCCTTCCTTCTGGGCACCCTAGGTTACAGTCTCTCTCTTATCAGGGACCAGGGCTGGAAGTCACAGGTAACATAAGGCTTTGAAAAGAGGTCCTGTGAACCTCTATTTTAGATGCATCACAAGATAAAAGGAATTGAGAATATATATATCCCTCCCAGAGCACAACTCCTGAATGTCTTTTGGAATTTAGCAGAACCTTCTGCGATGTCCTTTGGCAGTTTTCCTTCCATGTACTGCTGCCCCGCTGTCCTCCAGCAGCTCCCTCCATCTCTCCAAAAACCTCTGAACTATTTTCATCCGACCACTAATCCTGGTTTCCTTGCTCTGCTTTTAAATTCCACTTCTCAAGACTCCCAGCTCTGCAGGGGAGGAGGATGGAGAAATCTCAGGTTTTCAGCAGAGCCCACGTTGTCTTTTGTTCTAAGTAAATTATTATCACCCGCTGAGAAAGCACCTGATAACAGTAACAGACTGTCGGCCAACAGCTTGGCCCCACTCTCAGAATCAGCAGCTAAAACTAAACTCAGTCAAAAAGCAGCCATTGGGCCCAAATTAATTATATACAAGGCAAGGAGCAAAGAGGAGGATGATCTACTGGGAGCTCCTGAAGGAAGCTCAGTTGACCCGAAAAGCAACACTGGCAAATTTTCTTCACGTATTCATGAGACTCTGCTGATGCTCCCGGACCTAAAAGTTGTGTTGTTCCACTTTATACAAGATCTAACACTGTCGGCCAGCTCCCCAACCAGCAGATGCTGTAAGGTACACGTAAGACTGTTATTTTCATGTTGTTTTTCGTATTTGCCTTTTAACAAATAATTATCTTCAATCTTGCAAATCTTACAGAGACATCAGGGCATTACAAAGTGAGTCAACTGCCTGTTGAAAACACGATTCCTTCACAGTATAGAGAAAAACTTCACTCTCACAAAATTTAGAAGAAAACGGGATACACCAAAAACTCTCATCAACAGCACTGCAAAATACAGCCCCTTTTCTCTGTACCTATTGTGTGGGCTTTTAAGTCCTTGGACGGCAGATAGTTTTGCATTCACCTCTTGCACAGCCTTGTGTACATTGCAGGTACGTATCTAAAAAGATCAGATTATTGATAACAACTTATTAACAACAGATAGTTAGCAGCAGATGCCCAACCTCTCTCCATCACGTGGCCTGGAGGAAAAGTCTGAAAGAGAAACCTAGCCGCTCTTCCAACAGTAAAAGCAGCTGCAAAAACTGGCATTTTGTGGTGATTCATAGATTTCTGACATTTTGATGGGCTTTCCCATGCTAACTGCTCTTTTGCTCAACAGATCTTTACTTCCCCTCCTTGCCCCAGCTCTTTAACTCAGTTACACTGTTTATTCATTTCTCTTTCAGTGTCACATTTCCTTTCAATTATCTTTTATCTCCATCACCAATTTTTCTTCTCGTCTCTCTCCCATAGTCAAACTGGAACTAGCCTGATATTTTCTGACATCAACTGTTTGTGGATTTTTACCACAAACGTCTACCATTATCACTCACTCCTGGCTAATTAGATTATAAACCCATCTCTATGCATTTCTACTTGACCAAGCAAAGCTGGTCTTCAGACATTACCAAAATAAACAGTATTAGCAACAATTAAAAACAGCTTGACTCAAATCCCACTGCGTATGGCTCCACCATGAACTTGCTTAAATGATATGTTCAAAAGAGCACATGCATTTTCATTGCTTTCACTGATTTAAATCCTCACGCTTTTTAAAATGTGATCGAGGGGAAAAAACAACAAAACACAAAGAGATTTCTGAGGTTAAATACCGCCATTAAAGTAAGCCAGACTTAAAGTAAAAAGTTGGCATGTTAAAGGCCTGCAAATAGGAATAACTCTACCCATGTCTGTATAAACAGTAATAGCAGGACCTCCTTTCAGATCTCACGTAAGATGTATGCATCTGGAGTCACGCGAGCACTAGTGCGAGCTCTCTAATTTGCAACCAGAAGGTCTGGAGGTTGAAAGAGGAAAAATAACTCAATGGAAAGGTTCGCTAGGACATAGATTAGGATCTTACACTTCCAAACCTCTGTTTCTGTTGGCTGCAGCTCTGTCTGATCACTGCTGAGCTTGAGCACTCGCCCACTTTAGCACTCGAAAGACATAAAAAATGCAATTCTTTACTCAAGCTGTTTCTCAGCCAAGCACATCCTATGTAGCAGGTTTCTGGGCCAGGTAATTTCTCTCCCCCCACACCCCGGTGCTGGAAAGTGACGTTACAGTAATGAGTGAGACAATGTCCTCGTTCGATTGTTCCTGTTTTTCACTACTGCAGTTCTACTTCTGCGTGGTCCTGGTTAATGTGTTCTCTAATTCCCCGCTGATATTCGTGGAACGTTTTTCTGCTGCAAGCTACCTTTAAGAGGAGCCTTTGCTCCTCTGCACAGGCTACCGGCACCGTAGGTCACTGTGCACTGGGAAGAAAGCGGTTGTGGTGGAGAGCTTTTTCTTTCCTACCTCACTGAAGGACACCGCAGAGTGGATGCATTTCAAACACACCTGTGCCCCTTAGCACAGCAAAGCAGAGAGAGAAAACAACAACAAGAAAAAAAAAAAAAAAAAAAAAGATTCTTTTTGATTTGGGGTTTGTTTGTCTGGGACTTGGGCTTTTTTCATGTTGGCCAAGAAAAAAATCTGCAGTCAGGATCAGACTGGCATCTCTTGGTCTCAGTTCGATTCGCGTGCTGCCCACGGCAACCTAACGACGACGTACTTTCCACACAGGGCAAAACACAAGACTGTAATCTAGCCTCAGAGCTAGAGGACATTACATTCCCGATGTGCCTGAGACTCACACGTAAGCTATACAACCTATAAAACCCAGCATTTGCTCAGCTGCATGTATAGCAATGCACAGGATACAACATACAACGTTCCATACCCATAAACTTGATTCCGATGAGCCTATCGTAAAATGGGGATTTTACCCTTAGAAAAGAATAGCAGAAGCGCAGGAGTTAACAGCTGAGCGGAAGAAGTTTAAAAAAGAAAAGCCTGAATGTAGCCTGTAATATATAAAGTGAAAACTGACAAAGAGATGGTAGCAATATACCATCAAATCCTTTGCCAAAGCAAATGAAAAAGTCACCCGGGCAGATAACATCTGGATATATGCAATCTCAATTTAGTCAAAATCCCAATGTAAACAAGTCCACTGATAGCAGAAGGGTAGTTAAACATTCCACTAGCTTTGGATAATTGAAACCATCTTCCTTTTTTTTTTTTTCTTTCTTTTTTTTTTCCCCTTTTTTCTTTTAAAAAAAAAAAAATCAAACAAACAAAAACTTTCAATTATCAAACTCAGAGGAAGAAACTGACAGCCATTGGAAGGATTCCATTAAAATTCCAGTTTTTCACTTAGCAGACAAACATCTCTGCAAACAATATTTTTGTTTACACAGGCTAGAAATTGGTCAGCGTCGTAGCTCTCAAATGGCTTAATACTAATAAACACGAGTAATATATAGCATACACATTATTTACAATATAAACACAGTATATTTTGATCTGATTTATCAGAGTTAGAGAAACACATTCTGCTAATGCTATTACGGGATCATCATTTCCAGTGATGTGAATATTAAAAGAAAATCTGGGAGAAAATACATTTGGATCTGTGTAACACGGAGTTTTTTAAGGTTCTCACACCACCCTGCAAGAGTGCTAGAAAAAATGGCAGCAGTCACTCAGGGAATGGTAAAAATTCAGCAAATGAATCCAGGCTCAAACAAATTTCATTTAAAGGCTGTGTAGGATCAGTGGAAATGTATCATGTTACACGAGCCTAATTATACATTGCAATAGTCACTCAGTCAACCCGCATGTCAACTTACTGCATTAGTACATTATCACTGATAATGAAGTTTTGACAGTAATCTGAAACATCTGCAACAAGTACCAGCAAAGCCATTGAATAGAGAATAGCATTAACAAAATACTTTTTTTTTTTTTTTTTTTTTCCAGTGCTAACAACTTACCATACTTCTGGGGTAAATGTCACGTTAGAAATAACTGTAATCATATATAAATCAACTTTCATGCCTATTGCGTGAATGCAGATGAAATTAAATAGTCTATACAGTCTAGCAGTATCCACGTAATTTTTATGAAACAAAGCTGAAGCGTATAGAGCTGGTCAAAGGCAAACACTGGAGAACACTAGCAAGGTTAGGAAGCACTAGGGGGTTATGAAAAGAAAAAAAAAAAATCCAGTAATATTCATTGCAAAAGTAACAATTAAAAGGAAAATATCATTTGTATGTGCCCCAGCAAACCCTAATGACAACTGTCTAATTAAAAAACAAACTCTACAAATTCTAAAATTCTGCTCTCCTGTAGCTCGCAAGCCTAAAAAGCTAATTTTTTAAAATAGGTCAACTCTCTCATCTTCATGTAACAGTGACAGAAGCAAGTATTAAATTGGTTCGTTTAAAAAGAAAGGGATTATCAGAATACTTATTTGCACACAGTTATGCAGAAAACATCTCAAATGAGCTATTTTACATTGAGTAAAACTCTTAAGTAAATCTAATGAACAACACAAGTTAGAAGGTTTCAAAAATAATAATAATAAAGAAATTAAAGAGGAAGCCCCATATTTAAAAAGTTAAAAGACGGAACTGAAAAGTTTACTCACAAAAAATTATCTAGTTTACATGAAACTACAGGCTTAACATGGTGCATTTGATGGTCATTGATACTGCATTTTAAGATACCCCACATCCTGACAGAGATAACCAATTACATTCCCGTTTATTGCAGAAGGTAAAACAAACATGAGTTAATGTCTGGGCTAGGACTGGAGCTGAATATCAAACTACAGTAAAAATCACATCGCACTGCCATTTAATAATGAATCTAGAAGAGGTATCTGACTTTTGCTGCATGCACCATGTCTAAATATTTATGGACAACCTTTGTACAAGTGCAAAGATAAAAAGGTTGAACTGTCAGGACAGTCTGTGGGACAGGAACAAAATTAACCATGCTGCAAGTGTTATTCTATTGCCTTGCACTTCGGATAAACTCATCGTGGACATACTCTGTATTACCGTAGCCATTAGATATGGACATGTTAACAGTGTTGCATTACACATGAATGGCATAGTTTCATCAATCAAAGCCTTTATGCTTAGATCCCATTTTTCTATTGTTCTCCAGTGTTGGGCTGCTTAAATATTATCATTCAAACCACAAATGTATTCATGGAAATAGGTCTCAAAGAACATGTTTCAATCATTCATAATCCTGCTGCATTTTTCAAGGTATGACTCAGCAGCAGCCACGTATCTTGGCTATACTGGGGGAATGTTTTGTTAATTTTATAAGCCTTTTCTTCTATTGCATATACATCAGAAAATGTATGTATATATCATTCTAACAGTATTTGATTGTCTGATATTGTACTGTTCATTAAAGATGGAATGACTTCTTTCTGCTGGAACGCAGGTTTCCAAATAGAAAAACAAATGAAAAACAGTAGCTCAGAATTACCTAATTAGTA
Source organism: Aythya ferina (assembly GCF_964211825.1). Classification (NCBI taxonomy): domain Eukaryota; kingdom Metazoa; phylum Chordata; class Aves; order Anseriformes; family Anatidae; genus Aythya; species Aythya ferina. The sequence goes on from NC_140298.1 coordinate 7,300,273, forward strand.
CACCTATCAATCTCCTGAATCACGTTTTGAGAAAGAGAATATGTGCAGAGTTTTTCTTTTTCTTTTTTTTTTTTTTTTTAAGATACTGTAATTCCAATCTTGAAATTACACTGGTGTGTGTATTGGTTATTAGTTCCATGTTAAGACCAAGGCACGTTGGGATACTTAACCTGCTCCATCATGGCATAACTCAGCCAGCCGACAAAGTCTCTAATTTAAGTACCACCCACAAAATTGCACTGCATATACTGGGCCTTTAATCAACAACATTTTTATTCCACTGCATTGTGCCCCTCTAGGGGCTCCATCTTTGGCAATTGCTCAGTGTCCCCTTTTGAATGTAGAACGTGAAAATCCCTGCTTGACCCAAACCACAGCTCAGAGATGTAGTACTCCAGCACAGAAACTTCAGTTCCCAGCAAGGAAAACTCCTCTTCTTCCTCCCTGAATTCTTCCAGAGAGAACAAAACAAAACAAAACACACACCATATTTGAGACACATTGGTCTGGAGGATGTTCATATACTGCAGAATTCACAGACTTCTCAATGAGATTCTCCAACAGCTGTACTGCCCCACTTCAGGAAAAAAAAAGAAAAAAAAAAAAAAACATTTCTGGAAGGTATTTACACGGCGCTAAACTTGGATCCCCCGAGCAATGCACTGAAGGTAATCACCGGTACATCTGTTTTTGTCATATTTAAATTCATAGCCTAATTCAATTGCAAATAATTAGCTATTTATCACCATGAAGTTCACATTACAAAATTAGAAGGGGCCAACATGACCCTAACCATTTAACAGAAGATTCAGGTCTTAAAAGGAGGAAAGGGGAGAGAAACAAAATAAACCCTAGCAAACAATCCCCCAGTAAATCAAACACAATCAGTTCTGCTTGCCCATCATACCCCTGCAAAACCCAAATCCCTTTGTTTTTTCAGACTTACAGAATGTATTGCCATACGTATCAGTTAAGTCCATCTTTCATTTTTATAGCCTGAAGAGGAGAATTATTTAGTCAAAATAACGTGAGTACACAGCTCTTGTAATACTTGTGACCTCGGTTTCAAACACCTACTTTGAAACACTACTATAACTCAAGAACTTTTTTTCACTTGCAAGGACATCTTAATTATCCCACCCGTGACATGAATGTTTTTGGAAGATAAAGTCTGTAATTAACTTGTTGCCAAACAATATGTTTACTGTCCCTGAAGGTCAGTTCTCATATAAAGACATAAGGACACTTAACTTTGGAGATGTGTATTGTAACTGCCGTCAAACATTAACTAAGTGGTCATCCATTATCTATAGTAGCAGCAATCCCAAGTACGAACATATTCCAAGAGTTATAAAATGGTGCTGCTAAAATAAACTTCTACCAAGGCTCGTAGAAAATAAGCACGACCACAGATAGAGTGCTTGACCCACTGTAACAGGATTCACTAGAAATTCCACTTAATCTCAGTAGTCAATCCGTAGTGGGAGAATTTGCTCAAGACAGTCAAACGCAATTGTTTCCACACTGCAGAAATCTCTCTTTGCTGATTGCCCTTGTCAGGGAAAATGAAATTTTAAAAGATTTCACCAAAACAGCTGTAAGGACTCCTTGCCTCATTTTGTACTGAATTTACACCAGAAATTCGCATACACCAGTTGGACTTGGAAATCTGTGATGTGCAAAGGGCAGTGGGAGAGTCTGGGTATATCAAGAGGTTTCACTCGCCCTGCAAAGCCTCGAAAGGCAGCTGCACACTCCGACTCAGTTCAGGTCCGCTGCTTTTTTCTGCTTTCTTTTTCTCCTGGACACTTTGGACACCATCTCCAAATCCATGAAGCATCTTACAGCTATACTTAAAAGATGTGCTTGGTGAGGGTAAGAGGTACCATCCATATTCCTAAAGAGCTTCCTGGCTTAGGCAAAAGAGAAGGCAGCCAAGGTTGATTAAATATCTCCTATGATATATCAATTTATTGTATACATGTGCTAGGAGAGGTACAAAGAGAAAAAAAAATGGGAGAAAAAAAAAAAAGAAAATTAAAATAAAGATAAGTCAAGCACTATCTGTGCTGTTGTACCCAGCGTTACTCAGTCTGTGACTCACATCTCCATCGTTATTCTGTATTTCAACAGGAAACCCATCACATTTGGCCCTAACTCTGACTTACACTGTGCTTACAGGCAGAGACAGATGTAGGGAATGGAGGGCAAAGAAAAGCAGCTAATAAAATTCAGGAGGAATAACACAGTCTGTGTCCAATAAGGCACGTTTGTCTCTTCCTCAGCTCACAGCACGCTTTCTTCTGTGTACAGGAATAGGTAACAAGTGAGAACATGCGTTTCCCCCAAAGTGTCGGACAAATGGGAACAACTTCACAACATACTGAAGAAATAATATACAGAAGAATCTGAACGTGGCAAGAGTGAATATACATTCAGATGAGGGAAAAAAAAAAAAAAAAAGGAAGACGGAAATGACGAACGTTCAACTAAGGGATGGAAAGACTCAACTTTGCAAGGGAAAATAGTAAGAATTTAGGAAGGGAAATCAATGAGAAATTAGGAGTGCCCAAACAAACAAACAAAAAAAAAAAAAACAACACTGAGCAAAAGAACTGGAGGAGGAAGAGGAGTCTGGAGACCTTCCCATACAGGTGTGGCCATTAGCACTGTAGTGAACTAGTGGACAAGAAAGCTCTCTTGGCATAGTGCAGCTCATGACAGACAATATTTTGTACTTGTACCACTCACGCAAAATTAGTTGATTCTTGGTCTCCGTTTTTTGAAAAAGTCATGTATGTCAGCACTTTAGATACTGGAATAGCTTGTAAGTGTTGAAACATTTTTCCGTTTTGCTGCTTTTCCGTTGAGAATAGATTAGATTTCAAATTCCCCCACTTTGTTACCAAAAGCATTTCCATCAGCTGGAAACACTTTTCAATCCATCTTGCCAACATTTGACCTATGCTAGTTTCTTTTGGAAGGTGAAACCAGTCTGGATCAGGCATGGATAAGCAATTCTCCACTGAGAGCATGTCAAATAGACACACAGCCTTCTACGAGCCAGAACACGGCAAATGTGTGCTTCTTGAGAACGGGCACTTACTGTTCGTATGGAAGCAAATAACAAGAGCCCATGTCACTCGGCAGTTTCTCTTGTAGATGAGCAGAGGGAACACACATGCTATTCATTTTCTGAAATAATATTGGAGAGTGCTGTTTATATGCTGCCTATAGACCATCTAATTTAAAGAATGTAGCATATTAAAGTAATTGAAAAAGGCATTTGTTTCTGCAGCACAAAACGAAGAGTCTTATTATTAGACAAAATAATCGACGCACTGTTACACTATACACATTTGCCTGAATACTGTGGTATAATAAGCTATTATATGATAAGAGAAGACTTCAGCTAATCTCATCCCAGAAGCGTTCACTCTCAGTCCTTCCCTACTGCCAGTGACCCCCCTGAAGTGCCAACCCAACCAGCTGCACGCTGATTTTTTAGATGAGCTCTCCCATTTCCATGTGAAATGGGAGACAGAGCAGCTTGTGGCACCTGATACCATACCAGTACTATCTCCAACAAACTGCAGATGGAAGTATACCTAAGTCCTTCCTCGTGTTCTTCCCATCCTTCCCCTTCGCCATCCATCCACAGTTTTTTTTCTTTTAAAACAGGTCATCACAAGTCCAGCTCTGATGCCTCTCTAATTTCCCAAATCATGTGCTGACTGACTTGGGGTTTGCAGGAAGGAAAGCTTCCCGCAGGCTGACTGCACCCAGCAGAGATTACAGATGCTTCGTGGCAGCAGGAGGAAGAAAATCGGAGCTGAAGCCATTATCCTTTCCAGTACCACCACACTCCATCCTCTGTGTAAACTCTCTGGCAGCATCGCCCCCTTATCGTCTTCTAGAGTGTCACGTAAAATGAAAAGGTTAAACTTGATGGCTTTTGCAAGGCCTTTGTGTTAGATCCCCACTTAAAAAATAAAATAAAAATTAAAAAAAAAAAATAAAAAAAGCCCATATGCAGCAAAATGTTTTTAAAATCACAGAAACCCAATGGTTCAAGAATCATAGAATCATAGAATACTCCGAGTTGGAAGGGCCCCATAAGGATCATTGAGTCCAGCTCCTGGCACCGCACAGGTCTGCCCAAAAGTTTCGGCCATGTGGCTAAGTGCACAGTCCGATCCCTTCTTAAATTCAGGCAGGCTTGGTGCCGTGACTGCTTCCCTGGGGAGCCTGTTCCAGGGTGCAACCACCCTCTCGGGGAAGAGCCTCTTCCTGATGTCCAGCCGAAACTTCCCCTGCCTCAGCTTGACGCCGTTCCCGCGGGTCCCATCACTGGCGATTACAGAGAACAGGTCACCTGCCTCTCCCTGCCCCTCGTGAGGAAGCTGTAGGCCGTGATGAGGTCCCCCCTCAGCCTCCTCTTCTCCAGGCTGAACAGGCCCAGTGCCCTCAGCCGCTCCTCACACGGCTTCCCCTCTGGGCCCTTCACCATCCTGGTCGCCATCCTCTGGACACTCGTGTCGCAGGTTCACGTCCTTCTGGTACTGTGGTGCCCAGAGCTGCACACAGCACTCGAGGGGAGGCCGCACCAGCGCAGAGCAGAGGACTCAAGGACAAAATTTGCTACCTGAGCTGAATTACACAGTCTAATATTGCTCCCCAGAGAAACTTTAGATATTCTGCTTCTCGAACTAACTATCGCAAGCCATTTTTACAAACAGAATTTTCTTCCAGTGTCCAACAACATGCTTCCAGTGCAAATCCATACACTTTGAAATGCCACGCGCTTTTACTTTGTTCTTTATACAAAAATACAGGGCTATTAGAACAAACAGGTGAACAGGTAAATGTTCTCAGCTTCAACAGGGTCAAGATTTCCCTCTTTTCTCTCTTTAGCATCTCCCTGTTCAATCCTCTTTCCCTCTTTCACATACCCACATTTCCTTTTCCCGTTCAAACGGAGGATACCTGGACACTCAAGCAGTCAGAAGTGCAGACGTACCACTGCAAAACCCTCTAAGAAGCCTGATGTGAGTGAGACTCGCTGGGATCACCGGCTACTACTCCATTTCACTCATGCTAAGAGCCAAAGGTAAAGCTTCATGTGAAAGGGAAGCGTCACTAAATACCCTGCTTCCAGCGCTCCGTGCCAGCAAACATCCCCTGGTGATGGATTGCCTCGCAGGCTCCCTGCGCGTGCAGTCACCCATGGCATGCCCGTGCCTTGTTCCCCCAGGCTGGAGCCTACCGAATGAAGCCACTTTGGGAGTGGTTCGAATGTCCTCACAAAACAGCAGCTTTCGGTCTTTTACAGTTAATCCAGAGGTACAGGGTCAAAATATATGAGCCTTGGGTTTGCATTAACACTGTAAATGATCAAAACAACTCATTAGCTGTGATTCATCCATTTGTGCTGAAACAAGTAAATGTCAGTACTGTCAGGAAAGGGAAAAGTTTATGATTAAGCTCTGGCTATATTCATTCCTCATCATCTCTGCTCAAAGACAGCATTCAAAGGCATTTTTAAGAGATTCAGCACTCGATTTTCCAGCCACCTCACTGAGATAGCACTGCACAGAATTCATACAAAAGAAGTTATGGAGGAACACATAGCCCTTTATATTCAATATTGTCATGTGAAACAGTTTTGCAATTAGCTTCACTTTAAGGCAGAAAAACACTTCAACAGCAAATGACAGAGGATAACGTGAAACAACTGCATTTGTTTAAGCACAGAAAGCAAGTGTGCTTAAACAAATGCAGACATCAAGTCAAGTCATCCCCTGCAATTCAGTGGAAAGCTCACGTATAGTTCTCCGTTGTCTTAACTGAATACTTAATTACTGGCAGCCTTAACCTTTCTGCTGCACCAATTTTTGATCTGCACTCGACGAGAAACAGGGAAGCCACCACCATTTGCCAGCATGTACAGAATAACTAAGCAATCCATATAACGATCCCACTGAGAAAACCTCCAAACATGTCCTGTCCATCAGTAAAGACTGCTGAGGGAACCGTAAACCAAGGCGTTTGAGTCTGTTTGACTTACTTTATGTTCATTTTTACTTGGTCAAGTCACAGCAAGGATAAAATCAGAAACCACATAGGGCACAGTACAGAGAGACCATCTTCCTGTCTCATGAGAAAAGGCTCTCAAATTAGGAAAGAGCTCTTGAATTAATGCAATCTGAGTTAATAACAATAATAAGATATTATACCTCTGGGTATTCTGAACATGAAATTAAGTCACTTCTTTAAAGTATCGTGTAACAGCTCTAGAACCAACAGGCACTTTATTTTTTCTGACATACCAGTAAGTTCTGCGTGCAGACCCCTGGTGCCTTACCATGCCATCACTGCAGAACAACAGCAGATACTTATCAGCTTAGTCTTAATTAATTTGCTCCCAAATGGGTACCGAATTTAGAAGGAAAGAAATTGTAATTTTACCCTGGAAGACCACTTCACACAAATGGGACTGAGTGCTACCTGATTCGTATCTGTCCTCTCATCGAGGCTTACTACACGGGACCTCCAAGTAATTCTAAAAATATCCAGCTGCTATTGCATGTAAAAAGTGCATCCTTCTCTCTGGACAGAATCCTTCTGGGCGAAACAGCGAAGTTGCTCCAGGCTTGTTTTTCTGACATCTCACACGGACATGCCTCAAACACTCCTATCGGTGTTCAATCAAATTTTAATCACCTATGTGGAAACATCCCCAGGTTCAACCAAGTGGCCCTGCCTGCGTTGGGCTGTTTTGGCGCTTTAATCGCATTACTTCATGCAGCAGAACTAAGGTTGACATCAGTACTAAATCTCACAAAACATCAGTTTAACAGTAGTTTGCCCCTTAGGAAATGTATTCCCTTGAGGACAGCTAACGTAGGCTATATTAAAGTCCCCGTTTCAGCCTAAAATCTTCTCAGACAATACTAACTGTTTTCAATGGCAGCATTATGATCGGTCTGAAGCACGGGAGTCTGAGAGGTTTATTTATATGTTAGCTCTTTTGTGTGTGTGTGCGCGTGTGTTTTCATTAAAAAAAAAAAGTCAAAAAAAGATATGAAAATTTGATATTAATTCAACAGTACTGGCTTTGGAACAAAAGCACGATAACATTGTACTGGAGGCAGACAATTAACATTGTGCTGGAGATGTACAATCCTTATCGCTTTCCTTCATCTCTTCAAAATGTTTTACTAAGGAAACAGTCAATGCTGTAATACAAAGACAAGTGTCCAGCAAATAAACGTCTAAAAATAGGTTTCACAATAGTATCCAGTGATTCAGCATGTCAGGAGCTTACACAGACTTTACAAGTACTGAAGTTTATCATGCTGCAATAAATTCCACTAAATCATTTTTTTAGAACCCTAATTGCTGCTTCTAGAGTGGCCAAATTGAGGCACCAAAGCAATGATTCTCTAAAAGGAACCCAGATACCTTCCCTCTGTGGTCTAATTGTTAATTGATTAATGACAGTTTCTTCTGGAGTTGAGGGAGCAGAAGTCTCGCTCTTGCAAGACACAGTTTCTGCAGAAGCAGGGGCTGGTGCACGGGGCTGGTAGGGATGCACATGCATGGACACTGAAGTCAAACCCTACAAGAGCAACAGGCACAGGCAGCCACCTGCAAAGGCTTGGTTGCTTCCTACAACATCTTGAGAGAGCTGCTAGAAGAGCAGAAAATGAAGCGTGCAATTCTATGGAGAACTCTGCCCAAGCCTCCCCACTGCCTATTCTTTCAATTTGTCCATCTGGAGTGTGCCACCACATCCCTCTCTGACAGAGAGCCTGTCCCCATGCAGCACCTCAACGCTCTGCGTTCCCACCTCCGCATTTTCAGCCGATTTACAAAGAGAAGGCTTGGCTCTCGCTAACCTCTCTCCTTTTCCCCCACAGCCCTGTGAAAAGGATTTCTGCATGCTAAAAGTCAGCACAGAGAACTGCAGGCCTTTCTTTACTGTTCTCCCATGGCTGTCCCTGGAAGGCAGGATGCATTACTGCCCTTTGCTTCACCTAGTCCGCCTGCTTTTTGGGGGCAGGACTCAGAAGGGGAGGGAAGAGGTGGTGAATGAAAGCAAACAGATTACACTCGTTTTTGGCTAAAAACAGGGAAGTCTGCAGTCCTACTTGCTACAGACAAGTGGCCCACAAATCCTCCCTTGCTCTGCCCCAGGAGATGCTCTTCCAAAGAGCCAGCGTGTATGTGCTGGCCCAGAGTAATAAAGACACTTCTTGCAGGCTGGCCCGTGTCACAGCTCTACATAGCCTGTTGGGCCTTCAGCTGCCCTTCCCTCACCTGGGTGAACATAACTCTCACTAAATTAATTTTCTCGGAGAGAGAAAAGAGAGAATCAATATTTATTCCAGGATAAAAATGCTTTTCGCTAAAAGAACTCAGCAGTCAAGAAAAATGAGGAGCAATCATTTTGTTCCCATGACAAACAAAAGCTTCCTTGCCAGTAGACACTGTATATTGACAATAACCTGTAAGCATAGTAGCACGCATAGTAATAAGATGGCATTGTGCTGCAGCGGATTTCTATCTTGCAGGCACTATTTTTTTCACTTCAAACAGATTTTTTAAAAATCAAACTATTGTATTTTCCATTAAATAGCAACATTAAAATTGTCACAATTAATAAGCACCTATTTTTTTTCCCCAAATCATCAGCTTTACCTAATGTGTCCTAATTTAAATATTGAAGCCATAAACAATGACAAAGAAATCCCCAACTAATTGAAGACATGCAGAACAGAAAATCTGTGGTGCTCTTTTTTGTCTTTTTTTTTTTTTTTTAAGGAAACAAGTATTTTTATTTTATTTCATTGCAATTAATTTGGCATCCAATCTACCACCAAAAATGTCATAGCAGATTAACTTTACTGTATAGCCTTTTTATTAACCATGGCAGGTCAAATAATTAAAAACTGAAGGTGTCTTGGTAATGAGACTTAACGGGGGGACGCTAATTTACGATGACATAGGTACCTCCTTTCTGTATTACCTCACATACTTGGTAAGAAATCCTTGAAGGGTCAAATTCTTATGTCACCTAGAAAGGAGTTTGATCGCTCCCTATCTGAACTATATCCATTTTGCTTCTCATACAACTTCCAATTTCCACCCTGTCACTTCCACTTGTCATTTAGTGGCTTGATTCCGTTTCAAAAGATGTTATAAGCCATGCTTGTCATCACCTGCTGCATTACATAGACCTCAGCGGTAACTAAGTCACAGGCCAAATAAAAACAGCTTTTGTTAGCCACCCGCTGACTTCTACGTGTAGCAACAGTTCCGGACCTGCAGTTCATAAACCAGCATAAAATGGCATAGATTGGTACTTAATCAATTAGAAATGTTCAAGTAAGCAAGTACTCTCCATTGCTTCCCACATATCTCAGAATATGGTTTACATACTTGGAGCAGCAGTGTTTCCTCAAAGGCATCGATCTCACCCAGTTCTTTCGAACGGTCCTTAATCAAATACAACGTAATCCCATGGGTACCACTGCACCGTGATGCAGTACCTTTCTTCTGGTTTGGTTTTGGGGATTAATTCCAATTTTTATTTTCACTCTTATTTATTTATGTATTCAGAAAAATAGCACCAGTAACAGTGGTCAGTGCAAATCAACAGCAACAGTGCTGCAGTAACTCACTGTTCAATAAGATGAGACTGTGTGTAGGCTCGTTGTATCCTTTAAGTACAAAGGTACTTCACTACTTAGCCCAGTCTTGCAGGTGTAATCTGATGTTACAGTTCTGGACCTTATAAAATGGTAATTAATATGGACTGGGAAGACAACGAGCAACAGCCCAAAATGCAACCGAAAGAGGTTTGTGGGTTTTGTGTTTTTTTTTTTTTTTTTTTTTTTTTTCAGCTCAGGAAAAGCCCTGAGCTGAAAACAGTTAGAGATTAAGAGAAAACTTTCGAGCAGCATAATCTATGCCTCCTCTGTTCCTGCTCTTCCCTTCACACTCATTTATGGTCATTTGGGGACCTGCTACTTTTTTTTTCCCTTCTTTTTCACACCATTCTAGAAACACGGCAATAGCCAGCTTCGTGCATGGGAGGATGGCGTAAGCTCCTAGTACATTTCCCAGTCCCCAAACTCATTTAATATAAAACCCTCAAGTTGAGGACATAACAGATATTAAATTGATAAAAACATATGCTACACCTGATCTTTGCCAAAAGGTCAAGAAGCAAACACAAGTCAGCAGACTCGATGGTTCCTTGGTCTGACTCAGTGAGCACAGAGACTGAATCATCACAAGATTTTAACACCACAGTAGCAACAATTATGCAGCTTTATCACTCAGATTTATTTCAAGAAGCTGAAGACAGACTACAGACCCCAAATAACTCACTCCAAGATTTCAGTGAGCTCATGATTTTGCACACACTGTAACTGTAGGGCAGTGAACACCATGCTGTGCATTTTTTTTTTTTTTTTAACTGCTGTGGTTAAAACCTCTAGCACAGCAACTTGGGGAAGCTAACAATGCCATGTCAAGACCCCCCAGATATTCCCGTCTTGAGCTGATTATTTCCTATATGGCAACTAAAACAAGAAAGACAAACGATAACCTTCCCTTCAGCCTTCTGCTAAGCCCCCACCCCAAGTATTTAAGCAACTTCATGGTTTAGGAATCATTATGGGGTTATTTTAGAGCTTTTTCCCCACGGATTAGACAACAAGTCTTACGAATTTCATACATAAATAGAAGAACTGGGGTTGGGGGAAGAAGGGACAGAAAGTGTATCAATTCTAAAAGTTGAGAGTTTCTAATAAATCACACCCTAATGGCAGAACTACATTCTGAGGTGTATTTTCACAGAAGTTGCTGGATTCATTACAGTATCTCACATGCTTTTTCAAAAAGTACTTCTCAGCCTTGCCGCAGCATGATTTCACTCACTCTGTATCAAACTCTACAATAAATTAAGACGGAAAATGCCCCCCCAGTGAACACTGAGATAACACTGCCAAAGCTGTTGTGTGCTTGCTTTATGAAACTGCATTTCAAAAAGCATCCCTGTGCATGGAGACCAGAAACGTCTTCTGAAGTTGATGAGTAATAACAGAAGATGTTTGAGCAACCCGCAACAAGACAACAATTTCTCAAAAACGATTTCCATTTTCAAGAACACTTTGTAAACAAGCTTGTAAAACTTTGTATTTTTGTAATGAGTTTGCATTCTCAATCATGAATTATAACCACTAATTGCTTATAAGAACAGAACAGTAGGTCAGGAGTGAAAAACAAGGTACTGTCACAGCAGACATACCTAGCTAATACACTCACGTTGGCATTGCAGCCAAGAAGGTAATTGCTTTACTTTCAATATAGAGTATTTAGCAAATCAGTATCAGCAAATCTGCTGGATTTTAATGAGTTAAAATATCATAATAGCATACCTTTGTTCTTTAGGTTAATCACTTTTCCCTAAGGCTCCAAACAACGTTTAAGCTTGTGCTTAATTTGCTATTGAAGCCAACAGAAGTTGCAGTGAATACTGGAAGCTAAACGTGTGCTTAATGAGATTTACTGAATCACAATGCGTAAAAGCAGTGTGAGCAGAATCAAAGCCCCAAGGCATTAGCACGTCCACCCCACGCTCCCCTAAAACTACAGGGCCTCCAAAACAAGAAGGAAAAATGTATTATTACGACATGTCTACCCTACAGCTGAAATATTCACATAGCAAATCAGCAGCATAGATGCTTGCATTTTCCCGAAAATACCAACAGAAAGCCTTTGTGGCTCTCTATTTGGTATCGTTAGTTAAGCGATGCCCTTTGACATGAGATAAGTGTTGATTTGTCTCATGTTTCCCCAAAAAGAAAAAGTAGTGCAATTAAACTTTCCATCGGTGGGCAGGAGGGAACGGAGGGGCGACTTATCATGCATACTTCGTTATCTGTGCCTCTGTGAAAGAGAAGGAATGTAATCCAGTATTAGGGCCTTGCTTCACCCATCACTCAGGCAACTGCGTAATCCTCTCAAATCTGCACACGAATGTACGCCTTCCACCAGAAGACACTCTTTCTCAGATTAAATTAAATTACCTGCACACCTTCAAAGCCCCTCTCACTACCAAAGACTACCAGTTCTGCCTAGTGCAGTGGAGTTTAGCTTAACAAATCATAACTCAACGATCGCTGAATGCAGCGTATATCATGTAAAACCGCTCTTTACTATTTTGTTTGATATTTAACTGGCTTAAGTGAACATTTAATTGAATTACAACTAATGTTCTCCTTGACAGTATTATATATATATATATATATATATATATATATATATATATATATAAAGGATTTGAGTCCAAGAGAAAATTCTTCAGATTCCTCACTTAATATTAACGTTCAAACCTGACGCAGCAATATTTTAATTCTTTCTCTTCTGGCTTGCATGGAGGATCTGGCTCTGACATTAACTGTCAGAGAAACTTTTTTTTTTCTGTCCAGAAAAAATAACAGCGCATTGGAGATATTTTTAGCAATCTCTTAATAACCTGCTACCACCAATCCTTTCTCAGAGAGCCTGTGAGAATCAGCATGTCTGTTAAAGACAAAACCTTGCAAATTAAAATTCTGAACAAACCAATTGTTACTTCAATTTGGCAGTCATCGGTGTGCAAGGAGTTAACCTTTCCCACTCTTTTGAAAGGTAAAAAAAAAAAAAAGAAAAGAAAAGAAAAAAGGTAGAACAGCTGTCACTCAGGTGATGGATGCAAGCTGCCAGCCTTTTAAACAGCAGGTACAGCATTTGAGCTCTGAATTAATTAGCATTCAGAAAGCCTAAACACTGCTTGATAACTCCACAAGATAATTTTTGTCCCTTCCTGCAAATTAATACTGCTATTAAGATGAGCAAGGACACAATGCAGATCGTAATTGTACTCATTAAACAAAGTTTCACAAATAACAAATCAGAGGTTCTAGCCAAGAATGCATCAAGTCAATAAAGCATTGCTGCAAAGAACATACAGGAATTCATCCTCACTTTTTCACTGCGTTCAGAGAGACACACGCTACATGAATTCCCCTGTAAACGCATGGAATGCTTTCTGCAGATGAGCACAGGCTTTTCAGAAGTTCAAGTTTCTAAATGTTTAAATAGTGGCTTTGTCTCAAAAGCATTCAGGCTGCTTCCATACAAGAGCCCCTTTTAACGCAACGCACGCAGACTGAAGCTACACGTTAGCAATGCCCCTGTGATTCTCCTTACAGCATCTCAAGAAACCAGGCCTCCCTTCACCAAACACTGTTTCAGCTCTGCATCGAAGTCTAAACACCCTGGCCTGAAAAGCCGTCCTCCCGTACGTATCATTGGATTTAAACGATGAGCATATTTTAAAAAGCACAAAAATGATTGATGTCGGGATTTAATGATGTTTAATAAGTGGCCATCTGTCAACAGTCAAGGGCTAAAAAAGAAGCACATTATTATTCCCCCAAAGATTAGAAATATTGATGCTAATTAAAAGGCACATTATCATTATCTCGAAGCGATGTCTAAACACTAATCAGACTTCAAGTCCAGCAAAGGGGGAGGGCGAGCCCTACGGAGAGGAGTGCTCCCCAAATGGGTCATTTGAGTTGATAATCTCTCAGCTGGTGTCGTGAGAGCGTGCAGACTGAACTTGGCAAGTACCAGGTACCTCCTGACTGGGTGGGCAAGCCATTAAACCCTGACCCGGCGCATGAAAAGATTATTATTTTTTTGACTCCTGTCTGGAGGAGAAATCTTTGATGCGCTTTTAAAAGGACTGCACCAGAAGAGAAATATGCTAAGTGTGGCATTTGACTATTTATTTTTTCCAATTTTCCATACACGGTATTTCAAAACAAAATAAAACTCGGCATCGTGGTGCCCAAACACGTGATTAATTTCTCCATACTGAACTGCTAAGTACCGGGTATTTTTAGCTGAGAAACGGATTGATGTCACACGTGTGTGAGGGACTTGCATGGAAAAGTGTGACTGAACCCCCTGGAAAATAACAAAACCACGGGCACGGTGTCTGTGAAGCACTGGTGACGTTTTTTGAGAATCCCCCTCTGAGGTCCAGGGCTGCTTCAGCCCCACCTGCCCGTGCTGTGGAGGAAGAAGGTACGTAGAGGTAGGTGGTTCAAGCTGCTTCTAACGTTTGCCTGGAGCTCTGCCTTCAACATTAATAGTCAGTTTATTACCTTTTAAACTGTGGTATTTATTGACATTTTCATAATTCGTCTTGATCAGAATCTCTTTTAAGCAAACAGACCTCCACTAACCTCAAAATCCAAGCTTCATGTTTGAACAGAGGCAGCCAGCAGCACACAGCACGCTTTTTGTCTTACTATGCAAAACGCCGACAGGCTCCAGGCATTTATTGCTTGCAGAGAAGCAAAGTTATAGGACACTGGCAAACGTTTCCTTGCCCCTGGGATATGAGAGATGTGTAAGGAAGATATGCCTGATCCCACCTCCCACGTTGTGGAAACCATATGTACGGTCCCAGATACAGCAATGCTGGCTCTGTGAGCCTTGAACTTCAGCAGAGCAACTTTAGGAGGGTGCTTGAACGGTTTGGTGATGCCAGAGGGAAGGGGCAGCGTGCAATACTCTGCGGGTGGAGACGGGCAAAGCACAGATAAACACCAAGTAAAATCTTCACGGGGAACAGCTGGGAAACACAGGGATGGGAGAATCACGTCCAAAGTATGGAAAAGTGGCAAACTGAACGCATCACAGCTGCTGCAGCCAAGCAGAGCTGCCTGGGCACCCGGGGCCTGGGGCAGGAGTGCCCACACGTAGTTAAGACCAGCCATTTTCTCCCACTGTATTTTTAACAGCAAACTTTTTCACCTGTAACTGCCATTATTAAATCATCTCCACAGCGCAAAGCCACCTCTGGTCTTCCTCCTCAGGTCAAGGAACCCATTCATCACCGTCAAGTGAAGCATACTTCTATTTTTACTTGTCATTTTCAAGCCATCACTTCACACAGGTGCGACCTCTGGTCCTGATTTTCCTCCCAACAGTCCCTTGCCATGCTCTCAGCGTCCTCCATTATCTCCTCCCTAAGAAATATTTAAAAACTTAAGAAAGATGTCCCTGGTTTTGATTACCCTATTCCAATCTAACTCCTTGATCTTCAGCATAAACACTTCAATCATTCTGGCATTTTCATTGACTCAAATTAAATGCAGAGCCAGTAATTATTTCACAGTCCCCTTGCCCTTTCATACGCAGGTCTTCTGCCTTACACAATGACAAAGTATTACCTCCCAGATCCTTAAACGGCTCGGATACTTCAGATAGGCTGTGGATATGAATCTGACATGAGGGGACTCTTAAGTAAACCTTGTGAGGCTTACCTAGTGCTAATTATTAGCAATTACAGGGCTTTTCTAGCGTTGAGCTCCAATGCTCAAACACGATGCGAGCCATATAACCACACAATTGTTGCACTGATTAACAGGTTCCTCAGGGTGATTACGAGCACTAGGTACAAGATCCCCTGTATTTCGCAGCCTACTAAATGTAAATTCCGTGGAACGGATGCCAAAAGGGAAATTCACAGTACTATGGAAGTAAATTCTAGACAGGAGGTTTAGACAGACAAAGAGAAATTAAAAAATACCATCCGCATCCAGTTACACTTCTGTTATTTACTTCCATGTTCTCTACATTTGCTTCAAACTATCACCAAATTCTTGATTCTTTGTGCTTCACAGATTTGCCTTCTGACTCTGTGCAACTGTTGTACATTGTATAGCTGTCAGAGCAGAAGTGGAATGCATTAAAAGCCGGGTAATTGTGAGCTGGGGCATATGGCACTAAGGAGAATGTAGGAGGTAGTGGGAAGAAGGGGGTTTTGTTTTGATTTTTTCAAGAGTCCGGATATGACTAAAGCTTTTTCCGGTGGGCAAAGAAAATATCCCTTGTTTCTCTGTTTCTCCACAATTTGAAAAGTTGTTTGCTTTTTTTTTTTTTTTTTTTTTTTTTTTTTTTTTTTTTGGAAGGGGGGAAGAAGAGAAGGAAGTTGAGCATTAATCCAAATTTGCATGAATAATAACAAACCTTCCTTCTAGTTTCCCTTCGTCTCTCCCAAGAACATACGTTCTTACACGGCACACACTACAGCGAGCTTTTTGCAAAAAAGCACAGAAACGGGCTAGCTGCTGTGAAACACGTCAGACTTCATAGCTCGCATGCATTGAAATGACCAGCACAGTTCGCTCTTCTCAAAGGTATTGCTTCAAGCTGATTGCTGACTCAAGACAAGAACACAGCTCTGGTCTCAGTGAGTTTCGGAGTATTTTCTCTGCAGCTGCAGGGTATAGAGGGTTTTCTGTTTGTTTTGCTTTTTTTCTCCTTTTTCATATGAAACCTCAGATTCTGAAGTACAGTTTGGCAGCACCGGGCTGAATTCGCTGCCAGCTTCCTAGGGCACAGAATCTCCGATAACACAAAGCCCCGACTATCTCCTTGCCCGATAAATAATCAGAATTTTGCACCACAATCTTCCTTCAAATATGACTTTTTGTTTTCCTCTCTGGGTTGCAGCTCATCTTTTCTCCCAGCGAGGGGTTCATCCGCAACAAGGCTGCCTGTGAGACGGTCGGTTCCAGCGCATCCCTTCGCAGCCCCCCCGCGCACGGTGCGGCTCACAGAGCGTGCGGGCTGCGAAAAGGAGCGCGGAGACAGAGCCTCTCTTCTCTAATGGGCTCAGAAAGGCTGCGCTTTCACAGGGCATCCTGCTCATCAAACGAGCGGATGGGAGAGACGGGAGGCGTGCTGCCGGGGAAGTCCAGGCTTACGTATCGCATTTTGGGTGCAGAAGCAGCACGCAGCGTTCCCGGTGTTTGTATGCTTGAACACCCCTTCTGTCGGGTTGAGTTATCGGTCACGTGTTTATCGCTGTCACGCTGGAAAGCTGACCCAGGCGATGTTTGCTTCGGACTCAGCAATTTTAAACAGCTTTTCCCTCAGCTTTAAAGGCTCGCACTGCATAACTCGCTCTCCGTTTTTCATTTTCTTCTCCGTCCCTGCCTCAATATTACACTTGTTCGCTTTGCCCGACACAGCGGAAAAAAGCCCACGAGGCAGTAAAAAGCGGGCAAGCGTTTGCCAGGTGTGAAGTGTCAGAGGCTTCCCTTGGTTTTGCCAAAGAAATAAAGGGAATCAATAATCTCGGTGACAGCTATTCTCTGCCACTTGTTTTCAGAAGAAGGCAAGAGCTCCCTGCCTCCCCAAGCGCAGCTCTGGAGGAGGGAGGGGAACAGACCCCAGAGCACTCCCCTGCTCCCTGAAGCACCCGCCCTGAGCTGCCTTGCCTGCTGCCACTACATTGCGACCGTTTCCTTCTGTTTTCCAAGGGAAGAGGCTTCATTTCCATCTCATCCACGAGAACGTGCGTTTGGATTTGTTATGGGGCCACTTGACACCTAGGGGCGCCGTTTCCTCCAGCGATCTGGGATTTAAGTCCTTAAAAGACGTTTAGATGTAGAGCTTAGGGATATGGTTTAGTGGGGACTGTTAGCGTTAGGTCAGAGGTTGGACTCGATGATCTTGAGGTCTCTTCCAACCTAGAAATTCTGTAGAAATTCTGGGATTTAAACGGGTTCCCACACTGCCCTCTGGGCTGCTCTGAAATCTTCCGTAAAGCCCAGAGCTTCATTCACTTCAGGCCAGGACGGCAAGCGCTGTGCAGGCTGCTCTCGGTGGGAGCCCAGCTGCGGGTAACAGGCAGAGTGCAAGGGCCGTGTAGTCAGAAGTTGCAGGGATCCAGGCTTAGCCTCTCAGACGTTCAAGAAAAAGGGTGTGTGTGTGTCTGTGTCTGTACGCAGGCTCTGTCCTGTGGGGAGGTGAGACCGTGAAACTGAGGGCGCTTGGAGGAGGAGTTCCTTACCTAGCCTGTGCTTGGGTGGGTGCGGGTGCAGCAGGACACAACCACGCACGGCAGCAATGTCTTAGCTCACACTGTGCAGCACTTCAAATCCCCACAGATGTGGGGGGAAACTTAGTTACAAGAGATGAGGAAAAGGCGGAGGTGCTCAATGCCTTCTTTGCCTCAGTCTTTAGCGGCAATACCGGTTGTTCTCTGGATACCCAGTACCCTGAGCTGGTGGAAGGGGATGGGGAGCAGGATGTGGCCCTCATTATCCATGAAGAACTGGTTGGTGACCTGCTACGGCACTTAGATGTGCACACGTCGATGGGGCCGGATGGGATCCACCCAAGGGTACTGAGGGAACTGGCAGAGGAGCTGGCCAAGCCACTGTCCATCATTTATCAACAGTCCTGGCTATCGGGGGAGGTCCCAATCGACTGGCGGCTAGCAAACGTGACGCCCATCTACAAGAAGGGCCGGAGGGCAGACCCGGGAAACTACAGGCCTGTCAGTTTGACCTCAGTGCCAGGAAAGCTCATGGAGCAGATCCTCCTGAGAGTCATCATGCAGCACTTGAAGGGGAAGCAGGCGATCAGGCCCAGTCAGCATGGCTTTATGAAAGGCAGGTCATGCCTGACGAACCTGATCTCCTTCCATGACAGAGTGACGCGCTGGGTGGATGAGGGAAAGGCTGTGGATGTGGTCTACCTTGACTTCAGCAAGGCTTTTGACACTGTTTCCCACAGCATTCTCCTCAAGAAACTGGCTGCTCTTGGCTTGGACTGGCGCACGCTTCGTTGGGTTAGAAACTGGCTGGATAGCCGGGCCCAAAGAGTTGTGGTGAATGGAGCCAAGTCCAGTTGGAGGCCAGTCACTAGTGGCGTCCCCCAGGGCTCAGTGCTGGGGCCGGTCCTCTTTAATATCTTCATCGATGATCTGGACGAGGGCATCGAGTGCACCCTCAGTAAGTTCGCAGATGACACCAAGTTAGGTGCGTGTGTCGATCTGCTTGAGGGTAGGAAAGCTCTGCAGGAGGATCTGGATAGGCTGCACCGATGGGCTGAGGTCAACTGCATGAAGTTTAACAAGGCCAAGTGCCGGGTCCTGCACCTGGGGCGCAATAACCCCAAGCAGAGCTACAGGCTGGGAGAGGAATGGTTGGAGAGCTGCCAGGCAGAGAAGGACCTGGGAGTGATGGTGGATAGTCGGCTGAATATGAGCCAGCAGTGTGCTCAGGTGGCCAAGAAGGCCAACGGCATCCTGGCTTGTATCAGAAACAGTGTGACCAGCAGGGCTAGGGAGGTGATCGTCCCCCTGTACTCGGCTCTGGTGAGGCCGCACCTCGAGTACTGTGTTCAGTTTTGGGCCCCTCGCTACAAGAAGGACATGGAGGTGCTTGAGCGGGTGCAGAGAAGGGCGACGAAGCTGGTGAGGGGCCTGGAGAACAAGTCCTACGAGGAGCGGCTGAGGGAGCTGGGCTTGTTCAGCCTGGAGAAGAGGAGGCTCAGGGGCGACCTTATCGCTCTCTACAGGTACCTCAAGGGAGGCTGTAGCGAGGTGGGGGTTGGTCTGTTCTCCCACGTGCCTGGTGGCAGGACGAGGGGGAATGGGCTTAAGTTGCACCAGGGGAGTTTTAGGTTAGATGTTAGGAAGAACTTCTTTACTGAAGGGGTTGTGAGGCACTGGAACAGGCTGCCCAGGGAAGTGGTGGAGTCACCATCCCTGGAGGTCTTTAAAAGACGTTTAGATGTAGAGCTTAGGGATATGGTTTAGTGGGGACTGTTAGCGTTAGGTCAGAGGTTGGACTCGATGATCTTGAGGTCTCTTCCAACCTAGAAATTCTGTGATTCTGTGATCTCAACAAATAAAAGTAGTTTGAAAATATTTAATTTTTATAACTTTTTAAGTAACTGTTATTTACGTTCTGTTCTCTGTAGCTATTTAATACTGCCATCCGTTGGGACACCTGACGTACACCCTAACATTCACCTAGGCCTTCCTGCTGTAATGCTGGTATTGCACAACCTCCGTGGGACATCTACACTTAGGTAAGTAGCGTCATGGGCAATTCAAAAAGTAAAAAATAAAAATCATACCCACAGTTTCATATATACAAAAATCCTAAATGAACAGGTGGAATTAACAACGCAAATTAATGGGCACAGATTTCTCATGATGGACTCTACAAACCCTCAAATAACTGCAAGACAAATACTTTGCTTTTGTGAAATAAGAAATGAGAAACAAGAAATGAGAAAATTTTGTGTATTTCCCTTTTATGATGAAACATTAGAGCCCCATTTTTTATGAATATATCAATGCTTGTACAATAGGAAGAAGTACATATTTATTTTGTGCTCCCTTTCATATGTTCATAGCAATATACATTTAGATTTATTGTATAATTGCTAACTCAATTTAAGATCCATTCATCTGGGGAAAGCATGCTGAGGAACACCCAGATTCCTGAATGGATGTTTCTTGTTTGGGTCAAAGGAATTAGGCCACAGGCACTGTACACACCTTGTAATTTGGTGAGATCCTGAGGACTTAAAAAAAGGAAAGAAACAAAGGGGGGAAAAAAAAGGCACCTGTAGAGATTTTTCCCAGAATGGCTGGTCAATCAGCCCACTGTCAGCTAAACAACTTGGGGAAAAAAATAAAATAAAAAGAAAGTTCACTGGCATTGTTTACTAGGTGTTGAAAAAGAACACAAAATGAGCAACACAGCACTACTTCTGCTCTTGCCCATGTAGAGAAGCCAGCACATGCTATTATTTCAGGGACACGTTTACCTCTCCAAACTGTAACCTTGGTTCACCAAATGAATCAGGTCTATGTGCTTAGATCCCAGTAAATTTAGACACGTGTTCAACCTCTTTTTTTTTTTTTTTTTTTTTTTTTTAAGAGTCGAATATGAAAGCAAAACCACCTCAAAGACACCTCACAAATGAACCTGATCTCCTGGAGAAAGAGAATAGCACAATAAACAGAAAAATTGCTCAAATTCCACATAACGGTCAAAGACTTCAGCTTTTCAAGGCCTCTGGTGATCTAAACAAGTCCTCCAGGACTACATGGTATGTAAATAAATTAACATTTTGTCTAAACGTCAATCAACAAGATCTTTCAATTTAAACCCAGGGCAGTCGCATCAGCAGCTAGTAAAGCAGCAACACTCCTGACTTGCGCTGGGGACAAGGACCAGACCAGGCAGAAACACCCTTCAACTCCCAAAATATCTCCTGAAAAGCATACACTTGACTTTTTTTTTTTTTTTTAATTTTATTCAAATAAAAGAGTGCTACATTACAATGATTGGGCATAACCCCCCTAATCCTTTCCTCCATCCCTTTCTACTTCAAAACATCGGAGGTTAAAATCCCAAACCATCGACTCTGGACAGGAATCGATGCAATTTTCTTGCATTTCTCTGTATGGCCAGTCATCGTTGTCATATTTTACTTTACATCTTGTTTTACTGGGCAGCAACACTGCGCAAACTCCGCAAGAAAAACACAGAAGGAAAAAAAGCTGCATAAAACCTCGATCACCAGATCCCCCTGAGCCCACGAAGGATTCTGTTGGATCGCCCTCTTCCAGCCGTGAAGTTTGCAGAAGGGTTGCATCTTGCCACTCTGGCAGTGCAGCGTGAGCCTCAAAGCCAGCCAGATAAAACCACACAATTTCTTCAGCTCAGCACCACTTGTCAGAGTTAATCTGTGTGTGCCCTTCTCTGAAAAAGGCTCTAGTGAAAATTTCACTACAGATATACTGGCCGAAACATGCAGTGATGGCACACTTTGGAGGGAGGTGGGAAAGGGCATTGGGGCAAAACCAGTAAGAAATAAAAACCTCTCACAAAACCAAATGAATATTCTGTCTCTTTTCTTTAATTGTGGATCAAAATCCTATGTAGCTTTCCTTAACGAGGTTCATTTCTTTCAGTATAAAGCAAACATTCCTGAAACAGCTTGAATTTGCTAAGTATATGAGGAACAGCAAAGAACATCCACGAAAGCATTCTCTCTTTTTGCCCTGTAAAAATATAGGATCAAATTGCAGGTGATAAACAGCGAAAAATAACAATCTAGCCTACTTCACTGCAAGTGAACAAGTTATGCACATAATCCCCTTCCTAGCACACTGTACATGCATTTTAAACTGTGTCACACATGACAGTTCTTCTAATACCTTTAATTAAAACACTACCAGAAGTTATAATGAAAAAGGATTACTTTTTGAAATACCCTAAAGCCTCGAGCTCTTGTTATTTTACATTCTGGTAAAAAGGAAATGAACAATGAAGCCACATTTTGGGTTTAAGATAATAGTAAGATTTTAAGTTGAAGGGCAGGAAAAGGGCTTCATTTTTAAATTTGCTTTTAACAGATACAAGTCTTATGTTCTGTTAACATTACAAGGAGTCTCATTTAAAATTGCACCCATTTAAACTCTCCCAACATTTGTTCACAAGCTGCATCTTCCCTCTGCCCCGATATAAATGACAAATACGGGCTCCTGCTGACTGAAAGGAAGCCAGTTAATAATTGGCTTTATTGTCATTAGTGGCTGTCTCGTAACACCCTCTGGATTTTGCTCTGAATGCAAAGTTCTTTGTGTCAGCCCAGTTTTCACAGTGCTTAGCACACTGCCACGTGACCCCTTAAAAAAAAAAGAAGGAAAAGAAAAAGAAAAAGAGGAAAAAAAAAGGTATTTGCTGTTTGCAAACACTCCCACTCCCCTCTGACAAAGCCATTCTATCCCCTTCATTTTACAGCTGGGACACGGGGACACAGCGAGACAAAGGCCAGCAGCCTCCAAGATCCTTGCACACATGCGAAAAGCCGGCAGGTCCTCCCGCTACGGGTGTTCAGCACTTGGATGGGGCTCAGAGCATCGCTCCCCAAATTCCGGGGCAGCTGTAAGAACTGTGAGTTACCCAGGCCTCTGTCCATGTTAAAACCAGGAACTGCAGCAAGGGCAGGGCTGTCTGCGTGGGGTGACCTTTGGGGGCGATGGCAATGGTGCTGTGCAACGAGACAAGGAACGGGCTCATCTCTTCTCCTGCAGAGGACTCCCACCTCACCCACATTGCAATTCCAGCAACAAAACTAGCAGATAGCTCCTGCCCAAGCCCAGTCCCTAGAGCTGTATCGCCTCCTGCAACCAAAATCTTTTGGGCTCTACTGTCACGTCATAGAAAACTGAACGATGATGTTCATATATGAAGAAAAAGACTTGAGCGCAAATGGTTTTAACTCTCTGTCCTTTTGATGCATAGCTTCTGCGTGCCATTTCTGGGTTTGTGAGGTTGGGAAAGGAGTTCGAAAATTTTTTGTTATTTGTTTAAATATAAACTAGTTGCCTGGATTATTATTTTTAATGTAACCTGGAAAGCCAAACTGAAATCCCATCATGGAGCAGCATGTTGGTGCCGATAAGCGTATCAACCATTCCAGATCCATTTATCAAAAATCTGGTACCTAAGCTGCTGAAGAGAATGACAGAGGTAGCAGATTATCTTCTATGACAACGGGATGATACCATGTATCTTCTGCTACTGTATTTCATAAAGTATTTGCTAACAGCACAGAAAAATCCCAAGTTCAATTCCAGGCTCTTGATGAGGGTGCTGCACTTATTACAGATCCTTTTGATCCGGCTCCATTTCTCTTGCAGCACACAGCTCTCAACTTTTAACACCTCTGCTGAGCATGAGACAATAGTGGTTTCCAGTGCCTTGTAACTTTGAAGAACTTAAGTAGGTGGTTTACAAGAAAAATCAAAAAGCATAACCCCTTCGGAATTCTCAAATCCTTGCTCAAAGCACTGGAGCTCTGCCTTTTTTTTTTTTTTTTTTTTTTTTTTTTTTCTTTTCCCCCTTAGGAGCTCTACTTCCTAATAAAACAAAATTTTGGGAGGGTTTTTGGAGGAGAGACAAAACAGCATTCTTCTTTATTCTTAGTCTCATAAATGGTTCAGCTGTTTTTAAATGAACTTTTTAGGGGGAAAAAGGCCATGCCAATGCACACAAAGGATATAGAAATGCTACCTGCTCCACCCTCAATCATTTGTATTACTGAAGTTCTTGGAGACCCAAATTAACATGCTGCTCCCCATCAGGAACTGGGAAACATCAAAGTCCTTGTTGTGAAAGAATTTATGAATGTAAGCCTTAAAATCATATTCCAATAATACTGCCATGCAACTCCGATGAGAGCTTGAGTATGACTGTGCTGTCCAGAGAACTATGGCCCACTTACAGAAACAAAACCTGATTTAATAAATTGCGATAAATTTGGGATCTAACCATAATATGATGTAAGAATATAAATTGATTGTCACTGCCAACATGTTTTGCCCGACTGCTCTGCCAGGTCACATCGACCTGGGAAAGGAAGCACACACACATGCGTGCAAGTCTGACTGCTGTATTTGCACCTCTTCAAGAAAAAAATACCTATGCAGGATTGATGGCTACGGACAGTATTTCTAATGGCCTTTTTAATTGGCACTATGATGATTAATTGGTGCCTTCACAGAACTCCAGGAGCTCTCATTACCAAACAGCATGATGTCCCGGCACACTGTGTGGGTGACCGTTATTACTAAATAGTCACCAGATCACGAGTTGCAGATAAGATAAATTTCGTACAAGTCTACGAACCCCAGAAACTGAAGCCCACTACTGAGCCAACGAGAAAATTCTGTTCCTTCCTTAATCTATTATTCCAGCAGTGCCCATATGCTCAAAGAGAACAGAAAAGGCCTTGTGAAAGATATTAAAAATAGGCTAGGTATCCAAGAAGGACTAAATGCTCCATGCGGTATTTCCTGCCATTGCCAGAAGCTTTCATTTGCTCACGGCTGTAGGCAGGATACCGCAGTTATCCCCACTGACAGGAGCAGGAGCGAACCAGGCCAAGCCTGATTACCTCACATCAACCATTGCTGGGGAAAGAACAGGCACCCGCAGTAACTGGGGGGAAATATCCTTCCTGCACCCAGCCGCTGCTGCTGTTGGCTGAGGCACACACCTCAATGTGCTGCTTCTGTGGGGAAACCTGTCCCAGTGCCTGACGGCTCTTTCTGAGAGGAAATGTCTCCTCATTTCCAATCTGAGCCTCCCCTGGCGCAACTTGAGGCCTTTCCCTCAAGTCCTATCACTAGCTGCCTGTGAGAAGAGCCTAACTCCCAGCTCCCCACACCTCCCTTATTAAATTAGGTTTAAGGGTTAGATAGAATTAGATATAAGGAAGACATTCTTCACTCAGAGGGTGGTGAGGCACCAGCACAGGCTGCCCAGAGCAGCTGTGGATGCCCCATCCCCTAGGTGCTCAGAGCCAGGCTGGATGGGGCTTTGGGCAGCCTGGCGTTGAAGAACGTGTCCCTGCCCATGGCTGGGGGGTGCAATTAGGTGGCTTTAAAGCCCCTTCCACCCCAAACCATTCCGCGATCCTTTCACAAAGATGAAATTATTCTGGGGGCGAGGAGCAGCGTGGCTGGCCCCACCACCGCCTCTCCCCTTAACTGCTACAAGCCCACGGGGAAGCGGCGTGTGGGGGCCGAGCAGGAGACAACACGAAGGACGAGAGAGGCTGAACAGCGGGGGCAGCTCACCCTCGCCCTGCCCCCAGGACTACCACAGCCCCGCGCCCTGTCAGGGCTGAGGGAGGAGGGCGGGCAGCGCCCCTCAGCGCGGCCGATCCCGGCTGAGGAGAGGGGGGGTCCCCGCGGTGTGCCGGGGCCGCGGGGCGCCTCCTGCAGCTGTTGTTGCTGCCCGGTAGCGCAGGGGGTGGCCGACAGCCTGCTAATCGGCTGCAAAATGGGTGGAAAAGGGCCTGGCTCCGAGCGTTTTGGTGGTGGTGCCACCACAGGAACGCCTCAGGCTGCCATTTTGTGAAGGTCCGAGCGACTTCTGGTGCCTGCGTGCTGGCTTGGGCTGTTTCACATCTACGCAACACGGGGAGAAAATGGCCTCGGGTGCGTTCGCAAATATAATGGACGAGACCACAAAAAGTCCATGAGTGTACCCACAACGCTCTGAAGAAACATTTAGCCATTTTACAACGCGCTGTAAATAATCTCGGATAACATTAACACCATCTTAAATGCTATGAATGATGTAGGATTTTGTCACGCATTGACAAAGAACTCAGATTCTCATTAGAATTACACAAAATCTTCTTATACAAATCTCCTGTCAGCCTCAATCCATTTAAAATAATAAAGGTACGTTCAAAATTAGGGACCAAAATGAATTTTTGTTTAGACTTAACAGCTTCGATGTACTATGCTGTTACTTTGATAGCAGCTATGCGCTCCTCACTTTGCCTTGACAAGATGGCCTGACAGGACCCAGGGCTCCATTTACATCACATTGCCAAACGCTGGCCGCACCATAACACAGATTCACCCCCAAATTAACCACAGGGGTGCTTATCGCCAGCCAGCTGCCATGCCAGAGCATCGTCCTGGTGGGGTGTTGTGGGCTCATATCTCTGCTCTGCAAAAAGCTCTCCACAGAAGGGAGCAGTAATAACGACTGCTTGCAGACCAGCACAGGAGAGAAGCCTGGACACCATTCCTCTTCTTGAGCGTCACTTGCCCAACTAACTGTTTTTTTTCCCCATTATCTTCCTTCATTTTTCTCACTCCAGAAAAATTGAGACCGCCAAATATATTGTCCACCAAACGATATATTGCAGTAATGTACTTTTCCATCTCATTTTGTGACTATATAAAGGCAATATCAAGAAAAAACAAACCAACCGGTCAGGTTGCTGTCAGGAAATCATCCTTTTTGGCCATGCCAGTATTGCTAGAGTAACCTGACTTTGTGTATTTGAGGGTTTTATGAACCAGTTTTAAATACACTTGGATCATTAAGAATTAGTTTAAATTAAACTCATCTGGCAAAGAAACTAGTGTATAACAATCTTACTTTAAATACACAGGAATTGCTATAAGTTGCATCATACACCATCACTAACCTGCGTTACCTTCCAGCACCAAAGTAAGTTTAAGTTTCACTAAAGAGATGAAGATACTGTTCAGAAACAGATGTTCAAGTGTCATGGAAAGCAATTGTCTTATTGAACAAATGAACTTCTTTACAGCATTAACAAAAATACAGACAGGTTAAATAACAGATGCACTGTTCAATGTTTTTAGATGGTGGAAGTAACCATGTCTACAAATCATGAAGTACTGCCATCTTTCTGGAAATGGATATTAATCTCCTCAGAACACATGTCCCTACACTCAGGACACACTGCAAGCTTGCCCACAAGAAATTCATACATTGGAAAAAGAAAAAGAAAGAACTGACATACATGACACGTTCATAAGAATAATTGAGCTGGTGAAGCATAAATCCCAGCCTTTTCCTGGGAGTATTGCGTTATACAGAAAAAGAGAGATGGGAAAAAAAAAGATGTTTCCATTTAGCAGTGATCTATGTTTGCTAGATGTTTTCTAATTTTGAAAATGATTCTATTTAACCATTCAAGAAAAAAAAAAAAAAAAAAAAAAAGATAATAGCACACTAACTTGTTAAACGAACCTTTGCTTCAAGTTTGATTTAATAAGGAGTTTGTAAAAATACTGCAATACAAATGAACTCAATATGTTCTCTTCCCTGGCCTCCAGTAGACAGAAAATTATATTTTCAAAATCCATTGACTTGAGTCAAATTGTCTTGCCTCTAGAATTTTTATGGTTTCAGACATTCCTGACATATGATTTTTTGCTACCCTCTTGTTAACTCTCTGGAATCATTAGCAGCATTTCAGTATACAGGCGGAGAACACTAAATTAAAGCGTAGATTTCAGTTTTTAAGCCCCAGGGCAGAAGAGGTTGAGCACATCACAGAGAAAATGTATTTTACTTCCAACTCAGATTGCCTGTGCTCTCATTACATTACCTCAGCACCCCTTCAGCTTCTGTGTGAAGCAAAGGTATATTAAGCTCTGAAGGGAGCTCATTCTTCTGTCCTATAAGCTAAAGAAAGACATTTCTGGAGTGATGAGAACTGCTTGAGCTGGATGGAGAAGATACTTGAAAATGCCTCGTGGGGTTCCCGCTGTACAAGCCTAAGCATAATAGCAGTGAATTGGGGGTGTGGCGCACCATAAATTTATAACTGCTGGTGGACAAAGCTTTGTTATTGCCTTCAGAAACACCGAGATGAAAGGGGAAAACAACTCTACACCGAGGGAGGGGAGAAAAAAAGTGAACGCACACAATGTTTTTTTATATATTAACCAGACGGGCTTCTGTTGCTGTGGGACTTTTTTCATTCATGGAGCTAAGAAGATAATTTTGCGGTGTGTCAGCAGAGCAACGAAAAGACTTAACTGCAGTGAGGAGGCTGGTCGGTTCCTGCACACCTTGACAAATGGCTAATTGCAGCTGTGGGCTGTTTTGAAATTCTGAGCATTCATATGTCCTCTAAAGAAATCTAGTAGAAAGGGAGAAAGGAAGAGCACCAGCACAGAGGCAGGGAGAAAGGGAGCGTTCATTATATGCAGCCACAGAGTAACTACGAAAGGACATTAAAGAAGAGCACGAATGTGTGATGGGTGCCAGTCATGAGGGGGGTCTAGGGAAATTTTGCATAGAAACCCAACATACTATTGAAAAATTAAAGCAAACATTCATGTTTTTCCATAGTTATTGAAACTACAAGGGTTCCGTTCCTAGAAAAGCAGGTTTAAGGAGGGGAAAAAAAAAAAAAAGGAAAAGGAAAAAAAAAAAAAAAAGAAAAATAAAAAATCGAAAAAAAAAGGATATCAGGGGAAAAAAAAAAAAAAAAAAAAAAAAAACGAAAAATAAGAAAAGAAAAATAAGGAAAAAGAAAAGATAATGAAAAAAAAAGGAAACGATTAAAAGTAACAACAACAAAAATACTGCCAACAAAAAAATCAACCTCCTTCTCACCCCAGCTCTCTTTTGCTTTCCCAAGCACAGAAGCTGTAAAATGAAAGAAGAAAGAATCAATTCAATTACCTGAAGTCAGGGGACAGTGGATGAAGCTTTGAACATGCTGCAAATCTGGGATAAGATGACTGCATGAAAACAGAAGAGAGCTGCACCAGCAGATTAAAAAACATAACTAAGTGTAAAAAAAAGTGTCTGTTACATAGGTTGGAAGCAGGAGCTCAGGTCTTTAACATTATTAATAATTTAAAATATTGGTAAAATGCCCTGTCTGAAACGTCTTCCAATAAATAAATAGAATATGGTACTTTAGAAGGAATATGATAGAAAGACTGGAGTACTTCTGTCACATGAAAGCTCTCAGTAGCATTTCTTCCAGACCCAGGGAAACAAACACTCACAGAAGCCTCAGTGCTACCTTACTCTTGAAGGATCTAAGCTGCTGTCACCAAAGGGGAACTCGATCTGCCTTTCTGCGGAGCTGGCCCTCAAGGAACACCTTCACCAATGTCTTTCCAGCCCGCACATAATTACTCCTCATTCCGAAACAGTTGAAGATGCACTGCATAATTTCTGTTGGGACTGACACGCTGCAAAAGGTGGTTGTGAAAGAAGGGTGCCCAAAATATTTCATAAAAATATTGAGTTCGTTTCCAAACACTGAATACACCCTGCTTTTCAAAATATGGGCTTTTCATGAAGCGTTTTACAGTCTAACTCCTCTGAAGAAATAAATTCAATTAAAGAGGAAAAAAGGTACAATTTTCTATAACTGGAAAAGGCAAATCAATACATGATAAAATATCGTATGCTCTAAGATAATTAATTTTCCACAATATGTTCAACTCTCAACAGTGAAAATAGTGTAAGACCAAATTAATGACTAAATATTCTACATACCAAGAGCAAGAAAACATTCTTTCAATCTAGTTAAATAGATTAAATGGAAATGGTTTTCTATGGCTGTCAAACTGCAGCCAGTCGGAACACCTTGGATTCTAAACCCTATGGATAGTACCGTAATTGTCTTTTCTTAAGGGTTTGTTAGAGGTTTCACATTGTATCAGAAACCTTTGTGAAGAGAAAGGCAACCTTTAAAGGTCCCATTCATTTGGACTATCCTCATTTCCATTATTCCCAAAGCTCATGTAGATTTTAGCCGTCTCACTCTTTGCAAGGTCATATTCCGTCATTTTACTCTATTACATCCTGAGCTTCAAGATCAGCAAACACAGCCTTAAATGCACTTCACCCTCACACTAAAAAAAAAAAAAAAAAAAAAAAAAAAAAGAAAAAAAAAACTTTAGAAAAGACGATTTTGACATTGGATGCCTGCAGTTTGACTCCCTACTGCTTTGCAGTGAAATCAAGAATAATACTTCACTTTATAATGCTCACCTCGAGATTGTGTCAGTAATGAAACACTCCAAGCAGGGATCAGTTAGAACAGCAAATGGCTTTAACATTTCCAGTGAGCAGAAGAATTGAACCATACCACACTCCACGTTTTCAGAACAAAGAGCAGACTAAAAAGACACAGATTTAAATATATATATATATATATATATATATTTCTTCATGGTGGAATGTCTTGGAAGAGTGAACACATAAAGCAAAAGTAGCTGCTATGCTGTATAAGGCACTAGGGTTTTGTTAACTGCAGCTCGAAGTCAACACTAAGTACAAGATAATTTCACCAGAATATTTTTTATAAGTATTTCTTTAAGATGAGTTGTAAATTTATTCCCCAGTTCCCAGCATCATACACACACGTACGCAGGAAGTTCAAAAATACCCAGAGCAAAGGAACAAGCAGAAAAAAAACAAAATCTAGTCATAAGTGCAATTTTACCCTGAAGAGCGACAAGTTAAAGATAGCTCCTCCTATCTTTAGATCTCCTCCACGTGCTTTCAATATTTAGCCTGAAGCTACAGAGGGAGATGATAGTTAGCTAGATAGAAAGCGTGAAGCCTGACTCTCAAACTTTTGGCAAAACAGCCTGAACATGCAAGCAAATATTTTTATTTGTACGCACGACATCTAACCCGAGTCGTTGAGACAAAAGAAATGCAAAAATTTCACATCTCCAATTACATTCCCTACACACACTTCTCAGAGCACGAGTGTGTCTCTAGAAGAAAAGGGCTTAGAAGTGTGCTTTTCAGGTGCAATGAACTGTTACTAAGCTGAAATGGGGCTGCGAGGATCATAGTCCGTGCGAGAGAAGCGGTCGTGCAGTGGGATCAGGCCTAAGAAGATCATAAAAACCTGCCAGTGACGCCACTAATGAAGTCACTCCTTCAGCTCAAGGGCTTTGGTACTGTCAGCCATATACTCAGTCCTTGCTGAATATATATCTGTATCTGTTTAGACTTTCCAGCTTCCATGCACATTTTAAGCTTACTTAAGGAGAAAACTCTAGTATTACTTTTATATATATATAACAGCAGCACTGAAAAAAGAAACCCAACAACCCATTTTCTAAGAAACTGAGAGTTCAGAATAATTCAGAGCAATCACCAGAAACTGAAAAATACATACCCTGATTTTGGTATTTGCAAACTTGAGCTATTATAAACACCACTATATTGTCAGCTGCTCAGACTTGAAGGTATTTGTAAAAGGCACGGAAATATTTTAAATTACAGCATAATGATGTAATACAGATATACACAAGAGAGAAAATATATCTATGTTTTGTAGTTACAGTAGATATTCCACCATATTTTAATTTTAAGATAAAACTGGACATAAACTAGCAGGAGGGAAAGTCCTCCATTAAAGAACATAATATTGGAAAATCTAATAAAAAACCTTCAAAAGTCCACAAGGATTTTAGTTCAGGCCTTTCTTATTATACTATTAAATAATTTAATGTCCACTCTGCGTATGAAGCAATGTTATTTATTGCATACCTTCTTCCAGAAGAGCACTTGAATATTTGCAGAGAAATACAAATACACCATAAATTTCCCTGTAACTAACATTAAAAATGAAAACAACTGCTTTGTATTAAGGAATTACACTCTGCCAAACAATACATTTGGAAGAAAAACATCAAAATTGCCTGAACTGGTGCACCTGGACTGGTACACCTCCACTGCATTTAGTCCCAGGGTTAGTTAGGTTACTTAGAAGTGAAAAGCTACATTATTTTCTACTGATCTCATGTTACTTTTCCTGTCAACATACACCGATAGAATTTTCCGTGTCATGCGTAAATGGCATTTCAAGCTCCCACCCCTCTGGTTTGGGGCAGGTTACTGGAAAATCTGATATTTAGCTATTTTTTTCTGCCCTCTTAAAAAAATAATAATAATAAAATTAAATTCAACTTCAACATTGAATTTATCAACTCAAATGCCAGGGCACTGCTGAATCATGCTAGCTGTATTTCCAAGTTAAAACTCATATTTCTACAACTCAGATGTGGCGTAATCAAACAAGTAGAAATAAAAAAAGTAGAAACAGAAAAAGTTCAGAATAGTACAAAAGCAGGATTACGATTCACACGAAAAGTAACAAGGAAGTCTTCTATGACAGATCTTTGTGTTGCAGTATCAAAATTGTCACTTAAAACCTCGCAGGGGTGAGGAGCACCTTCACACAGGATCTGTCCCTAGTAAAATCATTTGTACTAGTGCGGGACACCAGAAAGTAGGACAGGCAGAACACCAGCGACACAGAGCATGGGATGCCAGCGAGCAGGGACTCGGGTGGAAGATGTCGGTCTGTCCAAAACCACGGGAGGAGATTGTCTGGGTGTACTCCCATCACACCAGAAGGGTTGGAAAAGACAAACCCTCCGTGCGAGGAATTTTTGGGGCTGAGCAGGGGCCTCACCTGATCCCGAGTGAAGCCCTTTGAGTTGACTCAACTTGGAAGCGCACTGCAGCTGGCAAGGGGACAGCTCAGGCAGCAGGAGCCCGAACTGAGGCTCTCCAGCACACAAATGAAAACCAGGGTCTGCACCAAATGGTTTTGAAGAAAGTAGATTAAGAAAAGCCATAGCCCTTATCCAACCTCTGCAGTCCGAGACCAATAAATAGTATAATGATACAAGGGGACCCATGAATGCTGCGTTATTGTTGGGGCATGTACGACTATCACTTCCTACGGGGCTTTGCCTGGTCTCACAGCTTATCCTGCTTAGCTAAAGGGATTATTTTACCACTCAAAACAGTACCCATTCGCAGAGTTAACTCCTGAGTTTTTAAGAGGGTCAGGCACTTGGCTATGAGAGGTTATCTCTGGGGAGGGCAGTTACAAGTGGGGTTCTGTGAACCAGCCTGCTGAGACTGCTACCTGGCATAGCACAGAGCCACTGTGAAAGCTGAGGATCGTACCCACTGGAGGATGAAAAAAACACTGATAAGGACCGGGCATCCGTGACGTTGCTTGTGAAACTAGCAAAATGAAGATTTGGGGACAGTTTTTGCTGTGTTTGCTACCTTTTATTTTGATTTCCACAAACTCAAAACGACAAACAAAGTTTCTGAAGAACACTCAGAATGCACTAATTCATGGAAAGGAATCTCTTCAAGAAAAGGAAAAAGAAAAAAAAAAAAAAAAAAAAAGCTATGAAACCTAACCTGAAGATTTGATTGGGCTGTAATTATCCTCTTGAAACTCAATTTTGCCGGCATCCCACCTCAAAGATGAGCAAAGCACAACATGATTCTGTGATTGAAACCTGTCTGCCGTCAATCCACCTAACTGCCTTATACTTCACATGGACCTGCTCATCTTGTCAAGCAAAGAAAAATCTCATAATCAGTTTTAGCACCCCGGAGCCCTTCCAATTCTCAAAGTAATATTCCAAACAGCTCAAGTAGAGCACAGTAACACACAACTCAGCAGCCAACCTGTTGTAATGCTATGAAAGAGCAGAACTTCAGATGATAGAGGCCATAAATTTATAAAATCCTTTTAAGGCCATCTGTACAGCAGTATGAAACTCAAATGAATGATTCGCACCTGTTTGGGTTTGTTGGGTTCTTCCCGAAAGAAGTGGGAAGCAAGAAGCAGTCTTCAAGCACTTTATGCTGTGTATGTTTAAAAAAAAAAAAAAAAAACTCCTTCAGTCTATTCAGCATGCTACAGAACAAGCTATAAACAAATTTAAGCAAGACTGGGATCCTATTACTGCGTGCATGCACAAACACACGCACCAGGCTGTTCCTTGGAGTGGAGATACACCTGCCTGATTTCCTATTAGCCAGTCCCTAGAAAGGAATCAAAAGGAGGAATCCATAGCCTGTAGCTGTGCTACAGCAGGCAATATATTTCCATTGTTTTGGGAAAATCCTATGGGTAATACGTTTATAGAGTGCTATAAATTTCTTATTAAAAATTTATAAGTATTCCTGATAATAATTTGCAATTATTTATGTCATTTTATTACAATCTGCAAATGAAATACATACAATGAACAAATTGTCCACATGTTTGGGAGCACCTTCCCCTAGGAAATCTCTTTAAAATATCCGTTTTATAATGCTTTTGATACTTATTTCACCAGCCTGGACTGCATTTTTTAATTGATATTCTAAAGCATTACTACAACAGAAGTAGCGAGGCTCCTGTTAGTTTAAATGTATGGGACAGAGGAAAAAATAAGTTCAAACTGCTAAAGAAATTGTTAGCTTTATATATAAATACAGTCACATTAAAGTTATGGTCTGGGGACAGGGCGTTGTTTACTACTGATGATGTTCCCATTTACGAATCAATACATCAAATCTTAGAGGATGAGCTTGGAGTGCAAAACTGAAGAGAAAAAAATGAAAGAGGGATGGAAAAGAGGCAGCACTGCTTTAACGCAGGATCTCCCACATCTGGAATCCAGCAGTGGGAGCCTGAGGAAGGGATTAGGAATTCATAATTCTAAATCAATATTTCAGCATAACAACGAGCTGTATCATCTGGCTAAAGAATGCCTCATTTAGGTAAAGCTTAAACATATGTCACTAATGTTAGTATCTGCACATCTCTTGTAAAGCTCCTTCAAACTTTCATCTAAAAGGAAGCTGAGCGCCAACCACTTCAGATATATTTTCTAGAAAATAAGCTAGCAAATCTCAGGCAGAGGGAGATAAGGGTTTAAGTTTATGTTTTACTTTGTTTTTTAAAGAAAGAAAAGCCCATAAAGTGGTGCCAAACTCTGGCCCAGATGATGAATACACTGGCCTTCATGTCACGCTTGGGTTTCTCTGTAGCTCAGCCCTGCCAGCCCTTTGCATGCTGAGTCTGCTGCAGAGAGCAGTGGATTTGCCAAGTCCATTTCTCTCTGCAGTAGGCTGTGTAAGCTTTACACATGAAAGGGTTGCAGAGGGGAACTAGCTGAAGTAGTAGTCGATGTCCTTCCCAAGGCCTTTTCATGCATAGAGCCACTTCTGTGCGCTGGAGTCCAGTAGCAGATGAAGTCAGCATCCAAATGTAAATACAGAAGCCACAGAATGGGGTGAAAACAGTGCAGATCCACTGTGTAATATTTTATGTCTATGCAGCTTCTGCAATCGAGGAAGCAAAATCACAAAAAAAAAAAAAAAAAAAAAAAAAAAAAAAAAACACAGCAGGAAAGGAGAAAGGGCAGCAGAAAAGGAGAAAGGGGCAAAAGAGAGACAGGAAAGGCAACAAAATGCAAAGAAAGGAAAAACAAATATGAAAAGAGGACACATTTTTTAAGATGTAAAAACTTAGATTGAGTTGCCACCCATTTGCCAAAGCATCCTACTGTCCTAGAAATTTGCATTTCATTCCTATCAATATACAACAAATCTGACTCTGTGGCTTATACAAAGAAAGTCTGGAAAAGGAAGCAAAAGGGAGAAATGAATGGGGAAAGGAAAGCTGACAATTCCTGCAGTCCTCACAGGGGAGCTGCATCATTTTCCCACTAAGCCATATTGAAAGCACAGGTTGACTTCATAGAAACAATTCAGCATGTGCTTAGTGCTTAAATTGGGTGCCATTTCAATGCTCTTTGGTAAATAATTGTACTTCACCTTTGTTGCCAATGCCAAATTCTAGATTATGCCCTGAATCAAAATTCTTGCCAAAGAATGAATTTGAATCACATGCTCTAAAGCAATTCCCACCGCTAACTTTTCTCCTATTAAAGACAAGGACTCAACTAAAATACCCGTAAGGCAGTGTTTCAACATACTTTAATAGTTAAAATTAAAAACATGCTTCTGTCTTTACAACACAATCCTAAATTTAAGTTTACCACAATAAAAACAAGAGTGACACTAATACTACATAGCCATGGTATCTCTCCAAACAATTACTGCTTGTATTTTAAGGCAATGGTCTGAACTTTTAAAATGAACCTTTTTTTTTTTTTTTTTTTTTCCCTCAGTATTTCACAGCTGAATTACTCCATGAGTCTTACCAAACCCTGCAGGTATGTCGCTGGGTGACAACATAACTGTGTGCAAAAGCCTCCCTAGTCCAGTTCATACCGGGGCTTTACCTACCTGGTTGTGTCTCCTGACTGGAGACAAGACCTCATTGGGTTACGTTGCGTTGTGATAAATTCATAGCAGTTCCTAATGAAACACTGCCCAGCTAGCAAAGTAAGGCGACTATGTAAACAGCGCTGCAGCATGACACCGTGTGGTACAATGCCATGGGGAAGGCTTTAATTGACAAAGTTAATTTGGACATAGAGTCCAAATTACCTGCAGTGAAGAACACGTGCCTGTGTGCCTATCTATAGGTGCCTGCCATTTTTTAAACTCATATAAATTTGAGAACCTGAGGTTACGCCTAGGGCCCATACCTGAGGTCATGTATGTGTGTCTTCACAGCTGCTACCAGTCAGATCTTTCACTTTGCACAAGCAAACACTGAGAGACTGATCTGATGCAAACCTCCACCCCAGTTACCCCCTGGCTGAGCCCAGTGTTTCGGGCACCCCACTTTGGTGTGGGCAGCGCACCAGCAGCTGGGCCCAGGTGTTTACCCCGAAAACAGGGGCCAGACTTCCAGATGGACACGGGCCCTTGACACACGCAGATATTAGACGGCTCTAAAGGAAGCCGCTCATCATGAAATGGAATAACACAGCTTGAGAGGGGTGCTTTAAAACTAAACAGAAGATGACAGGCCAGAAGACCCGCCTTGTTTTTGGAGGCCGGGTTATCTCCTACCACTGGGTAAACCCGGCCTCCCCCGCCTGTCCTGCTGGACTCTCCCCTTCAGCATTCCCAGCCTGGGTGCACCATGGGGTTTGGGAGCACTGGTTTCACGAAGGGCACCTGGGGGAGTACAGGCCCCTCAGGCCACCCAGCAGGGCCGGGGACCCCAAACCCAGTGCCCAGGGTGGCGGCGAGCAGCGGGAACGCCACAGAGCTACCCCAGGGGAGCGGGGTCCGAGCTGCCCAGATTGTGTTTATCTTCAGGGGTAGCCTGGGAGAATAAAACATGCCGTAAGCTAAACAGTTCCCCTTCCAAGACAAATGGTGGAGGTCGGGCAGTGTGGCTTCTGATCTGCCAATGAAGTGGGCTACAGCTGCAAGTCATTACCCTGAAGTGAAAATAGATTAACTGAACACATAAACTGCCTGATCCTTCTGCACAGCCGAGCGGAGGATTTGTGGGATCTGTAATCCTGGTATTCAGGTCTTTCCTTACATTCTGCAGAGACGCCCGAATCTGTTTTAGGCATGTCACACAGCTTTTTCAGCCGAGTCTTCCAATACTGGAGATTTAAAAAAAGGTCTTTGCACCAATATTCAGCTACCCTAGACGCTCGCTATCACAGCTTTAGGAAAATGCCTACTCGTATTGCCGCTCCCCTTTGGAGGGGGATATTTATAATGCAGTATATACAGGACCACATAGTACGTGGCGATTGTACTACCGCGACAAAACTGTTTTCTGAAAGCGTCACTTCTGAAATTCAATTTGCAAGGATTTGTCTTGGCTAGGGTTGTGTCCAGTTAGGACACCCTGTCTGTCTTAGGGAGAAAGAATACATACTTTAGGGTCATCGCCCTAAAAAAATACAAAAAAAATAAAAATAAAATAAAAATACACACATCTTTGAATAAAAAAATATTTTGAATATACATTTGTGCATGTATACTTAGGCAGACTGAAGAATGGAGACACATTAAAGAAGTCACCAAAAGAATGCTCTTCTACTATAAATCGTAATTGATTTTTGCAAATATTTCACTAAATTTAGCCAGTCTACAAACGCATATTAAAGAACAAATAGACTTTACCACAGAATCTTCAGGTGATTGAGGAGCCTCTCACTGGTGGCTCAAGCATTAAAACTGGAAGCCAAACCAGGGCTATAGTTAGTCCTGTGAGGAGGACAACAAGGAGCATGAGACGTTCTCTGTGATACAATGTCCAGAAAGTTGGATGCAGTTGTAAAATATATGTTCTTTTAGCCACAGATATTGTCACTGAAGCTGAGGGAAATCTTACAATAAGCTGTGTTCTAGAAGAGAGCTAGCTTTTCAAGATGGTCTCGCAAATATCAAGTGGAGTTCTGTTATACACGATTAACCTGAAATTGTGGCAAAATCACTTCAGCCACATTACACACGAATACACTTCTCCTCAAAACCCTCTCAATAGTCCCAAACGCTCTCCACAGGGACTTCTAGAAGAATCAAATAAATACAAAAAAGAAAAATCAAAAAAATATTTTTAAAATGCACAATTTTATGAATTACAATATTAACTTGCATAAATTTATCATCTAACCTTATATTATTGTTATTATTATTCATAAATAACTATAAGATGTTGAACTTGTATTTTTAAATGATTCTTTGTGACTACTTCAGTGTAAAGAATCAGCATTTTGGTTAGATTTTAATATTTCTTTTTGATTAAAGAAATATGCACACTTGTAATACCAAAAACTACAATTGTAAGCAATAATCTCTAGATTTGTTTTACAGTGTTAGCATTCAGCAATACGATGTTTGAATTCCAAAAGCAGTGGATAAAAATGTGCACGGGGATCTTCAAATAGACTAGGGTTTCCTTTGAAGAAAAAAAGGAGTAATTAAATTCCTGTAAGGAAGTGACAGTTCCAAAAGTATCTTTGTCAAGTTATTTTGGAAAGTGTCACTTCCAGCTAGCTCACAGTCGAGAGGATGAGGGAATGCAAGCTTTTCCAGTATTTCAGAAGAGAACTCAGACCTTCCACCTCTTTGCTGAATATCTGTGCATCAGAGAACCCAGTATTAGTCCATAATCTAATATCAATATTGGTTGGGCAAGTAATTATTAATCCATTTAGGAATAATAAAAATGAGTTAATATCTAGCTGCCACTTTGGATGTCAAAGAAAGAGTCTGACACTTCTAAAAGAGAGAGATACCAAACCTATTGGCATGTGTCAAGGCTGAGGTATAGATTAGCCACTTTCTTAATGGGTTTTACATGAGTATACTAAAAAACTCCCCCAAGCCAATTTCCCTTCACTTCTCCATCAAACTTTCAGGTTTAGTCATTACATTACAGAGAATAAAAATTTTCTGATTTAAAAAAGAATTGTAGAAAATCTGTTTTAGGAATTCAGCATTTTATCACGCCATAGAAATATTTCTTTTTTTTTTTTTTTTTCTTTTTTTTTTTTTTAAAGGGATAACAAATTTTAAACTATGAGCATGATTTTTTCATTACTTCATTTCTACTACCAGCAAGGTCATGGAAAGATCAAAAACAAAACTGCATTTTCCCTCTATGCTCAGTTAATGTTGTGCTCTTGACAGGATTGCGCGGATGATCAGTTCTGAAACCTGCAATAAATTATTCTGTATGTACTTTGTACGCAGCCAGCATGAAAGACAGATACACACAAAATAAGCATATCTGTAGGTATCTTCCTGGGTCAGTTTTAAACACCGAAAAAAAAAAAAAAAAAAAATATATATATATATATATATATATATATATTTACCTGAACAAGTTATTTGTTTTCTTCTTCTATTTTTTGTTTATAGTGCCTCATGAAATATTTCTTCCTCTCAGAGCACATCACCCAAATGACTTTCTATACTTTTGCCAGTGAGGATTTTCCCCAGCTCTAAAAATCCCTCCCTTCAGACAAGACTACAGCACCAAGTCACACAAGTTATTTGATCAAGTGCAGTTATAAAACTTATTTAATCAGCCACAGATGTTAAAGTAGATACATCCCTGTGCTTTGCTGTGGAAAATTTATGTGTCAGAGGCAACAGCAAAATGGTGAATTCCACGTGTGCTGTAGCCTCCTGTAAGAATAATTAAAGCCTTAACCAAAATCGCTGTGCAACCTACAGACTCTCCAGTTTGATGTACAGGTCCACCGCTGAAGTACCCTAGTGAGAAAAATAATTCCCTATAACTGCTCATGGACATTTCAGATGAATGAAAGGTTTCAATTTCAAGTATTTGCCTGTCACTCTGGGGAACCAAAAAATAAAATAAAAATAATAATAATAATAATAATAATAAAAATCTTCACTGCAAACTATTCTATTACTTAATTGAATTAATTTTCTCATTCTCTGTACTTTCTCAAAAAAGAAAAACAACCCTCCCAAGCACCTGCAGATCTGCAGGCACAATCCACTCTCTCTGAACTACTAAATTTGGCAAGAAGCATAATGCAGTCCAAACAAACAAAATTGCTAATACAACTCCAGAGACAATCAAATACATTATCCAATATCCTAGTGAGGTTTTCAAAATCTTCTGGGGTCTCCCTAAACCAAAAATCTTTTGAGACTATGATCGATAGGGGAATTTTTTCCCTTACCTGAAGGATTCAGATGGTGAAACACATAAGCTCTTTTTCCTAAAGTTTAAATAAATCTGTAAATAAATCACATTGTGAAAGTACTATGGCATTTACAGCAGAGCAAAACTATAGGCAGGAATCATGGACAAAAACATGAAAATTAACACAATGGGGAAAAAAAAAAAAGTGTATGTTCAGCCATTCTTTGGCTGAAACGGATCTTACTGTTTTTTAAGGGTGATACTCATGCACAAGTCCATCCACAGCCCGAGGAATTCATGTCAAACCAAAATTAAAAGAAAAAAAATAAACAAATCTGTGAAACTGTTGCACATTTCAGCTTGAAAACTCAGGTTCTGAACTGAAAACAGCATTTGTGCATTCAGATGTTTTTCAGCCCACTTTGATATTTTTTTAAACTATTTTTTGGCTGTTCATTTGAACAATGTACAAGAATAGCGTGCCTATCTACATGTATGTACCAGAAAGGGCAAAGTACTAAAAAATCCTCAGTTTTTAGTAAGCCTGCAGTAACTACAGTAAATAAAATCTTATTACTCATGAAATATAAGGTCAACAGCTCTGGTCTTAAACAACTGCTCTCTACTTTCAGTCTAGTTTAATAAAACAGAACATGTCAGTTTCTAAAATATAAATGACCATCAAGAGACTACGTGCACAGAAAATATGCATGGTTTCACATATTGCAGATTTTGGTTTTAAATATCACTTCATATGCCAATAAGAATTAAAACACAAAAACAAAAAACATAACCAGTGCATCTACTGATAGATCCTCTGCTAGCTGCCACAACTGGATACGATCATTTAGACAGAAGTGGGTCAAATCATCTTTGGTATCAAAACCCAAGCTCTGC
Source organism: Aythya ferina (assembly GCF_964211825.1). NCBI lineage: Eukaryota > Metazoa > Chordata > Aves > Anseriformes > Anatidae > Aythya > Aythya ferina. The sequence goes on from NC_140298.1 coordinate 7,341,772, forward strand.
TCAGTCGGCCTCTGCCGTATACAACTTCATAGAATCATTCAGATTGGAAAAGCCCTCTAAGATCATCTGGTCCAACCTTTAACCTCGTACTGACAAGTCCACCACTAAACCATGCTACTAAGTTCACAGTTCTACATTTCTTGAAGACCTCCAGGGATGGTGACTTCCCTGGGCAGCCTTTTCTAGTGCTGCACAACCCTCCAGTAAAAAAAAAAATAATAATAAATCTTATAATATCCAACCTAAACTTGTTGCATGTGATTTAAACCAAGCCTGCTGAGTTCACCTTGATTCTGCTTCAGAAAATCCTGAACGCACTGATGAATGAGCATCTACACAACAGGGACAATTATGAAGCACCGTTCCCATGGATAGGTATCTTTACACCTTTGACATACAAGCAGTCAATTTGCCTAAACACCCTTCATCACTGCTGGTAGCAGTTGTTGTACCTGCTTTCCTTGCAGCGAGTCTTTCCATCCAGCCCAGCCTCTGAGAGGCCAACTCTTTCGTGCTTGCATACAATGTTTGCTAAACAGTTTTGCAAAAATCTCTTGATATTATGCTTTTGGAAATTAATGTTAATTTATACAATTATTGCTACTTAGAAGTCAATTCCTCACTAACAAGATGCCTCCTAGTAACCAAAACAGTTATTCAGCTGACCCAAAGCTCATGGAAGTCCCAACTTTAAGCTACCTACCTCCAGCGGACAGCCAGACAGTTCAGAATTAATTTCCTGCCACAAAGGCTTCAGGGTACAACCCTTCCTTGTGTTCAGAACAGAGAGTCATGACATGAAGGTTGCAATTTATGCTGCCAGAAGAGGAAGTGCATGCAAGGGTCCCATCACTAACAGCTCCTGGCTACGTTACTGCGGCATCAGAAGTCTTTAACCATCTTGAGTGGGATTTCATGGAAGACGACAACCACATTTACCGAGGCTTTTGGATAACCACTACATGCTAACCCGGTCTTGATCTTGCAAGATCTCTGCTTTCTCCTCTTTTGTCAGTAGTATATCAGAAACCTGGAAACGCAGTATGAATGCATGTTCACGTTTCTCTCCTCCCAAAGAGCATTAGTTGAAAAGGTTAGATTAATACTTGCAATGCCCATATGGTCTCTGTTGTGATCCTGGCTCCCTAGAACAAGTAAAGCCCAGACAATTTCTTCCTGCCTAGCCATTGTTTTTTGGTGGGAATTCTACCACATTTGGAAACCACCAGTCAGCTTCAACCAGACTTAGAAGAGGGGTGGAAGATGGACAGTTAAGTTGCCTTTGGTTTGGGAAATCAAGAGAAGGGCAGATGGGAGGAACCTTAATTGACACCCCCAAAAAAGCATGAAGATGCTGCCATCATCAGCCCTTCCTGGAAGATCCCGAAGACACTGGACAGAGGCTCACAGAGCTCTGGGCTCTGAGACAGTAGCAGAACACCAAGAGGGCTCAGGGGCGAACAACAGAAATTTTTACGACAGCTCAGGTTTTTTTGCCCTGCTACCTGAAGGACTCTATCTTTTCTCATTAGCTGTCATGATTAAGGATGCTTTGTGAAGTGTGAGGTTATGGATCATACTGAGCACAACCAAGCACTTCGTCTGCCCATCCCCACCATTCATCACGGTTCTTTGGAAGGGAAGTCTATTCCCTCCTTTATATGACATGTCAATCCATTTCCCATTATTTCATAGGTTTACTTTGAGCGTAATTTATTGAGAGAAGACATATAAGGAGAAACAGATTGTTGTAGGGGAAAAATAATAATAACAAATATAAATATATTAAAAAAAAAAAAAAACACACATGAAAACCAACAACCTACTCACAAAACATCCTACCTACAAGTATGCAAAAAATTATTTTTTTGTTTGTTTTCTTGTTATTTTATTTTTTCCCCATCTATTTTAACAAAGTGAGGAATTGTGAATTTTTAAAACGATAGGAAGATCTTTCATTAGAATCTTCCTAAAGTTGGTACATTAATGCAATGTACGAATAACAGTTGCCTGTTATTCGGCATCTGTGCCTTGGGGTTGGACTCCAAGTTTACAGTTAAGTAGCTCCATGTTGCTTTGCACATACATGCCTCTGTGGAAAAAGAGCATTTGTGTATCTGAAGAGATATTAATAACAGATAACAGATTAGTAACAGATTAAGTTCCATACTAAAAGGCAAAAGACTGAATAAATATTTGAAAACATGTTGAATCACAAGTAAAATGATTAAAAGGGCATTTTGACAGTATTCTAATATATTCCTCAAAACATTAAAGTATGAATCTTAGCTGTAAAAAAATACAAAATCCAAGTCTCTTCATATTGTACATATTTGTCAATGGCAACTTCAGCCTTTTCCAGCGGGCACAGAATCAGTTTAGTTTTGCAGTTGAGAACACAAAGATCTTTAACAGTCTTCTAGCTGTATTTGACTGATATGGATGCAGTCCTTATAATAAACAGCAAATCTGTATAATGTCAGAATCAAATAGATTGTTAGCCATTACCTCCAGACAGAAGATGCTGAATAACTGTTCTAACTTTTTTTTTTTCCTTCTTATCACATTATGCTGTGACGCAAGCTTAATATTTTTTTCACTGTTTCAATCTCAGCATGCTATTCAGAAAGTTTTTGCAAGGAACTATCAATCCTCTGCATGTTGCATGCAGCACTGTGCAGGTGTGCTTGCACATGGCACAAGGAGACATTAGAATGAGTAGAAAAGCAGGTTCTTTTTGGAGATCCCGTATCCCTGTGTAAAAGCAATTAAAAAAAAAAAAAACAAAAAAACAAAAAAACAAACTCAAGAGTGTTATGGAAAAAGAAAAAACAAAAACTGTATTCATACTGCAGCAAATCAATAAATGACATTCCACATGCTTCCCAACAGCTTCATTGCAATTAGCTTGATTTGTATAAATAGTGGTATTTTAGTAACCATCCCAACTACTCCTTCATACATTATTCACTGCAAATGGCTCCATTCTTTCTCTCCTTTAAGTCAGTATCAACACTCAGCAACTATTTTGGATTGAGATTAAATGCAAAGAAAACTTTTTTATTGTAATTTAAGTTTATATATTTGTCCTTTTCACCATACTATTTTACATACCAAAAATGTGTTAGAGGCATTTCCTAAATTCCCGTGTACAACAGGAAGAACTCAATTCTCAGAGCATAGATGGCCACAGCATGTGCGAGCTGCAGTCCTGGATCCTAGTAATCCCCAACCTAGGGCTGTGTTTCAAATAGAGTAAAATGTGCCTTCATTCGGATTTATGAAATGACAGAAGCTTCATCTTTCTACTAGATTTAAGATAGCCTTTTTTTTTTTTTTTTTTTTTTTTTCCCCTTGACCTGAATTGTTTTAAAACTTTTGTACCTACGTGCTCCAGGGAAACCAAAGATTCACATCTCCCCTAGCAAAGCTTACAGGGCATTTTTGGATCAATATCTCAATGCATTAGACTGCTCTCCAGCACCAGCCTTTCTTCAACATGCTTCCTTTCAATATTCTTCTTCCCTCTTTTCTTCTTTCCTCCACCATATATATTTTATATCTTTATATATATATATAGAGATATTTTTTTTTAATTTTATTATTATTTTTTTTTAAGCCAGACTGACACTCAGTCAGTGCTTGTCCCTGCTCTGCCTTGCCTTCAATTTTTATTTTCTGCTCTGATTGCAGACATCTCAGGATCTGGTAGTTTTGAAGAGAAATTCTCTCTTCGTACTTTTCTGAATGCAAATGTGGGATTATTTGTACCTTTCCGTTTTCTGTCCGCCACCTCTATCTGTACACACTACTATTGCAGCAGTGAGCACTACTTAATCTTAACTCTTTTACTCCTCCTTCCCCACATAAAAATGCAGCTTCTGTATGTCTGGCACAGCCGTAGGGTTACCAGCTTTGCAGAAGAGAAGGGTTGGGATGAAGAGAGGGAGAGTATTTGAGCACTCCCAAATACCTACCTTGCATGAGCTGATGTTGAATAGAACTTCTTCCTTTACAAAACCATAGCCTCACCAAATATCAACTATGCAACTCTGGGTAAAGATTGAACTTTGGTTTAGAAAGGGTGATTTCCAACAGAACCAAACATTTTGGAAAATTTTACACATGAAGAATACGTAAACACAACTGAAGGGAGTATTTTTGGGGAAAAGACAGGTGATCTTGAAATGGAGAAGTGCACAACCTTCCCAAGCTCTGCCAAGGGCTTCCAGCTCCATGGAAGATCAAGTAATTTCCTCCAAATTAGACCACAGCACTTACCACTTAAACATACAGTTAAAAAAAAAAAAAAAAAAAAAAAAAAAAAAAAAAAACTTCTTTAATAATATGTTCAGGAATATCAGCTTTTTTAAAGCCTTAGATACCAAGCACTGAGTTATATATATCTCTCTCAGTCTTTTCTTACTTTATGCCAATGGAGGTAAAATGAAGTCCATAGAGGTATCCCAGACTCACAGTACAATTTCATGAAAGTGTTTTGATTTTAGCAGATCTGTTGTTTTGTTTTTGGGGTGTTTTTTTTTTAGGGGGTGGGAGATTAAAAGAAAAAAAAGGGGTGGGGTGGGAGGAAACAACTTCTCCAGTAGAAAAAGTAGCTTTCTGTGAAAACAATATGCCATTGGGACAAATTGATGTAACTTACTGAATTTAGCTGAGTACTTTTGTCACCTCAAGTTTTCTTCCACCACTTGCTTCAGGACCTCTCCTCCATGAATAACTCCAATAGTTTTGAGCATCAGGATCGCCCACCCACCACCCACCTGATGCTTGTTAATTCCCTAACAGGCCTCTAGTAGGACTGATGTTTTCTTTGCTTGGGTTGGGTACAAGTAAAAAAAGAAGGGAGCCATGTGTTTGTGTATGTTTGATGATAATCTTCTAAATATAAGCCTCTACGGGTCTATCTCTAGGAAGATAAATTAATTTTATTTTAATTAAAAACTTAATTTCCTACAAAATTGATGAAATGGATCCCACATCCTATCATGCCCTTCCAGATACAATTTCCTACTCACCAGTAGCAACCCAATCTTCCAGCCTAGACGCAAGTCCTATTGAAAATTTAATCTCAATGAGTCCGGGAGGAAACTAACTAGGAGGATTTATTTTGCTTAATAAAATTTATTCTTAGCATGAATTTGCTATCCATTATCTACCCATTCAATACACTGTAGAATTCCTATAACTTCAGGATCAAATTCATAACCATATTTTTAGTCTTTCTTTCTACTTTACTCTAGCTACCGCCTTCATTTAACGGCTCTCTGGTCCATGGAAATAAGGCAGTTCAGACCCTTTTTGGTGTCACAATCAGAATGTGACAACAACTCCCTTCTTCCCATGACTAACAGGTTGGAGTAGGATTGCGTAGCCTGTAAAAGACACAGGCCCTAGGTCTTGGAGTATTTATTACATTGGGAACAGCTGTGGGCCCTGTCTGACTTTCCTTAGCCTTTACACCTGGAAGCAAAGAAATGCTCTCAGTAGGACAGGTAATATAAATCAAATTAACTCTTTTTCTAATCATTTAACTTTTTGAAATTTTGCCTTTATCAAATGATGTGAGCATGATTTTGTATGTATTTTTGCTTCAAATTGAAGGAAACAGGGAGAAAAGCAATCAGAAACTTTAAGCAATGGAAAACAGAAGGACCATTTCTGATCTATTACTAGAAAAGGGTACTGGGTTTTTATCATTACCAGAGAAATGGCTTTTGTTTTTCTTTACTGATTGAAAATTTATTTAAAATAAACCATATTACCAAGCCACTGCTGAAAGGTGAATGTTAATAACCTGGCTAAGATACTGTCCATTCAAACCTAAATTAAAACTTTCAAAGTTGCAGTATTTATATACTCCTCCCCCCAACCCCACAGAGAAGTAAAAAGCCACTCAATATAGACCTGCAGTAAAGTTCTGGATGCCTAATAAGAACTCAGGCTTTGAATATGTGGAGCGCCTCTCAGTTTATCAGACTCCAAGGTGATCATCTATTGTTTTTGCACTGAAGAGCTCAGAAAACTTCCTGGCGCTGACTTTCAGTAATAGTATCATCTCTTTCTTCCAGGTTCCTCGCTGAGTTAATTTTTAATTGTTAAATTACTGTGATAATGTAACAAAAAGTGATTTTTCACTTTATTACAACTAGCATCCTAGCATCTCTTCCCTCATTACATTGCATTGCGTCTGGACTGTGATATGGAAAAAGATCCCATTAGGAGCAGACCTAATCCAATCATGCAAAGAGCCCACAGGCTTAGCAGAGGTTGGCCCATATCATCCATCTATCAGGAGTCCCGCGTAATTGTTGTCAAGTAGCACTGGGCATTGATAGATCCACCGACTCTGAAAGTAGCTAGGGTATAAAGCAGTTGGCGATCAATAATAACTGCAATTATTTATCTTTTTTTTTTTTTTTTAATATTTAGATTTTTTTTTTTTTGCTTTTGCCATCTGTGACCCAAGAAGACTTTCACAACAGCGCTGCCTTGTAAGGCCTTGGGAGGAGCGCGGCAGCGGTGCTGCAGGGCTTCCACAGCAGAGCAGAGCTTGCGTGGTGCCCCAGCACCCGGCGCTGTGCTGGCATCGAGCCCCCAGGTCTTCCAGTGAGGCTGAGGCCAGGAGGCAGATCCCCCCCACCTCCGGATTGGGGTCGGGTTCTGGATGCCTGGCCTGGGGAACGGGCAGAGCGAGCAGGTCGCCTTGCAAAAGAGAAGGGAAAAAGCAAGACAGGGTGAGAGCCCAGCAAGTGCAAAAAGCGCTTCCAGTACTGAGTATTTAAGGGCAGGCAGGCATTTTTATGCAACATGAGAACAGTTTGTGCTCTTACATTATCTTTCTGATGAAAAAAACAGATAGCTCCTGTAGGCATAAAGAAATTAAAACACCGATTCAGTAGTATCAGAGCACTGAGGTGAAGGGGGTGTGTGCGTACACATCCCGTCCTCTCTCCAGAAGACACTTACACATAAAGTAATTCCCCCCCAGCACTTCTCGCTGCAATAGTCATGACCCAGTCTGACCCAACTAGCAAGCTTAGAAATGCCTTTAGAGGCAGAGAGTAGTTGAGTTAGGGACCAGCTGTACAAACTGGAGATACACAAGGCCATAAAATAGCTGTGCTGTAAAAGCACCTGGAGGTCCTGGCAGAAAGCAAGCCGAATGTGAGTCAGCAGAGCACCCTTGGGCAGTGGAGACAAACCACGTCCCAGATTGCAGCAGGACAAGGGATTACTGCACTGTTAGCACTTGCTAGGGCACGCCTGGGACACTGCGTCCAGTTTTGGTCCCCCCCATTTCAAGATGGACACTGAAAAATAGGATAGGGTCCAGTGAAGGGTCCACCAGAATGATTAGAGAACTGTAAAGCTTGTCTGAAGAAAGGATGAAGGAACTGGGCTTGTTCGGCCTAAAGAAGAAAAGGCTCAGAATCTACTCACAATCTTGCAACACCTAAAAAAATTAATTAAAAAAAATGTTCTGGTGAAGGAAGAGGTACTCTTCTCACCAGGATGTATTTTTACGTAACATGAGGTAGCAGCCACATATTGCTTCAGGGGAAAGTAAATCTGGATATTAGAACAACAAATTCTTCACAGAAAGAGGAACTAAGCATTGGAAGAGGCTGCTCAGAGAAGCGGTGGAACCCCCTTATTGGAAAAAAATCAAGAATCAGCTTGATAGTGTCCCAGATAACCTTGTCTAAGGCTTGAAATCTAACACTTCCAACAGAATGGCAGACAGATCATCTCCAGGAGTCCTTTCCAACCTAAATTTTCAGTGGTTCTAATTCAAAACTGAAAACAAAAGGAGGGCTAGGCAATATTTTTTTTCTAAATGGAGATACTGCCACAAATTCATTTCCTTCACTTGACTCACTTAGCTACAGTCTTTTTAAAATAATACACATCCCTCCTGAAAAATCCTCTACAAGAAGAGGGCAGCAAAAGCCATGAGTGCAACTGGCCACAGAAATTAAACTAAACTGTTGGGTGGTAAAACTATGGAGCTTGTTGGAGCTACAATTATTTTTATAACAGTTAAGGTCCAGCTCACTGTCAATTGCAAAGAGCTTACACAATCACCAATAGCGCAAATCATTGTTTTAATATGAATGCTGAATTTAAGTTACAGTACAGAAATTGGAGAATTACATACGGCTTCCCTGGGAGTGAAATCAGAGGATGGAGCTGCCCAGCATGCAGCAAGCCTTGGCCTGATTGCTAAGCAGCAATCCACAACCAGATAAAGTGACAACTGGTTGTCTGACACAGAAGGTCTAAGCAATGGCTCGTAACAGGCTCTTGATGAATTACCTAATCCAGATCAACACAAGTGAAAGGAAAAAAAGATAAATATCAAGAGATTTAATAACAAAAATGAGCCTCCAGCACCATCTTAATAAGAGGAGGTGTTAAATTATCTCTAGAAATTTTAGAGGGGGGGAGGAAGTCTTGCATAGGATCTTGGAAGAAACAAGAAGTTGAGGCACGCGAGGTAGTTACCTGGTCTTATCACAATGATCCAGCTCCGTTCCAGAAAGCGCTAGTAAGACAGCATCAAGACATAAATATTAGAACAGATTAACATATCCTTAATTCAGTGCTTTTCCAGGAAGATTCAGTTCTTCCATGGCTTTTAAATACCTGAGTTCAGTTGTACAATCTGAAGACCTGCATGTATTATTTAAACGCTGTCTTTGAAAGCTCAGCTTGCTGTTTCCTTACTCGGTAAGGAAAAGAAATTCAACCAGCAGAGTAATGCTCAATTGGAATCAAAACTGGGCAGAGACTGCAGCTCACCAACTGCTCTGAACTTACAAGCTCATAAAATGTCACTCCTGTTTCTCCTCTAAAATCAAAGGAGCACAGCAAGCATTTCTTTCTCTGAAGTCTCTCTGATGGGGAAAAAAAAAGAAGAGCAGAAGATAGCTCTTCACAGGTGTCTAGCAGGGGAGGAACGATGCACCCCACGTGGAATTTGAGATAGCTTGTTGGGTCTCCCATTGAGAAACAACAGGGAAAAGGGACAATAAAAAGCTCACAGTGAGGGGGAAGCAAGACTTGGGAGAAATGATTTTTAAATGAAACACAGGACAAGAGGGAACAGGAGGAAGGTTTGGCAATTAAAAAGAAGGAAAAAAAAAAAAAAAAAAAGAAGAAAAAACAAATTAGGAGAAAACCAATAAATGACAGACAGGAAGGAGAACGCAATTTGTTTGCTCAAGTTTTCACGTTGCCATGCCTCCCTTGCAGAAGCCAGGGAAGGGAAGAAGCGCAAAGCACACTTCTGGGAGCAGCGCGATGGGGGAACGCTGTGGCTGGCTGAGGCAGTCTTTGGGAGGAACTGCACAGCGGCACGCTATTTCCCCCAGTTTGATCTCTGAAAAACAGCACTAAAGTAAATATATGCTCCTGTGGAAGTTCACTGATGTCCCTGGAGCTCATTCATTTTCTAACCTTTTACCAGCTGCTGGCCCGAAATGGTAGGAGTTCACTTTAAGCCAGACTGGATTTCAAAGCAAAGGTCCCAGAGGTGACAAACTGCTCATTAATTCACTGTAATGCTTTAGCGCTGGAGGAACTGTTTTAAACGCACTATCTGAAACTATTTAGAGCCACCAAATAATTATATCATGAGCAGCCACCACACACTTCAAATTTACTGGTGTTAAAATCTAGCTATGTAATCTGCTGATAGAACTAATGAAGAAAAAGGAGGAGACTGGCATTTTATTAAGAAATGCTAATCAACCTGTTTTTGAAGTGTCCCTCATTTGCATTATAAACATTATTATGAAAATTCAGCATTATGCTTCTCTGTGCAGCATTGTGCTGCTCTACTGAACATCAAAAATATTCACTTCCTCAGAGCAGGGAAAAGAAGGGAATGAAAAATCATGATCAAAGATAACTTCAATTACTTGTTAATTTCACCTTAATTCCACTCTTGGGATAATAAGCCTTCCTCATAAGTTTCCTTCCCTGTAACAAATTCTGATATATGCTTATAGGCCCCTAAATCTATTCCCACAAGAAGTAAATGAATAAATATGCATCAGTGTAATTTACATAGCCTTCACCACAAGCATGGTAGGACTTCATAAACTCACTACTGTTTACTGTGTGAAAAACTCATTAAACTCCCCTTTGAATACAGGAATGAAACTTATTTTTTCATTTATTAGAAGCATTCTTGTTGGTCTCCTATTCAACAACATCAAGCACAGAGGCACTCTTCTCCAGTAAAAGTAACATAAAAAAAGTAGAAAAATCAGAACTATATACTTTTGATTGCGAATTAAAACTTCACGTACTCATTCCCAAATAAAAAACTTCTGCTGTTGTACAGAGTTGGTAAGAAGAAAACAGATTTCTAAGTTAGCTTATCAAGTATTTAACCCCAATTTATTTCTGAGTATACATTCTCCCCTTCTCACAGAGCTCTGAAATGTTAATTGCAAAGATTCACAGGGAAACGGACCTGAGTCAGTGATTAACTCTCTTAACTGGCAAAAAATTAAGAAATGATTTGGTTTGAAAAAGCAAGCAACTCATGGGCAGATCTCAGTTATTCACTGAGCTCCACCAACTGCACGTAAAATATATTTGTTGAAAACATTTTGCTTTTGAGGAACTGGTGAGCTCTGAAGGCAAACCTTTATCTTGGAAAATTCTTCATCAAGTCTGCCTAAAAACCACAGCGTATATAATGTGATTTCCAGAATCTTCAGTGAGAACAAATTCAAACCGTAAAAAATACTTTAATGATACCTGAGCATTAACATAATATATCTTCTCTGGATGTGACTCTGAAATTTAAAAAAGATTGATCATATGGAGTGACGAACCAGCTAAAAAACCCAGCAACACACATAGCTGCTTCATAAAACACAAATCTTTTGAAAGGTAAGGTGAGCCCATCTCAACTTCTGAAAAGAAAGATATGCATTAATCTTTCTTTTGTGTGCCTGCTCTTGTTTAGAAAGCAGCACTGGAGGACCAAAGGTTGCTGTGGTCTTTTCAGAAATTGAAGTCACCAAATGTTTCCTATCAAAATGGGGAGGAAAAAGAAGATTAAAAAAAAAAAAAAAAAAAAAAAAAAAAAAAAAAAAAAAAAACTTTTACAGACATTAGATAAGGAGAACAAACTCTCTCAGGAAACAAGGCAGATGAATTGAAATCATAAAATACAAGTCTTCTGGAGACACAGTAGGATTTAAGCTCACGCCGTGACTCATTTGAAAACAGGCACGTTCTAACTTCCCTGTGTCATGAGCGACAGTTTCTCCTTTATTTGCTGTGCTACAGACTTTCTCGGGTTTCGAGGAAGAGAGGGAAATAGCTTGTAAATACCTTTTGTGTGTGTGTTTGTGTGCACACGCGTGTTGCAATACAATAAAACAGAACTGGGAAGTACAAGATGCAGCATCCACCAAGAAAAAGACACACAGAATAAAGGCAAGCAGTACACAGCCTGCTAGCGAGGGACCAAGTTCTGTTTTGTAAGTAGTTTCCTCAGATCCCGACTGGGATCAAGGCAATAAACACTCGGCAAAAGACCTCTTGCCCTGAAGACTGGAGGCAAAGCTTGGCTCACACCTACATTGCCTGGGGCTAACAATCTCCAAAGCTGGCTACTGGATGAGGCCACGCAACTGTTTGTCCTCTGGACTCCAAGCGGTGACCAACTGTCTGAGACACATCTTTTGCATACTTTTATTTCCTGAGTTCAAGTTACACAGCGTAATACAAGGACTATGTTGCAGCCCGAAGACTGGGCATTTCACATTGAGAAAGTATAGTTTCTACAGTGAAATGGTCTTCATGGACTGTGTAACGTAAAAGGAGTCCAACCTGCTGTGGGTCTTGCCCATACTACCTTTTTAGATTCCATTTTATCTCTTTGGGAGAGTATATCGTTATGTCTCCATCAAGCCAAAACGTGGATGTTTCTGTATGGTAACAGAACCACATTTCTCTTTGATTATTATCTGGGTTCCATAATTTGTAAAGCATACAGACTCAGCATCACATGTTCAAATAGCATCTCACGTTGCCCCTTCACATGACCAGAACTGAACTCCAAGCCTATGAAATGCATTTAGTAGATATAGATGGTGATTTGAGAGTGACTAGGCTATAGGGTACTTCAGGGTACTTAACCTTTCCCTCTTCTCCTTTGTTTGTCTTCAAATTTTATTTTCTCACCATTTTAACTCCAGCAGCTGAATAGCTGACCTAATGAAGAACCAGAATACATGGCCTTCTGCTGTTACAGATGATTTCTCTGCACACTGAGAGTCTTCACAGTTTCCTCCCTCCCCAAAGACCAGGCCAAGGATCATTTGGCCACAGTGTGTGAGGAAGGGATCTCACTTACAGTCTAATAAAGTGACAGATTCAACAGCAGTCTGCTCCTTTGTCAACAGGGTTATAGATTTTCCTGACACAGTAGGTCTGACAAAGGAAAAAGGTACACAGGAAAAAAGGCAATGTTGTAAGAGAGGGAGAAGCTAGCCAAGATCAGGAGTATGTCCCTAAAATACATCCTTCTCTTTTGTATTTCTGGCTGTAGATACAGCACTACCGCATCCCCAGGGAGCAATGCTGTGGTGAATAATACGCTCATTACTATTCTTTCTACACGGACTGCAATTTTAGATGTCCTTCAAATTTATATTTATTTTACTAATCTGGATGGTTGACATGTCAAACATCTTAAGGGATACACAAAACATTATTTACCCAGTTGAAATTTAGTTTCTGAACCACAGGCATTGGTCTGCCCAATCAAAACGTGACTTGCAACACAGCACGCTTGCACAACAAAGTTCTTCAACATGTTTTCTGGATTTCTATTATTTTTGAGTTGTTTCCTCTGCTGCATAATCCTCCAAAAGGCTTCAAAGACCAGGTAAATCAGCACACAGTTTGTCAAACAGGCTGTATTTGTTTTATTCTGCAATTTTCATTCACAGTATTTAGATATGGGAGGCATTAGGGAGCTGCTTGAGAAGCTACTCAGTTCTATTTTCCTCTTTCTTTTTAAAAACGTGCATTTTTAATAATGAAGGCTGTGATTTAGGAAGGGCAAGAATACAGCAGATATATTGAATCTTCCTGATTTCCCTCTTAGGCTACCATATTTTAAGTGACAACACTGGTTCTTCCATTGGACACTGTGTTTTATTGGGGTGTTTGACAGTCTTCACTGCTACGGAGTTTTGTCTTACAAGGTTCAACAGCTGTAGCAGTCCTTAATTAAATCTCCTCTGCTCGTAATGTTTTACTGCATAGCCATCTAATAAGTACTAGGAAAACAAAATTAAATAGCAGAGTTATTAGAAAAAAAATACAGAGGAAGAGGAAAAAAAAAAAAAAGCATTTGGGTAGTAGGTACAGGCAAAGCCACTACTCACGTGCCTTTTGAATAAGCACCTGGAACCTGATTCATCACGTCAAAGGAACAAATTACATCTGTGGATGAAATCTTTTTTGGCCTCTCCTCCCCAGTTCACTACATTCACGGTATTAATTCTCTTGGCTTCCCATTTATATTGAGTCTCTCTTTTAATCAATACTTAAACCAAGGGCTTGATTCAAAGCCAGCAGGGACCAATGAAAAGTTTCTTCAACTACAGTAAAGCGCAAGCACCAGAATTATGTTAAGTAACTAGTCCTCATTGCAGATCGACTATATGCAAAACAAAGCATAAAATATTTGAAATTACAGCTTTTTAATAACACTTCAATACCACTTTAATCACATAGCCATTGCTCTGGGACTCCAACTTCATATACCAAAATTCAAACAGAAGCTATCATTTTTGTCTCATTTATCCTACAGTGTAAACAGAAAAACATACATTATAACAGCTATATTAAAACCATTCAACAGCACTTCAAAAGACAGGTCTCAATTTAAGCTTCCATTTCTTATAGTCTGGATTTCAACCAAGGATACCTGGGGCTAATAATTAAACTCCACAGAAATTACAGAAAGGGAACACTGAAAAAAAAAGTCAATAAAGAAACCTTTTAGAGGAATATATCTCCAGAACAAATGGCTGCAGCGTTCATTCCATTAAACTGTACCTGAAGGAGAGAAGGCCTTAAGCCAGCCCTTAACATAAATGCTGCAGGTGCTACAGAAAGCTTCCTATCACTTGGTAGACACGATTTCATTGTAGGGGGCTTTACTGCCATTTTAAAGCTCAAGTTTACTGAAAATTACGGCTTTTAACTTTCATTCACAATCATGCACCCCAGCAACCACCAGTGAGAGATGCTGAAGGTGAAACACCAAGACTTCCCTATCCCGTGGGCATAGGAAAGTCGCGTGGTTTTGTCATTCAGGGGTTCTGATGCATGGCAAGTGCCACCTCACTTCATTCTTTTTTTGTTCTAAAAATAATTCTTCAAATGATAATCTCAGGGTGGTACCTCGAACTTACGTGAAACTGCATGGAGCTAGGCTAAGTATTCACCCCATTTATCATTCCTTTGTTTCTTGCTTGACAGGGATGATAGCCTAATTTTTCCTCTGCATTAATAGAACATTCATGTCACATCAAATCCTGAAGTCATTAGTTAGTATATTCACCAGATCTACGTTAATAAAGCAATAACTTGATCACTGGCTTTTAAAGTGCCAATTCAAAATAGAAAAACAGGTGCTGTTTAAACAGCATAATCATCATTCTAATTGATACCTTCTAGTTAACATTACAGAAGAGGGAGTAACTACTAGCACAGAACTCCCACATACATTTTCGTTCAAGCAAGTGTCTCTCAGCACTGAAGGCATGAGGGTTACTGGCATGGGAACAAAAATTGCTCCTGCTAAAGCTTGCAGATCTCTATCCTCTTGAATGTATGCTATTAAGCTTGCAAACGCTATCGGACTATCAGAGGTCCTTGCTGTGGGAGAGTCGTAGAGGAACAGGAACTCCAGCCAGAGACAGGATCATTAAATGAAACACCTCTGAATGGACTTGTTGCCAAGAATAAAAGCGTCTACCATGACTTCTGTACTCCACAGGTCTAAAACTGCGCCATGAGACTCAAAACCCCTTGAAGTTGGAAGGTACGTCAATCTAAATCCCGAAGCCTGTGAAGCAGGGAGATAGCGAGAACCGGGGTTAAGAAGAGGTTCCACTGCATGCCCTGGAAAGTGAAGGACTGCAGAAAATGTCTAAAGCTTGAAAAGAGCATAAATCACTCTCTTAGCAATCTCTCATGGAGTCTGCTGATTAGGCCTGCAGCCCATAACTGGCTCTGGACCTGAAGTAAACATTTCTCCCAGTGATATCAGGGGCACCACTGAGTGCAGACCAGGAAAACGAAGTCTGAAGGTTTCTCCCTACAATTCTCATAAATCTGTCTCAAGGTATCATTAGTACATTTTAAACAGGCACAACCCTCTTTGAAAACACAGCATAGATTCATTCTCTGAAAACTGGCAACTATTTGGAATATTTTCTTCTATCATTACAAAAACAAATACAGGAGAAGAGCTCCAAATTAATTGTAAAATGCTTCTGAAAGATTGGAATTTATGTCCCAGGGAAATAACCGACCAAAAGAAAAAGAGTATCTTGCAGGTTTGTTATTTTAACAATCTTATTATGCAAAACAAATGTGCAAATAACAAGAATAACAGTACTCAAAGTTCAAGCATATTAATTTTCACATAATTGTTTATTCATCTGTTTTTAACATAACCCCTGTGACAGTCATGAAGAAGCATAAAATATGTATTGGCTGATGATACAACTGCACAAACAGGCACATTTTGAAGTAGTTCAGGTACACGGACTGCTCTGCTCTCCTTAAAATTTGAGCTTTTACTTTGTTTAAGAATACAGGCGCATTTGTAAGACAGTAATTACTACTGAGCAATTTACTGTTTCATAACTGAGAATATACCACAATTTCCTAGTGATGCTTCTTATGCCAATATAAAAAGGTTAAGTGAAACAAACAAAAAAGAAAACAGCAAAACATAGGAGAGGGCAACATATATTTATATGACAACAACTGAAAACAATGAGGTGCTACTAACAAAGCAGAAACACATTACAAGGCTACAGTTCTGCAAAGCTTGGACTAAACCCACAAAAAACTGCAGCGTAACAAAACGTTCCAGAAGACTTTCCAGGAGGAGGGCTTCCGGATGGCCCCCACGCTGACAGATCACAAGCCAGAGAGAATTACCCTCCACAGTAAGAAAATAACTTTGGTATAAAATGGGCAGTAGTGGCAACTGAGGGAAAATAAAATAATATGAGGGGAAATAAATAAATAAATATACGTATATATTTATTTTTAACAAAAGGAGAATAAAGAGACACTAAAGACAAAGTTCAATATGGAAGGGAATAAAGAGAAAAGCCATGCAACTAGCCAGAGTAATAGGTGGAGAAGCTTTGAAAAAAATTTAACTTTACAGTACCTCCAAGTTAAGTAAATATTACCTCTTTTTGCTTCATAATTGAGGCAATAAGGGTAAATGATTTATCAAGATCACACGGGAAGTCTGAGCCAGAGCCAAGAACCCAGATTTATTACCTAACCTCTGCACCAGGCTGACTCCCAGGAATGATATAGATAAACTGCACTGAGTTCAGAAAAGAAAAGCTCAGATTCCAGGCTGGCCAGACTAAAATACAAAATGAGATGCAAAGAAAAAGCAACAGCGTTGGCCCATTTTTTCAAAGATGATGCAAAGTTATGAGCAAACTCATAACTGCACACCAATAACTGCACTTAATTCAACAGACACACCGGGCAGCAGTAAAAGACGCAGCAGAAACAAAATTCAGTGCTGCACATTTCTCCCACTGGTGACAGAGCAAGGAACCAAACAAGAGTGACAGAAACTGGTCAGGTTGCTCAGCTCAGCCTTCTGTATGAGGTGCTGGATGTTTCTGACGTGTAGCACCAGGCCTACGCAGAGTAGCATCTACCAGTTCTTGAACAGTTCGGCCCAGTCTGGGGCTAATGGAATGATCCAGTGGTCACGGGGCTTAACAGTTTCCATAGCCATAAGGGCTGTCAATGGAAATACAAAGATAAGTTATTTGGGTTAATCGGAAGGTATGTATTATTGGCTGTAAATGGATTGAATGAAGAAACATGAAATTCAGGCTTAATAATAAGTAACAAATTATTTATGGATAGAAGCACGCCTCATACAACTACTGAGGTGAACAACACCAGGCAGACATCCTGTCATGATAAATAATTTAAAACCTAATCCTGTTTTAAAAGTATGTTTGCAGTGAAACGGATCAGTGGAATCTGTTAGGGGGACCCCGTTTTTCTTACCCAGAAGCTGGAAGTCAACAGCCCCTAACTTCTACTCTGACTGTAATATTTTTATGAGGCACATAATCATTACACAGAAGTGGGAAACTTCTTATGCTGAAGCACTGACCTTCACTTGAGAAGACCTGTCAACACATGGAAGATTTGAACATCAAACAGGTTTAAGGTCAATTTTAGCTGTAACCTTTTAACTATTCCTTGAGCTTTAACATACATAACTGAGATCACAGAAGTGACATCTATCCTCCATCCTTCAGGCCATGTCCTTCAGGAAAATTGATAAAAACAAGCCTAACTCTAGCAAAACGCCCTGAAGAATTCTGTTCCTGGGATACCACTTCTAAGGAGTTACTTCATCTATTTATTTTAATTAAAAAAACATTTAACACAATACAAAGCTGAAATGAGAAAGTACAATTACTGCAGCCTCAAAGACAGGACAGCACTGGCTGGTCAAGCAGGATGAAAGAGGTCATAGCCCTTTTCTGGTTTACGGTTCATGTCCTCTGGTCATATTTAAGTTGGTTGGTTTTGAAAGATGTCTAAGTAAGTCTGTCCAAGATGGCAAGGTATTTGGTTCACATATGTATTTTTTCAAGTGCAATCCACCTTCATAGCCGCAGGCTCACAAAAAGATACAATTTCATTGGGCTTGATGGGCTTGTCAGGATAGGGAACGATTTTCTCCTGCATATTCAAATGAGTTTCCCTACCATCACCACCACCGCATTCAGTATCTATCCAGGCAGATCAGGATGTTGCTGCTTGAACTAAACCAATTAGCACGTGGCAGATGTCCAGGGCAAGTATCTCTTCCATGGAAGTCTGGTTCGTTGAAATCAGTTGAAAGGTAAAGACTCTGGCTGGGATCTAATGCCTGTCACAGGGATGAGACTGACTACAGACAAAAATCAGATCAGGAAAGGAGAGCAGCTCAAGGCAGCCCTACTAAAATCAACAAATCCAAGTAAGAACCTTCAGCGCGCTATACAACTTTGTGCCAGATACATCTCTAAACACATTAGTTTAGCAAAGCTGACATCTAATTAAATCAACTCTTCAGTGTGTGTCATTCTTCTTGCAAGTCCATGAAAAAAAAAAAAAAAGAGAGAGAGAGAGAGAGAGTATAGGAAACTTTCTGATGACATTAAACATTAGTTGCTAGCTGTATTCTTATATCCCTTATATCCTCATTGCAACTTACTAGTCCTGAAATCAAAATGTATGCCATGCATAAGAAAATACTAGGCAGCACATGTGAACACATCAGGATCTTGTGTTGTAGAAGCAAATCTACAAGGATTTAGCATGTGTTGGGAAAAGTATTATTTAAAATGAAGGGGGAGGGAGGATCAACACTCATTCTTTTATCAAGTAATGACTGGTTACTGAGGGATTTGAAACCATTCTGTGTTATGCTCCATACACATTGCTGACAGCCAAAACTAATAAGGAAACCAATCCTAGTGCTATTTGATGACTGACAATCTTCATGCTGCAATATTTTCATTGGCAAAAAAGTAACTTAACAAGGACAGAAAAGACAAATTTAAATTTCCATTGAAGTGTCAGTCCAAGTTAGAATCCTCGTATTATCAAGTAGATTTTTTCAAAAGCTAAGCATGAAGTAAAAAAGAGATTTCAAACTTCACAGGACCTAAATCCATTCACAGTTAGGAAATTTTAACAAATGGTTCTTGACATCACACAATGAAGACATGATATAGAGGGAAATTGTCACCTTAAACTGTCATTATACATCTCTGTGCACCTAATTTTATCTTTTTATCTGTAAGCTTTGTCAAAATTCTTAAACTGTGCATTTTAAAAGGAACTGGAAATGCAAGGCTATGAAGATGAGCACTCGGCTAGAATTTCTTCGGATCAGCAGAGGAGTAAAGGACTTATATTGCAGTGGTTTATTTTGAAAGTGTGCAACTACTTGTCCTTGAAAATCACGTCCATAAAAAGGTAACAAAGGGATGAATATATCTCAGCAAATTAGACTTGCACAGTGTTCATAATTGCAAAAGTGACTGCATGTCAAACACACTTTGGGTAGCTTGAGAACCAAGTGGTTGCCACTTACTTGATTGAGTTTATAATACATCTGTCCCTATCTCTGTTGTATCTTTCTTCCATTTGCAAACAAAAAGCTCCATGAACACCCTTAATTACATCATGATGAACTTCTCAGAAAGCTGCCAAAATCAAGTTATATTAAGATAGCTTTATAGTTTTCTCTATGTATGGTTTTCAAACATTACTAAAAAGAAAATTATGAAATAGTCATTACACAGACAAGCAGAGGGACTGCCACGTTTGTGGCATTGATTCTAAACAGCAATACATGCTTATCCAACCACAGGTGATGGTGCATCTGAATATTCAAAACAGGAAAATACTTCAGTATCAGGCAATAAAGGATGATTTGTTTTAAAAAGCCTTTCAAGAAAACTCAAATCCCCAACAGCATCACACATGTAAAGTTTACCCAGGCCAGTTAAAGCACAGATTTCATTGTTTTCCAGCAAGTAGAGTCTCCAGACTTGGGCAGCTCTCTGAGTAGAGGCTGAGGAGCCTACGAAGAGTTACGGCTGATGGAAAGAAATCTGCTTCTCATGCTAAAACTGAGGATCTCTTTCCCTACCTTTCTGCTTCCATATGATATCACGAAAATTCACCTATTTTCTTAGAGTGCTGCATTTCTCTAGGTTGTTTTCACAAAAACAGTACAATTCTTAGCGCCTTGTGCAGTAGGGAGCTCCAGGAGCTCCAGTTGCCTACCATCTCCTTTACAGCCTCTGAAAACCTCTAGGCCGTGCTGGGATGCAGCACCTCTGGCTGCCGCACGCATAGCCAGCCATCACCCCTGTGCCCTGAAGTATCAATTAGGTCTGCTCAGTGCATGTTTAAACAGCGGAGTTTAATAAGGTGCGGCAGCAGAAAGTCCATTTATATTGCTGTTTTCTAAGCTATTAGCATTAGGGAAATCGAAATGAAGCTAGCAAGACGAGGGTCACAGCACTGCAGACGTATTCTGCTGTTTCTCCTCTCCATAGGTTAACACAGGAGTTTCTCATTCCTTCAGCAAGTTAGTTTTTCACTTTAACAAAAGTAGACTGGAAGAAACAGAAGTAACCCTTAGCCCAAGCTGGCTCTACTTTCTTTTGCTTAAATCACTTCTTCTCTTCTCCCATTTCATTTTCCTGACAATTATCTTCTCACTTCTATTACTCCATTTATTTTCTTCCCCTCATCAATGTCCCCAGTAGAAATGTGAAAATGCTACTGTCATTTGTAAAAATGGGTTTGGCTGAAGTGAAGTGAAGGATTCCTCTGACTCATAAATTTGGCCAGAGCTGTAAAGAAATAACGGGGTCCCAGCTGAATGTCACAAGATATGAAGCTAACATATCTCCAATGAGGTAAATTCAGACAAGAAATCTAAGTCAGCATGTCAAAAGTTCACCCTTCGCTCTGTAAAAAGCAAGAACTGTAACTTTTCCTGGCTGCTTCCTACTTCTTACGTAACCTCCAATTTGAAATATTACGGTCTCTGGGGATTTTTTTTTTTGTGTATTTCCTACTTATTTCCTCAGTTTAACAAGTCGCATTTTAAACTGCTGCTGTTGATGGAAATAATCACAGCTCCAATGACACACTTCTTATTTTGCTACTTTGATTGTAAAAATGATTAATGAGCCCTGAATTTAGAAGCGTCTATACTAATAATTTGGGTTTTTAAATAGTCTCACTTTTCACAGCTAAAACAGAATACGTGCATGTTGTTACTCCCTGATGGTGAAATTTGTAATGGAGAGTTTTAGTAGAAAGATATTTTACATCTACAAGCACAATGTGTTTAGTAAGAACTTTCTGTCACCCTATTAAGGTAAAAAAGATCTTGGTCTACGGGCACTCTGATTGTCTAATATACGGCACATCCAGAAAAAAAATAATACAGTGGTTAAGCCCAAGGTCAAAAGTAAGCATTTGATGTTCAAAACTTGAAAAGTGGAACTAATTTAAATTCCTATTCAGGAAGATGTAGGTCTTGTTAATGTAAGAACGCTTCTGCTGCCTCTGGTTGCTAGCACGATGAATTGTTTACTACCAAAACCACGTCTCTTCTTTAGATCGTCCCAAAAGCCACATCAACAGATGCTGAAACACATGACAAATCTTTGATGCAATAATGGTAGGAAAAACATGACAAAACTGTAAAGGTCAGGGAAGAGCAAAAATATATTTATCAAAATATTCTAGGTTTCTTACGCAGATTGACTCCTTTGCAGCTGAAAAACAAATAATTACTTTATTTACATGCTATGTAATGGTCTGCATAGGCAACAGAAACACAGTAGTTTTAAAACCATTCTTTTAAAAGCAAAAATAGAAATATACCAGCTTTCAAACAGCAACTATTTAGGCAGAATTTTGTCACTGGGGAACACAGCTGCAGGAAGCTGTGAACTTTCATTTACTTGACTGCTCAGCCATGGGCACCAGCATCTCTCAGCAGTAGTAAGGAAACAAAGATAAAGTCCATCGTGGGGAGATGGGGGTCTTCGTATCAAACTGTCATCAGAAACTGAATAGGCATAATCAGTATTAATCATAACAAATAAAAATAATTAATAATTGAGAAACAACATGAGAAGAGAAACCCTTCCAGACAGAGCAAGAGTCACAAAGTCATGTTCAAATAAGAATTCGTGTTTCTGACTGAACAAATGTATTGACACCTTATACCACAAGACCAAGATATACCGCAATGCAGTATTTTCAGGGAAAAAAAATAAAAAATAAAAAATAAAAAATATCACCCCAGCAGCTTTGGAAGTCACTCATGAGGCAGCACAGATGAAACTAGAAATTCAATATCTTGTTTTGCCCCTAACTGGAGCTGAGCAAAGAAGGATTTCTTCCTTTTTCGCGAGGCCAGCAGTTGCAAAGAGGGCTGACCCTTCACCCCTGCTAAAGTCTGCGGGAACAGGAATCTTTAAGACTGGACATGATTTATTAAAAGGGCAGGGTCAATTAAAAACTCATAGTTCTGGCTGAGCATATTATTACCAGTGAGGCTTACAACATGATCATTACCAGGGTGGACCCCCAACCCCCCCCATCCTGCTGTGTTGCTTTTCTCCAGCTCTCTGCCTACGTGTCCATGCCAGTTGGGCCAGGTAGCTTCCAACAGTTTGTACGACTATTTCATATTTACGAATGATAAAGAGAGGTCACAACCATGTGATTTGAAAGCCTGACATTTTCAGGAAGACTCTGTCAATTAAATATCTGAAATTAGTCAAACTCCCTCTTTAGTAGATTTGAAATACGTGGCATGTGTTTAAAAAGAATAAATACACAGGCAATCTAAATGCTGTCTAATTACAGAGATTACCTACAGCATAATATACTGCTTGTGAAAACCAGAATTACTTATCCAAGCCTCAAGTATAGCGGGCTGCTCTTAAAACATGAGTACCTTGTAAATCTATTTCAGGCTATATGCACCTCTCCCATACACTGTATGTTATTTTCAATCCAGCCGACCCCTGTAGTGAGAAAGATCTTTAACAAGTGAAAATTTTACTGCCAATCTTGACAGATTAGAAGATGATGCAGATGACAACTTAAAGGCAGTTCTCAGAAGGTAACATGGTATTTTTTTTCCACACACCTGCAGGCAGTGTGACACTAGGTAAACACTCCTTCAGGAACTTTGTACACAGACAAGTTTCTCCAAGTCTTACCTGACACGCTATCAGCAGAATGGGTGTCAGCATTACAAGGACAGCAAATCTCAATCTCAGGATGGTGACTTCTGTATTCAACCTGCCTGGTCCAGATGGGAAACCGCAGAGAAGCCACAGCTGTCACCCATCACACAGCCTACCCACAGCACAGATCAAGAGGAGAACAGGAAAAGCAATCTTTGCTGCATTAATATTTCCACTCAATGCAAATTAAAGCAAGAAACAAGCCTCAGCTCCCAACTGCACAGTGCAATACAAGCAGTACTTGCTCCAGAGGGAAATAAACAGCCAAGTCTGGAGGTATCCAGCTAAAGCCTACCTATGTCCCACCCATCAGCATTGAGTAGGTGGAAGGAAAAATATAGTTCAAGTCGAACCTGCATCCGTGACATTCTTCTGTTTTGTTCCAAAGCTGGAACATCACTTTGTGCAATGCCAGCAAACAGAGGAAGTGTTACAACACAGGTCCACGTAGTGCTGAGCACTGCGCTGTCAGGCTCTATGAGCTTCTCCAGTGTCCCATGCACAAGCTAAGAAATGCAAGTGCTCTGCCAGAAATGGGAGCTTGAACTTGTGGATTTCCAGCTACCCGTAGTGTTTTCCTAGTCAGATTCCCTGAATGTGTTAAATATTCACTTTCAGAAGACTCCATGGTGCCTACATTGTGGAAGCCAACTTCTATTTACAACTGCTCGAAGTAGCTTATTAAACTGACTGGGCACAGAATAATTTGGTGAAGACCAAGTGTGTGAAAATAGATACCAATGAAGTAGGGCCTGAGAGATAGTTTTAGCATTTTACTGATTTATAGTATTTTTACTTTTTTTTGGATGCCTCATTCTGAGTCCTAAAAACAAAGCAAAAAGAACCACTTGAGTCAGGACAGAGGTCAGCAATCACCATTTCAACTTAAAATATCTCCATTTAAATGCAAATACTAGCCTTTCTTCCTGACCTTTAAATGCTCATTTCATAGAAATGGAATTGAAAGTGTAAATTTTGTGTCTTGATATCTCTAAGCAGTTCCCATGTCATTTAGTCACATTTTTGTCACATAATTCCTTCTTATTAAATATATTGCTTCTGATTAAATGTATGTCATTGTATCAGTGCTCTAGCTCCTCAGAGGCAAAACCCAGTAATTTTGCACTGTTTCATTTCACAGAGTACACAGATTAAAATGGAGATTATCATTACTTCTTGCTCTCTCTTATTTGAGATAAACTCCAGTTTATGTGATACCAACAATACCTCTTCAATATTCTTTCTAAGGCTCAATAATAACAAATTTAAACAATAAGCATGTTCACAATAAAGACCCGCAGGCTCCTTTCAAGCGAGTTCATCTAACTCAAAAATTCACTCACAGTTTAACTACGGCTCTGTGTTATCCTTACATTTATTGGTAAGTGACAGACTATTAAACATATAAATCCAACAAAATAAATGAATTAGTGTTTCTTTTAATAGCAAGGGGGAAAATCCAGTCATCACCCATTAGGTTATGATAGCAAAATGTTCCTAGAGGAGGCCGGAAAAGGGCTAGCAACTAGCAAAGGAGCGTGAAATGTAACTCTGAGCGACTGGTGTCTTAGCCCTGCTGGACACTCTGTGGCACGACTGCCTGCATGACTTCCATAGTGGTGGCATCTGGAGTCATGCTCTGGACCAGCACATTCAGGCAGGTCCTGCAAGGACGGACCAAGGAGATTCCTCCCCGCTGCCACCAAGAGCTGCCCCGTGCTTGTTGTCCACTGAAGTTCTTCTGCACCTACCAAGCAGAGCAGGAACAATCTAATTCTTTGAAAGAACGTTTTCCTGCCCATTTAAAACAAATGAGACTTCCCTATCGAGGAGCAGTAACTTTGTAAAATTTCAAATTTTTCGCAGAAGGGCCAAAGGTCCTATGCCAAGTATAGTCACTTTATCACTCCAGAGCAAAGGTCAATTACCATCTACATCATCCTTTCACACTGCATTGTCTACCCACCCCGTTTCACGTGCAAACCATTGGTACTACTGTCCTCTCAGGGAGAGAAAAAGGATTCTCTGTCTGCAAATGAGAAAAGAGTTTCTGTTGTAGCTGTTTTCACTAATTCGGTCATTATTTACTTAAATTAGATCCCAACCCTTTCCATATATTTTACTTCATTATTCAAATCAGGACAGGCTTCATTTTACTGCCAATGAATTACACATTGCAGAATCATATTGGTGCTCAGGCAAACGTGACTCTAACTATGATTAAAAAAAAGATAATTATGCTTTATTATTCCATTTATTGGGGATGGGGAGAAAAGTTCTAAAGATTGATTTTTCATGATTGCATTTGTTCCTCTGTGATTATCAATCTGGCTAATGGCAGTACCAAGTCTAAGGAACTGTCACATTTTCATCTCTCAAATCAAAAAATAATGAAAAAAGAAGTGTGAAAATTAGGGTTCCGTACAGATTATCAGAATAATTTCCTACAAATATTTCAGAATGAAAAATCATTGCTTATATTTTTTGCCATTGTATGAAGAATTTCTCTGCAGATTGTGCAATTTAGAATTTAACTGTTAAAACAAATTAACTCTTTAACAAATCACACAGAGTTTAGAAAGGCTTATGCATGCAAAGGACATAGCATAACATCAGACGATTACTAATCACAGCAACTAGAGAATCACAGCGCAGTCAATTCAATTTTCAGTGATGCCTCTTTAAGCTCTAATGAACCATGGTGCCCTAATGAGAGGTTTCACTGAATCCTAGCCAATCAAGCAGAAATTTTATGTAGAAAATGGAAAAGCTAAGAAGCAAAAAAACACTCAGTAGCCATATTTTACTGCAATGTATTCAACCGTAGTTTACTGGTTACCCTTTAAATCTGTAAGAAACAAATAAATGAATAAATGAAATCACAATAGAATTTTAGCTTCGCGCTGCAGGTTTGGCCTCCCCCCCTCCCCTTCCTGTCCCTCTCTCTCTCCACTGAAAGCGGTTGACAGTGAGCTGTATGGAGACAAGAAATAAATGCTGAAAAACAGCAAAAGGAATCACTACATGCTGCTTTGTCAGACACTGTAGCAATGTCTTAGACTGTCCTCATAACTTGAACCAGTTTGATTTATTGGGCCATTAAAGTTATAGCAATAATTCCAGCACACTTCCACAACTAATGGTTACTGACAGGAAGAGTTTCTGTCTTTCCACTTAACAGTGTTAAAAAATAATGGATGCAATCCTGACCTTGCTGAAGTCAATAACAAAACTTCCACTCACTTCTGACTGCTGAAATCTCGCAAAGGCATGTTTTCCAAGATGTAAAATGGTTTTCTAAGAGAGTAATTCAAGTATGCTAAATGAATGTGTTATCACCTGGCAAAGGTATTAATTAAAACACGCTAAAATAGATCGAATATCTCTTTTATTCACTAGTAAATGACTCAGTTTCAATATTAATCAGTTGTGGGTTTGTTTGTTTGTGATGTGTATAGAAATCTGAATGTTTTCTTTAAATATTAGATAATTGAATTAGTGGTTCTGGTCCATGCCAAAATGAAAACTTTGCTCAGAGGTATAAGCAGTGCTTTACAATGTAAAGGACAAAAATGGATGACCTGCTAAGTGTTTTTCTTCCAAAATATTCTAAGTTTTCACTAGGTTGCAAGATGAGATGTGCTTCCATAGTAAGCATCTGAATCTGCTGTGGAATATTCACCTTAGTAGTATATTTAACTTTTGTCTGAGAAGAGCAAATCAGAAAAAAAAAAGAAAGAATGAAAAGTAATCAGTATCTCTGAACGTCTTTTTGTTGGGAGGTAAGAATTTGGATCTTGCAGACTTCTTAAAAGCTGTTCTTATGAGTTCATGTTGGGATGGAGGCATATGAATCTTCATATATTTCAAAACTATAAGCTTTCTCTTCAAAGGATGGTGATGAAGGACACTATAGGAATAAAAAAATCCTTCCTTCTGGCTTTAAGAATTACTGTAAAGATTACCATGTCAGCAAATCACTGTCCCCCTCATGGAGAAGCAGAAGTAGGACATGTCATACTTATTCAAGCTCAAGAACAATTTAATGAATTTTGGGCATTACACTTTGAAGACTCCCAGACAAAAAAAAAAAAAAAAAAAAAAAAAAAAAAAAAAAAAGTGTTATGGGGAAAATAACTTCTACAAAGCACTTAGCTGAGGCTTCATAGGCAGACAGGCACAAGAGATTCTCTGAGGAAGCCTGTTATTTTCAACAATACAAGAAACTAATCTAGCTTGCTTGGCATGGAATAAATCAAGAAAAGACAGGTAGTTGTCACCAATATGCTGCTTCTTGCCTTCCTGTTCTGTGCACTAGGTCAAACTTGCTTTCCATCCCCCATCTGTAAGATAGGAATGATATCAGTGGAATAGTATCCATGAGTCAAGGACCTTCTGGTCCTCCAGGTTCAGCCTCTCACACATGGAAGTTAGATCATATGTGGATATTAATACATCCCTTCAGTCTCAACACATTTCGCTCTGAAGCTATGACTGCTCTGTTGATAAGAAGAGATTGTCATATGACTGGGATGCTTTGAAACCACATAACCTCATATTTTAAAACGTGCATAATAAGATTCTAGTGCTTCCAATTCTAGACTAACTAGAGACAAATGTGCACAGCAAAGGAGAAAAAAACGGATTCTGCTGCTTTTATATGAAGACCTAATGAAAATTTAACTGAAAAAATATTGTTTCATAAAGGTCCTGAAAATTAATAGTATCAATGAATTTTAATAGGCAAATGTGATTATAAAATCTATATTCTTGAAAGTATAAAATTACGAATTGAAATGAGAGCTGCTGTATTGTTTTTCTGCCAGAAATGCATCTACTAAATCTTCCTCTTTTTGAAACAATATTTCTCTTTCCTTTTTTATTTCTTTTTCAATTTAAATTTTAGCATTTTGGTTAAAAAAAAAAATATGAGAATATTCCGTAGATGATCCTTGTGTGCTGACAGTTTTCTTTCAAACATTTGGTGGTTCTGTAGACACCTAAGTTTGTATACCCTGAAGAAAATACAGGTTTTAGCAACAGTTCTGCTCAGTATGGTCTAGATGGCATCAAGGATTGACATCAAAATATAGAATTTTTTACTGCTACACCTTCATCCTGACTCTGACCTGAGCTCATAATTACCTTCATGTCAGTGAATCAATTCAGCTGTGCTGCTTGAATTCATAAGTACTGACCTTTGATAAATGTGAACGCAGATGGCTTTGTTGGATCACTGGAAATCTGGCACGTATCACACACCACAAAAACTATGCTGGCCTGTCAGCATCTTTTTTAGTTCCCTCCCTTTTTATAAGGGTAAAGAGCTGGATCAACACAAAACATATGTTACGTTCAAACGTCAGCGACTGCCGTTCCAATTTGCTGTCCAGGCACGTTTAAGAAGTAAGGTAGCAAGGTAGCACTTTCCATCACTTCACAAGCCATTCCTGCTCTCAAACTGTTCTCATTTTGGTTTGAGATTACATTTTAGCATCTTTTGGAAAGAATGAAAATGTCTTGCCTACACAAGAAATAAATTATCAACATGTACAATGAAATTACTTAGAAAAAGAAGCAGAATATTTCTAAGCTGAATTAACCAGGATAACTAAGTATAACATGGTAGAGGGGTGCCTTAGCAGTCTAGGAATGGCCAGACAAGATTATCCCGATGATTCAACTTTTTCAGTATCAATTCATCAATTGTGTCCAATACCAGATGTTTCAAAGGAAGATACAAGAAATCCAGATGGATATAGTTAAGGGATAAAATTATGCTTAACGATAAACGTTTTCTCCACATTGTCAACATGATCTGAGTTTGTCTTTCACCCTGAAGCAGGGTAATTTAAATTACTTCCAAAACCCGGGTTTTCTCATTTGGGTCTAATTGCACAAATCAAGAAAGCTTTTGTAACTGCTCTGGCCAAAAGAGTTTCCCTTCTTCCACCACCAAAATGTGACTTATTGAAATCTTCGGCCAACTTCATCAAAACTAAAATGAAAGGGCACGGAAGTCTAAGGGAGAATTACATTCCTGGAGTATCATGAAAACAAGCTAACACATCTAAAGAAACACCTAAATTAGTGCATCTACTGAGGTAAAGACAGGCCATAGCCTGCAGCTATCCATCTCCTTTGGCAGCATCCAGCCAATCAACCGCATCACACTTACAGGCTGATCAATCAAATCATGCCTAACCCACGCCAAAGCCTTCTGACCCAGGAGAGGGAAGGGTTTCCTGCACAGCCCTGGTGAGGAGAGGGAAAGGAGATGGTGTTAAATCACTGGGGATATCCAGGTGACAAAGG
This sequence comes from Aythya ferina, assembly GCF_964211825.1. Lineage (NCBI taxonomy): Eukaryota > Metazoa > Chordata > Aves > Anseriformes > Anatidae > Aythya > Aythya ferina. The sequence goes on from NC_140298.1 coordinate 7,371,225, forward strand.
ACACATACCCAGAGGAAACCAGGTTTCATTCATTAGACTGAACAAAGAGTAATTTGAGAAGCTTTTCCCTCCACACATAACTATTGACCCTACAAAGGTCTAATCCCAGTCCTCCCTCTTTTGCTTTAGTTCTGTTAAAGACAGTCAAATATTTTAGAGCTATGACTAATCAAACATTATGCATTTTCTGTATCTGCTTTTGGTTTCTTTAGTTTGCTCACTTTCATTAAACTTCTCCCACCTTTTTGTTCATGCACTGCAAACAAACCAAGTTCTCACCTCTGTGTTGCATATGAGTATTCAATGTTTTCTACACCTTCCTCTACAGGGAAAACAATCTTCTGAGTCTTTCTGTATATAGGATTCTTGCTGTGCACTTAAATTATTTCCATTGCCTAACTCTGGATTCTTTTAAGTTCTGTGACAGTTTTTGAGTGAGAAAACATGTCAAGAAGCAACAAAAGTACAGACATGCCATTAATTCATCCTTATGACATCTTCTGCACACGTTTCCAGTCCATGCAGTAGACAAATAACATTTGGTTCATTATTTTAGGTGTAATCATACATTGGTCTTAAAAAGTTTTAAAAAGAGGAGGTATCTAATATTCAACGTATGTTTATGTAGAAAGGTACTTTATCACAAAAACAAACCTGCACAAAATAAAGAAGATGAGATGTCTGAAATTCTGAGATTAATTTCATCTGCATTCATTTGTAGGTGTTACAATGTCATACATAACGTGTTTATATATACCATCTGTTAACAAGCACAATAAAAATATTTACTAAAAATTGGACTAAACTTTTGAGGATGAAATAGTCATTCCAAACCTGCTTTATGTTAGAAGACACACACACACAAACTTTGCATGCTGACAAACAGTAAATAAAAGCAAATTTTAAAATAAAACCAGAAGTGAATGATGCCACAGCATTTTACCATCATTGATTCTACTGAAGGAAATTGCTATTAACAGAGCAGTAGGCAAAAAAAGTCCTGGAACAGGAAGAAACAGTTCACCCATGACAGAACATAAACTGAACTTTTCATAAAACCTTCCCTGGGTGCATGCCAGGGCACAGGGATCATCTTCCTGTAGTGTCTGAATGATACTTGTCACTGTGACACATCAAAGCACACACTGCTGAAAATACAGCATAATTCATAACATATGGGAAGGGCTACTGCACCTCCCAGCCAAAAAAAAAAAAGGGGGGGGGGGGGGGGCGGAGGAGGCTGACAAACACATCCCATAAAAAATAACTTTTGCCAACCTTCAGCTTTGACAGTATTTTATCGTAAAGCCCTAAATAATGAGCAATGATGCCTTCATTTTTTTCATTTTAACATTAGAGGCTTCCAGATCTATTAATGTGATGCTCTATTTAATAGTCTACTGATTTGCTAAACTTGACTACATTAAATTTGAATTTTAAGTGATTAATTTAAAACAACTTTTTCCTGGAATAAGAATTGGTATTTAAGCTTTTAAGCTGCTAATAACATTTAAATTAGTCAAATATAAGTGTGTCAACCTGAAGGGGCAATAAGGTAATTAGGATTCGTTTAGTACACTTTATCATGGGTACATGTCACAAATGTAATCTGGCAGTCCCAGGCCAGTATTTTAATATTTTAAGAGGGAAAAGGAGTGGCTATAATGCAGCACGTGGAGGCACATCAACAGAATGCAACGCAGTCCAATAGAAACTCCAAATCTGCCAAAACCAGAATAAACTTTTAGGGTTGGAAACCCTAGGAAACTAGGAAATGGAGAGTAGAGTTTGTGAGAGAATGTGTATGTGCATGGGGTAAGATCTAGGTAGACACAGCGTAGGAAATACAGAAAATAAAATAGAATTAGGAAAGCCCTTTCCACCTAGGAAGGACCAGACTCTTGTATTTTTGTGAAGATGGTTTGGAAGTCTCTGTATGCATCCTTCCATCCATAAGGCCTTGTTCTTTTTGAAAGCACGCATCTTCTTTACAAGATTGCACATGATCCAAATTCACTGCAATGTAGCTACAGCATTTGCTCTTCTAACGACTGTCCCCTCAGACTGAAATGTAACTCATGTCTTATTAGAATAGTCCAACTTCAGAGAATCATAGAAACAGCTAGCGTGGAAAGACCTTCAAAATCCTCAAGTCCAACCATCTGCTACCACGCTGTCCTGAAGAGCAGATGAGAACCCAGCCCTGTGACAAACTCGTGGGGACCTAAGTACGGCTCAGCTGGCCACTCACTGCTTGATGTAGCAGCAGCAAACATAGATTCAAAGGATTCACAAAAATATTCATTCCTGCACCTGTCCCAGTTATTACCTTCATTAGGAGTTTGTCTACAGCAGGAACAAGCTCTGGTACAACACAGCAAGCCAGGTTGTGTATCTCTTCTCTAGTCAATCAACTATTTGTCATGGGACCTGGATATTCAGAACAAAACTATCATCTCCAAATCATATCACACCCCAGTTTAAAAAACGAGTAATGTGCAAATCAGCAACAGTAACTGATATAAAATACGTAAATAATAGCTATGACTTATGAGTCCATGCATGAAACTCAACTGTGCTTTGTTATCTCACTTATTTTCTGCCACTGAACTTATTTTATATGAAGCAGAGATGTTACTGGAACTTTTAGTATGCAAGAAAGTATTACAAAAGTCCTTTTATTACAATTTTAATTATGTCCAGGAGTAGGTTCTTGCAAGTTTTGTTCTGTCCTCTCAATGACTGGGCAGGATTTGTAAGCAAGTCCATTGTGATTTCATTTGCAACAGAAAACTGGAAGAAAGAAAGAAAAGCAAGAAAGACAAACAGGAGAAGGAGGGAGGGAGGGAGGGAGGGAGGGAGGGAGGAAAGAATCAAAGACTGACGACCAAGATAATTCTGCACAGCAAAGAGTACCAAGCCAAACTAACCACTTTTAGTATCCCAAAACTCATCTCAGTAATTTTTTTTTTCTGCCAGCAAATAATTGTGAGAGCCACCTGCCAAAGCTGTACTAAAACCCTATTCACGTTACTGCCATCTCTACAGGAAATTTGTTTAGGAATATTAAGGGAAAACAAATGTTCTTCCACAGTAAGAAAACAGAGCGGACAAAAAGCAATTGAGGGGAGGGAAGGGTGACATCACCTTGGTTTGGACTGGTTGGTCTGAACTAGGCAACGAGATGGAATACCCAAAGGTCACAAAAGGAGCGAGTGGAATGGAAAATCTGATTTTCTCTAATCAAATTTTGTGCATACAGGTATGTGCAATCTAATTCCAGGCTGCCAGATTAAGATATTAAGCCAATTATGTTCATTTTATCACCTTGTAAAAATGAACCATCATTTTATTTAAATTTGTTCAACTGTTAAAGGCTAAGAGAGCAATATATTCCAATGTCAATACAGTGCCAAAATACGTTTCATATAGAAAGCATCTATTTATATGAATCTTAATCAGTCTAGACAAGTGCTGAAGCACTTCTTAGTGCAGACCCAGAGGCACAGCGGATAGTAAATTGAGTGGGCATAGAAAAGATTTACATTAGTGAAACTGAAAACTCATTTCCTAGGCCCATTCATAATGGGGAAATTATTGTCCCATTCCCTACAGACTTTCCATTATCCCATTATAGGAAAGCCAGAACTTCTATCTGTGCTTCCACGCCCATGCACATACTGCATCAGGAGAGTATGTGAACTTAATTTGGCCGAGGGCCATAAATTCTCTCTGAAAGGCAAATGAAGATCCTCTCAATCTGGGCACCAAGGCATGACATCCTAAAATCCAAGTCAGAAAAAGCTCAAAAGCCTTGCTGAATACTGCATGTTCTACCTATGTGGTAAAAGACCAACTGTGCTCTAACAACATGGGTGTCCAAAAATTAAGAGTAAATATATGTATGTCCTCGGGGCTCAGTAACTAAATGCTGAAGACAAGCAAATTGAAAAGGCAAGTGCACAATGCTGCAGCTTAGTGGCACTAAATTCTTCCAAAGCGTATCCAGCAAACCCCGTCCAAGTACCAATTGTTGTAATACTACAATGTTACAGTGAAGGCAAGGAAACGACTAAAAGATGGCAATTCACAGGAAAATGGCATAATAACAAAAGGGAAAATGGATTTTTCCATCAGACCGCTGGAGCATTTCCCTTATCAGCCATTTGTTCACGAAGGGTCTTCAGCACATGCTTCAGTGCTTTGATGAACTGGAGACACATCACCTCATCAATCACGTTCACATTAAAAACAATCTTTTAAATATGTAGTGGATTTTTTTAGAAGTTTATCCATGAAATAACACACCATATCCTTGTCAGAGACAATCTGTTATGAAAAGAGAAGTATCTCATGACAAAGATGACAAGAGAGCTTTTGAGGTCTGTTTCATGAACTTCAGGCTAGCGTTCTTTACTCAGTGTTGGGGTTTTTTCTTTCCCTGTTTTGCCTGCCATCCTTCTCAAATAAACCCTCGTCATCTGCTATGATGCTTTCACAAAAGAGATCGTTTCATCCTTTCTTGTTGCCCATTTCTACTCTTCATGAAACCAGCCAGATCGAGTCATCTAGAGGTGACTAAAGTTTACTCTTCACAGAGATACTCAGAGAAGGTTGTGAGGTCTGTATGAGCACCATCTGAACACAAGGCAGAATACAGATGAAGCCCGTGTATCAGACAGGGGCACACATGTGGCAATGCCCTCGCTGCCCTGACTGCCAACTAGCCTGCAATTTCTTCAGGCAGGCTCTCGTGCAAGTTACTCAGTGCCAGCTGGGAAGGCCAGCTTCTCTGGGAGTGAAGATTTTAGTACCTCAGAACCATCTGGTCCTGAGTTACTAGCTGTAACTATTAGGGTTCGCTTCCCCAAGATATATGCCTTAATTACATTAATAGGCTTGCCTGCCTCTCTTACAGCAAACAGATTAAGGCAAATGTAAAGCAAATTACATTAAGGCAGATGTAAAGCAAAACATGCATGATGTAAAAGAGATGGAAATACACGAGTACACTGCCCTTTGAAAACTGAGTTATCTGACCACATGAGCAGCAGCACTGCATGAGGAAATAAAGGTGCTTGCTATGTAGATGATGGACCTCTGTCTCAAGGGCAGCACATGTAAAACTCATCCCGGAGAGCAGAGCAGGCTGCTTTCTGGGTGCAACGTAAACCACAAGAGCAGATCAAAGGTACTACCTTGAAGCTTTAAAAAAGTAATAAAAAATAAAAAAATAAAACCAAAGAAAATGCAGCTCTGCACATCCCTTTGGCAATCTAATAATTACTACCTGTGTTTATATGAACACAAGGGACACCACCCTCTTCTGAAAACTGAGAGCTCCAGTAGGTTTTCCTTCAAAGCCCACTCAGGGCTCCAGAAACACAGCATGTAGCCATAACCAATACGTAGAAACCACTAAGCATACGGAAAAAAAATAAATAAACAAATAAATAAACCCTCTATTTCTTTAATTAACATAAAGTATTTTAAAATATCAACTACAATAACTATTACTTAAAAAATTATAATGAAGGATCAAGTTTTTTGAGTGGCCTGGAGAAGATGATTAAATGTGCACATGCAAGAACTGGAGACAAATATAAGAGGCAGAGGGAAGGTTGGGAAAAGAAAAAAAAAAAAAAAAAAAAAACACAAAACAAACCACAAACAAGGGGACTCATCTCTTCATTAAACATGTAATAAATGTGAAAAAAAAAATAAAAAGTGACCAAATGCTGCAGATGCAAAGCATTATGCAAGTTCAAAAGCAACAAGGGATATTCAGGAAACCAAAACCTGTTAAGAGTTATTAAGTAAATTAAGACTACCTTTGCCTTAGGAAGTCTTTGTTATAAATACCTGGAAGATGGGAGAATATTCTGAGTCTTTTGTCAATCCAATACAGCCAGCATCATTTTCTTATTTCAAAATGGGTAAAAGTCGTAGATGGATGTGGGGGAATTCAACCTTTAAACTCTGTTTCCGTAACTGTGGCACAGGCACTTTTGATTAAAAGGCGACAGACTTCTGGTGAGCTGTTAACTTCTATCTGCCAATTTTTCAGGCTTCTTTAAAATTAGAGTAGGTTTCTTCAAGTAGACTGGATGTCCTTTATCAAATACCTTAAATACCTAATTGGATTTGTGATTTTTTTTTCCTATTTTACTTATTTAAGGAGTCAAACCACGATTATTTTTTTTCATTTTTACACACTGCAATTATTCATTTGTTTTATCATTTTACACAACTCAAATGCAATTTTGTTTTATCAGAAGGCATAATAGAAAGATCACTTCAAGGCCAGCACCCCATATAATGTGATTTAGCTCCATTACCCAGTTTGCTTGAAACATTTTGCCTGGGAACAGTCAGTAATAAAAAGCACTTCAATCCATCTCATCCTTGAGCTATGCCATAATTTTCAATTCGGGGTGTTAGCACCACGAAAAGAAAGGTAAGGCAGAGTCTGTTATAAAAATATCAAGCATATTAAAAAAAAGATTGGTGAAAGAACTTGAGATCATTTTCCCCCTGCTTCTTCAATCATTCTAACAATTCCAGCCTAAACAGAACTAAAAATATTAATGTATGTGTACACAGCAGCCACACTGCTTCATTATGCACCACACACCAATTTTTAAAGGTGTCTTTTTCAAGTGCAGAACTCCAACTGACTCTCATCAAAATTCATATCCTGACCTCACAGAGGAGCTGAGCAGTCCTATTTTTGTTTGTTTGTTTGTTTGTTTGCTTGTTTTTTAACCCTTAGCTTATGGACAAGGTTCTTCAAAAGTTTTCCTCTGCTCTTAGCTGATCTAGCATGGATCTTAGCTGTTTTACTGAGAGAACTACTTGGATGTCGTATTACCAAAGTTTTACTTGGCTTACGAAGGATTCCACAGCAGAACATCTGTCCCTTCTTATTTTCTGACAGACTTTTACTTAGAAGATGAAAACTACAGCTGCATATAAATGACTGATGTAGAGATACTTCCCTTTTTTATTTAAGAATGACTTTTAACAAGCAGAACAAGGAGATAAGAGTACTCCCGCAGACCTTTACAAGCACCATGCAAACGTGTGATCTAACTGTATGCTTGTAAAATCTTTCTCATGTTTCAAAAACACTAATTACAGAAGCAGTGGTCTTACCTGTAAGCTCCAATTACTGTGCACTGCTGAAGAATAGTATCACATGATAGAGGGTTCACCCTGTTTTATCAGTGTGTAACCCAGTATAGCATTTCCCCTCAGTAAATAGACCGATGCTGGAAAGTAACATTATTAGTACATTTGAATTCATCCCATTACTATTTTTTTCCCTATGCAATAAAATAAATACTGAAGCAAGCTGTTTGAATGTCTTCTTCATACTCAGATGGCACCTGATTTCAAGGCTGGTAGATGGCCTTTACTAACATAACATTAATATGTGGTATTGCTTGATTTTAAGCTTTACTATTGTCAGTGACAGGTCTTCATTTTCACAATGACAATTCTAGCCATGGTACAAATACAAAATCTATATTCAAACCACTGAGTGTTAACCTCTCTCACAACATTATGGACATTTGTATTATCCACTGAGAACTGTAAGAACCTCAGACAGGACGCACCAATACTCACATACACCTTCAGAGCATCATTTAGGGAATGCACCAGAAATGTGTCTGTGGGTAGCATGCTGCTTTCTGACTGCATGGCACCACCTTTTCTTCCATTGAAAACAGATCCACTGTTTTTCTGCCTTTTCAAATACTACTGACAAATGGTGAAAAGCCCTAGGAATACCGCAAGTTTATGTTTCAAATCACAACACAAAGGAAAAGTTACCATGAAACAATAGCAAGAAAAAAAAAAAAAAAAAAAAAGGCTGCTGTAACTGTAGAAGCTTTCAAGATGACTGTAACTATTGTACATTGTTATCCTCCTTTATCTCTTTACCTGTTCTTGCTGACTTGACCATTGGTTTAAGAAGAATATGTCAACAAAAAAGCACTAAAAACATTTAGAGAAAGACATTCATGGTCATTTCCCTGCTATGAGTTGCTTCTTGTCAGCTTTTCAAAAAATCCAGCTACTGATAATAAAAAAAAAAACTCTTTGTACATATTGATTTCACTAATCTCCTTTATTTCAGTATGTCCTCAGGGGGAAGGGGAAGGGGAAGGGGAAGGGGAAGGGGAAGGGGAAGGGGAAGGGGAAGGGGAAGGGGAAGGGGAAGGGGAAGGGGAAGGGGAAGGGGAAGGGGAAGGGGAAGGGGAAGGGGAAGGGGAAGGGGAAGGGGAAGGGGAAAGGAAATCTAGATAGCAGCATGGAACAGAAAAGCAAGGAAGAGTTTTTTGTTTGTTTGGCAATAAATTGCAGTAATGTTGAATTTCCACTCCTTGACTGGCAGCAAACCATTTTTATTTGCATTTTTTGCCATTCATTCAGCTCCACCACAGTCATTATAGTCTTGAGATACCATACAATATTAAAATATAGCTGATATGAATAAAAACTGTTCTGCACTGTACTATCACCTGGAGATCCCTAAATTTTCTGCTTAGTAAAGGGAGACTGATCAACTCCATCTGCGATACTCACACAGCACCTTTCTACTACCAAAGCTGAACACTTAGGAATCACGAAATGGATGAGACATGAGGACACTCACAGGAGATCAAAAATCCCTTATTACAAGTACAGAGAAACTCTCAGCAGAAAATAACAAATAATGGCTTCAATGACATCTGATCAAAATAATGGAGCTCAATGAGAAGTAAAACAGTGGAAACAAAGAAAAGGTAAACAACAAAGCAACAAAGCGCAAGACAGAGAAATATGAGAAAAGGCCAAGTTGCTACATTTTTCTCATGTCAAGTAGTCCCTATTATCTACCCATCTCCCTGACATCTCTAGAAGACAGCTCACAATGCATATGCACTATGAGCATAAAGCATCAGTAGGTACAGGAAAATCCAACCACAGATTGGTTATTTTTCTCTACTGAACTAAACTCATGGAGAGATCATTCAAGACTGCAAACAAACACCCTTTCAGAACAGATAACATGAAGAAACTCATTATTAAAGTCCTATTAAAGTTGTCTGTGATAAAGAAACTTGAATCAGCACATTATTAAGAGGCACATACCTGTAAAGATTTACTTCAATAGCATATTACATGTACTTTAAAGCATACAATTAAGATGCTTTCTTTATCAGGCCAATATTTTCATCTAATTTATGTTTTTAAAAAAGTTTTGTTTGCTTCTTTTTCACTTATTTTCTTCCTTGAGGAGAGAGCGCTTACAATTAATACAAAAATGTATTAAAAAACAACTTAGAGACAATAATATCGGTAACTTCCATCTGATAAGTCCCACTCATCAAAAAGTCACAGTTAAATCCAAGGTAAGAGTTACGCAACAAAAATAAATTTTCTAAGCAACATTTGACATGCATTGGAGTAGAGAGCCAACGCAAGCAGCAGTACAACTCTTGCAGATCTCTGAAGAAGTCATTAGATACTTGAAAGTGGCTTATTCATTACGAAGTTGTTTGCTCTGCTTCTCTCTTTTTCTAAAAGTCAATACATTGTATTTCATTCAAGAAGCCTTTCTCTTTTCCTCTAATTCTTCCTATGTCACTAATAATTAATTCATTTTGCTTACACTGCAGCAGCTTCAAAATCATGGTTTCAGTTTCTCAGTAATAGAATTCTGCCAAAGGCAATATGCCATGCCATAACCTCAATTACAACTTACACAGGAGAAGGCTCCACTTATTTTCTGCTGGAGTCACTATTTTGTCTTAAATGAAATTCTGTGTGGGTTATTGGGTACCAAAGATGTACGGCAAAAAAGCATACCAGATAATACAAAAAAAAAATCCATTTCTGAGACAAGATAAAAGATCCATGTCAGAAAACACAGATTAGAGAAGTGCATCACTTTCAGTAGTTATCCTGTCAGAATCTTTCACAAGTACAAAACACAACATCTACAAAATATTTGTGATTTAGACTGCTACAGAAAGTAAAAATAATAAGGGTAATAAAAAATTATTTCCAAAACATATGGTTCTCCTACAAAAACAGCTGACAACTTTGTGTGAAAAGATTTATTCATAAGATAAACTTTTAAAAATACATAATGTAGTAAAGATTAATTCTGAGTTTCTCAAATTCTTAAGAATTCCATTTCAGCATGGATAGAGCAGTGCATTAATAAATAAATAAAAAACACACTAGTTTTAGTAATACCAAACTATGTCTTAGAAGTAAATTACTCCAGCCTTTTCTAATCTTCCAGTCAGGGGACTATACTCTTTTACTTCTTGCTGCAAAAAAATCCAACTGGGTGCAATGCCACAACTTGCAGCAGTCTTCCAATGCAGTTGATGGGCATCAACATTCAAGCTCATGTTGTAGACTACAGCCAAACATCCCAGAGCCACATCTCCCCCAGTAAGTCTTTACGGGGCTGTGAAAACACAATGCTCTGCTCTACCTCTGTTATAGAAATTCCCAGCTGCTGCCTCAGCTCCAGCCTTTACAGTCTCGAGTTCTCTCTCTTGTTTGTCCAAGAGGCCCTCACTCGGTGGCCACACACCAATACTTTTGACAGACTTCTTGTGTGCTGTTTAGTTGCTTACGCATCGCTGAAAATGGTCACCCACTCTCTATGAGAGAGAAGGCAAGTTATTGAAGACTTTTGGCCAGTATCATTGAAGGAGGTAGAATTAGCCAATTAGCGCAGTTTTCAGAGACAGACCTAGAAATCTTTTATTTCCCCAACCCCTGAAGTAGGGAAAAATAAATACGATCAAATTTGGGTTTCCTGAATGCAGTCTTTTAGAGATCTGACATTCAAACAGAAGTTCAAAGACTTTCTACAAAATGAAAAATCAGATAGAAGACTTTGAAACATGAATGAAGAAATGCTTTGTCCAATTAACCTTCAACCTTAAAAAAAGAAAAAGTCTGCTGGCTTCAGATCACACAAGCCAAAATAAGTGAGAAAGGAGCTTTTACAGGGGAATGGAGGAAATGTTTAAAATCTTTTACATAGTCAAGTATGACTTGGCATGAATTTTATTTATGAAATCACCAGTGTAGCTACATGAAATTAATTTTTCTTCTCTAGCAATGAATAACAGTCAGTGAATTCTTTATCTTATTGAGCAGTATTTATCCACCTGGAAAGACAGCAAACGATTTTCTTACTTAGGTTTATGCAACTTCTATTGGAAATAATTCATGGATATGAATATGACAAAAAAGCCTGAAGTCCATTTTTCCTTTAACAAGTAAATTAAGCAAATAGAGGTTATGTGTTTTATATACAAGTTATATGTAACTTGCTGTCAAAACAAGCACTAGGAATCAAAAATCTGAAGGATTTGATAAATAAAATGAAAGAGAAATCTGTTGGAAGGATTTACAACATTTTTTTAATGCGCAATTGTTTAACGGGACTCATCACAAACTTTAGTTTAGCGCAGTCAAGTAAGAAATTATACTGAAAGTCAAACTGAAGGCAGTTTTCAACAACTGTTTATTTTTTTCAAGCTTAGTCTTCTCTCTCAATTGCAATTGGGAACGGTCTAATGCTTTTTCCCAAAGTGTCTTCTGTGCTTACCACAAGACTACAACATGTGACATGTCCCTTTAATCCCCATATTCATTGTGCAGGATTAAAATAGTCAAAGCGCTTGTAATTTTAAGAACTAGAGTGTCTAATATCTGAAAAGTAATGCATTGGAATAGAAGTCGTGGAATTTGAAAAGGAACAGAAAGAAAAACTGATGAGTGACAAAGTGAAGAGCAAAATTTTGCCAAATATTTTCCACAGTGGGGATATTAGAGATGAGAGGGTGGCCCCATTCACTAATACATCTTATTGCAGTGGAAATAAAAAGATAAATGGAAAACTGGGTTACTGTATGACCCAAAATAACTGAAGCCAAAGGGTAAAGGGACGGAATTGTCTGGGCTAATGTTGAAGGTGAACAGGTCTACTTTCTTGTGTTTTATCCAAACCCAGTTCTCTCATCAGAATTAGTGAAGCCAAGTCATGGCAGCAACTAACGCCATCAACAACCTCAGGCTAACTTCAGAATGACATAGTCTGGGGAAGAACAACGCTGCTATGCAGTGGGCCAGAATACATGATGCCTTGGGTGCAGTGCTGGTATTTGGTTTGTTACCTGTCCATCACAGAAACAGAGAATTTCTAGGTTGGAAGAGACCTCAAGACATCAGCCTCATCACACCCACGACCCCATATAGACTGATGCATATTAAGTATTTTTAAACAAAAGTATCAAGGGGATACTTATACTTTGTTAAACTTAGAATAAAGTTCTGTGAACAAGAACACCAGCAATTACTCCAACCAGTTTTAGGCTCAAAATGTATAGATTTAGATATGTATAAACTCTCTATGTACATATGTGTGTATATGCATAGGTTTAACCAATGCATTATAATTCACTTTTGCATATTCATTCTAATCTGAAGTCAAAATTAGTTAATTTACTCCAAATTCAGTTCTAAGCCAGCTTTAAAATAATAGGGGGACAAACATAAGAAATGCATGAAGCTGAACTAAGGCTACCCAAAATATCCTGATGTTTAGTATACTATTAAAAACTCCATTAAGAAGTGCTGCTTGGCATACTTTGGGCCAAGAAACTCCATAGCTAGATTCTACTTTTCATGTCCATGCTGTCTCAGGTGGGTAATAACTCAGTACTCATTGGCTGTCACAAGCCCAATCTGATTTACAAGCCTAAAACTGAAGGAAAAATAATAATAAAAAGTATAAATAAAAATATAAGAATAGAGACAAGAAAAGGGAAGTTAAAAAGAATAAAAGAAAGGAAAAGGAAAAGGAAAAGGAAAAGGAAAAGGAAAAGGAAAAGGAAAAGGAAAAGGAAAAGGAAAAGGAAAAGGAAAAGGAAAAGGAAAATCAGTCTATCATCTCTTTAAACCTTTGGTCTAGACTTTCTTATCTTTTTTAGCTTTTGACCCCTCTATCATTCTTTCTCACACATGTTTTGTAGGTACCTAGAACTGATACCAAATGCAACATGGATATCGGAGTGAATCTAATCTTTCTTGCTTAGTATCTAGCCCAATTTTCTGATATAATGTCACCTGACTTACTTATGTTCTGCTTTGTCAGTGAGTGACCTTTTTATACAATATATCATGGACTACCATTATGGTTTATATTTGTTTCTGCTTTTCCAAAAGAATAACTAACCATCAAAACTGAAATTATAAGAAACACTCAGAATTGATACAAGAATTTATAACGTATCAAGCAGCTTAATGAGATTTCTGGACAGAAATCCCTCTCAGAGGCAAAATGTACATATTCTCATCTATCTGATGAATCATGAGTGTATCCTTGAAAAAGGAACACATTGTGGTTTTAATGCTTTTAAGTATTCTTCAAGCATTTTTAATATTCTTTTAAAATTATTCATCTGGTCAATAAACCTAAGAGATCTTCCCAGCATAACTGAATTGAAGATGACAATGACTTTCTAAGTATTCCTAAATCACCTTGTCCCGTTGTATCCACTACGGTGGGCTGAAGCACCACGACACACCACTTCTGAGAATTCATAATGTGAGATGAGTAAAGTCATGAGTATCACTACAGACTATGAGGCGCTCATATTTAACATTTGAACACTTTTACAGCTAACATCCCTTCTTACTCTACAGAATGAGGTGTACAATTACATTAAATAAATGTTTGGTGAAACAGCAGCTGTCCATTTTCAGTACTGATCCCTTGAAAAAGTCCAAAACCATGACTCTCACAGGGAGCCAAAGCTCTCACATTAAGATGTATAACCTGAAACAACATATTCCTCAAAAGCCTATATATGAGCCCCCATTCTGTGAACAGCCAGCATGAGGCACAGAGATTTTAAAAAGTTTTTAAAAAAGAAAAATCTCCAGGAGAATTCACAAGAGCAAAGCATCCTTTAATGTAAAACCCTGCGGCCTTAACCAGAGCTGCCCAGGTTTGAGACACATTCAGCACCACGTGGCTCCCAGATCACAGCCACCAGTTTTCAGATCTTCTCCTGAGTTTCCCTGGCTGCAGTCTTCACCCACTGCCATTGCATTTTGTCTCCTCCTTGTGAGAAGACTGTTAGACATTAACTCTGAGATTGACTTCTGCTGTGTGTTGGGGCATTAGTGTCTCCTTTCACACTGTTTATTACTGTGTGGGGAAGCAAATGACACCTGTTTCTCTGATACAACGCTAACTTGGAGTTTTGCTTGTATCTTTCTCCATCCTCTATCTTCTGTACACCCAAGTACTGCAGACAGTAAGTGCTCTCCTCCTGGTGTACATGAAAAGAAAACAACAGCGCATACAAAGACAAAGTTAGGAAATTAAGAAATACAATCTCAATGACCTTTACCTATCTAAGAAGAATTTGACCTGATGCTACCAAAGTGGTCACTTAATGGAGCATGGCTCTCCGCTAGCAGCCTGAGCAAGTTCATTTCTCTTGGCTTCTGTATTTGCATTTAATCTTTTACTTAGTCACAGAACAGTGAGGTCACCTTTTTAGAAAACACCTACAGGAATAGGGGAGCAAGTGTTATCTTTCCCCAGTTCCTGCAGAACGTTTCAAGATAATGGCAAGCAGAAACTATTTCTTCCATTAACCCCTTGACCCTTGCAGTTAATGGCCTTTTGGTTCATATAGATCAACAAACGGAGCTCCCTCTGAGCTCCTAACTATAAGCAAGTACAAGGGCTTCACAGTGGCTTGAAAAATGTCCTAGGTCTATGTGCCAAATATAGACCACACTTAACCCCCAAGCTGGAGTTTTGTAACTTGGCCTGCTGGTTTAATCATCTCATGCAATGGACCATTCCTAAGGAAAGGCATACACCATTAGGCAAACACACAGCCACAGGGAGAGCGCCAGAGCAGGCTGCAAGGGGCTGCACGCAGAGGAGTGTATTGCAAGGAAAAGAGCATAGCAGAGATGTGGAGATGGCTCGGTCTGTCATCTGAAAAGGGAAAGTGGCATTTCAGGGGTCAGACTTCAAGGGCTACAGAAGCACAGGGAAGAAAAACGAGAGTTACTCCTATTTTCACTCCCTTTTTCCCTTCTACACCCCCTTCATCTTCCTACTCTTTTCCAGTTCTTATCACATTATCCCTAGCTGATTTTATTTTTTCCAAAAACGAGTGACGTGTTAAATTTGTGACCACAAACATGCCCAGCTTTGCTGGGCTGCCTTATACATGCGTTCCACCTAGAGTATGCATTAGGAGGCATCAGGATGGAGCACGAGGACCTATTCCCACACTCCTCCAACCTCATGGGAAGTGGAAAGTGCCATGGATGACAAAGCTGAGAAAAACAACACAGAATTCCAAATTAAAATGTTGTCTTATGACATGCAAGGAAGTATAATTCTACCCAAATAATCCTCATTAAAAAGCAATAAAATAAGATGGATATCAGACTCGAATTTCACAACTCAGTAAGACTTCTGTGGGCTTTGGATCAGTTCCTACATGAGGACAAAGCTGAAGCCAGGGCCCACTATTATGCCTGAGAATGAATTAGGACAGGATTCCTGTCTAAGTGGACAGAAAAACACATTAAAGTTCAGTAGCATTTTCAATATTAAAGTTGATGACAGTGTTTATGTAGAAGTTCATTTATATTTTAATTTGTGCAGAAATTGCTATTATTTCTAGACATTCCCATGGTGATTTTCAAAATAGCATCAGGGTTCCTATTAGCTGCATGCTCTGAAATGAAAGTCCTTAGACTGCCTTTTAAACAGAGAGGCATACTGCACACAGAGTCACACTATAACAAAAACATTTGCACTTTTTTTTGGGTGAAAAACCTATTTGCTAATAGATTAGGATCTTTTGTCATCTTTTATTCTTAAAGTGTCATTGAGGAGACCGTATTTCCTTGTCCATGAACACACTTGTAAAGCTGAGCCCTGTGGTATATTGTGGCCCTAAACAAACTCTGAAAAGGATGCTGCTTTTTTGGGCAGACAGCTGTTGCTATTCTTTCTATCAGAAACACAATAGCTTAACTACTTGATTGCTACTGAAACTTCCTTTGATAATCAATTTGTCAATGAAAAGCACTTGTGAGACCCGTCACTTCTCTTGTTCTTAAAATCAGGTCACTTTTCTGTTATGGGGTCCAGTTGTTAGAGCACTTCCCAGAGCTACCTGAGTCAAACACCGCGCTTCAACTGAAGATGAGCCAGGCTAGCAGATCATTCACCTTATCCAGAAATATGGGTTACGTTTATTCTTTGTTTTGGCAACTGGCACTCTTAAAAGATCTGAGAAAACTACAGTTATTGATTAAAAAACAACACCAACAATAACAACATAAAGCACAACAACGAACTTATGAGGAATCAGACCTTTAGGAGACAGCTAATTCCTCCTAGAGCCAAGAGAAAAGCAGACCGCCTCAGGCAATGTGTCGTCTTTTTAGTTAACACAGTGTTCTTTTTCCCCACCCTTTTAAGTGAACTGTTACAAACACTTTAGATCTTGTCTAGAGATAAAAGTTAATTTTATATGGTGCCTCAAAGACACAGCAGAAACTCATAAACGAAATCTATTTTTCCAGGATGGCTTCTGCTGGCAGTGCGAGGCTGACTTTGCACTGTTGCAGAATCTTCCTGTGAGAGCAAGTTTCTGCATAAAAAGGTTTAACTTACTCGTCTATCAACACTATTCAATAAAACAAGTTCAGATTTGTTAACTGAAGATCGTCATTGTTTAATATCAAATGCCATGTTCCTTTGCTAAAGAAGCATTTAAAGCTTTAAAACTATCAAAATCAGCCAGACGCCTTGCAAGGGAGTGGAGTTCTCATACTGAGAACACAATAGATACAATCAAAAGAAGAAAACAAAATGAACTATTAAATATCAGACATTGTTGTAATTATTAATTTAGCTATTATTTAATTATACAAATAACTTAGTTATATGTTTTTTCTTGCTTCAGCAGGTTGTTTTTGATTCTTTGCTTTCACTTGCACACAAAAAAAAGATCAATGCATCTTTTGTGGCATGTTCTGCATGTATTATGGATTTATTTTGCTAGAAATTATATTTTTGCGTAGCCCATAAAGTTCCAGAAGATTTAGAGCAGCTCTACATATGCGGCTCCTGTTTTACAACCAGTAAGAGCTACCAGTTACTATGCACTGAATAAGCTGTTCCTGTCAAGAGACTCATCTATCAACTGAAGAGGAAAAACATGCAAAGAAAGTCCAAAACAACCTCTGATATTGCATTTGTAATATGATAAGAAAGAATGTTAACGTGACCTCCAGGATTAAAATACAAACGTTTAATGCTTCAGCATAAGTGTCTGATGCAGACCAGGTAACCTAAGTGTTCTGAGATGCAGGTGTCCTACGCTGATGATTTCATGCACCAAAGAGAGCTGCCCAGAAAATGTGTTTATCTGTGTGGTTCTTCAGTTTGAAAGGAAAACCTCCCCTTATAACAGAAGTGCTTTGGCAGATTACCAAATGATTCTTCATACCCAGATAAACAGTTTTAATCCTTAGAGGCTACCCTAGCCAATCCTCCACCGAACATAATGAATGCAATTAAAGTCTTACCCTACAGTACTAAAGTGATAACCTGTCATTGTGAGAAAAGGCCAGCTGAATGCATGTAATAAATATCTTCATCTGCACTTATTAAAAACTGAGGCAAATAACCTTCCCACACAAAAGTCTGCATTTCTGTTCTCTTCATTTTTTAGAAAAACAAACCCAAAAGGATATACTATAAATGTGAGATCATTTCAAAGGAAAGCACACAAACAAAACTGGATTGGCTATAAAAACACAGCAGTATGAGAGGAACTGGTGATGACCTCACCAATATGACGTAATAATACCAGTAAATTAAGCACAGAAAACATCGTGAGAGCAGTACTTAAATATTTCCCATGTGCCTGAACAATTTGTGCATTAGCAGTCTATTGCCTCATCACTTTCCCACAAAACAATCCGGACTGAAAACTCTTTGTGACAAAGACTTCCATTTATTACCCTAGGTTTTACAGCGCCCAGAACTGTGGTACTCAATTTAGACCAGCAGTAACCAAAAAGAAAGCATCCGTTTCGGTAGCACGGAGTGGGTATCCGAGAGGGGTTATGGTTTGCAGCCCGCCCACCAAAAAAAGTACAGGGAGAGATTTACCCACGCCGGCACTACACTCAGACCAGGGTAGGGAAGCAAATCCTATGAGGTTTCAGTTTGGCTCCAGCTCTGCTCTCCTTGCCCTGCGTGCTGCACAAGGCAATAAAGAAGGGAGAGAACATCACAGCCTGAGAAAGATGGCAAAGGCACAAACACATGCGCAGGGGTCGACGTTCTCATCAGTGAGCAGAAGTATTTTACCCATCTCTCTCTTTTTTCTGCCCGAAAATTAAGCTCACCTTTACATTATGAAAGGATAGCAACTGAAATAAGACCTACTTTCAAAAGGGATTTTAGACACTCTAGTTTTCCAAATACATATTTTTTTTCTTCAGAGAGGATACAGATTGGTAATACAGACAGATATAAAGTAGTTATAAACGCAATTATATATCAGAATGAATGGCCACTTGAGAAGAAGACTCTTAATCAGGCTGCTAAGAAAATAAATACCTTGTCAAAACCATGGAAATATTCTGTCATTAACAAGGTCTGAAGTGATCCATTTACACAAAACGACACCAAGTCAATTAATTGACAATAACTGGTTCTACTTCTAAGCATCACAAATTCACATTTAATTATGTTTAATGCATCATTTTATTCTCCTAACACAACTGGTTAGCATAAGCACACAAAACACTGACAGTGACCTTTCTGTCTCAAATATGCTATTCACAGCTATTTAATTAATCCCTTACGTGTAGCTGGACATACAGCCTAATGTCCTACAGAAGAGCACTGAATTGGCCTTATTGTCACCATATGAGATGGCATTCATCTCCAAATGCCAAAGCGCAGCCTGAGGAATGCAGAAAGTATTTAAAAGAACAAGAGGAGAAGAAGCTTGAATAGCCTGCTCTTTGATTATCATTTTCAGATCAACTTTTTCAATGAAAAATATCCAAGAGATTGTTTTCCCACTTGAGCAGTCCAAGTCTTTAAATGCAGTGACTGCTTTTGCACTTCAAAGGAGTGTTCCTTCACTAACCAGCAATTAAGAGTCCAAGGGCAATCAAGGCAAAATTCATCTTCTCCAGTTTTGCAATTTTCTCTCTTATCAAACTGTACATGTGCATAAAGCAGAGACTGTGACGAGTGTCATAGAACAGCTTGAAAGTTTCAGAAGCAAAAAAAAAAAAGGAGAACTGTATTTAGCAGCGATGGCACAAGCATTACTGGAAATGAGATTTTAAGACATTGTGCTTCTCTGTTTTCTGACAGATAAGCTTGTCAAAGACATTTTCAGGTGTTGTTTTGTTTTCTTGTGTTTTGGTCTGAATAAGATTACATCAAAATGCATTTTACATAGCTCTAAGCATAAATTGAAGAAAAATAAACTGGTAAGTTACTAAAATTATTGAAATGTGCTTCAAGTAAAAAGGATTTTTAAGGTAACATTTAAGACAAAAGTTTGTTCCTGATGTGTTCAGATGCCTACATATTTTGCTTCAAAATAACTATCTCTAAACAACAGATGAAAGTGCTAGCACTTCTTCACCCAGTAAACCTTCTACAGCCTGTCCTGCCACTGCACTCTGGCTTAAAATTCATGCCACATCTCATACACTGAACTGTCAACTTCAAACTTTACCAACAAGAACAACTTAGAATGGGTTTCGTATTTCTTGATAATGACAGCCATTTACAGTTGCAACTCTCTACATACAACTCAGCAGTTATTCGAAATCTTATTGAAAAGAGGGAGTGTTTCTATTTCTTGTTTTTGTCTGTGAAGTCTTCAGCAAAGTTCTTTGCATGGGGCAATTGCCCAATCCAATTAAAAAACAAATAACTCAAGTATCCCTTCTACTCTGAAAATTTAAAGTAGCTCAGAAAACCCCATGAGATTTACAGAAAATTAATTGTATAATCTTTAAGCAGTTTTATTGAAGTACTTTTACCAAATACAGTTTCATAGTTATTACCAATAGCATGTGCTCCTTATACACACAGAGTAAGCCATTAAACCAAATGTACGCTGTATGCAAAATCAATTTCTATTGATTGCTTTTGCAAAGAAAAAAAAAAAAAAAAACAAACAGTGTTGAGTTTGTGTTTTTTTCTTTGTAGAAGAAAGCTTAATTTCTCACAGAAATAATCCATGCTAGATTTCTAAGAGAAATTATGTTTCTTGACTATGTTTGCCTGCTCTATACCTACAGAAATGTCAGGGTGGAAGGAATTGTGTTTTTTCTCAAGTTTACATTGAATGTCACAAGTTTGATACATACTACACTATCAGCCTTCTAGTGAAGAAATCAATAAGAAAACACTCTATGTTATCTCGTTGTTTAGGCTTCAGAGGTTATGCACTGGAAAATTATGGGATAAGTAAACTAAGGAGGGGTCAGCAGAACTTCATCATTTGGCACATGCCCAGTACACCGGCTTACATAAATTTGAAGAGCACAATTTCACACACTGCATTACAATACAGAGGAATACAGCTGTTTAATATTGAAAACGAGTAGAAAAGACAAAAGTTTTTGGTTTTGTTCTTCCTCTATCACATATGACCAAACAACAAGGCAAAATGTGGATTGTCCTGACAGGATGAGGATCAGATAAAGTGAATGCAACAGCTTGATACTGTCAAGAAAAGGCTTTTTGCTTTCAGAGAAACATTCTTCATCTGTGCAGTTCTTGAGGAATTTGATAGTGGAGATACTAAGCTGCCAGGATGACCCAACCACCACGTGGCAAAGCAGCTATTTCAGCTCTTGGAATGCAGGCAGCAAAATTATCTTTTCTTTCCCTCCTGTATGTATATCAGGAAGAAATATTTCTTGTCACTTCTTATCCTTGTGTACTTGCCTGGCATGGCCTGTATTTAGCCTTTTGCTGTTCTGTAAAACACCTTCTGATGTTTCCAGCCCATTTCACAGGCTTATAAATCTAAATTCACTGCTGTTTAGAAAAGACTTTACATTCCTAAAATGAAGAAGCACTCTGAGAACATTCACAGTTCCTTCAAAAACCTATATAAAAAGTAGTAGGGCACCAAAAAAGATGCGTGTACCAGTCCTTTGCTATAATGGCAGAAGGAAGAATCACACAGTAGAGGGTTGGTAAGACTAATGGTAAGTCATTAAATGTATTCAGTCGGTACTATTCACTGTAGGGATGTGTGATTGAACACTTTGTCAAGAACGACTGGAAAAACACAGTCACTTTAAAACTCAGGACTACACAGCACGTGGTGCTAAGCCTTAACCCGTTCCTGCTATAATACACATTTCAAGCAGCTCATGTGCATTTGTACTTTATGTATCAGATGGATCTTTCCAGTGTTTTTGGACAGCTGCCTTTCAGATATGACAGTTCATACTCTATTAATCAACACAGTAAATCCCAGGAGTCCCTTGTAACCCCCTCTGGGCCCTAAAACTTTTTAATTTTTTAGTATTTTATCAGAAATGACCGCAGAAACAAATCAGAAAAGAAGCACAGGTGGGTCATTGAGAATTGCAATCTACTCCACTTAATAAAACTGAAATTCTGTCTCAGATCAGCAAAGCTTTCACAGCACTCTTTTCTCTTCTGAAACAATGCTCTTTCGTCTTTGTCAAACTCCACACTAACACCAGTCTCCTGTTTGGGACATTTTTACCTTTAAAGAATTGTGATACCTGGCTGGCACGAGCATGCAAAGGGACAGTGTGAAAAGCCCGTAGGGTGGCTGGGGAAAAGAGATATAGTATAATTCTTATCAAGTTGAATACTGCTTCCAAGTCTGCTATTCCCTCCTTATACATCCTTTTAGTACTCCTTTCTGCTCCTTCATGGATTTTAACAGCAATTAAAAACCCTTTTCAAAGGCTATGGCTATTGATTCTAGATCAGGCTTATATTTCCAAATACTCCCATAATATCTATTTACTTTCAAAAATTAAAAATGGCCTGCTTCTCTCAGAATAGCTATGCTTACGTGGTTCCCAGTGGAAATTGCAAGCACTCAGCTTCTCTAGATTCTGGCTGTACAGCATGAAAGGCCTGGCTTGTGCAACTCTGAAAATGCTACGAAAAGAAGATGATGCCAGAGACCAAAGCCTTTGTTTTTTTCAGTCTGTCAGACCACACAGACTCATGTTATCAAGTCTCTTCTTCCTATGAGAGAGATTATGCTGCCATTTTCCAAGGAAAACGCTCAGTTCCAGACTATTGAGCTGTAATAAACCTACAGCAGCTCCTTGACCATGAGCAATCAATAATGGTTCATTCACCTTCAACGTGGCCAGCAGGGAAGTGAGAAAAGAAGTAACCTGCATCACTGTGAGGTGACTGTCCACAATCAGTTCCTTCAACAAAATGAACTCTGAATGCCAACAAACGTCCTGGATTTCTTATATCAAAGGCTAGCTAACTAATGAAAGGATTAAATATCCCTTACTTTTTTATTTTAAAATATTTGAGGCCATGTAACAGATGCTCCTGGAATTCTATTCCCCATGTTGTCTCAATTAGTGGCCCAGAAATCCTGGGTTTTAGATTCAGACTGAATTCCCCTTCTACTAGACTTGCTTGCGCTGGCACACAACAGGCACCAAAGAAAATGACTAGCATGGAGAGGTCTGCAGCAGAGATCAGAGAGGGGATATGGCATACCTGTCCATTCAAGCAATGTGCATTTTCAATATCCAGGCATTCAAGTCTCACATTCATCACGTTCAGTGCAAGACAGAATACTTGCTTTTACCTGCAACCTATTCACTGTACAGAGAATCTATATCCACATCCATCACATTCAGTGAAATAAGAGTCTATCTGCAAACATTGAGCCTCAATTTTCCTGCAGTGCAATGTGCTGCAGTTGAACACGTTAAATTTCCGAATTGGTAGAAGTGAAAAAAGTTCTGCAGTAGTCATTAATAAATGTGGCTAATATGGGAAAAGACTCATTTCAGAATCTAGCTGTTCACAGTTGAAGGCGTTGGAAAAAGCTCTTTTTCAGCAAGCAAATATAATACTCATAGCAGATGTCAGCATGTGTAATAGAGATAAAGATGAAGCGTCTGCATTTATTACAATAACATGTAAAATGTTGGTATCCACAGTGTAATCTGCCCAGGCAATGCTGCTGCTAAAGCTTCTAAGGCAACATCATGGACTTTCAAGTTCATTTATCATGTTCACGTTGAACTCTTTTTTTCCCCACTGACAAGGTATCAGTGATGCCAAGTACCAATGATGAAAATCTGGTTTTGGAGGAAAAGTCTATATAACATATAAAACAGTGAACATCTATCAGACTCTTGAAATATTGTGTTTTCAGGCACTGCTGGTCACTGCTGTGCCACACAAAAATGAAGTCAACGCACCTTTGCCTAAGTTATGCAAATACAAGTAAGGAAATGAGAAAAATCGTACTGCACATAAACATTAATTCAACTCAGAAGTCACGATAATACACCCATAAGCCATCTGGATATGCGAATACCTTGTAACTGCAACCTTGAAGAAAGAGATTTTGTTTTCTGGAAATTAACAGAATTAATGGTTGAATAATGATTGGATAGGTAAGCATTTTGGTCCCACAACAACACACTCTGTTTTGTTTTCTTTTTAATCTCTCTTGCTATATGGTTGGTAAATCTAGTATTTATTGGTTTCAATGTCTGAAATTATTATTCACATAAAAATTAAAAGTCCAAATATAAAGCATTATAAACAATTGTACCTACAAAGATGAGAATCAAAATAATCTTCAGAACATAGATAGATGGCTAACAGACCCTCAGGGAAACAGAATCCCATCCTCCCTGCCACAAGCACAGTACCTATGTGATTCTCGGAAAAAGGTCAAAGAAAGGGTTATATAAATTGACTAGGAAATTGGGAAATTTTCTATTATGCCCAATATTCCCAGCTGAGACATTGCTAACCCTTCAGAGATGGCCCTGTCATGCCGACAGGTTCTATTCACTCTCAGTGCATTAAGTTAAAAACGTTTTTTAAACAAAAATAAATAAATATATAAATAAATATTAAAAATAAATAAATAAATAGGGGAATGTATTGTTCCATGTTCCAGGCCAAAAGCTAGCTGGTTGAAGAAAAGATACTATCTACTACAGCAAAACTATCTGGTGTAAAACATTAGATGCTTCCCTAACTGCTAGGGACAGGAAAAAAACAAACAAACAAACTACACTTAACCCCTTCTGTGATGGCCGGCAAATTTGCTAAATTCAAGCCCACCAATCCTGTGGAAAAGCATAGGCACACTCTTCTTCTGCTGAACTTAGCTTGAGAACCCTCTTAACCATGAAAAAAATGGAACTAAGTTGGAAGAGTACAGAAATTGTATCAAATGGAGTGTGGAATGAGTATTATATAAGAACAATTTTCTTGTAATAACAAATCTTACTTATTTTTATGGGACTCTAAATAATTTCTTCCTAGATTTTCTATATGGCTTTTCAGCATTGCATAAATGAATATCAAACAGTATGTAAATTCTTTTCCTATTCCTTTTTTAGTTGCCAAAAGGCAACTAGACTACTTTAATAGGAAAAAAAAAAAACAACATAGATTTGATACGGTACTTCTGTTATATGAAAAGAACTGAAAGCCATCTGTGTAACAACAGAATAGGGTGTGAAAATATACACATTCCAAAAACAATGCCTTCTAGACTTTAATACAAGTTTTTCTTGTTAAGTTTTTATGTTTGGATGTGGCATTATTAAATCTTGTGTTTTAGTCCACTGGTTACCCCATAAGAACATCCTTTTATAATTGTTAAACTACTGTTGGTGCCACTTCATTTAGTGTTGTTGTTAACCAATGTGTTCTTCCTACTTGTGTGGTACAAAGAAGTCGCTTTCATATTTTTTTATCCATTACTAAGACAATTTTTTTTTCTTTTCCTTTTTGAAAGTATGCAGCTGTCATGGGCTAACATTAAAACATCACCTGAAAACCAGCAGTAGAAATGGACCGCTTAACATCTGCTCCAGAAAATATTGCACAGACGGTATTTCCCATGGTCCCCTTGAACCCAGGGCAAGTCCCATTCATTTGTCAGTGTTTTATTATTACATGACTGACATTTCTGTCAAGGAAAAAAAAAAAAAAAAAAAAAAAAGATTTCTATCCTTCAAAGAAAAAAGAAAGGAATGTCCTTTCTATATTAGGTCTTCAAAATGAAGACAAGAGGATTTCAATGGGTTTTTTAACTTGTATTTCTGAGATCACGTTTGGGCATGCAAGCTATACTGTCCCCTGAGCTCATGTGCTGGGTCTGCTGTTTCGTACAGCGGTGCTATGTTTCAATAAATATTTCTTCAGTCACTGCACGAATTTGATAATTATGTTAATATTCCGGATGCTACAACATGACAGATCCATGCTTTGTTTGGATTCTTCAAGAACAGTTAAGGTTTCCATCTAGTGTTTGCTGAAGACACTCTGTGTTATGATTGACAAATCTAAGACTGCAGGTAGTCCTAAGCAATTTGGGCATTTTCCATCAAAAAGTTGTTACTTCCTTTCCTGCCCGAGTCCCCTCCACCTCACCACTTCCCCCCCTTCTCCTGACATTAACTGATTCCCATCAGCCACTACCACACCACCACATATCCAAACTGATGACATTATTTTACTTGGATATACTCCAACATTAACTGTTTTATACTTCTCTGAATGTGGTGTAATCTTTTCAATCTTTCATTATTTTTAGTTTTGGAAAGGAGTCTGCTAAGGAAAATTCCTGGACACATTTAAAGGAAAAGAAGGTTTTCTGTTCGCTACCAGAATTTAATATTCTTCCATGTGCTACGCTACCTAACCTATTTTCATCAATATTAGTACTGTAGTGACAACTTTGCTTTTAGTATTTCTGCATCCATTGCTGCCTCCTTTCTTTTACATGATTTCCTCTTCCCATTCTTCACTGAAAGGGTGACATCTGACGAATTTCTTCCCCTGCCTTTTGATCAAACATTTCATTAGATAACACAGAGACCTTATGTCCTTAATGTTCAGGTAGTCTTCCCTCCGATATTTCCCTAGCTTTTCATCTGAACTCTACCACTGAAACTGAATTTTAAATTAAGTCTTCTATCAATACCTGTTTGTTCCTGCATGTTGTCTGTCTGTCCTTCTCCTTTCTTCAGATTGCTTTCTTATTCTACTACATAAAAACAAAGGACTTCATCCAAGTTTCTCTACCTAACCAACACACATTTTCTAGATTCCTCGTTCTCACTCACTGGCTGTTTGAATTTTCCCACTCGTTGCACAGGAGAGCTCCGCCTCTCATTTACACTCAACTGCAAAGTTGGGATGTGCCTTTTTTTCCCCTCAAATGAATGGCCTTTCTTCCACTGCCAGCAGACAGCCATCTGTTTCCTAAGAATCCTTCCTCACTGCAGCCATAGCCACCAACAGTGTTCAGTCACTTCTGCTTCCTCGGTTCAATTTCACCTGCCCACTCAAAAGAGAAAACAATAAGCGAAGAATATAACAGAGAAACCACCATTCAGAAAACCATTACTCTCAAAGGACCACTGGAGTTTGTTATGCCCACGTGTCACAGGGCATTAGTATTTTTTAAAAGTCTCTGGCTGTGAGAGAGAATTAAAATACTCATTTCAGGAACTAAGAAAAATAAACCTCAGAGGCTTAATAACCAGATTCAACATTTTAAAATGTCACCTAAATTTCACTTCAATTTTGCAGTATCACTTTGCTGTTTTTTTATCCTTTCTTTGTTGATTCATAGCATGTGTAAAATGTGTTATCATCACATCTTTATTCTCTATTCTATTTAGAAGAGAAATAAATGTAAACAGAAACACATGTACATATTAATATGCAAATTATTGGATCAGTTATGAAACTCTGAAAACAGAAAGATCCTGTGTGAGAAAGCAAATAATACTAGTACCTTATAATATAGAACAAAATTCTATAAAAAGTTTTGCTGTAATAAACAACAAAAAAAATTAATGAATGAACATGTAACTATCATTTGTACAATGAGCAATAGGTGAACCTCAACTCTATAAATATTTTGAAAAACTGCTAGTCATTGAAATTTTTCTTCCCAAGTACTACTCCATATAGAAGTGAATGTAATTTGAATTTTAGGTTCAAGGAGGAAGTTAAGGCACATTAATTCCAAAAATGTCTGTACCTTACTTAACACATAGTAAAATCCATTGCTTGATGATAATTTTAAGCAGAGTACCTACTTCATTTCTAGGAAGGAAATTAATAAAAAGGAGAAGCCTGAAAACCAAGGGCACATCACAGGACTGAGAGGCATAATTGGTGTGAAGACAGGGTGCAATGTTTGAGCATTAAAAGTGTGAAAACGTTTATCTCTTCTTATAAAGTCAAACAATTTTTGAAAATTACACACAATTAGACCTAATAAACATCACACTTCTTTTTCAAGCTACTGTACTTTGATTGTAAGCTATCCAAATTCTGTTGCTAGAAGTATCAGAGAAACATTTTATAATGTCATTACATACAGAGATAAAACAGTTATGAACTAACATATTTGAAAGTTTACAAAGTTGAAAGATACTCTTAAGCACGTGGCATATTAATAAATTGAAAGAATCTGAAATACGAACAGTCATCCGTGGAAAGAAAACTTCTTTACAGTGTACATTGTCATGTATGCAGAGTTTATGTTGGTCCTCTGAAAGAGTTATTCACACTCTTAACTGAAAGATGTGGTATATTCATCCCTAGTTCACACAGTTTTATCGCCACACACACACTCTCTTTTATTCACAAGATACTAATACCTCAGATTCATACTATAGACACCACTCACCTCCTTCACAAAAACATTTCTTTCTCTTTCTTCATTTCTGAAGAACACTTGGAGAGGTTAGATTAGACCAAAAAATAAATCATTCCTATTCACCAAAAATTATCATCAGAGCAAAGAATGTCTTTTGTGTCTATGTTTAAAATCAATTCGTTTTGCCTTGTTAAGATTTTTTTTTTCAGATCAATATTTAATGATATAACAGGTACTTGAAGAAATCAAACAAAAAAAAAAACTACCGACTGTGTTTAGCAGAAGTACTCCTTGTGCAACAAGTGAAGAATCGGACGGAGAACAGGTAGGTTCAGCTCTCTAATTCAAGAGGCAAGAGCGATTTACATGAGGTTGTGATATGACCCCTGTTGTAGCTAACTCAGTTCAAAGAACACTGTAAAAAGCACCCAAGATGTGGGAATTATGAGGAAAAGAGACACCAAGGAAATAAAGTTTAAGAGAAACGTCATGACAGTAACAGCTAAAGGTGATACCTCTTGAGTTTTGTCTGGTTGCCCTGTTGCCCTGTACCAGTGCATATGGATGCTCCAGTGAACCAGACTCACGTGGACAGACTTTCTGGAGATGAGCACAAGTATCGTGCACTTGCTGCTTTCTGTACAATTAAAGAGAGGAATGTACAAACACTGTTTATGCATGAAAATTTGTTCAGCATTCCAAATCAGCAAAGAGGTATTAAAACATAGGTAAATTCACCTCAATCAGTGAAAAAAAGAATAAACCTTGTTTTTAAAAGACCACAGTAGAGCAGCACGTGGTACTACTTTGGTCGCTAACCCAAACTCACAATATTTCATATGTGAAGTTTCATGCTTCTTTGTTCTGGCTTATAGAAAGAAATATTTTTCCTGCCAAAAATGATTTCACACTTTCAAATAGGTGACAAAATAAGAACCACATTGCCAAGTTACTGAAGTTGTGAATTTTGTTTTCTACCAAAGAAGAGAAAGGGGCCTAAATCACGGGTACACCATAAAAATAAAGCACTGCAGATTCATGCACACACACACAAAAAAGTTAACTCATTGAGTTTTTCTCTGAAACTACAGAAATACAAACACCCACTGTGTCTTGAATTTTATTGAACATCTGTTTTTTAAACTGAGAAAGGCAAAACATTTCTGCAAAATACTGTAAAAAAAAAATAAATCTGTTGGAAATTTCATTTTCAAAAATGGATAATTAATGCTAAGAATTATATTCAGCTGATGTGGGATACTGTCATTACAATCACCTAACTTTTCCATTCCAGAATTTGGCAAATTGTCCATAGGCAAAGTACTCAGACTCACAAAGCCAAGCGTCTGCAACTTTTACTTGGCTGTGGACAGCCAAGTGTGCACAAGTGGAATGCACATACAAGACTTACTTTGTGATTAAATACAAATAAGAAAAAATGTCACCACCTATCTTTCAATATTTAGTTTGACTACCTTATGTTGTCCAGCTGTGGCTTGAGAGGAATCAAAACATCATGGAGAGGACTCAAGACACCTTCTCCCTCCTTCACATTGACCAAAAAAAAGCAGGAAGCTGGGACAGAAAGCTGTCTGATAGACAATCAAGAAAACCACGTGTGTCAGGGAGGCATGAAGAGAGACAGGCTGCTCTGATCACAAGGATAAGAGACATGTTAGCAGGTGTCCATTTATGCCAGAGATAACATCTATTACATGGGGAAAAAAAAAAGAGTGGTATCTGAGGAACCCATCTTTTCCTGTAACAAAAATTACAGAGGACTTCTGTGAGGCTTGAAAGACCACTTTCTTAGAGAGCTCACTCTGCTCAAGGAAATTATAGCAAAACATGATGAATGCATGTATGGCAGATAGGGCCCCAACTGCCGCGTGCAGTTCGTGGGGCTTAAGACTAACTTTGCATGTTAAAACCACTTCATTCTGAAAGACAATTTTATTTGTACAGCATGCTGTATATATATAAATATATACATTTGCTTTCTAGTTTATTATGCTCTACTTCTGAAGAAGCCATTAGCATTGGTTTACTAAGGAAGGAAAATCAGTTGTATATCAAAAAGCCTATCAGTCCAAACCTATACTTTAATATCCAGGTCTCAGCCAACTCAACCATTATAACTCAGCAAAGTAGATGTGCATTCTGGGTGGGGATAGGCAAACAGCATAGCAGATGATCTCAGATTGCTTCAGATTGTCATACCTGGGTCTGCCACAAGAAGAAGCTTTTGAACTAGAAAATGTGCAACCATGGGAGCACATATTTTATATTCTTTGGAGGCTTATTAGTACATGACAACAATCTGTCTGGGAAAATGAGGCTTGCTACAGAGAAAAACAGTCAGGCCAAGAATGGGAGATACTTCCACAATTCTGGCTTGCGAAACAGACAGGAATGAATCCATGTCATTCGCATGCATGCCCAAACCTGTTTGTTCCCAGCGCTGAGACAGCAGCATTGCTCATAAACAGCTGTGAGCAGGGTAATGACATGCAAACACTGAGCAAGTTAGATTTCTTTATAAAGCAATGGGAATATTTACTGTATAAGACACACTGCCTTTGTATCTTAGGGTGTCACAGCCTCACTGAAGTAACGATCCTGTGAAAAATCATTACAGAGGGTGGATTTTATGAATTTTATGTTCATAAACAGAATTGAGTACTGGACAACTAAATATATGGCAGTGCATCCTGTTCACAGAAGATTTGCTTCCTTTCAGGAATTCTCAAAGGACCCTATTGGGAAAATAGCAATTTTGATTTCCTCAATCATTCCACCCTGAGACATTTAATAGTAACCAAGAAGCACTATATTTTAATAGAGAGCATTTGTTACACACAGAATGACTGGAAACTACTTCTCCAAATTCCTGCAACATTTCAGTAAGACTCGGTGACTAACACTCCAGCACAGTGTAAATAAGCGCACTTCTTCACTCGTCAGTGAATATTCTCGTATTTTATCCTAAAGCAGGGAAACGAAGAGAACTTTTGACAGCACTTTACAATAGGAAAGCAATATTGTATTCTGAATTCTTACACTTTTGCACTAGACTCCTATAATACATGCTACAGCCTCAGAAAGGGAAGAAGTCCACATGAGGGAAGATCTCCCTGACTATAATATATCTAAGCCATGATGTTGTCACATATATAACATCCATCTCGTAAAAAAAAAGTTACACTGAGTGATTACATAAATGACATTTTTGAAATTTAGCCCCCATTTCTTCGAACTAAGAAAGCAGGAATGACAGGACTTCTTCACAACTTAGATAAAACTTGATTTGTATTTTGTTCAGTTGGAGACAGGTGCTGCAGTTTCCCTTTGATTCAGAGGCTCGGGTGGGACCGTGTGGAGCTCCACATCTTGCCCAGTGTGTGCTTGCACCATACACTTTGGAGGCAGCAAAACTGAGGGGATCTCTTCAGTCAAATCAAGTGATAGCCCATTATGGCCCATCAGAGAGACTTTCCTAAAACTGTCTTATTTCTTAATGGCTTAGTGCAGCCTTGTTACACACTGGCCTGAAGGGAATCAAACTAGGGAGAAAAAAAGTGACCTGGCTTGACCAGATTCTGTCAATCAGTCAAGTGAGGCAAGACATTTCAATAACTGAAGTAAATTTGCTTTTTAGTGAAGAGACTCGGTAGTCAAGTAACTTGACATTGGCGTGGTTTTGTTGTCCTGACCATGCAGAGGATTCTTTTTTATGTTATAATCTAGGAAGACATGCAATTATAAAACAAACACAGGCAAAATGCTTTTGATAAAAGTTCACACCTTTGATGACTTTAGACAGCCAAATAGACTACAAAGGCACCTGCTCAGCTACCCTACGGTTGTCTCCTCAGTGAAGGATGTCATCATTGGATCTCAAAGAAAATGTGTGGGTAGTCTTCAAGGAGAGGAGTCCAAGTGATATCCCTTCAATTAGAAAGGATCTGACGCTGCAGTTAAATTCCTTTATAATGCTATCTGATGTAGGTGAAACGAGGTGCATACCATTTCAGGGCCATCCCTGTACTGCAGCCAATTCATGGAAAACATCTTGTTTGCCTTCAACATGCCACACAAGGGCTTGTCATAGGGGATGAACTGAAATATTTTGTTGTATCTGTGTTTGGCACAGTTGGAAAAAAAAAAAAAAAAAAAAAAAAAAAGTAAGACTATGATCAATCATCATACTCAGTCTGCAATACCCTGAGAAACTCTGTGACTATGACCCAGTGCAAACAGGTAATGCTCATCTGAAGAGGCCTGAATGGACCAGCACTCAGGAGGCAACAACCCTCTGGACATGTTCAGACGACTTCTAAAAAGAGAGACAAAACCCTTTGGGTCAGAGTGGTCCTGATGCGTGGAAAAGCTGTGTATAAATGCAAGTGATACACAATGGAGGTTGAGGAAGAAAGGCAATGGCCACTGGCTTTCCCTGTCAAAGGTCTCTCGTCCTGAGCCATCCCTACCTGAGAGATGAAAAGCCATCATGGTTTGCAGCCAGCACAGCCAGGAACCCAGCGTCAGACTTACGGTACTGTACAATCACATCTCAGCTGATATGTTTGATTAATGCTTGATTTTTAGTTGTTAAGTGATAAATGGCATAGTAGGTTAGCATAAATAAATGTCTTTGTAGTTCCTGAAATTTGCCAGAATACTCCCATCATAGCCGTCCCCAGTTTCCTGATCAAAATAGCTGCAGTGCTTTCCAAATCACCCATATCTTGTTTGCATGCTCTCTCTTACAAATTATAAAACTTATATTGGATTACTTCCAGAGTTGAGCCCAATGTAACATTCCAGAAATCCCAAATTCCTAGTTGCTGAAAAGAAATGAAAAGCATTTCATTTACTTTGGAGACAGGCTGGATCAGCTATCTCTGGCAAACAAGCTTGAATGTTGGATACAGACTCTATCTACAAACCACCTATCTCGCCCAGGCAATCAGACAAACACATCCACCAAGAACACAAACATACCTGCTCGTCTGGATTTTACTAAGGGACGAGCTTTCCAACTCTTGTGTTCTCCTAGAGCAACTATGTGCCCAGATAAAGACTATGGATCAATGCCCATGGGATCTCGAGTGCAAAGAATCTCTTTCATGTGGTAAGATCACAAAACTGGAGCAAGCACAGCAAAGCTTTCTATTTAATGCATGAATTAAACATCCAAGACACAGAGGTCATTACTGCAGATGGCTACGATTTCCAACTGCACAACATACAGGCAGGAGTCAACCTAGTTGCCTAAGAAAAAGTTCACTGCATCTGCGATAAGGAGCGTAACCACCTCTTTTCTCAAGAGGCTGGACACAACCCAGGGGATGGGAAGGGACAGAGAGCTGTGTCACCAAGTTGTGTTTAGGTCTACAGAGTGCCAGGCTGTGCAGAAGCATATAGAGAACGGATCAATGCAGAGAGCAGAGCTTTATACACAAAGAAGCACAACGATACACAAGAGGCAGCTACAACACCTTCACTTTTCCATGCAGGTGGCACTGCACTTCCCACAGCCGGGGAATGCCATCCCCAGAGCTGCCAGCATTAGTGTCTCTCAAGAGTGTGGGGGTGTCTCTTTTAGCATTAACGTAGCATGTTAAGGATGTAAAAAGCAAACAAGAAAAACTGACTCAAACTATGCCGGCCCATGCTGTGTTGTTCCAAGAGAAGACTGAGTAATGCAGTTGGTTGACGGCCGCAAGATGCTATGCAGCACATGTTCTTTGATAATGCCCTACTTTAGAACCACAGAGCAGGTTGATTATGTTTTGAAAGCTACATGATCAAAGGAATTCAGAAAAAGCCTTTTGAATGATTTTAGTAGATGCTTCTATCAAACTGTAGTAGGCCAAATCCTCTCTTTCAGTTCGAACAGTTTGAGCCATAGCATTAGTCTTCTGCTCTTTAAATCTATTCATAAACAAAAACATAAAATCCTTCTCCAAAGAAATGACCACACTAACCCATTATCTTGTGTAACCAAATGCAATCAAAGAGCTTCATTTACTTTATGTAAATGTCCTCTCCCTTTCCCAGGCCTGATGTTTTCTTATTCTCTGTTGTGTCACCTCATATCTAACCTAGATACTACGATCATCTGGGCGGAGACTGTGGGTAAAAAAGTCAGTACTGACTAAAAAATTCAGCACCTTAGTAGCTTAAGATACTTTTGAAACAAATACCTGGGTTTCTCTTCCTCTCCTTACAACATAAAAGAAAATGTACACACAATATATACAAATATTTCCATATTATTATTTTCTGTCAATAAAAAGTGTGTAATTCTTTATGATCCAAAAATCAAGGCTGATTTTCTGTGGCCTGAAGTTTTAAAAACAGAGTGATATTATGAAATGTAAAATTCCTTAATTCTTACCGTGTTTCCTCTGCCACTGTTAATAAACCAGGCGTAGAAGTCAGGATTGTTTCCTGTGAGCAGCACCACTCACTCTGCCATTGTTTCCAGTTACATTTCTGATTCACTTACTGGTAGCAGAGCCAACGAATGACAGCTGCTCTATTGTCAATGTGTCCTACAGTACAAAACCACAAGTCATGGAGCAAAGGGGTTAAAATGTGTGCTGGGAATGACAGCATTTCGGGGGGGGATACTAAAGCTCTGAAGCCTTGACCATTTATCTCCGAAGCGTAATGCATTCCCATGTTTCATTCTGCGTCTAGTAGCGATGGTGTCAGGTATTTACTTGTATGGCCATGCTTACTTCCACTCCACTTCTCTCTTAAGAACTACAGCAGACTATTTGCAAAAAGAAAGTGACGACATCCTGTGGGCCAAGGTCTCCTCTCAGAATCAGAATCTCTAAACAAGCATGAGAGGAAGAGTTGCTTTTCAAGATTTGATACAACAGTCTGATGGAAGAGATCTTATCTCCATTTCCTCTTGTTCTGCTTTCACTTAACAGGAAATCTTTATGCATAGGCAGCCAGATTTCACAGCTAAAAAAATAATACCTGTCTTGAAAATTTGAGAGTCTTTCATCTATTTTCTTTTAGCTAACATCAATGAGTGTTTCATCTGAGTCGCATCAGGATATACACTAAGCTCTTAAACACATTAAACCAACCAGATCAAGTCCTTTAAATGTGTTAACTTATGTATGACTCGTTCTTCCATTTTATATCATGATTTCCTTTTCGTTTATTAATTCTACATGTGCCATACTAGAGCAGAATAAACCAACACTATACCCTTATATCTCCTTTCTCCTTCATCTTGCCACTTTACATATTTCCAGCAGTTATACCCTGGCTAGTCAACCAGCATCTCAAATATTTGAGCAGTAAAAATTCAATTTTTCCACTTTCTCACTGAACCCTTTCTGCTTCCAGCTATCAGTGACATGTCCAGTCCTCCACTGTCATCTGTAGTACATATTTTTATTGTTTTTCAATATATTTCCCATTCCTAGTAGTCTCTTCCACAGCCGTATTCCCCCCTTGCAGAATTTGTAATAGTTGTTCTCTTCAACTGCTTCAATTTTTAGGTTTCCTATTCAGGTCCTAAGTATCTTCTATTTAGGCAAAAGAATCCTTATATTCTTGGGCTTCCAACTATCTACTACCATTTCTTTTATATACATCCAGAATATTGCTATCCAGGTTATTTTGATTCTCTTATCACTTTGATGATCTCCAGTTTATGATTGCTCCTTCAATTTAGCATCAAGTGTCATTGTTTTGAACATCTATTTACCTGCTGAATATATTTGGTTCTTCCATTTACCGCTGTCTTTTCTCCCATGGCTATGCAACTAATTATTGGCAGTTGATCTTCTTTCTTACAAAGCATCATTTCGGCCCTACACAGCAGAAACTAAAACTTTCACAAGTCAAGATAGTGGTTAGCATGTAGCTATTAATTCAAATCTTAAAACATATTTCCATTCACACAGCACCAAAACATTACACTAAATCCAGAAGTGGCTGATCTAGAAATATTAATTTCTAAATAGTTTTTCAGCCAGGTCAGTTTAAAATTTAATTTTATTCACCATAGATAAGAGTTAAAACTGAGCAAATATCCAGATTTTTTCCTCCATTCAGAAATACACAGTGTAGAAAAGATTTGGACATATTGCTACAGAAGCTATGATTATCAGTCTAATAAACGTTTATCATCACTGAAGTATACAAAAGGGGATGGTGATTGAAAGAATGACTGCAATGAACTTTCAAGTTATTTCAAGAATCTTTTTAAAATTTTCACATACCTACTATTTACTAGTACTTATTTAGCTATTAAAGTGTATTTAAACAACAATGACTAATCATTTTACTTATTTTTCAATAATAAGAAAAGATAAGCAATTTTACTTATCTCATGTTACATTGACCTGTACTATCAACATAGCTGAAATACAGAGCTAAGCTCTGTCACCTACCTAAGGGTTGCTGTAGTATTCAAGCCTCGTACTGGAAGTTGATATCATTATTAGTGTTATTATTATTATTTTATTCTGGCATCCAGTAGACTGTGCTACAGAGGCAGCATTTGTGCTGATTACAACAGGCTATGGGAAGCCATAAGCTACATCTATTCCATAGCACAGATCTACTGGCTTTGGGGAAATGTTTCTTTCCTGCTCTAAATTCAAATAGAGCTGATGGAACTTATGCTTCCAGCTAACAGGAAACTGTGAATCCAAGCAGAAAGAAGTCGAGGATATTTTTATATTATAATTCAGACTTCTCAAGGCTTGTAGTTTTTAACATTATAAAAGGTTATAGGTCTGGCTTTCACAGTGAGCTAAGCCACATAGTCTTTATTATATTTGCTTCACGGATGCATACTGCACACAATCAAAGTAACAAGAAAAGGAGC
The DNA here is from genome assembly GCF_964211825.1 of Aythya ferina. Taxonomy (NCBI): domain Eukaryota; kingdom Metazoa; phylum Chordata; class Aves; order Anseriformes; family Anatidae; genus Aythya; species Aythya ferina. Next base: position 7,408,110 of record NC_140298.1, read on the forward strand.
CTCCACTCTGTCATGGCACAGTTCCACATTTCAGCAAGTCGGGAGCTACCACTGCAACAGCCAGGAGAACAATCTGAAGAGTCGTCCAGTTTGAAGGAATTTCGGCCTAAAAACTGGTGTTTATCATATAGAACTTGGCAAATTTTATGATCACGATCTTGTGTGAAAGTCTGGGCCACCACACTACACGTTATGGGTAGCTGGGATAAGCAGTCGCTTGAAGTGACTCTTGACATACAAAAGAATCTGATAAAGTAGATGCCATATGGGCATTATTAATTCTGGGCATTCCTCAGTGTTGAGGCAGGATGTTGTGAAACACCCTTTCACTAGGTAGTGTTGCAGCAGAGCACGAACAGCCTGAGAAATTTTATATGTGTTTCACGTAAATGCTGGTGGACCTTTATTACCAAAAAACACTTCAAAGAAGTAGAAGGAGGCATTAATATGCGTTGATTGTATAACTTGGTCTGTTCACTGAAAGAGGGGAGAGTTGAGGGCACAGTTATCATTGGTGTGTCTGTTCACATATGTAACTCACTTCAGAAGCTCTTCATCACTTAGGCTCTCTGCTAGCTTTAACCATGCTAACGAAAAAGGGAATGGGGAGACCTCTTAACACCCTAGGCACTAAACAAGAATCCTGTGGAAAAGAAACAATGAGAATATATATATATAAATGGATGGCCAAAATTGAGAATTAACCACAATAGTCTTGTGCTCCACTGTGGCTCATCTGCAACAGAGGAAGAAATCTGAATCATTCTGGATTTGATCATTAACTGCCGTGCCAGCGGGATACAAGCACCACAAGCCCAGAGGATGTACAGGCTGCATTTAATATCCATAGGCAAACTTTTACTTTTTAAGAAATAATTGCTTCTAGGGATGACTTGTATCAACTTTTATTTCAGGTCAGCATAGCTCCATATAAACATACACGCACATTCTTTTCCATGTACACAGACTGTATTTTTACATTCACCTTTAACTATAGCTCAGTTCTTCAAGACCTCTCATTTAATTGCTGTCCTAATATAACCAGAGATGAACCACTGATTTTTCCAGTCCCAAGGCCACATTCAAAACAAGGAACTGGAAGGACAAGAAGCTCTCTGAATTTGAAACCTCTGTTTATGGACCCTGTAATTAGCTTTCCTAGACACAGTGTTTCTGTTAAGGAGGTATGACAAATAAATAAATAAATAATAAAATGAAATAAATAAATAAAACAGAATTTTCTACATAACAAGTTTCCAATCCAATGGATCCTACGCTGAGCAGTAACAGGCAAGTTTGGGACTCAGAAAGCCATTCCCCATGCCTTGGCCCCACAGAAAGCCACCGATGAGCCTTAGGTGCAAAAACGACAGCATGAGTGTACGTTACTCCAAGAGGAATACGTAACATGAATGCAAATTGCACGTGCTGAAAAATGCTACAGAAACACAGGGGAAGAAGAAGGGTAAATCTCTAAAAAGGGAAATACATTATTAAAAGATATCTTTGTAATATATGCAAAGCTGTCTTTTTGACTAAGCTATTGACCAGGGAAAAAGGACTACAGGTCTTTGCTATTATAGTGCGCTGCCAGCTTTCTGCTTTATATACTCACTTCTCCAGTGAGATTTGAATATCCTAGTCCTTTGCCATTTTTACCCTCTCTCCAACATTTGCCTGAATTTTAAATGTCTAACACATTGAAATTCAGTGAATGAGATGGAATAAAAGTGTGCAGTGAATAATCAGCAGTGAATAACATCCGGAAAGCACTTGTGTATTTCTTTCCTACTGAGAAAAATGTCCTAAACAACATTTGATTTATTTACCCTGATGTTCTTGTTGCAGGGACTGACATTGCTGTTGACTGGGCATATATTTATGATCAGTTGGTACCAGGCTCTGTGGGTTTCGTAGCAGGAAATGTGAAATTCATTACTCTTATCACACTACACAGTCCATCTTTTATGTATTATATAGTGTACCGATTTACCACAGGTGTAGACTTGAAAACCTTAAAAAATGAATATTTAATGTTTATAACATTATATATGCCTGTATTTTGTTGTAAGAAAAACATATCAGTGTATATTGCTGCATGTGATCCATTGTGTTTTTCTAACAGGTCAGTATTTGCAATAGTATTGTCCAGCTGTTTGTACCAGATATATATTTCTGCTTTACCTAGCATCACTTCTACCAAATTCTTTCTATCAAGAGAGGTTCTACTATAAATGTAAAGAGTGAGATGACATCTCTTCTGTGATCAGAATTATTGAATCTGATTAAGCAAAAGCAACTTCCCCTGAATCAGAAGTAGTCTGTTTTCATATCTGTGACTGGGAACCAAACTGTTGTCTAGCTAAAATTAAGTGACCGTTGGTTTTAGAACAGCTGAATTCTGAAGTAAGTCTTTTTACAATAGTAAGCATTCAAATAGAAGCATTTCCAAAAAGCTCTCTTTCAAAATTTTCCTTCATAACATAATTAACATATAATGCAATATTGTGTTTATTGACCTCAAATGCTACTTGCATATATGTCTATTTATAAGCTAATCACTATGACACACAAGTAAAGTAAATACTTCAGATTATACTGTAAACCTTGAAAGTAAATAGTCCATCATATTAACGCTGCTTAATGCGTTTTTGTGTGTTATCACACATTATTAAGATACATAAAACTTCTGTGACAAAAGTGAGCGGACTAACACTTCACATACCAGACTTGATGTCAAGCATATAATGGCTCGGCCAACCTAGCATTCTTAATTTGCTAATCTATAGCAATGAAATGAAGCATAAAAAAAAAAAAGGGGGGGGGGGGGAGGGGGGGAAAGGGGAAGAACACACAAAACCTCAAAAGAAAATAGCAATTCAGTTACAAGATTTTCTATGAAACTATGAATATTTATGAAAAAGCTATTTTTTTTTCACTTAGCTTCAAATGTCTCCTTTAAAAACTCTTCTCAAATATTAAGACATGTATTAAAAAAAATAAACTGTGCATATAAAAGAAGGCCAGAATGAAAGACATGCAGCTTTTAAGATAAGCATGCTTTCAGTGTGAGCATCTGCTCTCAGAAGAGCATTTACACAAATTAACATATTTTATCCACTGTAAGGACCATAAAGCATTTCCAATTCAGCATATAATTTTTATTTGAATTGGTATGACAAAATGTTTAAGCAGCGCAGCACTAGCCGAAGACATAAGAGGCTGCAATGGCCAAATCCAACAGTGGATTTCCCTGCATAACGAAATGAATAGCAATCAAACGAATAAGTAAATAAATAAAATTGTTTGGGATGGTGTAGGGAGAGTGGGGGACTTGCTGTCAAATTTACAGAATGTGTCAGCTTCTTGATACCTTGACATTTTAAAACAAATATAATCTCTTTCTGGGTGAAGCCAAAGAAAAAAGATTACACAATACTGTACAATTTCTCCTCTAGAAACGTGACAATTTTGTCATCAATACAGGGGTGAGAGATGTCATTATGCTTGGGAAATAAAAGTATTGGAAAGCTACTATGTAGCTATCAAGGGGGTGCTATGCCTGGCAAACAAGGTCGCTTCACACTGAAAGCACCGTACCACTTGCAGATTAAGGTCAGCTAATGCTAGAGCTATTCCTTCATCTACCAACATTCAAATTGCAAGGCTTTGGTACATGCCACAGATAGGGTTGCCATGGTACAGCACTCACAAAGGCAATGACTGCTTCAGCACTTTATTTCATGGCTGCAAGGACTTGCCTTCCTTGATCAGTTTTAAGTTAGTGATGAAAATACCAATAAGACTGAAATAGCACAAGAAAATGTGGGGAGTTACGCTGACCTGGAGTGTGCCAGGGCATACTTTTGTTCAGCGAAACTTTCAAAAGAGATCCTTACTTCTCAGGCTTTTATGTTTAGGACAAATACTAAAGCTACCTTCTAAATATACACTATGTTCATTCATATATGTATAAAGAATCAGTATGGTAGATAATAAATAACTTGCAAATTAGCTTCTTCCACTTATCTCTGCCTTTGCTACACACAAGACATCTTTCCAGGGTGGGTGCTGTATCAGAAAAGATTTCCTGTTCTTCCTTAATGATTACAGAAAACAGGCTTGGCTCAACACGTCTGTTTCCCCCACCCCTCCCAAACACGTACTACCATCCTCTTGAACAGAGAACAACACATAGTTTTCCAATGAAACATGTTATTTTGCCCAGATTTACAGGCTACACTTTTTCCTACCCTACCATCAGCCACTCAATGCCGATGCCTCGGTTACTGGCTGAGCTGTCCCTCCTCAGGAGGGAGGGAGGGAGGGAAGCACCCTGTGGACCTCCTTCTCTCACACCTGCTGATGCCTAACCTCAGATCCCTCGGATAAGCCCCCAAGGGCCGGCAGCGTGAACCCAGGCCTTGCCGTGCCACAGCCTCCCCAATAGACTCCATGCGTTCACCCGAATTTCTTTAGGGAATTGGTATTTTTTGCCCCAGGTAAGCTTTGGCAGAGGTTTCTTTCACAATCCTGCCTCTGAAAGGGTTCTTAGTTGAACAGAATTATTTTTTTAATAGCGCAGGTGCATTTATATGGCATAAGCACAGTAATCTGTCTAAAATCTATCGCAAATTACTCTAATGTGTTTTACTTTCGGTGTACTTAATTGCTTCACAAGCGCCACAGTATTACAGATTTAGAAATTGTTATTTGGATTCACAAGCCAAGAGTCAACAACCTCACTAAAAGCAAGCTCTGCCCCCAGACAGGTGAAAGCCCTGTGAAGCTGCCATCACCCCCACGTCTGAAGCCTCAGAACGAGAACATTCGCCTGGAATGAAAGTCAGAGATCCACGGCCTGGACACGCACAAGAAATCTTGGCAGCCACACGGCCAAATAAAAACCTCCCCGAATAATGTCTGAAACGATACAGATAATTTGTTAGCCTTGCTTAAGCAACATGCAGGAGAGAGAAGGCGCCCGGTGTCTCAACATGCAGCCGAGCTGGCACAGTATTTACCCCTTGTCACTATCTGGAACTCCAGCGTAATAAATGGATGAAATGCAGCTCATAAAAGTATTCATATGATGAAATTTATGGCTTACATTAAAGCATGTTTAACTTGAAAAATGACTATGTAAAGCTCAACTGATGTCTTCCCTGTGTATATTCACAGTCATATCTGTTTACTTTGGAGAGCTGCATGTTTAAATTTATTTCCACTTGTGCATATCCAAACTTTGTGTGCGTCCCAAGCAGCTAAAACCTTTTCTTTTTTCTTTGTGAATTACGTGCAGGTACTCCGTTTACCGAAAAACCCCAAAGCACAATTCCATCTTCCTGACCACAAACAGAGCCAAGCCTGGAGGTGCAAAGCTCCCAGCCCCTTCCCCGTGCGAAGCAGAGGCAGAAAGGACGGGCGGGCTGCGTCACTTGCGCTGGAAGAAGCTGGCCCCACGAAGAAGAGGTCCGTGTCCGGAGCCCTGCTCGATCAACCTTATTTGAGCATGCCAGAGCACAGCTGGCTGGGCCCACGGAGGCCAGAATGCCCGATGCCAAGCCATCCTCGCCCACCTCAAAGGCTGGTGGGGAAGGCGGCGCCGGGAGGCGGCTGCCCACATGAGTCGGACGAGGCAGCTGGCGGCGCGTTAGGCAACCCAGCCTGCAGCCTCAGCCAGAAAGCTGCTGCACAGATGCCAGTGCAGATTACACAGGTCTCCGTACTCACACCTCCATTATCACCATGAGCAAGGAGCAGGCAGGATTCCCTTCCAGCCCATCAGTATCTCCTTCAAACCTTTTTCACTGTAGAGGGAGTGAAAAAAAGTCTTCCATACTCTTAAGCTCCTCAATTTTTCAGTAGCAGCAACACGGTTTCTGTTTTGGGGCAGCAGAACTATAATGCCACGACTACTCAATTTACAAAAACATCCCCTTTGATATATTATTTTTTTTTCTGTGACCTTTACTGCAGTATCTAAATACGGAATATACTGAAGCAAAACAAATATGAAACCTCCACAAGGCAATCTGTGCACTGCCTTCAAACAACGTCCCACATTCACTGTGTGACTGAGCACATCAGGGAGTCATCCCAGATTCCTCACCAACACACTGATAAAACCAGCCAGCAAGGAAACACTTGTGGACAACACTACTCTTCAGACACAGTACAGTGTATTCTGATACAAGAAAAAATATCATTCTAGAAATACTGATGGGGTAGTAACAGGATGAGGTATTTAGCACGTAGATGCACTCGTAAGGATGGTGCTGAACCAGAATGTTTTCAATACTGAATTGCTTTCCCTCTGCTTCATTTGCAAATACAGGTCAGCTTTGTGGAAGCGATACTTTAAAGCCAGAAGTACAATTTCTAGTATGCACAGATCAGAAGTGCAGTTCTTACTAGTCATGCATTGAATTTCTTTTGTTGATCTGTTTTGTGTAAAAAACTGCTTTTCTTTCTGCCTCAGAAAGAACCCATCCCTCTCCTCAAATACATATATATACTAATTTCAGTGCAGTTTCTTTTCCTTTTTGCTTTCTAGAGACAAAAGGGAAAAAAGAAAAAGAAAAAAAAAAAAAACACATTGAAAACAGCCCAAGTGCAGAAGAGGACAAACATCCAGAGAGGCCTGGGAGCAGATGACTTAACAAAACTATTGTGTATTTACACACAAATATTGGCAATGAAATGCTATCATAATCAAATCACATGTGCAACCTTTTCAAAACCAGTATCTATTCCTAATTCCATTATATCCAGTTTGCCAAAGAACAGTATGAGTGACCTGCCATTTACAGAATGAGTGTTCCTCAGAGACATACTTAATCAGGGAAAGAAAAAAGAAAAAAGAAAAGACAGAAATAATTCAGAGGAAAGATGTGGACTGAGACCCAAACTCTTCCTAAATCTTTTCTGAACTGTCTTTTATTGCTCGGTTGAAAGGAATTTACAGTGTGAAATGATAAGAAATACAAACCACCTTCTTAATACGTATGCCAAAACATTTACTTTTCTTTTTAATGCCACTTTAATTTCTGGTAAAATTCCAAACCAAGGGTTTATATTTCATGATATTGTCAACTTTGCATAAAACTACTGGTACTACTCATGACTTATACAGCCTCAGGGAGACTATTGATTTTTTCCCCTTCATAAATCTGAAAATGCTCTGTCTCTTCCCAGTGGACCCATTATATTTATTGGTATCTATCCCAAAACAACTGCTCAAGGTTATAGCTATGAAAACATTTGGGATTTTAATTCACTATCCAGTGTCCAGAGAAGCCCACAGATTTTGGCTCAGAACCCAAAATTTGCCCTGACTGCAAAAGATATGTCTTTTTTTATTGTGTGTCAGGACCACAGGGTATAACTTCTTCTCTGGATAGGGCTCATACCTTCTCTAATGGAATACCGAGCAAAGTTTAAAGAAAGGTGGAAAGTGAAACAAGCCCTTCTTTATAGGCAGTCGAGACCAGACAATGACAGTTACCAAACTGCAGAAGTGCTTTTCATAAAACTCGGATTTTCTTAAGGAACAGCTAAAACAGAGAAAGGATTCTGCCCCTTAAAAATAGAGGAACAGCTTTTGAAAACTATTTGCAAGTCTGGCATCTCAGGTGTGGAGGTGTGGTCAAAGATGAAAAAGAAGATTTAAGCTGTTCAGTTCATTAAAATAAAGTATGCTGTAATGACTGATTATGTTGCTATTGCTTTAATTGGCATTTGAACCTTCAAAGATAACTTTGCATCAACTTTAAGCTAATTTATAAAGAAAAAAGGCCTGGCATCACGCAATAATATTCTTCTCTCTCTACCTGCACTGAATCCAAATGGACAATTTGCATGTGAATTTTTTTTTTTAAAACTATGCTAAGCCACATATTGTATGCTATAATGATCTTTCGAGAGACTATATGCTGACTGTACTCTCGGCTGTGGGATTTTCCTCTTGGCACAAGAGAACTGCTGCTAAAATACACCGAGGCACTTCGATCTGAGGCATGGGACTACCCGTGAACTTAGCTGTGGCCAACTCCGGAGCAGGTGCTAGAAATATGGAGAAGAGTGTTAGCGTAATGATTTTGATTTCTTTCCCTATGTAATTAGGATAGACCTGAAAGCTGGGAGCACCGTCACTGTTAGCATGTTACCTGTTTCCGCAGCTGTGCATTGCATGGCAAGCAAAAGCAAACTGCCTCAAAAATCAGCAGCTACAGCAACAGCATTTAGTTTTAAGACATGTAAAAATATAGCCATCACAAGAAAAACTGTTGCATTTGCCAACAGATTTCACTAAGTGGTATCTGAGATACCGTAATTTTGATTACATTTAGAACAAAAGCATATGCCTACTGTGCAGTTAAAGTGCGCAAATGCTGACTATATATTGCTTTGCACTGTACTTTAATAAATTAAATACAGAAATTGCAGTATGTTATCCATATTCTACACAGAAATACCTACAGTATAATTTATAACTGGCAGCTGACCAGTTGGCAAGGCAGGCCTAGACTTTGCATATCACATGAATGCATAGGCTTTCATTTGTAATCTAGCTTTCATAAAATGAGCAATAGCAAATTTTCAAGCCTGTAAATTCTAAGCTGAACCAACACACTCAACTATAAAATGTTGTGTCCCACGAGGATGACCTGTTCCAGAAAAAAAAATGTTATTACTTTAAATCATTTTACAATGTCAGCTTTTATAAACATGTTTGGCAAATATACGTCACAGCACATACTTGTGTTCTGCTATAGACCTTTGAAAGAAAGCAGCTTTCAACAATAAGCCAATAATTAGAGGTTTTCCAATAACCTGAGACTGCCAAACGCGACACCATGGGTTTATCTGCTTTCATGATGTGCTGGTTTTTTCTTTAATGACAATATTTTGCAGCTCCTTTACTGATTTTCCTTATCCTTTTCCTTTACTGATTTTCCTTATCCTGATCATTGCAGCAACAGAATCATCACAAATCTTGCCTGCTTCATGCAAGTTACAGTTAACGACTTCAAATTGAGAAAAAAGCCCCGTTTGTACATACCACTGACTGTACATGGAGTTTATGAAGTCATAGCCAGGCAGTAATATCAGGAGCAGTAGCTTTCAGAAATTATTTACTAATACTCATTATCATTAAAACATACCATACCAAATGCATGTCATAGTAGGAAACCTCCTTAGCCTTTAACCACAGAGAAACTACTTCCTAAATGTATTGAGAAATGCATACACTATGTTTTGGCCCATTCATATATAGAATTAGTTTTTATATGGCAATTTGTAAGGAGAAAATGAGGAAAGAAAATGTATAGATAATTAAAATCTCTCCATATGTAACAAAACAAATCTTTGGATAAATTACTGAGGCTGTGGGTAGGGAGAAAACACAGAGAAAACACAGCTAGAATCCACTGAAAATACGTGTTTCAGGACTCAAAAGTGACTTCAAAATAAATAAATACACTTCAAACAAGCACAAAAGATGGTAAAATGTGCCTTTTCTAAGCAGGACTTATTAAATAAAACCTCTCTCTCCAGGAAAAAAGAGACCACAATGCACATTTAAAAGCACCGAAAAGCACTTGGTCTGAAAATCACAAACACTTTGCAGCAGCTTTTTTCCTTTATTCTTTCAAGCCATGACATAGCTGCTCAAAACACTGAGCCAGCACAATGTCTGTGGTGGGTTTCAGTGTCAGCAGTTCACATCTCTAGGGATGGCAAAAGGATGGGATTTGGGACTGGAGTTATGTTTGGAATCTGCCTTTGGCCATCCAAGAAATCACCACAGAAATAAAAAAAGAAGTCACAAGCTTTAAGAAATAATGAAACGGATTTGGTGTTATTGTGCTATCAACATCTCTGTTAATATGGCATGGTTCATTTGGTCCTCCCAACACGGTTTCTTGCAGTATGACCCTGGCCCCGTGTTGCTTCAGCTTTTTCCTCCCGAGCACAATGAACAAAATGATGGTCTTTCCCATGCCTACCCTGTGCTCACCCCAACGTGAAAAGTCATTCCGCACGATGGTATTTTACACGTATCTGTACAGCAAAACAAATGCAATTTAGCATTTGCTAGACTTCTCTTCCATGTTAGGTAAATTACACTTTTGTTTCCTCCAATAAGCAATGAAACCGAAGTGACACTAACCCCGATAATATCTACCTTTTAAAATCATACCCACTGAAACCAACGTTACACTTCCCACTTAGAAATACCTAAAATTTCAGACTGAACTGACCGTCTGAGTTGTATTTGCTTCACATGCACAGTTTTCTTTTCAGCCCCAGCGACTCTCTCACCCCCCTCTTTATGTGGCAGTTATGGCTCTGAGCAACAGGAATTTAGCCTGGTGTACCATCCAGGATGAAACACCACTGCATGCTGAACCTTTTTAGCAGTGAAAACTAGCCTGTGTAACACTGTTAGGGTAAAAGATGCAGCTGCGTAACGTGTAGAACACTAAGAAATTTTTGCTGTTGTAAGAAAGTGGCCCAAGAGGCCAAGCAGCAAGTCACGACACTCATTTTGCACTGATTTTACAGAAAGGATGTCCAAATACTGCAATGGTGAATGATACACTCATGCTCTCAAGCCCAAAAGACAAAACAGAAATTGGTTATTAGTGAAAATTGACTGTAAAGAGAGAATTTAAAAATAGAATTTGAAAGCAAAATGTATGGGGAGAAATTAAGATTTTTAGCAATGCTATAGCAAATAACATAGCAAATGTAATGGTGAAAGTGTTATGGTTACATTACGGAAAATATTATGGTGAAATAACATAGCAAATGTTATGGTGAAATGCCTCAAACGGAACCTGCAGACAGATCTCACTTTCACTTACACAGAGATTACCTTTCCAGAAATCAGGTATTTCACTGAATTACCTTCCCTACTCTCCTGTCTTCTGTGTTTACTGCAGCTTGAAACGTGTACAAGTACCACAGGAACAGCATCAGGAAATAAAATCTATTTTTAATGGGAACTACTTAAATAAAGTTTAAAAATAAAGTACTTATTTTCAAAACTAGATTGCTTAATTTTTAAGGGCTTTGGCTCTGTAGTATACAAGGGTGCTCTAAGATGCATATACCCAAAACCCCGATTCACTTTCAAATTAGTGCTCTCTTAGAAGTATGAATTGCTCCATCTGGAAGTGATTAGGGTTCCAAGGATGTGCAGCATTAAGAAATTTAACTTACTGAAGTACTTCTTTTTTAATAAGCTCTTCAATTTAAAAATAAGAATAGTTGAAAAAAAAGAAAAAAAAAAACAACTCCTTCCTAGTACAGCTGTTCAAGTCACATGAACCACTTTATTCATTTAATATCCTGACAGGGGTGGGGGAAGGAATTACGTTAAGCTGACAGTAACAATTGTAATAGCAACGACCTAAGGGTGCCACTGTACAGAACAGAAAGTCAGATACTTGACCTAAAATGTTTCGTGTATTTCTTTGTGCTCAGTCACCAGGCTAGCCCCTCTCACAGCTACCACCCTGATGGGTGGTATTTTCATTGGAATATCTTGCAGAAAAAGGCTGGGACAATGTTTACACCTACCAAGAGCATTTGATTGATCTACATTGCATATGTAACTTGCAGACGAGAAGTAATAAACATACTCATTGTGAGCAAGATACAACGGGTAATATTTCAAGCACAGAAATAAAGTTGCACTTCACAGGGTCAGGGACTGATGCATGCTGACACATAAGATTGTTTTTTTCCTCTTAAAAAGCAGGGAGGAAAAAAAAAAAAAAAAAAAAAAAAAAAAGGACTTACTAACTTTGTCACTTGCTTTCACCAGTCTTGCCAGATTGTTATTTGAAGCCAGACCCAAAAAAAGTGCTGGGTATCTTCCAACTGGAAGAACCCACCGAAGCACATCCTCGACAAAGGGCACGAACGAACAGCAAACAGGGACAAACAGTGCAACACACAATCAAAGAGGTCACTGTTGACTGAGCACTTTTTCTAGAGATCCATTTTTCCTCTGTGAGAAATATACGGTCTGTTTTCATGACTTCCCCATTTTGCCACAGCTTCCCAAAAGGACCACTACAAAAGAGATTCTCTCTAACATCTGAAAACTCATTCTGGAGTATGCCCAAAATGGCATGCAAAGGTTCAGTATCTCAGGCCACAAATTAAAACAGAGTTACTCATTTTATCTTCTGCTGGGAACTTCTTCCTGACTTTCCTGCTGTCTCTGAAACTTTTTGATGAATATTTTTTAGATGTTTTAGGGAGCACTGACAGAAGGGAAGTTAAAAGTTAGTATTTGACAATGGGAATGTTGGCACTTTTCAGGTTAAAAGCTCTTTGTGATTATGAAGGGCTGAGATGTTAAAGTAAGAGAAGCTAATTTCTCTGGGGAACATGAAAATTAAAATATATTTCTAACTTGAATGAACTGACATGCATCATCAGTTGTATTTTCAATTAAGGTTCTGCAATGTTGATTAATTCACTCATTTGAAAACAATTTACATACAAGATGGTCGGGGAAGTGGAATGTTGCCCTGGGGGAACTCAACAGAGTCAGGGATCAAAGTTGGAAAGCAAATTGACGTAGTTGGGAAGCTTTCAGTAGAGTGATAGTGGTGGCTGAAGATCACAGCAGTCAGATGAATGTGTTTCACTTAGAAGATAGTTAGTGCCATCACTGAAGATTTAATCCTTCAGATTTTTCATAAACACGCAGCCTTATACTTTACACCATCAAAAAAAAAATGCCAGCCGTCAGTCTAGGGAAATGTTTGGATACCTACATGGAAACTAGCTTTAGATTTGCCTTGATGAATGTGAGAGTGTGCACAACACCTTCACCTAATGAAATTATTTTCTTGTTTAAAATACAATACAACCTTTGCCAGCTGACTCCAGAAAAAAAAAAAAAAATTGATTTTCTGTCTATATGCAGTTGTTAGACATAACCAGGAATATTAATGAGAAATTGATCTATTTATAAAGAAATGGTTAAATTACCAGTAACTGTTATAGCATCTCAATGGGACTCCCCAAGTTAGATTTCAGTTTGCTATGTTTAAATTGAAAAAACATTTCCAATATCAATCAATCACATGGTCTCTTTGAATTCTTTAGAAAAATCAGAGATGTAGCACCTGAATAAATTAATGTAGCAAACATTTTAAAAGGAAATGAACCAATTATAAAATTTACTCACAAAGCCAAAAAATCATGCCAAGACTGTTGGTTTCACACCTCCCACGAAAGGAAATGTTTAGTAAAAACCACGTATTACATATAAGCTAAATCAATGTCAAAGAGAAACAAAAAAATCAGTAAATATTAGTTTGAACTTAAGAGACAAACCATGAAATGTGAAACCATGTGTTGTGTTTTTTTTAATCCATTTCATAACGAACAGTTAAAAGTGCCCGTCACCAGCTGTTGCTGGAAAGCTGTCAGTTCATTTTTAAATAGAGATGTCAAAGGTCTGCAAACCTGTTATTGAACAAGACTGAAAAGCATATGACTATGAACAACTGAAAAACACTGAGGTGATGGGGTTAGGTGCAGGGACACATGATTTCAGACAACCTTTTGGCTTGCCATGTGCTTTGAAACTCAGTCCTCTGGAGCTTTCAAGGCTCTACTGTTACACCAGTCATAGATAAATTCAGGACCACAAAGCATACCTCGGCCCCTCTGCTAGAGGGGCTCCTAATGAATTAAGAATGGGAATGTCAGTGCAGAAATGAAAACTTATGCTGTACATCTCTAGAGGTAAAAGCAGACCTAAGTCTAATGTCAAATGCAACACACCACTGCTCTAATAAAACACTCTCTGAATAGAACGCAACCATTAAAAGATCATCAAGTTACTGCAACGTACATAGACATTAAAACTCTTATCCACTCTGACCAAAAATACAGGCCTTTATTGTTTAAATGTTTTTTCCTATGACAATGTGAGTTTACTTTTAATAACACCATTGACAATCTAACTCTCTGGTGTGGCTACTCTAAAGCAGACAGCTGCATTTACGTAGAAGTTCTCCGTGCGCCAATATATGGCACAGGAAGCAAAAAATCTCTGCATGGTTTAGAAATCTCATGCCACAAAGCTATTGTGCTTGGGCAAAAAGAGTGCTAAACATCCAGCCTGATGTAAAGAAAAAAATGTTGAAAAGATCTTCTTCAAATGAGTAACAAATAATACTGTGTGCAATCATTAACAGAAATCAAGGCTAAGTTTCCCCCACCTGCTAATTTAGCAATGGCATCAAAGGCTCATTAATGCAGGCAGCGAGGAGCATATGTTCCCTTCTACAGCAGGGGAAAAAAAAATACGAAAGAGACAAATGCATGAAATGCTGAAACAAATTGTAACATCTCATGCCACTGGTATCACGCGGACAAGCTCATAAAGCAAAACCGCAGTGAGGTGTGGCCAAGCCGGGTGTCAGCTGGGGGCCCTTCTGCTCAGTCCTTGCATTTGTGCCGTGTCCTTTCTGCAGCGCTCACGCGTGGGCCGACATGCGGCATAGGGACGACGGCATTACGCTGTCACTTGCCCCCTCCAAAAAGAGCCAATAAATCACACTGGTCACCGGCTGTCCTCAAATACTGACTTCCATTTGTATGGTGAGCATATGGAGGTGCAGACATCTGCTGGGACACCGGTTGCTAACGTGGTGTTGTTTTTTTTTGCCAATAGGTCACTCCATGCATCTAAATTCTCATAGGAAAGGTATTCAGAGGATTGAAGAAGTACCTTTTTTTGTTTTTCTGTGGATGGCTTGGTTGGTTTTCTATTTGTGTTGGAGGTTTATTTTGGCATGCGTGTGATTTTTATATATACATAGGTTAGCAATCCAGAGCTTGTATCACTTACTAGGAATGTTCAGCAACCATCCTGAACTACTGAGGTATTTCTTGCTCTCTGATCAACCAGTCTTACTGAAACGCATAAATTTAAGTAGCCCATCTTTAAATATACAAACCCACACATAAATTTAAGTAGCCCATCTTTAAATATACAAACCCATCTTATGACCGAACACAACACAAAGCTCTTCAAAAAAGTAATGTAGTCCAAAGTATGCTTAAACCATGAAAACTCCAGCACTTAATGAGTGCAGAACCCACCAGATTATCCAAAAGGCTAACTGGACAGCCATGAAGAGTGCACAGATTAGGAAATGCACTGCCAAGAGATGGCAAGTAAAAGTAATAAACTATGCTGGTGTTATCAGTATCTTGCACATTCTCGACGTCTCCGAAGGCGCAGCAGGATATTTCCTGTGCAGAGTGATGGATGACTACATGAGAGCCGTGCAGAAGGGATGCTGTTACAGATGCCGTCACAAAGACCTTGGTTGCTGAGTTTAAACTGCGGGAATTCAGGACATTTGGTCTTGAACTCTCTTGTTCAAATCGAAGCGTGCAAGCTGAAAAGGCAGTGATCATGCATCTGTAAAACCTTCTTCTCTATGTGGACTGCTCTTAACTGTCCCCCCATGCAAGGGAAGGGCTAGATGAGCTGAGAAAACCAATTCAGCAGAAACCCAAAAGCAAAAAACCTTTCCAATTAAAAAAAAAAAAAGGAGTTGATGGAGGTGTCCATCTATTGGCAGCTCTGACCCTGAACCCCCCATTTTTAATGCTGTTTTCTTCATGTGGTTGATAGTGCCAGCAATAATCATTGCTACTGTCTTTCTCCAGTCAGCTTTGCAGGATCAGGGGCTGTGCTAGTCATATCCCCGGGCATGGATCTCTCCCACGGCAAGAATTTAAAGGAGAAAAAATAATGAAGAGCAAAATACAATCATACGTAAGTTTTAGAAGGAAAATATGGGTGGCTCTGTACAACTGATGATACTTTAATCTTTCTCATGTGATGAAGGCAAGATGACTATAAAAGACAGAAACAAAAGACGGTGTACTGCAAATCTGTACTTAAATAAAAAGCAGAGAGCAAGCACTTGCATACCTGGACACAAACCCTAAGTAAGGCAATGAAACACAGCTACACCACAATTGCTATTTTCAGATTATTTGTTTCTAGGAAAGCATAAGAAAGAGTTAAAACCCATTTGACAAAATCCTGCATAACTGGAGAACTGTAAGGATCCTTCTGTAAAAACATCAAAACCATCCCACTACTAGAAGAGCATACGTTTTTAAAAGTCGCATTAGGCAATGAAAAGAATACGTCCTTTTCCCTTCAGCAGGCCTATTTATATGCCTAAAATTAAACACATGCCTAATAATTAAGCATGATTAGGTTCCAATTACTTCGTTTGTGCTTCTTTAGAGCTTCTTTCATTTCATTCTAGCGGCATCAAAATGTGAAAACCAGAGCTGTGAATGGCTGAGATTGACTGCCATCGGTTTCAGACACATTTCAGCCCACCCTGAAAAATGTAAGCTTCCTGTCATACGCTGTCAGTAAAACTCATGTCTTCCAAACAACAGTTCTGAGAACAGAGCTTACATGACACCTTTAGATTTTACATTTTGTTTGACATCTACCATTTGTGAGAAATGGCATTTTATATCCACTTTCCATCCTGTCTGTCCCCATCACCACCACCACCACCAAACATAATTGCTTTTACTATAAATATCTGACAGTGCTAGTGAAAGTAATATAGAGCAAGATTTAGAAAGCTCTTTTTGACTGCCTAATAGATTTGTTATATAAGTGCAAATCTTCTTCTACTGTTAGTGTTAAGTAGTTTCTTTCCTACAAAAAAAAAAAAAAAAAAGGAATAAATCATCTTTCACAAGTGGATAGCACAGACTGAGCAGGGGAAAAATAATTCTTGTACTTAAAGCACATTCAAGAAGTCATCTTATCATCAGGCTGCACGCGACATATTTGCAAGTTTCATCTCTGAGATTTAATATTAATGTCCTTTTTATTAACTTTTTATTTGAACCTATACTAAATTTGGCAGGTAGAGTACATCCACTAAACAAGAGGAAGAAGAATCAGGTTTGCCCAGGTAAACCCTACTATTTTCTGACTCAAACATTCATTAAAGCAGGAAATAACTGACATGATGCATCAGCTGCTGTGGAAAACTACTCCTTATGAATGTTCAATTTACTGAGTGAATCTTAAAACTATTCCAGAGCTGCCAATAGTAACTGAATGGCAAGCCTTGACAAAAGAAAGGAAAAATCAATCGATCTATAACGACATAATCAGAAGTAAATCTTTTATTAAAAAGAAAATGAGCAAATCAAACAGATGTTCACTTTAAAAGATAAACATTCCAACAGTTATAATTTATAGGTATAATTCAGATTATGTGTGTTATTCAGAGTACCAAAGAGCTTCCAAATTAAAATCACAGGAATATCTTCCTATAAAAATCAATGTGGTTACATTAAAACTGGAAAGGAGGATCTACGTGTGTTTTTTTTTTATTTATTATTATTATTTTTAACCAAAAGCCTTTTTCTCACTTTTCTTTATCTACTTCTTTCATAGTAGAGAAGACATGGGATTCAGGATGGCTGTTCACAAGCTGCCAATAGTTACTTCTTTGTGCTTTTGCAAAAGTTCACCTATGTAAAACATATCTTGCTAAACTCAGTGAAGAACAGTATCTCAGCCCAAAGGACCCACCTTACCCCCAAGTTCGTGAGAAACCGTGAAGTCCCGAAGCAGCAGCAGGACTGATGTGTATCTGGTGATTTCTCACATGATTAAGCAAAAGCGTACGGAGGAGGAAACACGATTTCACAATCGCTGTCAAAGTTCAGGAATAGCTGACAGCAACCACAGCCCATGCTTACAGCAGTACCCCGAAGTGGAAATGAGCCCCCAGAGAGGCAGAGCAAATGTGGAAACGTGGGGCCTCATCCTCTCCCCTCACTCCCCAAGGGGCAGCCGGGTCCCTTTTCCTTAGAGGAGGGCAGGAGGGCCTCCAGGACCCCCCTTTTACACCCCAGCCCTTACTCCCAGCCTGGCATCCACTCCTGCCCCCCAGCTCTACCCCAGGACCATCCGGTCCAGCCCAGCGAATTACTGGAGGAGCCAGCCTGAACGTGATGGTCGCTTGCCACTGGAGCTCACGGGACAGCTTGTACCTCTCAGAGCTGCCATTTCCTAACATCAAGAAGTAATTAATCTAAGCTGACTTCCATCACAGAGCGAACAGTTTACCAACAGTTACTACATAGTATTATGTTAGAAATTGTACATGCTAACTGCTCTGGAGAGATGCCTAAGGCATTAACTCTCAGTAGTACTTTCAGTAGGGATGTATATGAGGGCATGTACGCCTGGCAGTAAGGGATTGCACAATGATTTCCATAAACAGAATCTTACGCACAGAGTTTTCCATCCTGGTGAACTCACGTTTTCCACATTTGGTCTCAGATAGAAGCAGAATTGCTCTAAATACTTTGGGAACTGCTCCCATCTCAAATCCATCACCTGGGAGAGAAACAGGAGCCTGATTTCACCATGTTTGTTCTCTTCCAAGATTTACTTCAGCATGTTGGTACTTTCTCCATTTTTATCTTTATCTTCTGGTTCTTCATTTCAGAAAATATTCACTGAGGCAGGGTTTACTCTGTTTCCAGAAATACGTAAGACTCATGACATAAGGTTGAAAGGCACCAAGCAAAGGAAAGTATCAGTCACGCACATCAACTGAAGTCTTCCTTTTACAATCTGACATTATCTACCTAGGCTGAAATACAACCTGTGTTTCCTTCTATACATTGGAAAGCAAAACAAAAGCTCAAACATGCACATTAAATAGCTATCAAGAGGAAAATCCATACTGTGCAAGTGACAGGTTCCTCTAACAAAAGCATCTACAACAGCAAAATGCAGGAAATGCCAGGCCCTTCCTTCAAATATCTACAGAAAAGGTTAAGGAATACAAAAGGAAATTAAAAAATAATAATAATAAAAAAAGGAAAAAAGAAAAGGGAAGAAATATTAGCACAGAACAGCACATGCTAAGAGTGCAAAGTGTGTTAATTAGTATATTGTAATGAGTTCTGACAGCTTCACTTAATGCCTTTTCATCATCATACTGTTTCAATTACGCATTCTCCACTTCACGCATTAAAACCAGCTTCACTATTATTTTTCACCTGCTGCTTCGGTATTAGGTTTGAGCACTTACGTCTTTCAAGAAAATCATTTTATTTTCCAGAAGTTAATCACTGATTCCCTCAGTAAACACTAGGGAAAAAAATTCCTGCGCTCTGTGAAAGCATAAAAGGAAAACAAAGGGAATGTTATAACGTAGGATGCTCTGTTACCTCCAGTGCCCTGTGATCCGCCATGCTTCACAAAGCCCTTGGTTAGGAGCCAGTCATGCAGCTCGGGGTTGGAGCACGTTAGTGCAGAAACCTGAAAGCTGGACGAACTTTCCCTGAATATTGAAAGAATGATGAAGCGGCCTGGCTGTTTTAAGCCATTAGCTCAGCTATTAAACATGAAAATAAGCATTAAAACAAACGACCGAAAGTTTGATCGACTCGCAATATAAATTAAAAGGCAAAGCTAGCTATTCCATTACTAATGACCTGCTGGGGAAATATGTACCTTCCTTTTTCCTTAAGCTCATGCCTTGAAGAACTACAAATAAGGGAATCCAGAATGAATTGATAAATGGGTCTAAGTCTCTCCAGTATTTTAACATGCTGGATTATTTCCTATTCCCACTGAAACGGGGCATAATGAAGACCAACAGAGCACCTTGCTCCTCTCCTTGAAAGACCAAGCAGCACGCCACTATGACCAAGGCAAGCAGTGCCTGCCGGGGGCAGAATGTGAACACATTCAAGGAGCACAGCTCCCGGCAGATCACTCTAGCTGCTCACAGAAGCGGGCTCTGACAAGAGACCTGAGACGTAATGAATGGGTCTCCTCCTACGCATGCCTCTGAGCTCACTCTGGGGAGAGGCAGCAAGGGGAGGACTACGATTGCCTCCGGGAAACAATCTTTCCCATCCCAAACTTCATGGGACACACCCTATTCTCCAGTCATGGTATGGGTGGAAGATTTTTTTCCATGCACTCACAGATCGCTCTGTTCCAACAAGTTTGGTACATTCTCCCTCCAATCCACTCCTGAAAGCTGCCAAGAACTTGCAAAGCAAGTTGAGATTTTCAGCAGAGCTCTAGAGGTACCCAGAGCCTTGCAGGATCTGGTGGTCAGAAAACCACCACAGGCGGAGAAGTGTTACACAGGGCAAATAATTTGAATCATTTAATGATAGTTTACCGTTCTGCAATTATACCCATACCTGGAACCACTTCACCACTCATTTTATAAAACAATCACTTAATAAGAAAACTCTGACACAGAGCCACGAAACAAACTCCGTCAAGTTTTCATGCAGCAACTCATTGCCCAGTTACTTCTCTTCCTTCTACATCTTGCTGAATTTAAATACTGAAATAGCACGGAGGCAATGATTTGGCCTGAATTCCAAATCTGGTCAAAGTTCTAAATTCATCTTCTTCTCTACCCCTCTTCCCCCACAGCATAATGCTTTAAGCCCTTAATTAAAGTTTTTATGGCTATGGTGACACTCCCAGGACATAAAACTGTATACATGGCGTTTTAAGAGCAATATCTTTCATCAGGCAATGCACTGCATTTAGAAGTAGCAGCAACCTTTTTATTTATTTATTTATTTATTTATTTATTTATTTATTTTGAGAGGCATTTTAATGTTGGTAACGATGATTGATTCTGGACTGAGCTTTCAGATCCAGGCACCTTCTAAACAACACTCTTCAGGCTTCATGGTGCCCTTTTTTTTTAACCTAAAGAATTATTTAGCGGCCAAATCTTCCCAGGTGCCTAGCACCCACACACTTGTTCCACAGTCTCTCTGAAAAGGCATCTAGTAAGATCCTAAATCAGCACCGGAGCGCTTAGAATTAGTATGTACTAACAGATTTAGGCAATAAAGTTTTAAGCTACGGAAGCTTATTATTTCCATCTTTAAAATCTATTCATGTAAGTGCAGCCACCTTCTAATTCAGAGCAGAAGATTTGAGATTTAAATGTAGGTTTCCTTCAAGTGAATTTAACACAAAAAGTGACAGGAACTGGAATATGGCTCTTTTGTGATTCGAAGAAAAAGAAATGAAAGAATAGAAGCAGCAAACAAATTACAAGACCTGTCAACCTTGTTAGATATTGTGTTGGGAGCAGGAGGGATGAATAGAGACTTCCCACTTCCATGCCTATCACAAACAAATGAAAATATATGCATGGTTTTGAATAAGGTATTTAGGAAATGACAGATAACTCTTGGGAAGGCAAGTTTGCCTTCCTGCTGAGAAAATAACATATCTCAATAACACTACTTTCTTTCAAATTCCTCAGGACATAGGGCAATTTTAATTTATTTTGACTGCTTATTCCGTGTTGACAATCTGAATTGGTAACCTCTTATATTCTACTGTAGGAAGCAGTCTTAAATGTGACAGCTCAATCTGTAAAGAAAAAATACTTTCAAAATTATACATCTCTTAACAAACCATCTTCTCCCAGCTATTCCAGCCTTAATTCCAGCATTCAAGCTTTGTGTTTGTTTTTCGCCACAAGGAGGGCATTTCATTCCAGAATGTTATCCTTTCCATAATTTTAGAATTACACAGAGTAACCATGTGTCTGGGTAAGCCCAGAAAAAAATGAGACAAAAAAAAAAAAAAACAGGCAAATTATTTGAATGACAGAAATAGCTATGCTCCATAAAGATCTGTGCTCGTTTACGTATGTGAAAAATTCCTTCTGTAAAGATTTTCCTTATTGGAAGAACATGATCATACACTATATGAATATATGTAATTTTAGTGCTATCTACAATATCAAAATAATTTACTCAGCACATTTAACTCTACAGTAACAAACTTCACATAAAGGGTACAAGGTAGAGAAAGAAAACCAATCTCTGCTTGCATAACTAAGGATCATCACTGCCACAACCTAAGCCATTGTTTTAAATTTCACAAGAAATTCTGCAAACTATATTAAACTCCTTAAAAGGATTTCCAAGCCAAAATTTTCCACCCCCACTTTGTTCAGGTGCCTGAAGCGACATAAGAGGGGAAATTGAAATTTCTTGGTCTTAGAAGTTCCAAACAACACGCACCATTCCTCTCAACAGAGAGGCTTTTTATTTTTGAATTTCTCCATTCCTTTCTCTAAGTAGAAAAAGCATACCCTACTATTTGCTCACTATTGTCAAGTAATCTGAAAAGTATAGGAATGTAAAATTAAAGCTCTAACAAAACTGACATAAGCTTCAAAAATCATTCCACATCATTTGAAGTTTCCTGCTTCACTAAGTTTTATTGTTCTCCAGTTTAGTTAATCTTCTGATATGTTGAGGTCATTGTTCCATGTATTTTTGAGGTTTATACTTATGCAGGAATGTAGGAATGGTTGTGTAGGTAACTCTGAAATCAATCCCATTAGAAAAAAAAAAAAAGAGTAGATGCCAAGACTTCTCCCTTACAAAGATAAAATGTAAATGCTCCACAGAAAGTGAAAACAGCTCCTCGGGGAATTGTCAGGAACTGGGCAAAAGAGCAATGCAAACGTTTGCTAGTCAAGTAGAAACTTGAAGAAAGAAAACTGGGAGTGCTTGTGAGAGCAGAGCAGCATTGCCAGCATGGTGTGGTAATAGAGAAAGCCTATGCCTGGTTCACTGACCTTGCATGTTGATGTAATGTCAATAGGAAAGAGGAAAATAAAGAAAGAAAAGGAAATAGATAAAAATCTGTACATATAAAGTGTATCCCTTTTATTCCTTAGTTTTTAGTGCATTCCACGAGTCTTCAGAAACATCAGGATAAGCCAGCTACTAATGAAGGGCAAAGTGCTGTCAGTTTTCAAGCTGACTTGACTGAGTTTAGCAAGGACGTGAGGGAGAAACAGAGTTTAACAACACTTTTCGCTGCTCCTAAAAAGAGGGCTACCTCAGTAGGAACCATAATTTAACCTTCTTCCCTTTGGAAAGCTTTTCTCAAGAAAACACATTAAAGTGAAGAAGGAAAACCCATTTGCTCTTCTCTTAATCAGTTTATTAGTTAAGATTGAATTCTCCATACATTACAAATATGTTCAGAATGCAGATCCTAATAAATGAAGTATGACTGATATTCAGGAAAAAACAAACAAACAAACAGGATGCATCACTGATCCACCTCAATTCCCTTTACATTTTTAAATTTTAATATCATTTAACAAAATATGAAAATGTTAAAGAGTGTTCATCTGGAAGAGGAAAACAGAAGGATAAATGTATCACAGTCTCTTTAATCCAAATATTTTCTTTAAAATAAATTCCATTTTCAAGCTTCATTTGCAATCTCATTTGCACAGAGTTGCCAAAATGATTAGCCCAAATGAACTCCCTAAACATGAAGGTGAAATCTCCCAGACAGTGATATAGCAGATTAGAACACCTGCAGACATCCACTCTGCCACAAGAGAGTTTCTTTTTACTTGGAATTACCCTCAAATGAATAACTTCAAACATAACTGTACAAAAGAAAAGATCTCGCAATCCCTGGTTACACAGAAACCTCGCATTTTAAAGACTGAAGAAATGCATGCCGTTTCAGACTAAAAGCTAAGAAACAAAGAAGTCTCTCTAGCTTTCAAAAACTATGATCACTGAAAAAAGGAGAAAAGGATGATTTGTACCGAGGTCTCAAGATACTTTTAACAAAATAACTAACATGAATGATATTACAGTATGCAAGGTAAGGAAATACTTGTTCAGAACACCAGCTGAACTCTTAATTCTCGATGAAGACCGCCAACTCAAGCATCTGAAAGCATGTGTTGTTGTTGTTTTAATGAAACTGATAATTTCATAGATATTGTGTATATTATAAGACTGATAGCAGATCAGAGGTTGGACTCGATGATCTTGAGGTCTCTTCCAACCTAGAAATTCTGTGATTCAGATAAAAGTCATCTCATGAGAGTAACAAATGCCTTAATAAAGAAGGATTTTCTCACCCATCAAATCATCACATGCCATCTACTCCTGTTGATTATGGCATTTATTTGGTCAAGTATTCACAAGTTAAAACTCCGTGTGTTTAATCATAGAGTCTGGCCTGTTATAAAGCATTATGTCTTAAGACTGTATTTGATCAAAAGGCAAGCATAGACTAGTTCTTGCAACTTTGAGAAATTGCAATCAGACATTTCTCAACATCTGATAGGAAGGAAGCAGAAGAAATACATTTTAAAACGTGTTTGGTTTATTCAATGATATACAAACAACTGTTTAAGAGTTGTGAGTGTTAATAATGAAGGGGTATTCCCTGTATGTATAGAAAAAAGCACTGCACATACCATGTGCCTTACCTCTTTGTACCACATCACCTCATGCAATAAAAAGCAATGTCAATCACATTTGTAATGCACATATTAAAACAAGGTACATAACCAAGACAAAAAAAAATGAAGTATCTTTAGTTATTTTTACTCCAATTTTATTGTGAATTAACTGCAGCCTGAACTAATGTTTTGGTTAAGATGAGCAAGGAATACATCCAGAAAAACTGGAAATGCTTTGTCCTAGTTACACAGATACCTAATGTATGAGGACAGTTTTCTTTTTGTTCGTTTTGAGGTTGGCAGTTATTTCAATCTCAAATACTACTCTTAATGTTGAAAGGAACGAGCCATCAATCTTAATAAAAAACAGCTGGACTTTAATGAAATCCAAGATCTAGACCCAACTTTGTACTCAAGAGGAAGTGTTCTTTTCATGCCATAAAGAAAGAGAGGAAAACACTAAAATCAAGAAGGAGTTCACATCAAACAGAAGCAAGCTGGACAATGAATGGAAAATGAAAAACAGCCACAAAAGGCTGAAGGATGGCTGGGAAAACACTAAAATGGTCAAGGATGCTCTGTCAGTCTCTGAAAATATACACTAAAAATATGGAGATCACCACTAACAGTGACTGGCCAAGAAAGTGCTGTGGGGGGGATGTTTGAAGAAGTATGGAAACACAGAGGTATGGATAACATACTTGCCAGGCACAGCATTTAGATAAGAGATGCTCTAGTTAAATCTGTTACTTTTATGCCTGCCATTTTGTCAATTTGGAGGTTAAAAGTGAAGAATATAATGGATGATGGGCTTGGAACCAAATCACAGCTCCTGCTGTTGGGCATCCAACTACTGTAAGCAAGTAGGGCTGTTTTTTTTTTTTAAAAAAAACACAATGGTAGGTAAATACATTGTTTTCCAAACATCAACAGCACACCTCCATGACAATGTCTCCAATAAAATACACATTAATCTAAACGAGCATTTGCACTAGTTTGTATTAAGGGTAGCTTGGAGCTAATAGTTAAATTAAGGCTCAGAATCAAAGAAACACATTGAATTCCTCTGCCATAGGCAGGGAGATATCTTTGACAGGTTGGATAATGTGGAGAAGTGAGGAAAGTGTGGGAACAGAACAACCACGTGTACCACATGTGGCCAAAAATGGCTCTAGCGAGAGGTGACAGCCTTAGAGGCATTTGTTTCAGAGCAGGGTTCAGTGCAACTGGCCCTGCCCAAAGCTCTCCTAGTTTGAAAGCCACTGAATCAACCCCTTAAAGACTGGGCAGATTAGGAAATAAGACAGTGACTTACCACACCTGCATCTAATACAAATCCCCTTTTATTTAATGAACTAAGATTCATAGGAGGACCTAGATTTGATAAAGGTTACAGAGCCTTTTGCTTATACGCTTCTACTTCAAATCCAACCCGGAGGGCCAGTGACAGAAAATCATTACCAACTGATGCCCGTTCAGCAAATTATCTGAAATGCACTGATACTTTTAAATTCAAGGAATACTTTTTAAGCACAGAATATTCCAAAAACTGAATAAAATATTTTCCTCTCTCGTTAAAAAAAAAAGTCAACCTAATTCAGACTTGGAAAATTTCCCTTTCCTGTCATGCCACCCCACATGTCCTAATGTGGGTTACACGCAGGGTTTTGTTTTTATTATTATTATTATTTTTTTAAACGGGTGCTTCAAGTCTGCACCCCTGCAGGCATGAGCACAGCTCTGAGTGGTCTGGGGGAAGAAAGGGAACGGCAGGTAAAGGAGCTCTGCAGCTACGTCTTCCTACAGCACAGGAGCACACGACACCGGACAGCACTGCTGTGTGTGAAAAGGTCAAAGACCCCGAAGCTCTTTGCTGTATGACAGGAGGGCTTGTCCCAACTTAGAGAATTTCCTCCAGATCATGCTGTGCCTGCCATACAGGGGATGTATGCATTTATGTTGTCCTAGATTCTTATTCATAATTATTTGGCCCCTAAAAAATTGTTACTGAAAAAAAAAAAGGGACCAAGACAAGTCCCCTCACATTTTTGGACTCACCCTCTATGCATGATCACAAGAGATCCCCTGACCCATGAACTAACTGCTCTTTTTGATAAACCATCTGGTGGGAAAGCTAAATAAAGCATTGTCTAAAATCAACAACAATAGCAAAGGGAAAGAATAAGATGAAATCTGACGGATTTTACAGACTATGAAGTCTTAAAAACTGCATTAATTTGACAAAAAGTGTCTGGGGAACTTACATACTTGTATATTTAATTTTCTTTTCTTTTTATTTTTTTTTTATTTTTTTTTATTTAAGAGAGAAGAACCCATATATCCCAGCTGCATAATTAAAGTTCCACAATGAAAGAAGACTCACGGATCCGTAGCTTCAACAGGACATGTGAGCATCTGTCAGGATGACAGACCTCCGACATGGATCTTCTGCCTGTTCTCCGGCGCCTTTGAATTGCCCATGGGGGGAAACTTGCGTGCAGGTTTTCTTGATTTCCACCTTAATTACTCCTGTAGTGGCTCAGTGGCATTTCAGTTGATCAAACAAGATTTGGATTTTCTATGACTTCGCAGTACGGGGTGCCCCATACCAAGCCCAACAAAGAGCAGGACAGGCCAGTGCCATGCTACAGCTAATTCTACTCATGGGCATGAGATGGTGAGGAAGGCAAGGACAACACTGAGAGCATTTTTGTCATAACTGCTATAAAAATGTAAATGTTAACCCAATAGGGTTATCCTGTTGTTCTGCTTTTTTTTTTTTTTTTCCCCTGATTGTTGTTGTTGTCTTATTTTTCCATTTGTAATCCGTAGGAATATATCAGACTTGGCTAAAAACAATTTTTGTGTTGAATGTAGCCTCCATTTATGTATGGTCCCAAAGAAATACAGATCCTTGAACAGTAAATCAGAAGAAGAGGAGTTTTACGGCCTGCAAAAATCCTTCAGTAATGGGGAATTCTAGCAGTGACGGAGAGATGGTTTTAATTTACTTTTTTTTAAAGTTCTGGCAAATCTTTCAAAGACAAAATTCATTTTCTGAAGTTGTCTTTCATTGCCAAATACAAGATTCTGATTTAAAATGACTTGCTTTGTGCCTTTGTTTATGTTCACTCTCTAAACTGAAAGAAATCCAACAATATTCATGGCTCCCTAGTCAATTTTGCGTTAACTTCACTTTCAGCTTCTCATGAATAGGGCTTTATTACAACAAATTAATTTTAAATGAACATTCTTCCCTGGAAACATTTCTGTTCCATTTTGTGAAAAAGTTGCTTTAAACAAGATTACACCTTTGACAGGATTACACCTGACACAAATGCAATCTTTTATGTGAATGAATTGTGATTTTCAGAACTGCAGGCTTTCAGAGCGTATTATATTACATTATTTTGCTATCCATGACACCTCTCAATGTCTCAGGGGGGTTTTCCCTCTCTGCTTCATGTAACATCTGCGGAGTTCCCCCCGTTCTGTGGAGAGAATTAAAAATGAATAATGTGGTTGTTAAAACACTGAGTTTCAATGAGAAACTGTTTCCTCCTTCGTGTTCATGGGTACTTCAAACAGTTCAGAGTCTTGATGACCTGCTGTTTATAGCTTGCAGGCTATGAGAAATTAAACAATATTCTTACTGTATTCTTACTTTCTAAAAAGCAACCCACATTTTTTAATTCTAACAAGAAGACTGTATAAAATTATACTGAAAGCATAGTAAGGAAGTTAAAAGATAAATGTGATCCCGACAGACACAAATATAATTAGATATCAAAAGAGGTTATTTTTACTGTCACAAAACATTTTGCATTTATGAATTTATTTATTTATAAGCCTGGAAAGGCCTTGGAAACTTACCAAGTATTTTTATTGAAAACTAAATAGGAAGCTTACTTAGCAGTGTGCGGTGATGTATCATACACACTCTCTTTTGGCCACGTAAAGACAAAAAAATAGTCGGACATTTTCTGTCCATCTAGTAGATCAGTCAAAAATATAACAGAATTCAGACCACTGTGTCTGAGGTTTGAGGGAACTCACTTGCCAAGGAGACAGAAGAGAGATTTGTAGCATGACAAATAGCTACCAGGAGTATGTAAAGAAGATGTAATTCAAAGTTGGTGACAGTTGTTTAATTAACACTTTCTTCTGGCTTCTTACTGTGTAAATTATATTATACAAATTACACTCACCCACAAACCAGCATGTGGGCAGAAGCAGCTATAAAAAAAAGTTTTCAGTGAAAGTACTGTACCTTGCATTAATACACTTTCTTCATAAACCTGGTCCTAGGACTGTAACATTTGCAAGCCACAGAAAGTTGTAAATGTTCTGCAACACTGATGATGCGAGTGCACAGACAATACAGACACATACATAGGTGTACAGATGTATAGCTGTAGAAACATATAGCAAGATCACCGTATCCACCTGCTTGGTTGTCCTTATATTTGTAAAAAGGTACAACATCATGAATGCTAAATTAAGAATTTCCATAAACATTATCAAAAACTCACAAATAGCAGAGAAGGAAGCAAGATTCTGAGAAGTCTAAGAAAATGAGAAATAAAACTAACATATCCTCTTCAACTTGTACCGAATATTTCAAACATAAAACGAAAACCAGAATCAGCGGGGGAAAATGTTGTAGAGGAAAGGGGGATGCTATAAAAATGCTAAAAAACAAACAAAGAAACAAAAAATAGGGAGCTAAGTTTGCTTTAAAAAATACCCGTGATTCAGATCCCCATGCTCAAATATAAAACATCCTGGATGAAAGCATATTTTCACGAGCAGTGAAACGGCATCTATAGCATGTAAAATGATGCCTTTTTTTTTTTTTTTTAAATGACTATCTGGTTAATCAGTATTTAGACTATTCACTGCAGCAATTAAAATGATATTTATGCCCTGCAGTCTCACACCTGATGTCTTCCTCCTGAAGAGAAATGTTTCAAATGTTTGACCTCAATTTTGACCAACTAATGGTCACTAAAGTGTGTTTTGGTCTGTGCATTTAGTTTATGCAAAACAGCCTCAGGATTCCTCTCTGCTGGGTGAAACAAGGACCTTTTAAAAACCACTGCACGTAACCTTCCCATCCTATCCACTTTAGACTGACTGAAAGGAATTAGATTACAGGTAAAGAACTCCTCTTGAAACAATCCAACTTTTCCTCTGTAAGATCCATTCAAGAATACAATCCAAAAAAATAAATATAGAATGAGTGGCTTTCAACTTCAAGTTAACAACAAGGTTTGAGAATGAATGAAGCATCAATAATAACAATAAAAACAAAATCAGAGCACCTTTCATTCCTCTGATACTACTTTTGCTTTATTTCAAAATAGTAGAATGGAAATAGCTGTGTCCTTACTTATTAACTATGATCCCATTATTTCCATTTGCAAATAATTTGTCGTATTTTTGTCTGAGAAATATGCAGACACAGCACAAAAAGGAATACTATACTTTGCTCAAGAGAAACAAAATTAGGCTGTACTGTTTTTAAAACATTCCAGCTACAATAACACAATTATAATTAATCTGAAGAAATGATATGAAGTTAATGACCTCCAAGAGGCTACAATTTTAAACCTTTTTCCTACCCCAGGGAGATTGAGGATCAGCAGTTAGTGTTCCAATTCAAGCCCCGAGCCTGTGCCAACATATTTTATAAGCTAAACCCAGGTTTGGGAGACAGGCCGCATATTTTTCAGAGACTAAACCAGCATAAATCACAAAGTGCCAGCACACTATGTGGTTAATGTTGTGTTTTACTACAGTAAGCAATTTCTATCACCATTTAAAATGAGACAAGCAAAATTCAGGCAGACAAAATCTCATGCATCAAAGATTAATTTTTCAAGTACTGAGTGTAGGCTTTGGCTACTGAGGGAACGTATTGGAGTGGGAGCAGCAGCAAGCACTGCAGTTAAAGGAGCATAAACATCTCCATTATAACCCATTATAACCCTTTTCCTTGTCAGCTGACTGTAACTATCAGAAAAATTGTTTATTTTTCTGCTACACATTTGACTTTTTATTATTATTTGGGTAAAAAGGATCAACTATGTCCAAGTACAGAGGAAATAAAATATATCAGCGCCAAAATGTCTGAGGAATGACTACCAGCCACTGGTGTGGTAAGGCAAGTTCCAGTGAAAATTACTTTTGACTGAAAGAAGAGACATTTAAACAGCACCTTACGCATAAATTAAGCATTAGGAGCCTGTTTTCGTCTTGTAAGCTGCTCTCTGTTTCATTGATGAGGTCTCCTGAAGGTGAACCCAAGGCCCGTAGAGGCTGGCACCAGGGAGCTGCGGTACAAAACTGGGTGCTCCTTGCATCGCCACGACATGCTCCGTTCTGTGACCACTTCCAGTAACACCAAGAGCTAAACCTTTTCCAAAACAGTACGTGTCCAGAGCTACAGAAACAAGGCCAAGAGGGGAAGCTCACAGCCATCGGGTTTCTGCTGCCCGCCACTTCATGATATTGGCACACACCTTACAAGCCAATGGTGGACCCAGCTACTGAGCAAACGGTTCAGTCCTCTAATTTTGTCTGTGCCCACTCCTGCCCCAGAGTTCAGTGTTCACTGACAGCGCTGTAGCAACCTATGCCCAGAAGACGACAATTTAGATTTAGCGGAAAGGATCAATAGTAAAACCTTTCCTTTAGCCACAATGCATACATTTGTTAACTGAACAATTTGATGTGAAATGAGGGTTTCCAACATTACGTGCAGTAGGTTAACCACAGCATGACACTACATCGAGCACTAACAAATGCACACCAGCCCATTCACGGATTAAATTTTAAAGAATCTATCCATTAGAAACTGTACATGGTCTAGGCTCAAATCCAAGGCAAAGACTATATACTCTCATGATGGAAGATTCTTGCTGATTCATATGCATACTTTTCAACTGGTAGCTACAGAACTTGTCCCTTTTCTACTGAAACTGATGGCAGACTGAGGGCTTGGAAGAGAAGGTGATGCTTGAGCTCCTTTAGTCAAAGTTGGTAACTATATTCCCCATGAATGAATCTCTCCCTCTGTGTGTGTGAGTGTGTGTATATGCAGAAGAGAGAGACAAGCCATTGAGCTTTACAATACACCATTAAATTCTCTAAAATCTAAATAGGTTCTAGGACTGAAGAAGTAATCGTTAACGTTTCCCTTCCAACACATTTACAGCATATGCAATGTATCCTAGTGTTAATGGCAAATATAGCAGGTCATTAAGATGACTGGAACCAATTAGACCAAATTAAAACACAATAAAGACATCACTGCACTTACTTTCAAAATCATTATAAAATACATAAACTGAGCTTACAGAAATACCTTTGAAAACCAGACATAACTCAGAAGAAAAAAAAAAAAAAGCACAAATACATAGCAAGTGGTTTAGTTAATAATAATAATAAAAAAAAGTCTAAACAACAAAAAATATCACTCAATGACAAGGGGTCTTGGACCTTTGATTATTAAGAACTTGCTTTGCCCTAGTTTCAATTTTGGTGTACAAATTTAAGCAAAGATAAAGATTTTAGAAATACTGGAAATGGGTATCAAACAGCTGCTTCAGGAACTACCTTTCTAGAGCTTTTTTGGGCTAAATCTTGTTTTCAGCAAGTGTCACACAGTCTGGGCACAATGGTGAAAACAATGTGATGCTACTCAGCTAAGGCAAAAAGTATAAAGACATCGCTCCTTGGAAAAAATCCTAATATTTAAGAAGCTTCGATTATATTCACGATTGTGTCACCCTCTGCTTCTCAGTAGTCTCTTTCACCTGAAATTTCATCAAATTTCAGTCTAGTTATGCATTCCGTGGCACACCTGTTTTCACTGAGCTACTGAAAAGCAATGGTGGGTAAAGATCCAGGACCTTATCTAGCAGGGAAATATTAGCCCACTTAGTTGTCTCCAAGCAATTCTCTCTCTTGGCTGGTCACGTGTTGGTCACTTTTAATGCCTTCCTTTTTAATTCACAGACTTAATTTTAAATTCCCTTAACAAGCTCTTTCAAAAAATAATAATAAAAAAAAAAAAAAAATGAAAAGATAATGTTTTTTTCTGTATATCATAACAACACAGAAGAAAGTATTTTTCTCCTGCACATCAAAAATTTAGAATCATTTGAAGAAAAATTTAGATATTATTAAATCAAACAAGGATTTGAAGGTAAACAAAGTTATTTATGGAATCCCATGAATTCATATAATATGCTTAAATGCTGTGCTCCATTTTTGCAACTGATCACCTTTGGAGTACCGGAGTACAGTACTTGGAGTTCCATTGCTGCATAATCAACCTTTTAATTACAGATCTGGAAGCAGTCTCCAAGCAAATAAAGAGAGATTTAAATTCAGTACCTTTACAGCCTTACTTTAAAATAATACCTACTAAATGCTCATCTTTTAAATACTGAAAATTATGCCTATATAACAGTCGTGCACTTTTTAATCTCTATTTTTAATCTCCACTTTCTAATCTGATTAAACAAATCGAAAGGCTGATTCTTCCTACTGTGTTTAATACTAGCTCTCCCACTAACTACTTATTTCACAGCAGGAACAGTCTTTGAGAGCACATGCACATTATTACTCCAGATTGATCTACACAGTGACTTTGGACCAGGCGACTGTGCTCTATACGGCATTTCCCAGTGGACACTGCTTGTAGTACTCAAAATATCAAACAGAAAAATTTGTTCAAAATACTAAAGCTTTATTAACAACATAAAACAATGAAACTGCCTAGCATATCCAGCAAGGTGCTTGCACTGAAAGTCAAACTTTCAGATTTAATTTACCAGTCATTGGCTCTGTCCCATATTAGAGGCCATAACATTTTATTTTCCTAGGTTTGGGGGTTTTATTATCAAACGTTTTCCATAAAAAGAAAGAAAAGATTACGAGAAATATTAACAACAGGAGAAAGTTATTTTGGGTGGCCCTTTCTTGCCAAGGACAGGGTACCACTTACCTGTTTTGGATGTTGTTACCATGTCTTCAATTGGTTTTAAACCCATTTAACACCTTGTAGAATGGGACTGTATTTTTTAATGTGTTCTGACAGGCTCTTTTTTATGGCAGACATCTACAAGCAGGTAACAAGCCATGAGGCTGTTATGGACCCTTGGCTCCAGCTATAAACACAATTCACATTCAGACCATTTTCTGCCAGTAGAGCCAACTGAGACTATTA
This sequence comes from Aythya ferina, assembly GCF_964211825.1. Classification (NCBI taxonomy): domain Eukaryota; kingdom Metazoa; phylum Chordata; class Aves; order Anseriformes; family Anatidae; genus Aythya; species Aythya ferina. The sequence goes on from NC_140298.1 coordinate 7,441,701, forward strand.
ATCAAATGAGAAAGAAAACAAGCATTTGTAGAGCTCGACACAGATACTGTTCATCTGCTATCAATGATATCAGAGCACTGCTCAGTGTTTGAGGACCAGTTGTACAATATTTACAATGAACTTTTCTTTAAAAACGAACAACAGCATGAAGTACAAAAGTTAAGTAACTGATGATTGGTCTGGGAGAGCATTAAAGGAAAATATCTGAGCAAACAGCGGTGCCTTTTCAACCCACCCTCTGACATGCTGTGAAAACTTGGGTGCCTGCATAGGTGTTTGCTGAAAAACAATAGATGACATCAACCAAATTATGTATTCAGTAAATAACTCAGTTGGCATTTGGGGGGCTTTGTGTAGGCTTTTGCAGCACAGAAAGCAGATGGTGATTACACTTACTTCTGTAAAACTGTACTGAGCATTACATTAACTGGTAATTATAATTTTCATTTTGATTTCACCTCTATTTTCATATAGACTATTTTTTGGCTTTCAAAAATGTATCTTGAGAAGTTCATAGAGCAACATATCTAGGCTATCGCCATGTTAGTTTTGGTCTGTTCACACTAGCATGGCAAGATGAGAAAAATATGAAGTATTTTATGTATTCTCTCCCTGAGCATTTACTGTTACTTGTGTACTTCACAGACTGATCTCTGACTCAGATCCAACTACTAGAACAAAACACAGAAAGCTAGCCTATGCCATCAGTCTTTGCATTTTTCAGCCTTCGAATTTTTCAGCCTTTTTTTTTTTCTTCATTTGTGAAGAAATTTCTTTATCACACCTGTTCTTATTTAGGAATAAGAATAAGAACTTATTAAGTAAATACAGCAAAGTATACAATAAAAATACAATAGATCGCAAAGCAGATTGTCAGTATTTTTTATTTACCAACTACCAGTTTCCTAGCAAAGCATACCTTCCTTCAAATGCCAAATTTAATTCCAGCTTTCTCCAAGTTGTCTATAAGACTACACAATATGCTGTATGATCTTTGAATACTAAATCTTCTGGAACGCAGAGTTTTCAGTTTAAGAAGTCCTGCACCACACAGCACTTGTGCAGGCTGCTCTGTCCTGGAGCAGCTTTGCTGAGTTCAGCAAACTGTTTCCAAGCAAAACAATTCAAGATCAAGAACTAGAGTTGGGGAAATCCCAGGGGTAGGAAATATGATTGGAACATTTACTATTCGGTTAAATAAATAAAAAAATAATAATAACAATTCATCACAGTTGGAAAAACATTTAACATTTAATATTATTATTCATCCAACCACAATCACAAGAAGACCTGAGACAACAAAATAATCATTACACTACTCAAACTGTTAATGGATTATTGTAGTTGGCCTCGGGTATACAAATAGATAGGTGAAGAGCAAACTCATCGTAAAAGCTGGCAGCTATCCATTCGCCTATGACTTCAAACAAATTGCTGACACGCACGATTGCATCATAGCACACCTGGATGGGAAAATCCAGGCCTCCTGTCATATTGCAGCTCCATTGCAAAAGTCAGACCTAAAAGACTTTTAAATTGTCATACTGTTACGGCAAAGTGACACAGAGTGAGACAATATATATGAAGTGGCTCTATGGCTCTTTAAAACATGAAAACAGTCTGAACTGTTGGATCACTTCCAGATGAACAGTCTACAAGGTACAGTAATTTAATGAGCCCACAACCAAAAGCTTCTAAAGGGAAAAGCAAAAGAAAACAACAGTTGATGAACATAAATACATTTCAAGGAAAAAAATATAAAAAGCCAAGAGTACTAATTCTCAGACTCTGCATGTAAACTGTACATTTCCCTCCTTTTGTCTCTTTGCCAGTTAATGTATCCTTTCTCCATCTCATCTGATGCATGATCAAATACAAATAGATGCATCTTGGACGCAATTTCAATTTCTAAGAATATCGATTAAGCAGAATATTGGCTTTTCTCTGCAGGTGGTTACAGGTTTTATTTCAAACTGCAAGTGATAATGGGTTTTCTTATTGTTTTGTTTATTATTCCTATATAAAGAACAAAACAGAATTTTCCCTACAGTCTTCAGGCAAGATCCCATTCTACAAACCTAACTAAAGCAAGACACATTAAACTGCTATAAAACTTAAAGGGAGGCCATGCTTCAGACATGACTCTCTCTTTCAAACGCAGTTAGTGCTTGTTGCGTTGGTACCTTGCATTTAGTTTCTCTCATTAAAATACATGGGAGGTATTATGCACCAATAGATGAGCAACTTTTCTGAGCCTCCCAAGCTTTTTTTTTTATACTTTTATATATATATATATATATATATATATATATATATATATATATATATATATGTATATATAAACGAAGAATTAAATCACAAAAATCCACAGTAGATTATCTACTGTCAGTAGTTATTTGATAATTTTATCCATTCTATAGGAATCTGATTTAGAATAAAGATTTTGATCGTATAAGAAAAAAAACAAAACACGTAACTACCACATTGTATCTTCCTCAGCAACATCCCTGATCTGAAGTGAAATTTCATAAATAATCATTAATGTGGTCAAACTATGTATAAAATATAGCAAAGGTTTTTTGTTGTTGTTTTTTGTTTGGTTGGTTGTTTTTGTTTTGTTTTGTTTTGTTTTTTTAACATGTGGTAAAACTATGTGTAAAATAAAGTTTTCCCACATGCAGCAATTAGAACTCACTGTCAAGGAAGTAATTGGTAGTTCTCATCATAGTCATTATAGAAGGTGTCAACAAATGACTAGAACACAATTTTCTTCTTTACCCATGGCATTAAGGGCCACAGGAACTTAACAAGATGCCCATTTCTGCAGTATGCATTTGATTTTATGTGGAAACAGCCTGAAATGAATTAAGAGAACAGATCTAAATACATTTGAATGAGGCGTGTTCCTAGTGCAGACTGCATATTAAAAAAAAAAAAAAAAAAAAAAAAAAAAAAGCTTCAATTCTAGCTATATGCTGTTTGTAATGCATGCTTGATATTTGTATCATCATTTCTTAACATACTTTTTTTTAGTAAAATCCAAACTTGAAGAGATTTCCTACATTTGATTCTTACATAACAGTGTCCAACCAACATGGTGTCAACATGTTAATTTTTTCCAAGACCAGCTCAACAACTATGCAGCAAGGTGAAATTGCCTTCTTCCTATTTAAAATAAGGAATTTTGGCAATTCCACTTTGAAAGTGCAAAAACATTCCAGCACCGAGCTGTACTCTGCCGAAAGCTAAAGTGTGACAGATGCCTTCACAGTAATTGCCAATCAGCCTCTGCGTAGCAGCTGAAAACACAATACATCACTTTGATCTCCTCAGCTCTCAAAGTATTCACAATCAAGGAATCTGCATGACGAATATGAAATATGCAACATTTCCAAAAACTGTCTCCATGGAACTTAAATATGATAATGTATATTTTGTTCATACTTCTTAAAGCATTTCAAATCCTTTATTATGCATATGAAAGGATGTTTTAGCTTGCAAAAAAAAAAAAAAAAGTAAACATGAAAGATGCTTTATATTTTTGAAACATGTAAGTTTTCATTGGGTAACATAGGTGAAATAATCATTGAGAAAAGCCTGAATTGCTTTGAGGGGAAGGCATTATTACAGAACATGCTTAATTAAGTCCCGCTGCTAATTTTGTAAAATGAATACCCTGTTGAATTAGACTACAGGGAAATAAAGCATGCACACCAGCTCCACGTGCTTAAAACAAAAAGAAAATGTCGAGAAGGAGTCGACTTACATTTTGCAGGTAGTTCGTATCCACACGTAATTTTTGCTTGTCCAGTCTCACAGCCACTCAGGTTGCGGCATTCAGCAACTAAACAGGGCCCAGCAGCTCTGTGTATGCAGCCGTCCACTACAAAAGCAAACCCAGAAACTTCTGTTTATTAAAAGCTAGTCTTAATGTTGTATTCACACAAATGTATGGCCACAAACATTTACTGCTCATTTTTAAACGCAGAGACCTACAGATCTATAAGCAGACATTCAAGTATATACAAACATTTTTCTGCCAGAATTAGTCGATGTTTACCAGAAAAATAGTATTTAGTAAACAGCTGCTAACTGGAAAGAAAACATTACAAAAAGGTAAAGCAGAATTAAATTTTCCATAACAGAAAGTGGTCTTATTCAAAGCTCAAAGAAATTCTTACTACCAATTATGAAAATAAAATTGATTCCCAGCTAAATACCAAACTGCCTTGTACTACAGAGCTGTGATTCTTCTACAATTATGCAGGCTATTTAATGTCAGTGTCCTGTTAATGCCTTATACAAAAAATCCAATAATAATGCTTATGGATTTGAAATTTACAAAAATACCTTGTTTTGACCTTCCTCCTTTTCTTTTTCTCTTTTGTTTTGCATTATTCACTCAATACTTTGGAGTTAATTAAATAATAATTACTAAAGGTTGCAATTGCAGCTAAGTATGCAAGAAAATTAGGAGAGTGCATAGATCTTTTTACCCTCAGGAGCCAGGAAAAGAATAGTAGCAGCAGCAAAGTTAAAAAAAAAAAAAAAAAAAAGGCTGCTGGCACAGCATTTTTGCTCACTCAACATGCAATCAAAGAAATCATTTACTGTAATTATAGCAAAAAAAAAGTTTAAGAAAAGGGAAACAAACAAACAAAAAAGGAAATAGTGTGTGCACCAACACAGCAACTACAAGAAGGCCCTAAGTCAGCAGCAATGATGAAGTTCTAGTACAGACAATAATCACCGTATAAATTACGCTATCAATTCAAAAAGATAAAATAAGCTGAAGCAGAAACGCTAAACAAATACTTGTGCAGACACGAAACACAGATTCTGTATTTGCGTTGTTCAATATTTTACTTTGTCTTTAACCAGTTCAACTCTACAACAGTTCCCAGCAGCATGTCTGAAATGATTAAAGCAAAAGAAGTTTGAAAAGTTAATTGGAGTTGGGATTTCAAGAGATGCACATAATCTATTCACAGCCTAACTTGTGTACCTCTCTACAGGCTATTACAGAAAGGCTTGGACCATCCAAGGCTTGGCCACTTGGCTACTCACTGTGAGCCAGGAGGCAGGGAGCTCAGGAAGCTCCCTCACCCCGCAGTCATTTCTGAAGCTGGAATGGAAACGACAACTTTCTGCATGAGGGGCACAGCTGGGTTTGCAAGGTGTTGCACCTTTCTCTGAACCCATCTGTCCCTGAGTTGAGGGGCAGATAACGCCTTTATCTGAATTAGGCCTTCGACTGAGTGTTAAAATCGTGGCTATCTGTTGGGAGGTGTTCTCTGGCAGGGTTAATACTCAGATGACACAGTGAAATCAGATAAGCACTTGCTTATAATTCTCCATACTCATCCTGGACGCTGCACCACTGATTTTCAAATCATCATTTTGAAATGCTCTGTATTAGACAGAAAGATAATTACAGAATCACGTGTTGTTCCACCTTCAATGTATTTTCTGAAACCTCATTGAGAAGGATGTGCTTGTGGAGCTGTAAGCATGTTGTGCACCAACTACGCCAAGATGCCAAGTCTTACTCCTTACCTTAACTGAACTTTTGCTTTTAATGTGCCCAAAATCTCTGCTCAACAGACTCCAGGATGTTAATGCAAGAATAATATTTTGTGACCTCAAGGGGAAAAAAGAATGCTGGAAATCTATCCTGTGCTTTTAATATCCTATTTAATTATTTTAGCTTAATTACTAAGTGCTTTTCCAAACCAAGCAGGATAAGTAAAACAGAATGCGTTGAAACCTCAAGTATATTTTTATAAGCACCACTACCACCACCATCTCTACCAACATTACTGTTTCCTGAGACATTAACATTAAAAAAAAAAAAAAAAAAAAGAGCACTAATGCTTAGCACTAGCACTTTATGTGCAACCCTCAACAAAGGAAGAAGTCTTTCACCTCGGGAGCACTGGATGGACAAGGACTCAAATCCATGCAGTTACCCCTTGGCAGCGGATTAAGCATTTCCAGCCCTGAGCAATTTCTTGTCCCTAACCGCTAGGCACCCTGCCTTTAGCTGTGTCTGTACAATTGCTTGTTCAGCTACCCTCTCAACCAAATCATATGGATAAATCAACCTCTTTTTCACAAAATTGCATTCATTTTCACCCAGATCCAGCTCAGAGCACAGACAAATAACAAAACCTGCAAAAACAAGCCATCGCTTCTGATGGGGAAGTGGAAGCACAGATTTGCCCCTTCTAAATGCACAGCGCATTGCATTAGCAAACCACGTGCCAGATCGGCTGCGATGGCCAACAGAAAGGCAGTCGCAGCTCCGCAGCCATAAACCATCTCACGATGGAAGAAGCGAGCTCTCAGTGCACACCCAACCAAGGCACCGATGGCCTGTCACAGCTTCCTGGAGCTGGCTCCCCACAGGTCCTCTCCGAGCCTTAGTAATCGGAGCAGCCTCCAGAAGGATGAAAAGGTAATTGAAAAAAATTGAATTCTTAACTGAGGCAAATCAATTCTATCATAACCAATTTTGACATATGACAAGGAAAATGGAAGACATCTGCCAAAAACAAACAAGTAGAAGTGCATGCTTCTCTTATAAAGATGGCTTAACAGAAAATGATTGAATACTCTGGACAGGCATAGATGGAAACTGAGACATTAGCATTTGATATACTTCAGTGACCGCACAGAAGAATGATTTTTGAAAAAAAATAAATCACTGTTGTCTAAATAACTTTTCTTCTACCATAGTTATGAAATACTTGAGCAAGATGACCTCTGATCAATGTGTACATTTTCCATTTTATACAACGAGAACTCAGTAAATCATACTAGAAACATCCTATATTTCCAATAATATATACGTGACACAACTTTGATAATCCTTCTAGCACAAACCCAAGTAGTGAAACATCTTGCTAAATATGAGCGCTGCATAACATAAAGAAAAAAAAATGGCAAAGATAGAGTAAATTATCAAATCTAAATGTGATACTTCAGCCTCTGCTAAAACATGCCTTCGCTGTATTAATTCAAAAAATCATGGAGAGGCCTGCACAAAACATTCATGTGAGCTATTTTGTTTCCTGAGAGAGGGCACTGACTAGCAATATAAGTGTACAATGAAGTAAGCATTGTTAAGAGGATAACTTTATGGAAATTACAGATAATGCAACAACCTCAGGAGGGAAAAATGATGTCCAAAGATATATTGTTATTGTGTGGTAAGGAGGAAGAGATTTACATGATAATAATGGCATGCTGACAAATTACTTTTGTAGGAAAGTGAAGAATCTTTGATATATTGATTTCAAATACTTCATCTGTATCATCAGTTTGATATATAGGTGCTCATCTGCATTTTTTAAAGCAGATTTAGAAAACGTAAAGCCACAACCCACTGTTCCTTTCCTGGAATTCCTTTGTGGAGCTGCCTGTAAAAACCCAGGCACTTTACTTACGCTCAGATCTGACTTGCATCATGTGACAGTGATAAGAAATCAGGCATTATCACTGTTTTCTACGACCAGTCAAAAACGTCATTTTGCTCAGAAGACATCACTCTGCTTCACAATTTGCCTATTTTCTACAGGCTGTCTTCCTGCCCAGGTTTATGGAAACCACGTATATGCATAGTTGGGGTCATTTATATACCCAAGCGAGCTGTCATCTCACAACTACAGAAAAGATGTGGGAAAACCCCAGACAAAACTGTCTAGCTGACTAGAAATCACGCCTCTGGTCTGCATGCTGAATAATTGACATTTCTAGGTACTGGCAAGAGTTGAAGGCAAATCTTACAGGCAAGGCTGCTAACTGTCCTTCTGGCACTGTGCTTCTTGATATGATTTGCATGCTTATAACCAAGTGATTTCTAAGGATTTTTGACCGCACTCTGACTAGATGAGTTGTGACTGGGGCAGGAGGTGCTGCCAGAGAGGCAGCAGCAATCTGCGGGATGGTTCCTCTTCTTTTCTGCACCCCAACAGTCACCCTGAGATAGGATAAATGTTTGGGAGGAAACACACAACACTTCTACTTTCAGATGCCTACAAAGACTTAAGCTGGTTGAGTTGTGCTTTTAAATGTGATCCAGTTACTCACTGCACTGCCATGCGTGGAGAGCCAGCAGAAATGGGGTTTCTGTATTTACTGCTTCATGCTGCCTCGGCTGGAGAAGCACGTGGAAGGGGGTCCTTAGTCTTGAAGGTGTACGTATAGGAATTACATTTTGAGGGCTGAAGAACGGCTCAAGGAGCTTGAGATTTAGCGCTGTACTTGAAGTAGTGCATGCTTGCGTAAAGCTATTAACAGTACTACCCCAACATTTTTTCATTAAAAGTAATATTAGCAATCACTTTGCACGCATCCATAAGCTTTAGGAGTCACCAGGGACAGCACTCTGTTCTCCCAACAATTCAGCAGAAGCTGCTAATGAAGAAAAACTCTTTCCGAAGCTACTGCAGTCAATGGTGTTGGTTGCACAAAAAAGTCGCCAGAAAATAATTGCTTAAAATACATGGACAAAATTAAGTTTCAAAATAAAATTCCTAGGCAAAATGAGAGTGTACTAAGAACAATGAGTTCAGGAAAATGTGGGCATCTTTGAAAACAACTCTCGACACTACTGGACACTACAGGATGCTAAGAAGTTAAATCTCTTCTTATCTAATTTCTTGTAAAGCAACTGCATTTGTTCTCCAGAATTAAAGGGTTAAAGTTAGATAGTAAAAATAGCTAATTTACTAATGCACAATGTAGAATAAATCTAATTCTTAGAGAAAATCTCTTAAAATTGCAAATGAAGCAAAAGCACAGGAAACAGAGACTTAAGGGTATCATGGGATGCTGCTTTTTAAAAAAATAACCTCAGCAAAACCAGCCTTGCGGTGCAGATGGTAATAAAAAAGGGTAAGGTAATCAAACACCACAGCAAAATAATACAACCCCCCCCTCAGCCCCTGGGAATAATAAGCCCCAAACTTCTTTTGTGACCTTGCATCTGAGGCTGGGTGAATTCAAGTTATGGTGTAAACAACATATGCAGACTTATCATGTTATATTTCAAGAAACTATATACTCTTTTTCCATAGTAATTCCTGTTCTTGGTGCTTTTCCAGATCTTTTTGTTTCTGGTTTTCACCAAGAAATTCAGGAGATTTACTTATTTAAGCAAGTTAACGGTGCATGATTTATCTATGAAGCCTTACTGTTCTTCCACATGGTAAATGCCAGGAGTGAATCAAACCAGAAAAATGTTATTATAACAGATACATCGCTCAGGTCACACAAGAGGAATCCGCTTTGCCCCAGCTGCAGCACACCTGTGTTATACACATCCTCAGTACTTGTGGTCCTTTCAGAAAGCTCACTGCAGGAACGCACGCTAAAGTGAGGACAACAAAAAGCCCCACAAAACTGGTAAAGCGCCTCTAGGAAGCTCACTGGAATCAAGTACTGGGAAAGGCACAACTGCACCTCCGAGACTGGTGTCATGGGGAAATAAATCCTGCACAGCACGAGACAACAGCTGCTGGTCTAATGAACAAAGGTGGGGATCTTAAAAAGATTACTACACAGATGCCAGTCGGCCGCCGCTGCTAGAAACGGCAGTTTATATTACAGAGATGGCCTCTGCCATGGGGAAGTTTAATGAACTGAAGATTTTTAATCAATGCACTGGTTTATAGGCCTCCAACATAATTAATTTTAAATACTTTGCATTTATACAGTACTTTCCAGCCAGCAACTGAAGGAGTTGAAAAGCACGATCTGACTTAGCCTTAAAATTCTCCATTTTAAAAACAAAAACGCAGATGAACTGTGTATTTTGAGATGGCTGCTTCACTGAATTAGATTCCTGTCTCACCGCAGACAATCAAAATTTGCGGTTTTTCTTAAATACTAGCTTTCATAGATTCTTACTGCCTGTGCCTGAGTTCAACCAAGACAGAACCCAGAGTTCAAAACCCCGAAGTTCACGCTACTGGTTGGGTGTCAGTTCCCATTCTCTGTACAGAACCTGTCTTCAGCTAAGAATCTGCATTTCCAATTGCACAAAGGGCCTTGCTGTGTCCAGAAATAAAACTCTGGGTCCAGCCAACACCAACCACTAAACCATGCTGCAGAGGGAATTTCATGAAATAATAGTAAGTAGTAAAAACATTATTCCAGTACAAACAGCAAGGAACAAGCCTACTTAAAGCAACGGCGTATCTTAGCTTTATTGTAAAGTCATCCCTGGGAAACTTATATTTTAGAATATTGTTTAGATGAGATCCTTCAAATTTACCATTAAAAAACAGCAGGTTTTGCCTGCTAAGGTGAAAAGTTTTTAAAACCAACTCAACGCTTTATGATAAGACTGTCCTTAATCTGGATATGGTTCACACTGAAGGATAGCCACAGCAGCTGCACAACCCAACACAATCAATGTCCATGTCAAAATAAAACTCATTTACTCATGGGTCTGTTAAACGTTAAGTATGTGCTACGATTATTGCATAAAATCAATCATTCTTACTTTGAAAAACATGAAAGAATAACAATGGTAAACTCACATTTTCTGGCAGATATCTTTTCTTTGTTTTAGTCAAATATCTTGGGGGTTACAGAAGCTCAAATTAAAACTATACGAAAAGCTGAGTAAAAGTTGTGTCACATTAGCGATGACAATTGGTAAGTCCCTTCTGTAACCAACCAAGCAACAAATATTGCATGTGTTTTATCTCATACTTGGGACGTCATCTTTCTTAGTCTCCAAGAGCTCCACTTCAATTCTGTAGACAGAGTTATAATGTCAATAGGATTCACACTTTTGTCAGCCCACTCAAGCAGCATAAGGGCTCTGAGAAACATGGGTCTGATAAACCTGTCTGAATGTCACACTTTTGGCAGTAAAAAAAGAACTAGGAAAGGCTCCAATAGTGTTTTTCCAGTTTTTCCCAGTCCAAAATCCTGACATTAAGGCATGTGTGAAGGAACCATCCACTTCCTTTTAATTGTGTTAATGTTGAGACACCTGACACACCACAGTCTTCTGCAGATGGGACGGAGACAGCTAAGCCTGAAATACCTCGCTGTGGCAAGCGGACAAATTGCATGTTGCTGTTTATTCATAAGTGAAGTAAGAAACTAAGTCAGGTGAAATTTCTGGCTATTCTGTGCTACGACACCAAATTCAGTTCATGTTTAGCTGAACTTGCTTCCAAAATTGACATTTCTTATCTTAAAAAGCTGCAAAGTTTGTTTTGTTTCTTTTTTTTTTTTTTTTTTCAAATGTAGTATCATCCTGAAGAAATGAGACTGGTGACTCCAAAATCCTTTCCTCAGGCTCCTGGGCAGTCACAGTACCTCACTTTCAGCTGGATACCGCATAGGCAAACAGTCCGCACTTCATTTTGATGCTAGGAAGCCTACTTATTTTATTTTGTCCTGGATTTCCATTCATGCTACTGTGCTATTGTTACAAGACCCTCATTATTAAAAATTAAAAATATGGACCTGCTTAAGAATAGGACTGTGTGGGGAAAAAAATAAAAAAGATAGAGATGTGTCCACCTGAAGAGGCAGGAAGTTGTGTGAGTAAATTAGTCATTGCTCTGCCTATTTCGGAGGTACAAATATAATTGTTAGTTAAGCTTCCACCTAACATCGAGGCTTCTGCTCTACCTTGAACTTAGATGCAAATATTTAGGGAGATGACATCAGAACTCCTTTGCTTTGCTTACCACTTTCCACACAGAAAGTCAATGCTACCTGCACTAAGATGCCAGCCTCCTCCAGCCCCTTGGTGGTGTCCTTTTTAAACAAGCACCTCTGTGCTTCCTCCCTCAAGCACAGGAGAAACTCACAGCAAATAATCACATTACTGCTTTTAAAAACTCACCGAAACTCTCTTTGGCCACGATGCCTATTAAGCTGTTAGGCTGCTACCCGGATATCAATCTCTGTCTAGAGCATAGAACTATGCATTCAGTTTTTCCTCCTGCACTGTTCTGAAACATTAAGACAAACTCTGAGGAACAGTAAAGAAACAAGTAGATAAAAAAAAATAAAACAAAACAAAACACTCCTGAAAGAGCAATGAAAAAAAAAAAGTTACTAATGTTTTGATGCTGCATGTAAAAGAAGTCAAGATGTAGGAACAGACGTACTGGTGAGACCCAGTGTCCACCAGCAACCCATCTCACATGATGGCCAATGGCAAATGCTTTAAAATAGAGGTTAAGAAGAGAGTAAGAAATTACCAGTGCTTCCATAAAATACTCTTCCAACTCTTCCATGTTGGCAGCTCAAAAGCTAGCAGGATGTCTTATCTATATCACCCCAAAATGCCTTTTTCTTTTTTAGCATTTTGTGAGCATCTCAGATTTGTACACGCATTTGGAATTTTATCTTCCAATTTTATGGAGTCCTCTGTGTAATGTGGGCAGAGCCATTAGCAAAGAAATTAATACTGCAGATTGTTCTGAGAAAAAGCATGACCTAGCTTAGAAAAACAGAATGAAATCAGTAAAAAAAAAAAAAAAAAAAGCAATTTTTTTCAGGAAGGTTTCTGTTTGTTTGGTTTTTCCCCCCATTTATAAGACACATAGCCAAGCATCATTTTCCCTTTGCTGTTTGTTAACTTTTTTTTTTTTTAAGCAATACATCTTTCCCTCTTCTGCTGTTTTCAGCATTTTAGGGCTCTGTATGGAGAGAGAGGACACTACAGCAGCATGCTCCATTACTTCTAAATGCTTCAAAAATACTAAGTGCATGGGAGATGAGTTACATTAAACCAGGGTAGGTATTTGCATACTCAGAGTATAGTTATTAAGCAGTAATCGCACAGTGATTATACAAATTTATTCACTATGATCAGCTAACAGTTGTCAGGCACGGGTCAAGGATTCAGAGAGAACAGGCTACCAAGTAATAATTGTATGAGGATGGAGTGAAAGGGAGCCTTGTAACTGTTGTGCATCCTCACAGTCCAACAAGCTGCTGGCGTGTCATTCCTAAGTATTTTAGAGGTATACTGAAAACAAAGTAATGCCTAAAGTTACCCACTGCTGGAACCCAAGGGGGGTGGATCCAATAGCTCCCCTTCCCTTAAAAATCTTGCAAGAGAAAGGTGAGCAGATGTACAAAGAAAAAGCTTTTATGACTTAGGACTTCAAATATTATGTTCTAAAAACTTTGCAATGAGCTTGTTTGTTTAGAAGAGTTTTCTCTTCCCTTCTCCTCTAACCCATACCGGTTCAGCTTGACTATTTAGCATCAGCAAATCTCCATGCAGGTTTAGGTGATGCACAGACCACAAGAGACAAGACGAAGAAACTACTATAGGAAAGATAAGTTGCAGAAGTGACTACATCCAGTTCAGAAGGCAGTGGTTCTGTATATGTTCTGCATGTCCCCATTCCCACAGAAAAAAATCTCTTGGCTTCACAGGCTTCCCTTCATCAGTGAGGCATTTAGCTGTCCCAGCAGGCAGAGTCACTAAGAACAGGATGGGTTTTGCACAGGTTACACAGTCTTCATGGAGATCTTTGAAAATGGAGAAAGTCCCTGAGATAGACTGAATTCTGCAACAGAATTAATAGTGACAAATACTGACAGTTACGTTACTCTGGTTAACATCAGTCTAAGCCAAAGTCTATAGTTTCCTTTTTCGTAAGAACTTTATTAATTAAAACTTAAGATGCATCTGTTGCATCACAGAATCACAGAATCACAGAATTTTCTAGGTTGGAAGAGACCTCAAGATCATCGAGTCCAACCTCTGACTTAACGCTAACAGTCCCCACTAAACCATATCCCTAAGCTCTACATCTAAACGTCTTTTGAAGACTTCCAGGGATGGTGAGTCCACCACTTCCCTGGGCAGCCTGTTCCAGTGTCCAACAACCCTTTCAGTGAAGAAGTTCTTCCTAACATCTAACCTAAAACTCCCCTGGCTCAACTTTAGCCCATTCCCCCTCGTCCTGTCACCAGGCACGTGGGAGAACAGGCCAACCCCCACCTCGCTACAGCCTCCCTTGAGGTACCTATAGAGAGCGATAAGGTCGCCCCTGAGCCTCCTCTTCTCCAGGCTGAACAAGCCCAGCTCCCTCAGCCGCTCCTCGTAGGACTTGTTCTCCAGGCCCCTCACCAGCTTCGTCGCCCTTCTCTGCACCCGCTCAAGCACCTCCATGTCCTTCTTGTAGCGAGGGGCCCAAAACTGAACACAGTACTCGAGGTGCGGCCTCACCAGAGCTGAGTACAGGGGGACGATCACCTCCCTAGCCCTGCTGGTCATACTGTTCCTGATACAAGCCAGGATGCTGTTGGCCTTCTTGGCCACCTGAGCACACTGCTGGCTCATATTCAGCCGACTATCCACCATCACTCCCAGGTCCTTCTCTGCCTGGCAGCTCTCCAACCACTCATCTCCCAGCCTGTAGCTCTGCTTGGGGTTATTGCACCCCAGGTGCAGGACCCGGCACTTGGCCTTGTTGAACTTCATGCAGTTGACCTCAGCCCATCGGTGCAGCCTATCCAGATCCTCCTGCAGAGCTTTCCTACCCTCAAGCAGATCGACACACGCACCTAACTTGGTGTCATCTGCGAACTTACTGAGGGTGCACTCGATGCCCTCGTCCAGATCATCGAGGGAGATATTAAAGAGGACCGGCCCCAGCACCGAGCCCTGGGGGACGCCACTAGTGACTGGCCTCCAACTGGACTTGGCTCCATTCACCACGACTCTTTGGGCCCGGCTATCCAGCCAGTTTCTAACCCAACGAAGCGTGCGCCAGTCCAAGCCAAGAGCAGCCAGTTTCTTGAGGAGAATGCTGTGGGAGACGGTGTCAAAAGCCTTGCTGAAGGCAAGGTAGACCACATCCACAGCCTTTCCCTCGTCCACTCAGCGCGTCACTCTGTCATAGATTACTATGAAGTTATATCCATTAGATCAGATTTTTATTTTTATATGTAGATATGTATTTTTGAAGTAAAGGAGTTGGCTTGAAGGTGAGCCACCATGATGTACAAAGGACTTCAAAAACACAAGGATTGTGGGAACTCAGAGTTAGGGCAGCAGCTGGAGTATACAAAGGAGTAGGACTAAGTATCAACAAGCAGATATCCTCTTGCTTACAGTACGGCTTAGCAGCTATAGGAATACTCTGAATTATTTATTGAGTACTAGCTGTTTTTCTTATTTCCTGGACCATTTTCACGTGTGCTAATTTACTTTTATCGTGAACCACTGAAGGGAGAAATCTTGGTTGAGATGCTTCTCAGTCTGCAATCACGGAGTCCTCTCAATTTGGAGTGCTGGCTGAAGCCGGATTAATTAGCAGTATTAATTATACAAAAATCGCTTTGCAATAGGTAAATCCCATTGAACACACTGTATTCAACTGGAATAAATACAAGGGAAGAAAAAGGTAAACACTAGATTAACCAGAAAATGATGTCTGAACAAAGTTATTTCAGACCGTGTTTTAACACAAGCATTACAAATAGGAATAAAAAGTTTCAAATACTTCATCCTTTTGTTGAGAAGCTATGACAAATCATAAGTGCAAAAGATCTAAGACAAATGCTTGCCAAAGGGTAACTTGGAAGATCTAGGACACAAACAGCATTCAGCAATGTTGAATTATCAAATATTTTCCAGCAACATGCAAAAAACGTCACAAATATGAAGTACAATTTCCCCAACAAAGAGTATCATATCCTGACAGAGACTCATGCAACAAATAAAATGCAGGAGGAGAACAATTTGCTTTCACTAATTTGTCAGATTTCATTGCAGAATCTCACAAACATATGAAAATGTTAGAAGCATCAGCACAACTTCACCACGTAATTGTTGGTATGTGGAGTAAAGGGCATAAGCCCCCATCCTCCAACCCTGCCTTCCTTTTCCACTCCTGGACAGACTGACTCTGACCGGCAAGTTCTGTTTCCAAGGTAAATGGAAAAGCATTCTACGAAGCCAGGATTTTCAAATATATTCATATAATACATATAATGATCAAATGCAATTTCAGTGACTGCATAGCCATGGTTAAAAATAAATTGAATAATAACCAGAATTGTTTTTTTCTTTTTAATTTATCTAAGGTCAGAAGAAACAGCAAGATAATGGAAATAGTGTTGGACAAAGAAATGCCTCCCACATTGCCCACTGTACTTGTTTTTTTGCAGTGCAATCACTTTGAACAAAAAAACAATTAAAAAAAAAGGAGAAGGACACAAAGCCTAATAATAGTAGGTGACCTTTAGAGTTAATCGAAGGCTCACTATCCAGAAGTTGCACAGGGAACCTCTCTGTGCTGTTCCTGTCCAGCCCTGCACAGGTCCATACCCAGCAGCCTGTTTAATCAAGTCCCACACAAGCTTTTTTAACCTACAAGAAAGGTAAGCCTGTAATTAATGAACTTATTACTTATCTGAGTTGGCTGCAGCCCTCCTTATGTTCCATGAGTTGTGGGAAGCGAAATTAAAGTACTAAGCACAGCTTAAAATTACAGTCTAATAGTTCTCAAGTAAGAAACAAGACATCCCACTCAGATGGCTCTATCTACCAGTTCAGTAATTCTGGCAATTCCCTCCCAAATAACTTTATGTTTGTCCTAAAACACTATTAAAAGAGAGATAAGGAACAGAAGAACTAAAGAGCTGGTTAATCTGTGCAGCATCATTATGTATTATTTAGTTTAATATCTTCTTGTAGTAAATACAAAATCATTATGTGCCATTTTCTTCAAGAGAACATTGTAGTAAATTTGGTGTTGCAACAGAACCATTAAAGTATAATAGTGTACACAGAAATATTCTACTGATTAGCAAGCAAAAATATGTAATTATAGCCACAGTGTGGGACTCAGTTGGCTGGTGTTTTATTGCATACTGCTTTGTAAGACTACTTTGCTGCCAAAACTAATGAGGAAAATACTGAGTTGTTACTTCCAGTTGTACTAGAGGTTTTTGTCTTGATTTTATTGACATTTATAAAGCGATCATCACATGTAACAAACAAGCCACAGTGCCAGCACTGTGAGCTGCAGTCTACAGTAATTAACGAGTAAACACCATC
The DNA here is from genome assembly GCF_964211825.1 of Aythya ferina. NCBI lineage: Eukaryota > Metazoa > Chordata > Aves > Anseriformes > Anatidae > Aythya > Aythya ferina. Next base: position 7,458,763 of record NC_140298.1, read on the forward strand.
AATTCCATAGCAATGTTCCACGGATAAGTAAAGTATTAACTGGATTTTAAGAGGTAATTCTGAACAACAATTCACCCACAGCGTCTCAAGTTCTCCACAGTTTGAGCGGTATTAACAAAGGAGTACTGGGGCACTGAGACACCACTTTAAAAGGGAAAAGCAGCTCAACGTTAGCCCATTAAAGCTGCAATAAACATACTCAAATGCACGTCTGTCCAACATATAAAGTTTTGACAAAACCACATATGATGATAAGTAGGAAGACAGAGCAACATACATCTTGTGATACGTGGTATTATACTTAGGTCTCCAGATTTTCCTTTCCAGCTTTCTTTTAAAGGGGGAAAAGGTACATTTCTAGCATTTTACAGAAAAGATGGAAAGTCCTAGTTTATAAAGCTTGCACAGAAATAAAGATAGCAAAGAGTTCATCGGTTTCTGAAAAGTTACGTCAAATTTTAAGCCAGACTCATTAACATTATTGGTTTTCTTAGCCATATGTGGTTCATATCTAAATGCAGCCTGACACCGCTAGAAACAAGTGATCATTCTAATCTGCCAAAGAATAAAGTGAGAGGGCATGTAATGTGGGCTGTAGATACCGAAGCTCCGAAGACTGCATCAGTGATAGACCCTGGGCATAGATTCCACTTCAAAGCCAGCTTCCTTTCTGGAAATGTACACGGGACACAATCTTTACCCCTATTAAAAAATAATCTGAACAGTTAAGTCAATGGTGTCAAATGCAAAATAAATTTCAACTTACTGTGTAATATTACTCCACCCACTGCCAGAAAGCATGCTTTTAAAAATTACTTTGTCTACTTACTTACATATTATTCAAAGGCAAGCTTGCAAATAGAATGTCATGTGCAGGATTGTGAGAAGAAACTAAGGTGAATTTGGTAAGGAAGTTTGAAGAAGCATTGCAAACTGCTACCTACACAAAAGGCATATTAAGCCCCATGTTCATTTTTCTATCAAAATTTAGTATTTACGCTACATCTTCATTATCAAATACAGAGAACCAACAAGAGCACATCTGTGGAATAAAACAACTGGAGCTGAGAACCTGTAGTATAAACACTGCCCATGTCTCATGGTTTTTATTGGTGGCAAGGAGGTTTTTGTGTTGTTTAGTCTGGGGGACTCAGGGCTTCTTTGAGGGAACTAGTTCTTGTCCGGCCCATGGGCTGAATGCCAGTTTTCCAGTAGAATGATTGAGAGCCACATCTTCCAGTTTAGCTTTACCCAAACAAAACCTAGCTCATGTGCTCCGTGATGCTTGATTACACTAAATAATAGAGCAGTGAAGCCAGCAAGGGGATCTCCTTCAAAGGATACTCTAGGCTCCAACTCAAACACCAAAGTAAATGCAGCCTTTATTTTTACTTGGGATTTATTGGAATTTTCCAGAAATTTTAGCAATGCCTGAGTACCTGCAAATAAAGGACAAAAGCCCCAATTTTCACACTCACATAAAACAAATTTCTGCTTTATAAGAGGGCAAAAGTTTTCTTACCGAGTCCAAACAACATGTGTGAATCAAAGTTCAGAAGATCAAAGTAGCAATTCACATCAAACCCGAACTCTGCACCAGCCACACACAGAAGCCAGCACGATAGGGTATTCATCCCTTAAGGTTTTAGTTGTAAACAGGCACTAACAAACAACTGAGCAATGGCAGAACAAAAACATTCAACAGTCACCCTAGGGTACAAGCATAAACAAGCCTTGTCTTAGAATGACTAATACGTTCTGCTTGCAGTGGTGATGTTAAGGATGAAGCGTCTGCAAGCAACAAGACTGAGGGAATGATGGAGAAGTACTTTGAAAGCATCGAGATGACTTACACAAAATGACCTAATGCCATAGTTGTACAGTTACGTCTGATGGGAAGATGGTGAGAAAAGTAATCCCCCCTCCCTTCACAAGATCATACATAAAATGTTATACGCTAAGTACTTCTGAAATACATAGATCAAACTGAATAAGCAAAACACGTGACTGGTGAAACACTTCATAAGACAGTCTCCAGAAGAGTTAGAGTTAATTTATAAACCTACACCATAAATATTTCATGCGTTGCAGTATTATCAAAAATCACACTAAAGAGAAGCTCATCGTGGTCCTATGGAAAAATAATACCTTTCACAACAGTAAACGGACATCTTAGATTTACTAGTTTTAATAGGATTCTTGTATTTTATTTTCAACATATATCCTTGTATAGAATCAGAGAATAACTTCAGCTGGATGGGACTCTGGAGGTCAGCCCCCTGCTCAACTTTTCTTTATAGAACGAAAGTGTGGCTGACATAGATCTGCCTTCTGAAGTGACAAAAATCTAGAGAAAAAAAGTTAAGAAGTTATTCTACCATCTAAAATCTTTTTATTGTTATTATATATATATGTATATATATATATATATATTTTTTTTTACTAATTATGTTTATGCTCCAGGGTGAAACAACACCCAACACCTACGTGTTATTGAAAATAAATGCTTTCCAATTACTAAGATGGAAGAATGAAAGCTAAACAATAATTGGCACAAAAGGCTCACTCAAAAACAGTCCCAAGATGACACCTATTCAGTTTGGCCAAGCACCTATTTGTGGTGATAGCAAGAACCACAAAAAAGAGGTGTAGCTTAAATATTAAGGAGGATGAAAGGCCTAAGCTGACAGCAAATACAAACAGATCCAAATACTCCAGTCAGACCTCCATTTGTGGAGGCCAGACTACGAGTTGTTATCTGCAGAAAGAAGTATGCATAATATGGGCAGGCACTGTAGTGAGAGGGATGAATGCAAAGATTCATAATGAAGGGTAATTTAAAGTCTCAAATCTCTCAATACGCAACATAGCATGATTCAAAAAAGAAAGGGCTGACTCTTAGCACAGATTTCAGCAGAGAAGCAGGGCTCAGATTCCTTTTCCTCAAGTCTATTTTATTTTTCTTAATTCTTCTTTTCTTTTTCAGTCAGAATATGTTTTTTTATAACTACCTCTTCTAATTAGAAGGAGAACTTCCTGATCTATTGACCTATTGCACAATATGATTTTAATTAGTTCACACTGGCATGCAATGCCTGGAGTTTAAGTATTGTTTTGCCTGAACAAATCTATTTGCCCACTGAAAGCATTCACATAAACAACCAAACAAAAATGTTTTTAAAAATATTACTGTGTAAAATCCAGTGGGATATAGTTGCTTGCTGAACAGACTGCAGTAAAAAGGTGAGACTGACTTTCACAACAATCTGAAAGGCAGTTTTCTCCATTGAAATACATTGCCCACTTGATTTTTTGTTTAAAATTAATAGGGAATTTTATTTGTCAAGTACCAATATATTCTTCTGTCTCCATTAATGCCTTATGTGCATGTCAGCACAGATACAGATATTACAGGAATATTTGTTTTGAATAGATAACTCATTGAGCAATATTTTACAGACCAGACATAATTTGAATGCAAGAGTTTTCATCACATCAAAACAACTCCTCAAGGCTTTGCACAGCTTTTTTATTAGAGAATTTTATGTACTTTGCAAAGGAGATGAACACCAAGTATGGAAGTTAGGAAGGGAAACTGAGGGTAAAGCAATATGTGGCAATTTCAGTACCTTCCAGACTCTCCCCACGTCTGCACGAAGTCCCACAACTGTGGTCTCCCCTCACTTGCTCTAAACTCAGTTCATCCATGACCCCCAACCTGGTTCTTTTTTGTTTGCTGGCAAGGTAAATAAATGCCCATGTGCTATACTGAATCTGCAGTACTGACGAGGCACATGATGCCAACAAACTTTATAGTGGCTGAGTCTCCCTGGATTTCCTTACCTGAAGAGATGCATTAGCTTCTCTCTGGACATTGATTTTCAGAAACATGCAGAAAAAAATAAAAAATAAACTAGTTGTTTTGAGATCTGCAACCCTCTGTCAAACACATCTGCAAATAGCCAGTAGATCAAACAACATGTTGGGAATTAATTAACAGTAGGAAACAGACAGCAGGCAGACAGCCCAAGGAAACCAGAACATGAGTGTTTCAAAATTTGCAGCCTGGTCATATAGGATAGGGCATAAGCAGTGAGCAAATGGATAATATCATGTATTTGCTTTCCAGTTTGACAAGAAATCCCTGACAAAACTGTCTTTGGCTTCATGGAGCCCTGGTTTCACTATAACAATCTGCCCATCTGTGAATGAGTAAGTGAAGCGTGTCTACCTGTGGTCACGACATTTATGAAATGCTGCAGAGATCACTAATGTGATTGACAAGATGACTCAGTGAACATTGGGGTTTGAACTTCCACCCACCGCATTTATTGGTGGAATATTGACTGAGAAGTCATTCGGCCTTTTTTTTTTTCCCCATGTTCAGCAGATTTGCTATCAAACAGAAGATGAGTTAGTGTTGCAAGCCTGACTACTTGAAAGTAACAAAACAGCTCCATGAGACGGCATTTGAAATTTGTTTGGATGCTATAGGGTTGGTCATTAAGAAACTAATAACATCCTCTTGATATTTAAATAGGTACCCCAGGAACACACAGAATAAAAAATGAAAAGAAAAAAAGTCTGGATAGCCATCTTCAATCTTTGCCTTCTATTATTCATAAACCTGCGGGTTTTAAAGGAGAATGTAATTATTTGGGGTTCTCAGAGAAACCTGGCCTAATTAAGTTTTAATTCCCAGAAATCAAGAGGTAAACTTCTTCCCTGCAAACGTGGTGCCACATTTCAGCAGCATTTCTCACAAAAGACAATGTTCTTCTCCGTAATGGATTTTGGTCCAAATCTGGCCCCTTGTTCGTACTGCAACAGGCCTTTGTGATCCTGGAGACCAAGCAACCTGCTTGTCAACTAGAAAGGCTTCACCTTCATCACAGTAACCTCTGGAATCCTCTGAAGAATTAAAAATCACTGCAGAATAGCTCTAAAAATGCCCCTTTCTTCCTCTAAAAATCTGTTTCTACTTACTGGACTCAGGATATGCTTAAACTTAAAGCGATGTATAAGTATCTTAACATTAAAATTGTATTACCTAGAGATCAGTGCCTTTTTAAAACAAACAAAAACAAAGAAAACAGTCAAATGGGTCAGAGAGACAGCAAGTAAGTGGAAGAGTAGAGATTCATATCTAAAGCTTTTCTTAGAGTATAAATGCTAGGGTGAGCCAGAAGACCCCAACAGGCAGCGTCACTGTACTCGTTTCCACCAGTACATTCCTAAATTAGTTTCAAGATCATAATAAGCATTCCCCACGATGCAGCAGACAGGAAGGGGAGCAACTCCTTGCAATACACAAAGCTCCTCCAGTCAGAAGACCACCCATGTTGCCATCAGCCTAGCATAAATGGCACTTCCTAAACGTATTCTGATCTTGAGCTTTGTGAGAGGAAGAGTTAAAATTGAAGCATCACTGAAAGGCACTCAAAAATAAGGCCTGCACAGAGCAGTCATCACGACAGTCAGCCAGGTATTCATGGCTCTGCTCCCACTTCTGCTACAGTAGGTGTGATTGTTGTACTTACTGTTTCCCCAGCTCTTGCGCTCCATTTAGTTACACCAGGCTGGATACCGCTTCACTACACATCAAAACAAAACCTGCTCCAAAGTGAAGCAGCAACAGATTTACAAATAACAAAACGAGGCATATTTTTTCAAGAGCCCTCAAATTGGATGCAATAGCACACAGTACAGTACAGAGGGTAAATGTGGTTATCTGAAAGGTCTGTTCAAAAATGAGGCTTTTGCCAGCATTCTCTCCTGAATACTCAGACGCATGAGTGAACCCACAGAAGCATCATGCTAACTGCAGCACGTACTTTGCCTTGGCACAGGTACGGGAAAACAACAATTAAGCTTTTGTCAAGCATATCCCTTTTCCAAAAACAAACAAATTGTTCCTAAATACCTGTGTTGCCTATGTGCCTCTCTTGCACATATAGTTATATAGCCTCCCTTCTTAAAAGCGTACAAACAACCAAATTGCTTTGTTAAACAAACAACTGTGTTTTCTCCCTCTCTTACTTCCGATTATTCAACATTAGAAAATAAAATGACAGTTATTAAGCAAATGATAAATGTTATCTGTTCATACAAAGACTGCTTTAGTGAATCAAAACGATTAACAGTTCCCAAGAGGATAAATGTAATTCTTTTATAATACTGAAGAGGAAAGCTACGCACACACACACACACAAAAAAAAAAGTATAGATGTTATTAAACTCAGGAACATATGCACAGTTCCCCCAGAAGAGGCAATGAACATAGCTGACCTAACACAGTGCAGGTTAAAAATCATTGTAAAAATAATTTAATATGTGTAAGATTAGAAAACATGACATTTGATTTCTTTTCCTTATGTCTCAGATTCTGTTATGCTTCCAGTTAACTTTACCAAGTTGAAGAAATACTACAAATTTTATGTATAAACCTACCCTTGCACAATTTTTTTTTCCTACACAATATATTAAATGCCCTTTGTCCACAGCATTAAAGAATGGGAAATTAACTGAAAGTTACTTCTTTTCAAATACCCTCAACTCAACTCAGAAGATTCAGAAACTGCAGAAGCGGAAGGGAAATATTTTGAAACTTCCTCTAGCATAGAAGATGATTGGAAACAATTGAAGTTATAATCTAGATGAGGATGTTCCACATTCTTCTGCCTTTTCAAACATGGCATTAGGATGTTTCTCTGATGTCTGTCGGAGAAAGAAACCAGCACGGCTTCTTCTGTGGAAGAACCAGCATGGCTTCTCTGTTTGGGGTAAAGCAGATCTCCTGATATCTGGAAGATATCCCTTGCTCTTACGATGACTTCCTCACCTACCAACACCGAAGTTGACAAAATGCCCATCAATGGATTCAGCAAAGACATAGAGAAAACGCTTTCTGATGTTTTTGCTATATCAGACCTTTTATGTATGTGAATAATACAAAGTTTCATATCCTAAAGTGAGTAATATTCTACAAGAGAATCAGAACATGTTTTTTCCTAAGAAAGAACAGAAGTACTTCTGGATAATGAGACAGGAAATGTGTAAATCCCATCCTTATTTCTCGTTTAGAGAGTTTAATAAAGCAGCACTGTACTGTGGCACACCAATATATTTTGGCAGCATTTGGAAAGATAGCACCTCCTGAGCTGTGAGTGCCGTATTTTACTGCACCCTGTCAGGTTAGATAAAAGCTGTCTGCAACTTTTATATTTTTCCTAGACAGAAGAGTTGCACAATATTGCCAAGAAGCTTTAGAACTATACACGCTAGCCTATCACTACTGCCAAACGCTTTTTAAAATTATATTTCCCCCCTCTGTCTAAGAGGCGTCCTGGCAATTCTACAAACATTCAAGACAGCACCGTGCTCTCCAGCTACTCTGCAACACCCATGGAGAAAGGGCCTTGGAGAGCCTGACTCTGGAAACCAAAGTCTTGCAAATTCTTAAACTATTTATTAAAAACCCCTTTCTACATAGGAAATTCCTTTTCTATTTTTTTTTTTTTTTCATTTTCCATTTAGACAATAAACACCCTTTAAAAATTAAGTTCCTTCCTTGAAAACCAAACCCGAAAGGAGAAAGGCACAAGGTAAGAGGAAGAGAGGAAATTAGAGCACAGAGTACATACGGCAATTATTTTAGCATGTTAAATATGAATGGAGAGGAGAGAAACTCCAGTTAATAGCAACCTGATTATTCCAGTAGGGCCACTTAGCAATAGTGATGGAAAGATATCACTTGCTTAACTAATGTTTGTAAAGTACTTCACATTCCTCAGATAGAAGAACTACAGATACGCAGACTATCATCATCATTACACCGGTTGCCACTATGACTTTAGTAAATAATTAAAGGTTCTGACATGACTCCCGGTAGGCATATCATCATTGAACATCAAGGGGTGGGAGGAACTGACACGACCAATTCCCCTAGCCTGTATTTTATGCATAAGAAGGGATACCTTGTGACGCGGTGGGAGTGGGACCGCTGAGAGGGGCAGCTCGGTGCCAGAGTGGGGCACTTGGCAGTGCTTCTGAAGAGGCTGCGGAGCTGGGTTAGGGCAATAAGCGATCTATAAGCTGGGGAGGTGAGCTGTAAGCATACAGATCGGATTTCAAAGCAGTCTTTCTTATACAGAAATTTGTGTTGTTTACTTTGTCGGAATCTCTGAAAAAGCATCTTCCAGTCCAGTGCTCTATACCTTAAGGGGACAATGAGGCCTTTACCAGAAGCATTAATTAATTTTAATTACTCCTGCTGACATATTTTCTACAGAGTATAATGAAGGTACGTTTTATTACCAATTGAGGAATTTAAGTTGTTGGTTGCTTTTTTTGTTTGGTTGTGTTTTTATTATTATTTTTTACATTAGAAAAATGTTTGATTATTTTAACAGCAACGATTGAAGTAGGAAAGATAGGAAACATATAACAGAAAATGCATTAAATCCTGACTTTCAAACTAAGGAGGCATCTTCTTGAGTCTTCTTTCAGACCTTTTACAGTAAAGGGAATTTGATTTGACCTGTTTCTGCCCACATGATTCTGGCTACTCATCTATCAGACAGTACAAAAGTAGCATACAGCAGCATTGGGTAGCGGCGCAGTGAACAAGATGGAAAAGCCTGAAGTGAGAATACGCCTATTCCAACACAGAGGATAAACAGTGAAGTTATGAGACACTTAATTTATGAGACTGCCATGTTTTTCAATGCTGAGGTGATTCATAAAATGATCTTGGGCAGACACGTCTGTCAATACTGGAACAAAGCTACATGCAAAAACATCACTTTAATTAAGTTCTTAGAGGATGTCCAGTGAGTTAAATCATATTAAATCACGTACAAAAAATGTTCTTATTTCACCTGACGTGTGTGTTTTCTTCCAGACATTCATCTTACAGGAGGAATACTAAAAGCAATGATAAAATGTTTTCTGTCTTCCTGTGTAGGAAAATGTTACTAGCAAGCTAGCAATTAAGTTCCACTGGATAATTACTGCACAATAGCTACTTCTATGTGGTACCCATGTGGTTGTATTCCTATATAAATATATATATATAAATATATATGCACGTGTGTAATTCATCTCGAAGCCTTAGTATCAAGACGTTCCTTTAAAACATCTGATAATACGCCTGCTATAAAAGAAAGAAAGGAAAAAAAAAAAAAAACAACACCAAAAAAGCACATCATTAATTGCAACACAATCTGAAATTAATGGAGTTGATGTGTCAAAAAGCATCTCCTTGTGCTGAATGTGACCTTAAACCATGGCTGGAGCATGAAGGAGAAATGCAAACAGGAAAAGAGAAGAGAACGATCTCTGCTGCATGCTACGCTACTGCAGAAACCTGTTCGTATTGCAGACCCAAGAGCAAGAAGGGAAGCAAACTGGCACATGGCACTCACAACTGCTGGTGGGAAGGAACCCCGTGAGCTCCCGTAGCCCAGCCCCTCGCTCAGAGCAGGGCAATCTCCTGCTCCATCCTGGTTCCTCACACTTCAGGTGCCTGCAAATGAGCTGGTGAGAAAACCACCGTTTCGGGGGAGTGCAGCTCCTGCTGTCTCCATGCTGCTTCTCCCTCTTGCGTCACCTGCATGGAGAGCACTCACAGCCACCTCGGAGAGCAGGAGAGCATCAGGAGGAGACTGGTCAGCTCTGAGAAGCTGTGGGGGTGAAAATCCTAGCCACTGCTTGTAACAGGTGACCTCCCCACGCTCCTCCCATATACACCCAATAAAAAAAATGTGTTTCAGGCACCATGCTTTCCACTTAGGTAATGAGGAACGTTTTTCAAAACTACTGTCTCATTCTGACAGTATACTGCTGGCTTTACAAAAGTAATGCTCCTCCTGCAACTATATTTTCTTCACCTTGCCATGAACATTTATGAATTATTCATTAACATCATTTTTGCAAAAAGTTTGCCTTTCAAATTAAAAAGATCCCATTACTAGCATTATATTAAATACAATAAGAGAGCAATTTTCCACATGTTGAGGTTAGTTTTTTAAATGCATACTTCAGTGCTTTTCTGATTCAAGGCCAAGCTGTTTCTTGTACACACATCCTTCTATATTACTCATGAGCCAATTTAATGGCAGGTATCATGTAGTTTCACTGAAAGACTAAAAAGAAAACAAATACAATAATTTAATACATACTGCTATAATATGATGAATAGTACATTTTAGAAGATCATGCTAGGGAAATAATTTACATTGTATACTAAATAAAAAGGATCATACTCTCAAGAGCTTTTGAAATGTTACTTTCCCCTTGATGAATTACAATGCAATTTTCTAGCCAACTAATTTCACTAAAGAAGATAATGACTTGAGCAAAAGGCTAATCAACTGCCAATCAGGATTCCTTGAAGCACAGAATGTCAAATATTGAAGCAATTTTTACAAGCCATAAAAGCACTTAAGTTCCATGATATGTCATAAAACCTGTGATGAAAATCTGAAGTTGATGAAGCATTCTTATTTCTCCAGTGATATTCCTAAACAAACAACTTTCAACTTTAACCAAATCTTCCATTAATATTCAGACCCATTAAAGCAGCAGCATCACTACACAATTAGCTGTGTAAATGTCAGTCAGAGAACTAAACAGATTAATCATCCAGGTTGTTTTCTCTACCAAATGTCTCCATTGTAACGTTAATTTCTTCAAGAGTGTAAAGTGAAAAAGGAAATAGTTTTAAAACTCTTCACTTACTAGGACAGATTTTTAACATGATAGGAAGCACTAATTGATCATGACAATTTACTGTTAATTTTCATCCATTTAGTTTTTGTGTTCTGTAATATACCAATTAGACCCTTTTTTTGTAATTCAGCAGAAAATCTTTCAGAACTAAAGCTTCGTAATAAAACATTAATTGCAATCATATTTTCTTTATGAGAAACACAGGTCACTACTCTTTTATGTGTGGATAAATAGTATTCTCTGAAGGCAGCAGATAATTATTTTTATGTAGCTTGTTTCTTCCTTTCTATTTTTAAAGTTAATAATTAATTATTTGTCTGCGCTTCTATTTCACCAGCTTGTGTGCTTTTCTGAAAAGAAATCAAGGCAGCTTGAACCTCTGTTACCCACTTGATCTTGTTATGGTGTTTTAACTTGGATACTTATTACAAAAGTAGAATGTTAACACTGATTAATGCTGGAGAAGAGGAAAGAACACCTTTAAGCATTCTAAATCAGCAATGCTTTCAAATTCCAAAACTTTTGGACAGCAGGAAGAAAAGCTGATAGTCCGGCCTAACATCCTGAAAATCTGTATCTAAAAATTGAGTACACTGCATAATCACAGAAGACACTGGAAATAGGGTTATAGATTAGAGAGTAAATCGAATATTTTTAAAACAGGACTTGCGTGCCAGCTAGAACTATTCAACTCATTTTTGGTCTTTGAACAATTTAGGACTATACCTAAATAAAAGCAATTCAAGTCATCAGATATTTCATTAAACTACCATATTTCACCCTGCTTCTAAAATCTGCTTACTGTACAATGCCTATATTTACAAGCAGTTTTAGAAGCAGAATTTGTAAAATTCCTGTGATTATCTTAAAAAAGAGCGGATACAACGTATGTTTAACATGTAACTCAAGACCACACTAAATACAAATAACAGTTGAAGCACTTCAGAGTTCCACATTGCCTTTTCTGGTCCTCACACAAAGTCTCCCTCTCGGCTGTCAACATAAGCCCCTCCTCGGGCGAGAAATAAGGAGAAATCAAATTGCTAGGAAGTGAGGGTGACAAGCAAAAGCATGGTGCTCTCTTCCTGTTGTGGGAAGATGAGAGGATGGGATGTATCAGCATGGCACAGGAAAGGAAGCCAAAGAAAGCCATTTGACCTCAAGCCCTTCAACCAGAAGGCAACGCATTGGGAAATTATCACTGCTAACTTTCCCCAGAAAACTAGAAAGTAAAGTTGGACACAACTGGAGTCCAAGCAATAGCATCGCACCAGGGAACAGAACAGAGAAACCGTTCAGTGGCAGAGGAAGCCTGTGGTCTGTCCATGGGCAAGGGCTGCCCTTGGTCTTCTGCTACCCAAAGAGGAAAAGACCCATGTCTGCAAAATACTCTCTTCTAATCCCCAGAGCAGATATGGGTTGCATACAAATAAAGACGTACAACCTGCTTCAACAAGCTAGCTGCTTCCAGCTGCTGGCAGGAAGACTTCCTGGAAAGTGCCTTGGTAGCTGCTGTGCTTTGACTACTGCCTAACCCCAAATTCATAATCATCTCCCCATTGTGCTGGGCTTTCCAGGCCTGCTTTCTACATCTGCTTGTTGTCTCTTGTCCTGCACTTACATGGTGAGTTCTTCAGGGCAGGGATGGTCTTTTATAGTTCCATGTTGGCACTGAGAGAGAACAGTAGTGCCATAGTCACTAATTAGAGCCACCTGGAGCTACAGCAACAACAAAAAAAAAAGAGAACAATTTAAAATCCTTATCAGACATCAGAGGCAGCAAAGCGGCAGGATACAAGAACTTGCCAGCCAAGCAAGGACTCTTGACAGAACAAAGCAACAGATAAGCAGCCTTCCTGCAAGAGAAACAACTGCATCCCCTGCATCCCCTGCTTACCGGGCTTCCCATTGCCCTTTCGTTTCTACAAACTGGTGATGAATGCTAGAGGAGCCAACATATTTGTCAATGGAGCAAAAAGCAAAGAAAGAAGAATTCAGGAGTTTCTTAGGAAATGGACCAATTCCTCAGCCATTAGAGCAGAGACAGGAAAAATTCATTCCTTTTTTTTCCAAGAGTCACTATAAATATATACATATATATATATATATGTATATTTATAGACATGCATACATGATGTGTAGGTACCAGTACATACAGAATACCCATACGCAGGAAGAAAATGATAAAAACAGTCCTTTCCAAGACTCTAGGTCTTCCTCTGTTTGCTGAGGAATTCTCTCTCAATAAAACTACTTAATGCCTTGTTATGATTTTTACCTCCTGACTATCTACCTACCACTTTGGCATCAACCAGTTTGTTTCAGAGAGGGAGGAGGAAGAACTAAGCTAATATTTGCTGACGGACCACTGCTTGCTCCAACTGGCCTTCCCAAGTCCTCCAGGTCTCCCAAAAGCTATCAGGTGATGACAGAGTCAATCAGCTAATCATCCAGTTAAAATAAATCTATTAATTTGAATTCTGACTGGCCAAACAAGCACAGAGAGGGCACAGCTGGAGAAAGACACTTCTGTTCGCTGACCTGCCCCGTGTACAAGCTTGTACCTCAGGAATTTCAGTCGCAGACCGGGGAAGAACCTAAGAATGGGGAAAAAAAATCTGCAGGCAGCAAAATATTAAATGAGTAACAGCACAGTGAGACACTACGTGTTCTATATTCTTTGGAAATTAACTCCAAGAACATCCTTCTGTCTCGCCAAACACTTGTTGAATGCTTAAGTATTTTAACATATCAGGTTTATTAGATCACTGCTTGGAGGCCTTTCCAAGAAAACTGATCTGGTAAAGCAATCACTACTTCAGGGAGCATGGCTGATCCGCAGAAAGCCACATGTGCTCGAAAAGCTTGACTTGTTTTGAAACAGTCACTGGAAGGGCAGGGTGGAAGAAGACAGAAACAACTGTCATTAAAGTCTGGATTTAAGGAAATTGGGAGAGGAGAATAAAGGTTCAGGAAGGCGTATCAGATCTAATAAAATTAGAGTCGTAAGATGAGTTATTTTCTAATAACTTATATGGATACTGTAAATAAAAAACATAGCTAGGACTGCAGCAGACTTTCCAGTGCAATGTACCATTTCCAGATGCTTCTATCTTTTTCCATTGTTTTGCTTCTTGGACTCAAGTGAGATAGACTTCTCAAGATGGTAACATTTTAAAAATAATTGAACCAAACAGTTAATCTGTGCCCATACAGAGGTGAAACACGCAATTGTTACATAGTAAATTGCTGTCTCCTTCTTCACAAACTTTTAGGATTATATTACGTAGGTATGATTAGGTGTGTAACTGGGGTGGCAGGGACAGAGTAGGAGGCAAACAAAAATGCCGAATCTTTCGTGACTGATAAAGCAAACTGAGAAAGAGTCAAGGCAATGCAATTTTACAGCTGTCAGAACATACCCCAGCTCAGCCTTTTTAATAGCACTGCTGAAAAGTACTTGCACGCAAAGCAATTAAAACGACTAAGTGATGAGACTTACTAAGGAGATCCTACAGACTTGCTGAGGACTTTGAGATTTTTGTATGCACATATGCAGGGCACAGGTACAGAAGAGACGAAGGTGCTTGCTAACACGACAAACTGTTTTCCATGATGACAGAAAAAGGTGTAAAAGTGACATTTGCATGAGTTTATATGGCCGTGTATACCGCCCCTCATTTACTAAAGAGGTTTCTGACTCCCATTTCTGACAGAAACGCTTCACACTCTCTGGCTATCTAAAGGCTGATGCTGAAGCAAACTTTACGCACCAGAGCGTGGTATCTTTACACGCAGGGAATTTCAGCTTTCAAGGCCAGAAAGGAATACAGACTGTGCAAATATTACCCCAAGATCACCTGCCGTCACGCAAACGAACAAAGGAAAACTGTTTGCAAGAGAGATCTTCTGAAACCAACTGGGTGCATTAGCCAACAGACAAGACACTGATTTTTCCTACTGTATTTCATGTGTGCTTTCAGTTTCTATCCCTCCTGGCTTGCCTGTCATATACATTGCTATTGATACTTTCTCCTTCCATTTTTCTGTCTCTGCTCAGCTTTGCCGACAAAAGAATGGCTTTTGCCATCTGTCTCGCTCTGCTTCTGCCACCAGGGAACAATGTCACTGGCTAAGCCTCGTATAAAACGCCATAAAGATCTAGTGAGCCATGGGGCCCTGATGATTCGGGGACGATGGAGCGGCATACAGCCTATTAGCATGATACCGCTGCCTGGCCTCGCAATAAAAACACAGAAAGGGCACGTATGCCCCAAAGACACATTGTTGTACATCATCCTGTGCCTCTGTTGAAGATAACAAGCTTCCATGACAGCGTGAAGGGACTATCATAAATAAATGGCATTCAAGTGAACCGGTTGTGTTGTAGTCCTACTTTCCATTTACTACTGATTTGTGAGGCTCTTTTCTCTCGAGCGCGACGTTGCACGACATCACCACGACACACGCGCAGGCCCCACGCTGGAGGAGATGAACCTGTCTGGACCTGGCCCTCCTCGGGGCTCAGTGCTTTCAGAGCAGGCTCCGCACACTTGCGCTTTGCTCACAGCAAGGAGTGGACACAGGCACCTTTTTTCAATACAAATTGGAGACAGACCTAATAACACCACCACGAGCAGAAACAGAAAAGCCATATTCAACATCAGGTACTAAAAGCTACCTAATATAATTTCTATTTATTACTTAATTTAATTTTTTCCAACTGCTTTTCCTCGCCATGACTTACCTACTTCTCATGTTTCAATGTGTAAGTTAACCCTCTATTTAATCAATACCTAACCACGTTGTACAGAGCAACAAACCTTGTTGCAACTGCCCACTGATGAGAACTAAATACTTAATAATTGAGCACTGCATTAATTTCTGCTTAAATTTGCTTCCTCTTGGTGATTGAACATCTGGATAGGTAATTTTCACCAAAATGCTCTATCAACAAGATGCTATGCTGAACAAACCTGATGTATGTTTCTGAATGTAGTTTCTTAAGTATAAAAACAAGAGATATACACGCTGCTGCCAAGAGACCACAAGTGCAATTCTTTCTGTAGATAATGTTCTCTTTTCTGCTTTCTAAAAAAAATCATTGATCTAGTTTATGATTCAAACTCTAGATAAGTGCCTGAATATTCTGTCTCACAACCCCACACCTCATTTTAAAATGTAGGCACTTTAGGGATAATGACAATCTGTAAGTAGTCAAAACATACTGTGTATAACATCATAAAACTTGGTATCAATGATGGGTGTATTATGAGATGCTGTATTATGAGATACAATCTTACAACACAATAGGAGAGGAAAGCTCCGTGAGTCCAGAGGCTAGTACATGACAATGGTTAATTTCCAAATTTACAGTAAGCAGCAATGTCAGAACTCCTCTCTCTTCCTTTTATAGCCCTTCTACCTTTGGCTCGCTTGCAGAAATACCTCAGTCACGTTAATAGCACTTCAGGGGAGGCACACCCATGAAATGTACCTGTACAGTGATGCTTTCTAATAGCCCTTAACAAGGAACAGTACTGAAAGTTTGATCTGGACATCATTCGTAAGTGGTAGCAAAAAATGTAACGTCCATTACACACTTTAGGGCAGAACTCCTACTGACTGCAGAAGTAACAAAGCAGCCAGACACAGAAATTAATGGTGAAGGAATCAATTTGCCTCTCTCCAGGAAAGTAAAATCTATTTTGGTAAGGATTAGCCTCGTGCAATTTATAACAAAACACTGGAAAAAAAACCACAAAGGTAACTAATTATTCTACATACCCAAGAAGAAATGTCTGCCTCCCCCACGGCACACACAAGCCAAGGGTACAGCTGAGAAGCTCTGAAATTGGGCAGAGTCACTTGGCATATCACATGCACGTGAGGAACAGACACTGGATGTGAAAAGTAGAATTCACAGCACTGAATTCGCTCAGAATTGTGTAGCTTGAAACAGCTGAAATTTGGGTAGCTGGGGCAGTGAAGCAGTGCTAGGTTTGCAGAAGGTGGACTTCCAGGAGGACTTCTCATGATAAAAGGGAGCTGCCAATGGGCACACACTGCAGTCAGGGATGCTTGTATTCTGAAACAACCAAGCGACACGGATTTGGACTTAATTTAGTGGCCAACCTGCACTGCTATATCTATGCTGCAGTGCAGTGTACAGATTCCTACGGTTACAGATACTTAAGCTACTCTTACAATCCCTTTGGTAGCACAGAGTTAAGCACAAGTTAACCAGTTTGGTGTTTGTTCTTCAGCGGATTTTGCAGGCTTTGCTGGACTCCCGGCTCCAGCAGCTATCAGTTATTGCTATTGCCAAACAAGATCTGCCTTACACTATAATCAGAGCAGCGACCGCAGTCCACATGTATCCTCAGAAGACAAGAATGCCAAATTTAATGGAGGAAAGAGGGAAGCCACAACTGCGTTATGAGAAGAAGCGGACTTTGCCAGAAATTTTAGTATCTACCCCAGATCTTAAGAGCAATCCTCCTGCCCAATGATTCCGACAAACTGTTATAATCTGAAAGTGGTTTTACTGCCCCAAAACTGACACTGACTGATCTCTTCTTTCACCTGAAAGAGATCTCTTTTGGGAGGCAGCATTTTATTCTGCTTCTGCCTCTAGGTGTAAAGTTACAGTGCGTGGCCTCAAAAAGGCTCCGAAGGGAGCGGGGAGCCAGGCTCCCTGCTGGGAAGGGGCTGATCCCTCCTGGTGGCCCCGGCAGACAGGAAAGGGGGGGATGCACAGCACAAGGCAGTCGCAGGGGCGCGGGGCCGGCAGCCTGCTCTCCGAAAGCTTCTTCCCATCACCCTGCTGCTATCAGAGGGCACCGAGTTGACTGAAACCGAGCATGAAAGCAGGACGCTGCCTGCCAGGACAAAGGGGGGTATTGTCTATAAGCTCCTTTTTATTTTTGTTCTGTCCTGCCTAATCACTTCAAGTTTTCTCTGTCAACGATGGGAGATGCTATAGTTCGCACTGAAATGCAGTGTGGCTTTTTGGCTTTAAAGGCTCTGCTGTTGGGCAGACCGCCTTCCCAGCTCTGGCCAGTTCAGGGTCTCACATCAAATTCACCTCTCCCTTTCCCCCACTGTAATCCAATTTACACACCACACAATTATGTAGGGTGTCTCACCATCCTTAAAAGCAGTATTGTTTCTGCAAGCGCTTCTTCCATTCCAGAAAATACTTATTTCTGCTACGCTAAGCACAATCTCCAACAGGCACCATTTGCCACCAGCCAGGAAATCCAGAGCAGGTCCTGGAGGTGGGCAGCATCTGCGGGCTGAAGGATGACCACACGCTAAAGGTTGGCCGGCGTTCGGTGAGACTCCTGGTCACCAGGAAAACGGAGGAGCACAGCATCTTTCCAACACAAGCAAACCTGCTTTGCACCTATAGCTTTTTGTCCAAAGAGCTGTTGTACCTTGGAAATTGGAAAGAAGAGAAAAAAAAAAAAAAAAAAGCTTCCTCACCATACAAGTGAAGATGGAAAGGCAGATCTAGGAGAGGGACCACAACACAAGCTATAACAAGTCACCTCAGAAGCCCAAATTACATTAAAAATAGGCTGGGAATGGAAGATCAATAGTCTGAGAACAGGGAAATACATTTTCCATCTTTCAGAGTAGAAATATTAATAAGAAATCATATTTTTCAGGTTGAAAAAAGACACAGTAAAGAACATTAATCTCAGCAAAAATTTATGTAAACCCCACTTCAAATAAAAAGCAATCACCACCCATTGTTAAGAGTTACAATGTCAGTAGCAGTACAGCAGAGTCATATTTAAATGTCATAACACACGCAGAGGAATTCTGCGAATATTATATTTATAAGTTGGAGCTAACCTCATTAACTGCCTGCAGCATTGCTTCAGTTCATTACATGACACAAACAGAACAAATTTATAGACGTGCATCTGAAATTACTAACAGGTATGGCTATACTTCTGTGACTACATCTTCGCCGTGCTATTTATGTAGCCACAAGTCAAGTTCTACTCGCCTTTTGATTGCCAGACTGTATTTGTAGGATTGTTTAAAATTGGTTTCAAAAATATGATTTGACTTCGAAGTTACTTATTAAGATTTTGTCTTTAGCTAACTTGTACAACTAACAAGTCATTAATAGCTAGGATAATTTTTCAGGAAGAAACAATAAAACCACAGATAAAAATAAAAAGGAAGTCAATAAGAATGATATTAACTACCTGAGAAATACTGGCAAGTTCTCGAGGACAGAAATTCAAACTAATTACAGATTTTCCAAATCTAAAATGGTCTGCACAGTGAAGCTGAGCATCTGGTTTTGAAATCACAATAGATGCCTGTAACTGAAGAGTGACAATCCTTACAAAAACAACCTAAAGAAATGCTATTAAAAACCCAAGAAATTAAAAGCTAAATATACATGCAAAAATATTTGTATCTGCAGATGTTGGCATCAGATCAGTTTGCAGCTGTACTCCTTTGCTGTCATTACAAAAAAAAAAAAAAAAAGATAATAAAAAAATCAAACCCTAAGACTACTTTTTTCTTCCATAACAACAATCTTTTGTCTTGGACATAGCAGCAGCAGCAGGGGGTATGGTTTAGTTAGGTTGTAATTCATCTCCTCTAAGAGTTATCTGACAGACCCGGTGTGAGGTGTCACTCCTCAATTCGCCTGGGAGCTGGTGAAAGCATTTTTGTCTTTTTTCTTTTTTTCCTGTCCCTGCAGTATAAGGTGTCAGGAGCTTCCAGTTTATTCCTCAGCTTTTTCTGGTATCTTTTGTCCATTTTTATCACTTAGCATTGTACCCTCCCATGAGTCTATCCATTTTTGATGAGATCATATGCCACTTGTTTGCTGAGGGTCTGTATCTGCGAGGTGCTGAGGGTGCAGCATCAGGCAGGATCCTGCCTACACGATACTCGAGTGTCAGGAGAAGCCAAACATCACTTAACACCACAGAGACTGCCATTTACCAACTCCCTGGGGGCCTGATCACAAGATGGTGACAAAAACATCAAATCAAGTGCTGTGAATGCACATCCAGGAAACTCACTGCTGCTCCCCCTCCCCTAATCAAAGCGTTAGTATTTTATTTAAATATCTGTATAAATGCCAGGTGGTTTTCTAGTATCCTTTCAAAGTAATAATATTTTTTTAAAAAATATGAACATATGCCTGAATAAAACTAAGGAAAGCAGCAGCTGAGGCCTGTGGCTCCAGGACAGGCTCAGATGTCCTGCACTGTGTGTCAATCCTTAGTGTTTGGGACATAACAAACCAAGACCTCAGAGCTGGGCTTCCCAGGCACACCAAACAGAGCATCCATCAGCCTAAGCGCAAATCAGCCAAGACACTGCTGTCTGGACACCGCCACATCTGAAGCCTACAAGGAGAAACGGGTCTCAATCTAGTAACTCACTTTCCCAATGGCCACAAAATTGATACAGCAATCGAGAGTGTGCCCTCCTCCCACCAGTCCCTACAACACAAGCAGAGATACCCGACGTTAAAAGACTCTTTGATATAACCAACAAAGCTGAGTTCCAGGGGGGGTTGAAATCTGAGTCCAGAAGTTCAGATAGAAACAAGGTTCAAAATTAACATTAATTAACTACTGAACAGCTTCTGACACAGGATGCTGTCAGTTACCTAGGAGCATATGCAGTATATGCATATATATATATATAAATAGTGTTTGTTGGTTTTTTTTGTTTGTTTGTTTTGTTGTTGTTGTTGTTTGTTTGTTTGTCTTTTTTTTTGTAAATTTTGGTATAAAATGTTTTAATGGAAAAGGTATTTGTGGCTCAAAAATAGCTACTAACAGAGAGGGGTTTTGATACTACCTGTGGCTGCTAGGATTTTAGTTGAATTTAAGAGACGTAAACCTTTGCAAACAAACAAATTGTGCAGTTCAAGCACTGCAAAATCTCTAAAGGAAACTGAATAAAAAAACCCCTTGACTCCAGTAATCTGTTCATGTTCTGGAAACTGTTCTAACAAGACACACCATAGATAGATTATTAAAAAGGG
The DNA here is from genome assembly GCF_964211825.1 of Aythya ferina. Taxonomy (NCBI): domain Eukaryota; kingdom Metazoa; phylum Chordata; class Aves; order Anseriformes; family Anatidae; genus Aythya; species Aythya ferina. The sequence goes on from NC_140298.1 coordinate 7,479,533, forward strand.
CTGGGTTGGGTTTTTTTTTTTTTTGGTGTTTTCTTTTTTTTTAATTGTTATTAGTCATACAGGTAAAGTAATATCTTTATTTAAAATATGAATCATAAGCTGACACAATGCATTAAAATATCCAGGCATTTATATGGCACGTCTCACCAAGCAGCTGACAGCGAGATGCATCAGACTATCGTCTGAAGTCTGGTCTCTGGGGGAAAGCGGAGCACTAAATTGAACAAAAAGCTATGACAGCTTTTGCGGGACAATCCTGAACATGCTGGGAGATGGAAGAGATGACCTAAGAAGTCTCATCTTCAAAGTGAGAACCTCAAGGGATTGAAAAAAAGCACAAAAAACAACCCCTCCTCCAAAAAAAAAAAAAAAAAAAAAAAAAAATATCAACAACAAGAACAAGTTCAAAAATTGTAAAAAGCATTTCATTGCAGAAGGAAAAGAATAATGGAAAAACTTGGCAGTAGCTGCTTCCAAGAAAGGTGATGAATAGCTTCATCTGGAAATGATGGTTTCTTCACCTTAACCTTCCCTGTCACAACCAGGGAGCGAGCACAGCTGCCGCAGGCTGCCTGGGGCGTGAGGACTTGCTCCTTCTCCCAGAGAGACTCCCAGCCGAGGAGGAAATTTCTCAGTCCCCTGCTTCTGTCTACAGTGGAGATCACCCAGAAAAAAAAAAAAAAAAAAACAACTCATTTCTCTAGGGGTGGCTTCCATTTGCACCCTTGGAAACTGCTTGCCTTTTCCAAATTTCCGCTGAAGGGAGCTCTACCTCTAATTAATTTGCGGGCTTACTTCTGGTGGCAATGTGATGTCAGTGGGCATCCGGCAAGGGAGGGCACAGCTCCCAGGAAACACACCGGCCGGAGGCACAGCGCCGTCCTCAGCAGTCAGCAATGGGCAAGCAAGAAGCAGAAACATTAACACGTTTGAAACATCAAAAGTTTAAAATGAAGCCTAAGGACCAAGTAATATATAGTCTGGGGTTATTTTATGTGCATAAATTTTTAGAACTGAGCTAGTTAAGTAAGTGCCAGGGATAAGCCTAACCACATTTCTCATCTTCTCTAGCTGTTTTCAAAACATAATTGCCATTTACCTGGGAGGGAATTTTTTTCTCCAGCCCAGCCTATTATCTGTACCCTGTAGCTGTAACAAGGGCCTATAATGGAGTTTTCTGGTTACAGTTTCTCTTCTAAAAGCAAAGGGCATTTTCACGCTGCAGATAACTGTGTTATCAGAAGTTCTGATTTACTGAATACAAAGTCAATGATATTCTAATTTTTCCAGGCTTACAAGCGAGGCAGCATTCAGCTCTATTTAACAAAGCTTCTTCAACAATGAGGCAACATTTGGCTTTAAGTCTGCCGTTCAAACAGCAGCTTACCTTCGGGAATGAAGAGAATATTTCTTTCCCAAAGCCACAGTTCTGTGATGATGAGAAAGTTCCTGTTAAGCATTGATGCATATAACTAATTTGGACAAGTTAGGAAATGTACTCTTAGTTCATTATCTGAAATTTACAGTATTTGTGGGAAAAATATCAGTTATGGCACAGATTCTCATACTGTCATCTGTGGATCACCAGCGCTTAGCAAAGAGGTTTATAGATAAGCTTGCTATTATCTGATAGCAGTGCGTCCTCTTCAAATGTTGAGCTGCATTAAGAGACAAAAAACACTCCTGAAATATTTATTTTCCTTCTGAGCAACTGCTGAAGTATTGATAAAGCAGAAAGGCTGTACATAAAGTCAGAAGTGGAATGCATAGCATAGATACCCTAAAGTACTGCTACAACATGGTCCACACTATGAAACATTTGCAAATCCTTCACTTGGAGAGCAGCAGGATGTCCACTGGCATGCTCTATACAGGCAGGCTTACACAGAAACACAAACTCTTATGCCACATGGACTGTAAGCAGAAGAAATGGACTGAAGGTATGAATGGGGCAGACCAGCTGAAGATGTGTAATAAAGGGAAATTATTCCACATATATTTCAGGTATGGGTCTTCTCAGCACACAGCCTGATGAAGGTGTCACTGGCTACCTAGAAAATGTTTATCTATTACATCATAATTCTGTTTTAAGATTATTAAGGTCGTATGGATAAACACCCGCAGAGTTAGGAAATGGCAATTTGAATTTTAGGCACATACCCTTGTCTCAATCCTCTGCATTGCACTACATGGGTTGTTACTTTACCCCAAACGGCATCTCCCTGACTCCATACAAAGAATGGACAACACCAACTATGCAAGATTTTAATTCTTTCTATTCAGCATGAGGTCACTTCTTGTTTACTTTTCACTTTACTTTTTCCTTGCACGCTTCTCGAGACCAGCCATGAAAACCAAATTATAAAAGTATCCTGCTAGGATTCATGACATTTGTCATGGAATTATCTGTGTGCTTAATAACGCTCCTCGACTTATTTTCATACTAATGAAATAGCACTGTTATTTGCATTTGTGAACTGCATGGAAACGCAGTTGCCGAAAAAGTCTCTTTTATCTCTGAAGGAGCCAAATGTTCCACATAGATGCATTCTTTCTGAATGTATTTAAGTCTGTACATGCAACCAGTACTTAGAACTTGTCCAAGTAATACAATACTATCGTAAGGGGAGCAATTGCTCATCCTGTTGCCAAATACCATATTTGTACTCTGAAACTCAGGGGGTACTAGAGCTATTTAAGGAAACAAAAAATTTGAGTCTTATTCTCGGGAACTGGAAAGCCATTTTACCTGAAAAATATGAAAAATGAATAAGCTTGGCAAACACCCAGCAATGAATATTTCATTTTAAACAAATAAGTGAGTAAGCTTACAAGCAATAAGAAGATGGGAATGAGCCATTTTAAACGTATTTGCTTTTAGCTCTACTTGTAAAAATAAATGCTACTGTAAACATTTTAACCATTTTCCCTTTGGTATGACGTGAGTGGGTAGAATCACTGTACCGTACCAAGAGAGGCAAGGGTGAGTCCCCTCGTCCAGGATCATCACTGACCTGTCCTTCAGTTCCTGGTGCAAAAGAGACTAATACGTCCAAGACACTAACAAGCTTGCATTTGTCTGTGATGGGAACCACAAAAGAACCTAAGACAATTGGAGATACCCTATGCTAACAGTAAATTTCAACACGTATAATAAATATATAAAATATATAAAATAATTCATATTAGAGCAACAAGATTTTCCCTTTAAAGAGACTATAAGAACATGAATAATTTAATGCCCCCCCAAATCCATTACTTTCATACACTGTAGCAAAATAAATATTTTACAAACAATGAACTTCCACCTCTTTGCCTTTGAATTCCTTTTCATCTCCAGTTCTAAACTGTGTTAAGTGTTGCTTCTTTTCTTGCTGAATTAATACCGTGCTGAAATGCCAGAAAGTATCAGCACAAATAAAATGATCTGTTCACAATGTGCTTCCCCTTTAAACTGACTTAATTAAGTATGTAAATTAAATGATTTGTCTTGAAAGTTTCTGAATATGCATTTTAAAAAAATCCAACATACAGCAGAAGTCTATTTAGGGTCATAAAGTTGGATTCAAAATCCATATTCCCATAAAAGACACCATGACCAAATAAATTGCCGTGTGCAACAACTAATTCAGAGAACGAGATCTGTTTAATTAGTCCATTAAACCAATGTATACAGTTGTGAAATGTGTGTCATTAGAAGACTTCATCTTTAATCTATTCTGAACCGGTTTTCAATCTTTTCCACAAGGTATCAGCAGGTCTTTAAGATCAAGTATTGTTAGCAAATGTTCTTCTGATACAACCCATCTGTTAGGTGTTAGTGCTGATCTTTTCTCAACATTCATAAAACAGTCTCTTCTCTATTGTAGATTATAAATATCAGCAACTGTGCAGACACAGCTTTGCTTGGATCTGCCAAGACCCTCATTCCTGTCAAAATGTTGAGCATTAATTTCCAGTAAAACCAAAGGAATCCAAAATGGGTTTAAACTCTAAGGACTTGGAAGGTTCTCAAGTGTTTTGTGTTTTTCTAACGTTAAAAGTATAATCAGCAGATCACTTGCTATATAATAGGTCACAAATCTAGTTCTGTACACATTTCATTGACAAAAACATAAAATTTTATAATTAATATATTTTGATGATGCTCACTTCATCGAAAAGGAAAAAGTGGCTTGGATACAAAGCTGCCTATTTACATTTTAGTCCTTTGTAGTCTTTAAACACTACAGAGAGTTAACCTAGACATAAACAGCAGTTATGCATTGAAAGATGAAGCTAAAATAGCCATAAAAAGGACAAAGGAGGAGGAAGCACGTTTTTCTACATCTGAGGCAAAGCAAACAATTGAAACAGTAATTATAGCCTTCTTCTTTAAAGGAGACTTTAGACCAATTGTCCTGAGGCCACTGAAGGAAGAATAAGATTTAGTTACAGTGGCCATTTGATACTGCAATTTATTGCTTGATGTATTTTCCTTGAAACAAGATATTTGAGAGAGCCAGTTGCTTGGTGTTAAAAGCTTAATTTTCAAAGCAAATTTGAAGAATGATTCCAGATTTTGACATGGCCAGTCTTCTTATTACTGCTCACATATTTTCCTTTGGCTGTGAAAACAATTCCAGATTCTCCTTTCATTTTGACCATAGCAAATGAATAATGTGTCCAAGCAAGTGATACAGTTAAAAAAAAAAAAAAAAAAATCAAGGTCAGGCAATTCCGCCCCTTTATTCTTTACTTATAACCTATATTAGCATTGAATTGTTATTAAATTACATACTGAAATAAGCTTATTTAAAAGCAATTGTTAAATTTAAAACAAAATGCTGTACTTAGAATATTTCCCATCGTTATTTTTTTCAAAAAATAACTAGGAATGCCACAGACATACTTTAAAAAGCATATTTGATTTATGTAATGAATGGACAAAATGTCAAAACCAATTCAACGTCTATGCATACGTATACACACACTCACACGCATATTTTTGAAGACTCAGTACATATACAAGAGTCCAAAACCTTCTTTGGGAATCTAAGCTACTACAAATATATTCGTTAGTTTATGGTTGAGATTTTTCAAACACACAGTACTGATTTGATTTTAAACATATTGAAATAAATTGTCAGAGTGAAGTGATCTGATGCGGGCAAGTCTAACCTGCTGCTTGCCCTCAAGTCAGGGAGAGCTGACAGTGCTTTCAACCTTTGGCAGAAAGGCTTGGCACTGCACAGGATTCAATTTTTCAGCTGCTTGCGAGCTACAGAGTTGTGAATACTCAAATACGCACTGAGGGATAAAACCCTTTTTGAAACGACAGCCCCCTTCGCTAAATGTTCAATCTACAGTAGCCAATCCCAGCTCCCAGGAGCAGACAAAACAGACAAGGCGTTGTTAATAGGATGTGCAAGCAGAAGGAATATGATGGTCAATATATATCGAGTGAGCTATGTGTGTTCCTTCCCTACAGCTGGAAGGGGGGAGTTGCAAGGAAGCTCTTAGCAAAATAGAAGAAATGAAGATGTAAGAAAGGACATAATCAGAAGGGCAAATTAAACAAAAAGAAAGTAAGGAAACATACAAGAGATGGAAAAAGAACAAAGTAAAACAGCAATGAAGTTCATATTAGAATAAAAAAGGTCTTAAGAGGGGATGGATGAAAGGGAGTGTGCTGAACGCACAGCTGTGGATCAGATAGGCTGGAATATAAAATGGTGGGAATGGGGAGACCAGGAACGTATCCAGCGTCTGAGAGCTTCACATGCAACTGGTCTTACAGGCTCCTGCCAAGTCAATCTCTCTTCCGAGCCTGTTTCATCTCTGCAGCATTCTTCTTTCCTAAACCCACATCACAGGGAGCAAAGCAGCATGCAGAGCTTCCTACTCCCTCTTCCCCTCCTGCGTTCCCTGCTCTAACTGGTCCCACGCAGCATCTGCATGACTTCCAATCCACACCTGATAGCCTAGGCCAGTATCAGCAAACACGTAAGCTCCAATTCTGCATTTTTTTCATCCATCTATCTCTGTTCTCCTACCACAGCTGGGGGAAATACAAACATCTCTGTACAGTGCAGCTGCTGGAGGAACAGATGGGAAATTAAAAAATCGATGACTCAAAGGCTAGCTCCCTAAACATCTCACCATTCAAAATGTACCTAAATTATTTTGCTTAGTTTTTGTTATCTGTATGCTGAGATTAAACTTCCAATCTGTTCACACACGGTCCTTTGAGATATGATGACGAAAAGTCCTTTAGCAATACTAAATATTAGTACCATTAGTGCCCCGCTACGGTTGAGAGCATAGGTGTTAGGTAATAAATGGTTAAGTGCGGTTCCCATTCCACCCTAAGGTTTCAAATCCTGGAATGGCAAAAGCCCTGAAAAATTGAGAGAAATGCCAACGCTGCTCATTCAAATAATGAAGAGTTAAGTATTACTGATCTCAGCCCAATTTCCAATAGATGGCTCCTCAGAATGTGCATCTGCTCTTGATTTTCCATATCAGTACTAATAGTAAATGCCTTGAATATATCAGATGAAGACATTAAATAAATTAAAAACTAATTTTCCCATCAAAAGTAATTAGCACTTTTTTTGCTTTCTTGCCAGGTACCTCTCTCATTACTGGTTAATCTCTTTGGCACATACACTGGAGAGTGTGAAGAACTTTATACTTTCCACTGTCCAACAAGACAGATTTATTGTAGGACCACTAGCTATAGCATTTTATATACTTTTTGTGGGGGAAAAAAAAAATCAACCAAAATAAATATGTAAAATCATCACTTAGCTGATCACAAGAAATTCCAACATTACTATTCTTGGCAGAATCACCGCTATCCAAAAGGAAGAAATTAGAAATACATCACTGACACTCATACAAAAAAAAAAAAAAAAAAAAAAAAAAAAAGTGGAAATAAATTTGCAAAGTGATGCTTTAACATGGCCCTCAGGGTCTTCACATGATGCTCTGCACGACGCTCTGCCCAATTGCAGAGAAGAGTGAAGAAACTTAAAAGGCACCCAAATGCAATTCCAGCCTGCCACAGCTCCGTCTGTGACAGCAATAATTTGTGTCAATGGCTTCAGAATTACTGTCGCTGAGATCTACTTTATTATGTTCCACCCCTCCTTCAGCAGACTTCAGCGCTACAGAGCAGAAGAGGAGCTAGCTCGGAAGCTATAACTCACTAACTACAAAGTGAAGTCCTCATCTTGATAAGAACAACAAAAAACATCTAGTTACCACTTTCGGTCAGAATGCTGCCACTTTATGCCACTTAAACAGAAAAAAAAAAAAAAAAAAAGAGTAAAAGAATATTTTGATATAGCTAAGATTCAGTCAACCCAATAGCCTTAAGACGAAAAAGGCAGGTAATGCATCGTAAATGATCCAGTTCATATTTCCAATAACTGAATCATACAGAGCTTTTTGTGTCTCAGGTATTATTCCAGCTTTAACCAATTTGTCTCTCAGCTTCTACAGCTTGTTTTTTTTTGTTGGTGGTGTTGGTGTTCATGTTTTTGTGTGTGTGCTTTTCTTTTTTTAAACTTCATCCATCCATCCAAACCAACTATGTCACAGGCTGATAACAAGCTAGTTATAAACATTTGTTTACTCTTACCTCCTTCCTCTACACTTAATTTATATTACATTTCAGAAGCTTTTAATTAGCAAACATCTACTGATAACAGGAAGGAAATACTTTAAAAGTGCAAAAACAAACGTGCAGATAGGAATCAAGTTAAAATAAGAAGAACACGTGAAAATGTTTTTCATTCTAACTCACAGCTGGGAAACATAGCAGAGACTTCCTTGTATCACTGACTACAATTTCTGCTTGACAGAAATGAGAACAACACACAGATAAAATCTTTTTTCTACCAGACAAACCTTTGTTTCACATATGAGAAAACATTAATATTGTAAATTAATTAGTTTGTTAAAAGGTTTTACCAAATAGCTTTAGCATCATTCAAAATATTCACTAAAAATGACAGTGACAAGGTTTTGCCACGGGAGTTTTTTGCTAGCACTATTTTTCTATTTTTGTATGGCATACCTTCCATGAAAGAAATCCCAGAAGACCATTGGTGCACAGATGAGAGCAAGGGGAAAGGAGCAAATCTTCTCTTGGGTTGCAGCAAGACAGAATTATACCTCACATGTGGCAGGGTGGGGAAGCTCATCTACATGCAGTTTCAAAGAGCTGTTACTTCTACCCAAGTGCCCCCAGGAACCCACTTCTTACCCTTACTGTGAGCAGAGCTGGTCCAGACCCCAGCACAGCCTCCTGAAAGAAATCCAAAGCTCTTGGCTCTCACACCTGCTTTCATGATAGTGGTCTTGCCCTTTTTCAGATATATTTATGACCTTCGTAAATTAAAGAAAAGGTTAAGACTACACTGCCCCTAATAATGGGCTTTAATAATTAATCTTCAGAACGGATTATTATAAAAATCAGTATTAGTTCCACAACACAATAAATCAAACACTATTAAAACAGAAAATAGACAAATCACTGGAAAACTGGCCACCAGTACATGTGAGAATCTCTCTGACCTCTCCAGACATATTTTTCTGTCCTTTCCTCTCTCCTCCCTGCACTCTTTCCTGTTTTCTAACACGGCTTTTACTTGTCTGAGCCTGACAAGCTCCTGGCTCTCAGCTGACCTCCCGCAATGAAATTTCCAGAATAAAGCAGTCGCATGAAACCAAAATGGTACATCTAAAATCTAGCTTGAAAACCTAGCTTAAAAGTTATTCTCATCATGAGCCATTTTATTTATCTCACATTGCTTTGGTTCCCTTCCTGGGAGTACTAATTGCATGAGGGTTGTGTGTCATTTACTTTCATACCATTCACTTTCTCCTCATTTTCAAGAAAAATTCTGAGCGCACACTGTTCTACAATGGCACAACAACATTCAATTCAAGCCTTAACAGTAGATTTGCTTTTATCACTTGAAGCACGCTTTGCCATTTCTCTGGAGTCAGAGGGAAGCCTGACTTATTGCATAGCCTAAATCATACTACTAGCAAGCCTGGTACATCAATTCCCACTTACTTATAAAGGTCAATTACTGCAACAAAAATGTAAGGTGATGCACAATGTGTAGCAAAATGTGAAGTAAATGTTAGGTGAAACGATGTGAACTTTCAGATTGCTTTGCATAATTTGTCATTATTCTTTGTGTGCCCAACCAATGGTTAATTAAACCCACGCAGCCAACAGTAAGCATGTTGCTGGAGACAGATATCCCTCATTGTCAAGAGTGAAGTTGTTATAAACATTTTGTGTACATAGATTTTTATTTTATTTAGAAACTCTCAGATTTATTTACAGAAAACAGGGAGACTTCTTTTCTGTTCACATCCATACAACAAGCCAATACCAGACTGTCAAAACCTACAGTTGTGAAGTGATATAACCAAAACGATTAAGGGGCTACTGTGCATTGCCCACAAGAACATAACTTCATCTCCAGCCTATTATTCTTTCTTCTCTCTCCATGTGGAAAATTAATAGAAAGTCTGATGCTAAAAGTTAGTTCAAACCAATTCTAGCTGATTTTTTATTTCACTTTCAGCTAGAAAAAAGAAAAAAAAATGTAAATGGGAAGACAGATCTAATGTCAGCAAACACAGACTGGAACATATATTTAAACTAAATCGAGGCTTCCTTACATTAGCCAGCTTTACGTTTGAATTGAATACTTTACAATGCAAGGTTTTGCCCCTCAGAAATGCTTACCGCCTTGCTTGGGTAACTGAATCCCAGCTCTTCCAGATATGTAGGACTGCAGAAATTATCCTTGGCTTTTCTGATTTAATCCAGATAGTTTACACATAATTTATGTACACCACCTATCTGAGGATCTGCTCTTTATCAAAATGAGTATTTTCACTTAGAAAATACAAACCAAATTTGGCTGTATTAGTTTCCTCAAACCTTTGTTCAAAAGACAGGCAAATCAACAAATTTGCCAAGCATCAGGCATCTAAAAAAATAGTTTTATGCAGAATGCACAACATGCCCCCAACAAATGCATAGTCTCCATTTTCCTGTGACATATTATATTCCCCTGTGAATGACACAGGTTGTATAGGAATAAATACATATTCCTGAAGCATCTCTCTCAAAATCAAACCAAGGGAAGAACGCTAGTGTCCTGGATTAATTGTTCTGTGGTTTTGTTTTTTCTCCTACCGCAGTTGTAAAAGGGGAAGAGAGGAATTCCCCATCCTGTTTATACTTCAATAAACAAACAAACAAACAAAAGCTCTAAATACAGGAAAAAGATGGGTCCTATCTACTTTTCCAATGAAAACATTTATACACAAGTCTGGTGGTAGCTTTGCAGGTAGTAGTCCTCAAACAAGTAGCTACAAAAGACAGAAGGATTTAAAATGGGGAACTGCACAATTCAGCAAGAGGTTCAAGCACAGTATCCCAGGAAAGCTGACGAACCACTGCTGTGGGAGTAGCATTCCTCTTCATGTAGGAGCCACCTGAGACAGAAACTCTGTGCAGACTTGCTGATTTCCCCTAGACTCAACGAGGTAAGAGGCAGCAGCCAACATGAAGGAAACCAGTTCTGACTAGCACTCCCAACTCGTAACATTGACCAGTCCGAGGGGTTTTGAACCAGCTGACATGTTATGGCCACGAGTAACTCCAAGGCAATGTTTGTATTTTTCAGCTCAGGATTCATATTTTCAGGATGTGCTGGAAACTGATAAAACCCATGCAGAAAAGGACCACACAATTGATGTCTTGGTCATATCCATCTGTAGGATAAGGTACCCTCCTTACAGACCAGTTTGAGAAATCTGCTCTCTCTGGCATGAGAAGCCGTACCTTTTCAAATGCAAGGTGAGATTTTCATGTCATTTCACACCAGATGTCATAGTTTTAAAACACATCCTCATCTACCGTTGCTCTTAGGGACCAAATTGCAAATGAAAACACTGTTCAGATCGAAAACATCTGTAAAGCTAGAAGCAAGCCACATACCCATAATCTTGTCAAACACAAACATACCAGTTTCACAAACGCTAAGAACAGCAAGGGGTAGGGAGGAAGCCTATTTTTAAAAACAACCAAATACATGGTCCCAGCTTCCCAGGGAAGACACCCTTCAGGTAGAAGAACTATATTCAAAACAGAAGCCCCTGTTCAACCCATCAGTGGTGATGTCTGTTACCAGCTGTGCGTGCTGAGCTTCTGACACTTTCTCCTTTGACTGCTGAGCAAAGAATGGAGGTAAAGAACTTCTGTGAAAGATTTCTCAAGAAAAATACATGAAAGTAACTTTCTAAATGAAAATGGATGCAGACAGCAACAAAGGAATCTGATCTACAAGGCAGTGAATGCCCTCACCTCATGTCATATTAGCAACAGTCAGAGAAATCCAATAACTTACCAAACTGGACCAAAGAATGACACGGAACAGATCAGTATCATGTATTTTTCATTAACAAAACACCACCAAAAAAAAAACAAAAAAACAAAAAAAACACTGATTATCACATCACTGGATACATACAAGCAGGAGCAACAAAATAGTCTTCCCAACCCTTTATCATGTCAGAATGCACTAAGTTTACAGCTTTACACTTAGTACTGCATGAACTCTAACTAAGGAGATCATTTTGCATTGAGCATCTGTGTGTAGGAACATACATTTCTCATGCAATGCACATGGTTCGTTTACCTCTGAAAATAAATACATATCTATGGACCTTAAATAGAAACTACCTAAATGCATCGCATAGTTAGATAAAATTGCCATTTCTATTCTTTCACAAGCAATGCAATATAAAAGGATAGAGCCAGGGTTAAGACCCTCATTTACACTAATCAGAATAAATGTCAACATGAGAGCCAGCAGAGGAAGGTATGCCAAAAATAATAGAAAAATAGTTAAGACATAACCAATCGAGCTAGTTACAAACCAGGATATTGATTTGTCCCAAGATGCAGCACAAAATACTAGAAGGAAAAAAGAACAACTGAATTTCTATTTATTTAAAGGATCCTAACAGAAACACTGTCCCTGTGATTCCTGCAAACAAACAATTTTGAAATAAGTTCTTTGCATTTCTTTTAAAGAGCTATCTGTGCTAAGCTGGTGCATTTCTGAAAAGTGAAATATGTTCAGTCAGCATATAATGGACAAATTATCCAACGGGAACAGGTTCTTCATGCCCACCTCCTCTTGGGAGTTGAGGCAGGGGTGCTCCAATTTTAAGAGCAGCAATCCACTTATCTGTAGAGACAGGGATTAGCTGATGATGCTGGGAAAGTCACATATGAAACTGAGAGCTGAATTTAGATGACAAGCTCACATAAAAATTGTGGCTAGTAGATGCTACTTCCAAACGCAGCAATAAAGCCTTCGTAAAGAATAATTGTTTGTCTTAAACATTCAGAGATATGAAGACACTGTCACGTCTGGAAACCTGGTGAAACTATGGTTGCCAGAAAGGCAAGAGCGTTATGGGAACTGAAAAGGGAAGCATCACTCAGCTCAAACTGGTCAAAACTTTGTTTGGCATAAAACTTTGGACTGGTGAAAGAGTGTGAGCCCTAGGCTGAGCCTCAGGGCTGGGCCCACTCACTAGCAACGCTGTGTCCCTTGCTCAGGTGCCAACCTTCGCTAAAATCATCCTTGGTGTCTGGACACCAGCACAGACACGAGCCAGCTGTCAAAAACATTATGGACTGCATAATGTGTTTTTTTCTCTCTAAGAAAAACAAATGAAACACTAATAGGTGGTTATAAAGCAAATGAGGATGATTCTATAATAATTACAGAGTCTGATCAACACACAATGTTTTTTTCCCCAAAGTCAGAAGTATCGACAAACCAATGGCCTGTGTACATGACCACATCAGCTGTCGGTAATCAGTATAATCAGTAATCAGATCCAGAATGCCTTTGTGCATTTAATCATTTCCTTTAAATATGCAGCACTCAGTATTTACTATGATGACACAAACCCAGACCGTAAAATGACCTGCTATAGTCTCATTAGTCATTTCCATCTTTTGCTCAAAAATGCAGCGAGAATGCATCTGCACACAGACCGAAGCAGACTGCTTTTAAGTTAACTGCCTAAAATCATTTTGAAGTCTTTTCCACTCTTTTCATGGCTATCAGCAGTCTTGCCATTCTCTAACAAAATTAACCTTGATCTAAGGCATTTGTTGTTCCTGAGACTGACTTACTGAACATTACTATCATACAAAGAGGTATAAAAAACATTGCATTGGTTCTGCTAATGGTAAACTTATGCTTGCGATACATTTCCTCTCTCTCTCTCTAATACCAGAATAAAGTTGAATTAAATGAGGCAAGACACATGAAGCCTCTAACCTATTTCTGCAAGCTGTACTAAGGCATTCAATTCTTTAAACCCAAAAGATATTTTGCATTGACTTTGATTTCAAATCTATGACAAATTTCTGAAACAGACCATTACATCTGGTTGGAAATCTCCTCTATTTGGGAGCGGTCAATTGCGCGATCAATACCTCAATTTGCAAACCTGAAAAGCTATCTAGCAGTTTTCCATTTTCTTTAGAAGTTGTGCCTAGCAGTAGTGTGGTTTCACAGAACAGCAAAAACCTGCCTTTGAAATTCTCGTGACTTATAATTGTTTTGACCTACTAAGAAAAGTTTCAGACATGCATCTACACTCACATGATTTCCTTTGTTTACTACAAAGTTGGTAGACTTGAAATGAGACCCATGCTGCTTTGTAACTTGAAGGCCAACTTGAGTCTACCAGTCTTCAGCAGAACTAGAAAGGGTTCGCAAAGATGCCATCATCAGAGGAAAGCAATAAATGTAATTCAGAACGACCAAATATTTCTTGAAGGGGGAAAAGGACCAAGTACAGCTTCAGTGAAGTGCTACAAATTACACAATCATCATCAAGCACTTAAAGTGGGAAATGCGAGAATAAAGGCTTTTAGGTGGTCTAATGCTGATCATCCACCAACACCTCTAATGACTTTTGGCAATTACCGAGATTTCATATATGAACAAACACCTTTTTCTAAACTGCTGAGCACATACAAATGTGAATTAACCATTTAGCGAGACAAGCAATTAAGACAAATTAGAAAACAGTTTCATGTGCTTTCTGCATCACAAATACCTTATAAATGCCTTTCAGTGACCCAAAAAGTGAACAATAAGGACTATGTTAAAGGCTACTGTCAGAGAGACAAAGAGCAAAGACATGCAAGCTTTGTCTACACTCATCCAGAGAAACTCAGCAAATTGCTCTGTCATGCATCTTGTACCCTCCCCAGCAATCATGTGAACCTTTGCCCTTTTGCCCTGACAGATTAAATCGAAGCATGAAGGAGTGGGATCTTAGCCAAAGAATATTACATTTTAAAAGCTGACCCAAGCTCTTTTTATTTGCCCTTTCGTTTTGATCTCATGATGATTTTTAAGTATTTTTCTCAGATATTGAGTTCATCAATCTCTAACCCTCTCCTGATGTATTTCTGCATTTCTTCCATTTCAGAGAAGGGGAAGGTGTTTTGCACTTTATAGATCAACTTCAGTAAAAGGGCCTCTTTGATACAAAAGATCTAGAATACTTAGTCACAAAGGAAATTCGTCATTTGGATTTTATTTTTTTACCTCACTTAAATTATGAATATTTTCATGCACTAAAACTTGAAATAGTAGAAGAATTGTCACTAGCAGAAATGCTAATTTTGTACCAGCATATAATTTACCACCAGTGACAGGAACTGCGCAAGCATCCCTGTCGCCCACCCAGCCACCACCACCCTTCCTCCAACAGCTGCAGTAAGCACCTCGTAACTACTCTGTAATTGGGTGTTCGGCTTTTCTTAAACCTCTAATGCTGACAGAAAGAGTAATGGCATTTGACACCGTGAGTGAATAACAGCATAAACTATCATACCATTTTATTTGAAATTAAAGTTCTCTAGTCTGCTACAGTTTCTTTTTAAACGTGCCTCAGGCATAAGGCTTTCAGTCCTAAAAACCATGGGCGCAATCTGCATGGATCAGGACTTGAGAGACGAAGCTCTGGATCTTCTAGCTCATTGAGTCCCACATTTTTGAAAGGCTTAAGCACCTGACAGAGTTTAAAACAAACTGGTTGCCTTAGTCTAGCTTTGAAAAGTATGTATCACCCCAGCTGTTACTAATAGGAACAAAAGCTCATGAACTACCTTCATACTTTCAACAACAGGCTTCTAAGTTAGGACTGGAGACTGTAACACCATTATACGAACTATAAAAACACGTGTTTGGGCAATTTTACCAGTGGAAACATGTTCGATTCACGTAAAAGCAAAAGAAAAGGCCATTTCAGAGAACAGCATTATAACATAAAAAAGTCAATTTATAAAGCAGTAGAACCAGACCAATCCCACAAACACACTCCCCACTAAGTACACAGATAGAATTTATGTAATTCTGGTGACTAAGAAGCTAATGTCTCTTCTTTGTACACGGTGATCTAATATTACACATAATCAGTCAAATCTTCCTGACAATGCGGTAGAAAAAGCACATATTTGTACACAAACGATCAATATGTAGAGACTGCTTAATTTCTCATTCTCTTTAGATGGGCCATCCTGGAAATTAGTCATCTTTAAAAGTAATATTGCCAGGGAAAAATTAGTTTTGCAGTGTGCAGATTGTTGTGATGGATACAGAATATTCAAGTCCACCAGACACACTATGCTTTCTTTTTTTTAATTAGGAAACTCAAATTTTCTCTTCCACTTTTCACAGATAACAGTATAGAAAGGTGGTAAAGTAATATTCCAGATAACACACAGGTTAAATCTGTTCCTGAGAAAATAACATTCATTCAGACTGTTGAAAGTGCTACTTATATGTATTTTATGACCAAATCTGTCTTAATTCAAATATTTTATGAAAACTGTAAGACATTACTCAGCTGTTAATTTGCCATTGTTTGTTGATTTAAAGGCTGAGAAAATTCACAACAGATACTGGCAGCTTCCAGCAAACGCAGTGAAGGCAATGTTTCTACTTACTACAAATATGAAGCTGAAACACCAGAAAGGAAACATAAAAACTCAAGGCAGGAAGGGAAAGAGAGAGGGAAGAATATTAATACAGACAAAAAGCAAAACATCAAAGTTTTCAGGCTTGTGCTTTTTGACATAGGTTTATCTTTGGCACATCAATTTTAATGCATAAGGAAAAAAAGTTAGTAGAACCTCTTTCTGCTACTAGGTAATCAACTTCGGAGCACACCAGCCTGTCATTGACAGGACCCAAGAGAAAGGGATTTTAGAGGAGGGTTTAAATGGGTTTGACTTCTGCAGTTCCAGCCATAACAAGGCACCCATCTTTCTGAATGCAAATACAAAATTGTTACAACCTAATAATCCCAATATATGGCTAGAAAAAGTAATTTCTCTCTTATTTGAAGAGAACTGATGGTATTAAAGAACCTCCCAAAAGGATTTTAAATACAAGTGGTTATCTATTAACTGACAATGAAGTTATTAGCAAAGTTATAGTCTCTATTATCAGAACATCTGTGATTATTATGCATGTGTTAGCCCTTAATACTTAGATACTAAGGACTATGCAAAATGACTTTGATATTCACTGAAATAAAATAACTTAAATTCCACAAAAAAGTATATGTACTTCGAAACTAAAGCTGTTAACTATGTGTATATTTAAAATGATGACTGAGACATCAACCACTTCAACTGTGTGTAGTGGACATTTTTAAGAAGAGACTCAGGAAGTATTTCTTTGGTCCTACATACTGCTAAAGTGAATAAGGTAGTGTACTTCTGGTCTCAAATACCAATTCTGATTATCTGATGTTTTAAAGCTTAGCCTTCAGAACATTTATACAGAATAAAATATTTAGCTGGTATTCTACAAAAACAGATTTGGTAGGCATCCAGGTGTTTTATTCTATTTCACTAGAAAAGCATCCTAAGGATGCGTGTGGCTGTAGAGATGTTCTAGAAGCAGCATTCAAAGACTACACTTTCAGTGCTTAATGCAGTTCAGGCAATGTCTGAATTTCTTTATCTGACAGCAATAAAGCTTAATTATATAATCTGACAGTTCCTATGCTTGGATGCACAGAGTGGTAGAGAATCTGGAAAAAGTGAAGCATACCTCAGAAACTGTGGGTCTTCTACCAAAAGAAAAAAAAAAAAAAAAAGAAAAAAAAGATACCCTTGATATACTGATATATATAGATATTTGCACAGACAGAATTCACAGAAATTAAGATCACACCTCAGACAAGAAGCCCATCACATCCTGCTCTCTGATGCTACTTAGATATCCATGATACCCATGCCAAGTTTTTACCTATTCCATATTTTTTTGGCTGTTCAGTATTTAATTGCTATGTAGCTGAGATATCTTCCTATTAAAACCCCCTTCCTACAAGTTTAAGCGATTTCATCTCATATAGCCACCAGACACGGAAAACAATCGATCATTATTCTCTTTCAGACTAAACAAATCCAAACCTATTAACCTTTTCACAAAGATCACATTTTAAGTATGTTTTTGACACGATTCTCTGGACTCTGCTCTCTAAAAATGTCGGTTGCGATGAGAGGCAACCTGAGAAATAAGTGGTATTAAAAGGCATCTTGCATCCTTTTTCTAGCATGAGAAAGGAATTTCGTTTTAATCAATCAGATTTATATGTCTTTAAGTCTTCACCAAATCCTTTCTACCTGCAATATGAGTGAAGATTCTTAGATATTAGACTACAGGAAAACCTTCAAAGGCCTATTAGGGTTTAATTTGATGCTCGTAGGTGGTGATATTTCTTATTTTTAAATGGTATCTAAATATAGTTATAATCTGGTTGCCCAAAACTACGTGGTCATTTCAAAATTCTCTCTACATGTGACACACAGACAACCAATGCTGAGTACAAAGTAGTTCTTTCCTACCGTATCACCAAATCTTAGGATGGTTCATGTTGGAAGGGACCTGTGCAGGTCATCTGGTCCAACCCCTCCACACTCAAGCAGGGCCACCTAGAGCTTTGCCCAGCCTATGTCCAGCTGATTTTGAGCATCTGCAGCAATGGAGACTCCATTACCTGTCCGGGCAACTTGTGCTCAGTAACCTGCACAGGGAAGTAGGGTTTCCTGATGTTCAGGCAGAACCTCTTGTGTTCCAGTTTGTGTCCATTACCTGCTTTCCTGCCACTGGGCAATGCTGAAAAGAGCCTTGCTCTTTGCATCCTCCCTTCACGCATTTACAGACGTTGGTGATATCCCCGTGAGCCTTCTCTTTGCCCTTCCCCAGGCTGAGCAGCTCCAGACCTCCCAGCATCTCCTCAGACTCTCCCCAGTAGCTCCATTGCATGGTGGAGACTGGATCCAGACACAGTACTGCAAGGTATATACACTGTATATCATTTCTAAGCAGAGGCATGAACTAGACTGCACTGCACCAATTCCCTTTTCTTCTTTTTTCAAATCTCTGCATGATATTTTGACAGCATAGGTGAAGTTCTAAAATGACGAGCATTTTATACACTACACCCTACTTGATACATTTGGCAAGGGCAGAAAAAACTTCTTAATTGCCACTGAGAGACCAAAGGCAATCGCTGCAAAGGGTCTCTAAAATCTAAAGATGACACACAGAAACATATTTCAAATGCTTCCTTCTGTTAGGATTATGAAGCTAATCTAAATATGTTACTCACTGATTATGTCTAGGCCATTTTATTGGAGTTGAAATCTAAGAGAGTATTTCTTCTAATTTTCAACATAAAATGCAAGCGTAGAAAATAAAAGTGAGGCTGATAAGCATTTGGTTGAGTGAACAGGCTCTTTAGCTATCAAACCCCAACCCATAGAAGTGCAAAAAGGAAGAGGGATAGAAACATGAAACAATAATTCTGGAATCACAGTTTTGGATGATAATGTAAACAGATAGCCATCAAAACTGACACTGATGAGGTACTCAAATGCAGAAGAGCGATGCAATCTCTTTTCAGTTCTGTAACTTGTAATGCAAAGAAGGATGAAATGCATCAGTTCAAAAAAAAAATAAAAAAAGAAAGACTGAAATCTTTTTCAAGATCCAGATTTTAGCTGATAACTTCACCAGACTTTAAATTTTACACTTTAAGAATTAAAAATAAATAACTAACTAAATAAAAGAAGAAGAAGATTCAGCCAAGAAAATTCAATACTTTCAAGAACATGTCTGGACTATTTAATCTAAGGACTGAATCAAAACTGCTTCAGGGCAGGGGAGGGAAACTAGACAGAAACAAGAACTTGGTAGTACGTCCAACTGGGAGGATGGGAAAATAACCTGGGCCAAAAGAGCTATGAACTGGAGACAAGTTTATGACCAGGAAAGCCTGTGTACTGATTTGCAAATTTCTGTGCCATGTTTAAGTTATTTTATTCCCAGTTCTCAGTTTATTTTACACACATGCAACACATAGTGAGAACTCACCTTTACAATGAAATCTGAAGTCCTGAGAATTAAATTGTCCCCATCCCTGAGTTAACAAATATCAATGAACTGTTGTGAAATTGTTTGTTTGTTTGTTTCATTTTTATGCGCAAAAGACAGCAGAGAATTAAACATCCTCATGTTTACAGTATGAAATGTTACACTGCATAAAACCTGATGCCAGAAATAATGGAGGCAGTACAGGCTTGGCCAGGCCAGAATTAGAGTCTGAATGCATGGAAGGTATAGCAGTAATTATGTTTTTATAAAACAAAGCATTCATTTCATTTCAGTTAAACCACAGAAATGGTGTGTGTTTACTTTATCTACCCTAAAGTCTCATTTCCTTTTCAATTATTATATGTACGAGACAGGAACTTCAAATAAAAAACTTGGGGCGCATTAATGGAACAGAGAATGAGTTGGTCTTTGTTGTGTACAGACTTCTGGAAGAGACTCATGCATGTGCCAAAGAAAATCAGATGAGCATCAGCGCTCTCTTTACCTTTTAGAATTTAAAATTATTCTGACACAGATCACCATAAATAGCGCGAAGAGTTATACGCTAAGATAAGAGAATAGATGCAGAGCTCTAACATGGATAAAATAAAACCCACAGTTCCAAAGGATCCAAAGGATATTTTTATTTTTGCAGGTCAAGAGTTGTGGTGGAGTTAAGCTGAGTAGCAAGGTAAAACCACCACAGAGGCATTTTTTTTTTTCCATTTTAAAAACTGCACATTTCAGATGGGCAAGGAAGAGCTATCTGCCATCTTCTTGACCCTCTGTAGTTGCTAAGAGAAGTTTTCTATGCTATACAAAGGAAGTTACCTGTTTAGGACACAGCCAATGCAGAGAGGATTTGAGCACACATAGGAACTGACTGGCAGAGAATATTTTTGATTTCCTTATAAACATGCTTGTTATTGTGTTTCAGTGTCATTAGAGAGCTATAGATTTCTTAAAATCTACCACGTTTTAATCCGTTGTAGGTCTGCTGCTGTGGGCTTGCCTTCATTGCAACAACATACTCTTGAACAAATGGTTTGTCAACAAAAGGAAAACATTGATCACTTCAACTTATCAGTGATGTTAAAAAGAAGTTTAAAAATTACTTTCTGTAATATATTTCAGGGATCATTTCAGACCTAAGATGCAGATCTTGTGCCCAGAAAGGCCGTATTGTCTCACAGCTTCCTCCCTGAAGGCCTCCCTTTCATTCCAGTATCCCGCAGCAGCCCAGATAACATTCAAGTACCACACATACTTGCTTTCATCTTATTAATGTTTTTCTTCTAGTAAGAATCCCATTTCCTCTCGGGCCATGCAGACATCTACACTTTCCCCTACCCTATCCATGAAGCAGGAGAGGGAAGACATCCCAGCCTCCTCTCTGTCTTGGGGAAATCAGAGCAACAGTATATCCTTTAGTATTTTCTGGTATTCATCTCTGAATTATCCTCGCTTCCTAAATAATGTACTTTGACATATGGACACCACCATATCCATCTGGAAAGAATCTCTTTGTCTTATATTACCACCGGTATTAAGAGGTAGTAGGAGGGATTGTTACAAAATGCAAGTAGAAGAGAACATGATTCTCTTGTCTAAGTGAGGCCCACAGTAGCACAGAGAAGATAACCCACTGAGAAGCAATTTAATTTTGCCCTCAGAGCAGTTTAAAGCAGTCTTTTGACCTCTCAAAGAAACACAGAACTTGGCTTCCAGAGATGGAATAAACAAACAAAAAGCTGCACTGTTCTGAGACTTTCCTCCTTCAAAAATCATGCCCATATGACAGGCTTGTCAATCATTTTGGTGTCCATCTATCACCTTTAAAGTTTTTTTTCTGGAATTGTGTTTTTCATTTTCCTCAAGAGCCAGAAGTTTGCATCTTTAGGTACTTATAATCAACAGTTCTCAAATGCTATTCAAACAGTCAATAATATTTATACGGTAACTCATCTTTTCTAGAACATATAGCTACATCCTCCTGCAACTATTGCAGTTGTTAAAGAAGTGAAAGCATGAAAACTGAACTGAAATCTGCTAAAGTACATATCTTTGTATCTATTTTATTATATCAACATGTACACAAACACAGATAGCATATGTGCATGCCCCTAACATGAAGCAAGCCAGTATCAAGGGATTACCTAAGCCTCAGGTCACTACCACCTTGCAATGGAGAGATTCAGACTCACTGCAGTAATGTTTTTAATTTAAGCCAATTTAATCACCCTCTTCATTGATGTTCATATGAACAAAGAGAACAAACTCAAGCTCATATTTAATATCTGGCCTTCCTTTGGTTTATCAACCCCCATCCTTCTCAGTTTAAGGCTATGTGTTCTTTGCTCCATTTACAGACCCATAAGTTTCAATCTGGTAATATCCAAGCAGGTCTCTGTCACACAATTAAAGATTAATAATTATTTTTCAGTTTCAGATGCCCAAACTGCAAAGGAAAGAGTTTTGGCTGAGCTCACAATCAACTTAAAGTCACAACTTCAAAGGAAGTCAAGTTTTATTAGAGCTAGTAGTCCCAATAATGTGTTTGTGTTTTGTTTGTTTTTTTAAATTAGTGACTTGATGGCAATAAAACATATACGGCCATTATTTCTGTGCATTAAACAATGGTCTTGATCAGAGAGATGCTTCAACTATGTGTGATTAATGTTCAATACAGAAAAACCTATTCCCACTCCATCATTCATGGAAGTGGGGTTACTGCTTTTTAAATGGAACTACTACAAAAGAACTGTTTAAAATAGCCTCAGCATCTGAATTTCTAAAGTAGACTACAAGATTAGCTCAGAAACCACAACTTAATACATTCACTTAACAGCAAAGTGATTCTTTCTTAAGTTTTCTTATCAGAATATGTTATACCTCAAACATAGAAAACTACTTTTTGAGAAACACGCATACAAATCCCATCAGTAAGCAGTAACAGCAGTAAACAGCACCTAGGTATTGCCTGAAAACTCTCCACAATGCTGTCTCTCTCTCTCTCTTTTTTTTTTTTTTTCAGGTTCCAAAGCTGTGGAAAGCAGCTGTCTTCAAGGAGCTTGCAGATCCCCAGCAATGGAAGTTTGACTCTATGAGTAATGCTATGATTGTGAGTGAAGAGGCAGACAGAGGCAGACAGCATAAAAGGTACAGCCAAGAACAATATGTGGCTTGTTGAGTTTTGGAGGGCAGTTATTTTGACCTCCTAGGCTTCATATTCACAGGAGCAACATCTTCCTACAAATGTGCCAGCTAAACCAAGTATTTGTTTAAAGTCCTTCTCGATGAGTTGAACCCTCCCTCCTCATAGACTGGGTGTTTATTATGGCATCTGAGTTTAGAAAGGACAGATATACCCTCAAAATGCAATTAACTTCAGTGCACTTTGGTATTTTTTATTTAGATAGAAGTCCTTCTGGCAAACATTTAAACTTCAGTATTCTCTTTCTGCAAGCACAAGGTCAGAAAATTCTCCAAAAAGCAAACAAATGAAAGGATACAATGCTGAATAAGGTTCTAAAAGACATTCAGAAAGGTGATTTCTATGCACAAATCCTTCTACAATGACTGAAATCTTCATTGTATACTATACGAAGCTACTCCTAGGCATTGCTGTGGTACTGAATACGAATCAAACTATACATTCCAGTATCTCATCTGAGCATGTAATCACTTGACAAATCAATCAGCACTCACTTCACTCAAAAATACAAAGGGACAGATTCACTCCCTAGTTCCAGGGGGATCTGCAATCAGAGACTGAGATGAAAAGAGCCCAGGGCTTCTCCTGTTTCTTTGCTCCGCCTGTTCTGCTTCAGGCAGTTCCAGCAGGAAAGGAACCATACCAACATCACTTGCCAATTAAAAGGCGTCACACCTCTTCCCTCATCTGCCTGTTGAAAAAGCCCAAAAGCCAACATGGGAACAGGAAACGACTGGGGTCAACCTTGGTGCTCTGGCTTCTTGTTGGATACCTTTCCTCTCTCCAGCAGGCATCCCTTGCAGCAGATGAGCCACACGCCCCACGGCCAGCAGGGAAGGGTTGGATTCTCCCCAAGGGAACGTACAGAGCCACAGAAGGAGGACGGAAGCTGCCTACCAAAGGAGACGGAATTTCTCCACAGGCAGTTCTCAGGGAAGAATCTGCCTTATGCATGAAGCTGACACCAGGCAAAACTTACAAAAACGTGCTGGAAAAGAAAGATGAGTACAAAATCCTGCATAATGGGCCGAGAACTTTTTCTCTGGGCTATCCAAAAACCAAGGGAGAAGCCTTCAACCTGGAGGTCAGTGAGAGCTTGCTGCACCACTCAGTGCAGTAGACTGCACATCTAAATCCTGTTAAACCCAAGCGTTTAAGGACTTCCTTCAAAATCTATACATTTCTACACTAAAATGGGAGAAATAGCTTTTATATCCTTAGCAGAACATTTTCAGAGTGCAAAGACTGGCTTATAACAAAACCAAACCAGCCATTACAGTATCTGCAGAGAGTGTGCCATTTTCCTGCATGTTTCAATGTCGGTGTTCAAATCCAAAGCACTCTTGTCCTTCCCAAAGGAATTCTGTAGCAGGTGGTGTTAATAATCCTTGAAACAGGATTCTCTTTGCTGCAACTGCTAAAAGTTAGGGGAAAAGGGATTATGACAAAGACTTCACCTGACCCAGTAATGCCTCTGTCATTTGTCACCTATCATGTCAGTTTTAGAATAAGCAGGTATAACATTTCAATCACAATACTCGAGATTTACTTCTACACCTGCCAAGGTTGAAGGCTAATGTGCTCTCAGACAGCCATTCTTCTACAAGAAAATATATGGAAATTAGAAAGAGCTACATTCTACAAGGAACTGCCAGTTTTCTTGAGGGTTTTTACAAACTCCTTCTCCCCTGTTTAATCTAAAAAAATGAAAAATAAAAAAAAAATGCTGAGGTCGAGGTCAAACCAGACTGTCTCCAGTGAAATATCTCTGTGACAGTTTTCTGAAGTCACCTTATTGAAAGTTACACTGCTTCTTGTCCTAACATGAATGCTTTCTAGTTTTCCTTTATGTTGATTGCTCATGCAGTAAAAAATGTCTGGGGCAGCAATGTCATGTCACATAAAGAAGAGTTGAAAGATATGATACCTTTCTAATATCTAATCCCAAAGTCACAGATACATCAGAGCCATTACTTTGTCATTACAGTCCTATCTTTATAATAAATTAAAGACCTTTGGACCTGTATTATACACTAGAGTTATGTAAGTACATAAGCAAAGCATTTCGCTATTAAATATGTACTTTTCCAAAATGCAATAAAAATAATTTATTTCACATGGGACATCCACCCGACACATTTTAAATACAGCATACAAATTCTTGGATGTTTTCCATAAATATTTGAGGTGTAGATGAAAAAAAAAGATATCAGATATTAAATAATTTTAATTGGAATGTTTAATTCATTTTAAACTACTCAATAAATTTACAGACTTCTTTCATCTTTTAAATGGCAATTTACCACTTTAAAATGCTATCAGAGATAAATCCACACATCTGAAAACTCTGAAAGGCAAAACCAGTGTACTAGCAGCAAATTTAGAAAATCAACGCTTAGAGGTCTAATTTGCTGAATTATTATCATTATTATTATTAAATGTAAAAACAAAATGCTCAAGAGCTGGGTTACATCTGAAAGAGATTTCATCTTCTAGTGACACTGGCTAGAACCAGAATCATGAGCCTAAAATACTCTTTCTTTAATTTGTCAGCTCTGTCAATACTAATTCAACAGAGCTACTGTATGGATTAGGTTTATGCATAAAATTTTACTTTTCAGAAATAGTTATGAAACTCTAGTCTGTGATGGTAACAGTGTCATCACATCACTTGATTTTCTATCAGTTTTTCAATTCAGAGCAGACTATCACAGCTATCTTAGTCATTAAGACCAAATTTTACCCTAGAGGCAATTCGTATTCATATTTTCAGACCATATGTTATTTTCAACTCAACTCAAGTAGGTGCTATGATAACCTGATAACCTATTAGAAAAACAGGGCACTACTCTTTACATATGCATAGGAAAAAAAAAACAGTATACTTTCAGTTTAAGGAAGGGTAAAATGACTAAGAAAATTTCAGCTACACAAATTACACACAATTTTATTCAATTTTTAAATCATTAATCCTTTAACATTTAAGAAAACTGTTAGTTTAAAATATTAAGCTAATGAGGAAATACCATTTGGTACTTTAGTTCTTCATATAAAAAAGCATTAATGTATTTTATAGTTTGTTTTAAGCAGAAAAACTCTGTCTCTGAGCGTGCAAGATCTGGTCCTCAATGAGAACAGTGGAATCTTACTGAACCAAGGGCAGCAGCTTTCTTTAAAGAAAAAAAAAAAAAAAAAAAGAGAGAGAGAAGTTTTCTTCCCTGGTCCAATTTATTCCTGCCCACATTTCCCAATGCTCTCAATCCCACTCAGATTTCCTGTTCTTCCCACTCCCTTTCACACACTTGTAGCCATTCTTTTCCCCTTCCTTTACAATCCATCTCCCTTTGTTCTTCCAGCTCCACTGCTCCTATGAAACCACCTCTCTTCCCACTTCTGTGATTTCCATACTTCTTTTAAACCAAACAAAAACCACAGAGAGAGGTTCCCAAAGAGGTTCCTTCTTAGAGGGAAAAGAAAAAAGAAAAAAAAAATACAAAAAAAGGATAAAGAGAAAAAAGGAAAACAATCTGCAAACAAAATCTCAGGGAAAACAATGAATAACTGTGCAACCGTAGAGAACTGTTGTTTGCCACATCATACTCTGTTATCTTTTGTCATTTTATTTATTTAGACTATAAGCCAAACAAGTTAAGATCAGAGATTTAATTCAGTAGGTCACTTATTTGATTTCAGGATGCAAAGATGACTGGCTGGTGAAGTATTGGTGGTTTAAGCAACTATTGGAAAAAAAAAAAAAAAAAAAAAAAAAAAAAAAAAAAAAAAAAAAAAAAGAGTCAGAATTAAGCTTCCATCAAGGAGATGCAGGATTCTTCCTAAACTCATCATCTTAGCAGCATCCCAGCTGCATCAGCAGGATGACTTACATCTTGCAATACAACCAGTAGCAATCTGGAGGGCTCTGCAGTGTCTGGTTGCCATGTAACTATCATCTACATCCAAAGATACGTTCATGTCTGGAATAAGAACTAAGCTCTTTCTGTGTAACTGACTTAAACTAGTGTGTGACTTCCCCTTTTTCCTCTCCCCTCTGACTTGTCTACTTCTTTTCTCCAGGCGCTTACATTAAGTGCCTATATATCACAGAACGATTGCCAAGGAAAGCAAAAGTTAGATTATAATCAACACAGAGCGCGAGCCTCAGTCCTTACACTCCTCATACAGCTGATGTCAAAACAATAACTGCTCCATATGCCTTTAGATTCGCTCAGCCTCACGCACCCTTGTCCCTCCACGAGGCATGTGTCACCAGCCAGGAATGAGCAGTGGAAACGCACCTGCACAGATCTGAAAGTCTAACCTGAAGTTCACATTAATAATGAAGCACTCCAGGTGGTCTGCAAGCTGGGACCGTAATGAGGAACTTTCAGTGACACACTAGTTATCAAATGTTGAGCCAGGTCACTACACATGAATAAAGTAAAGTTTTCCCCACAAAGATGAAAGGGGAATTATTTTTCTCTTTTTGAGTAAGATTACACTTGCCTGCTGCAAGAAGTCTGAAGAAAGGCAATGCGTTAAAACATTTAACTTGATTAGACTGGAACTGAATAAAACTCATCAAGAGCTATCAAAGGAGCAGAGGATTATTCCCAACTGTATATGCAACAGCAGCAAAATCCTGCCTGGTGCCCTCCGAGCCCCTGCTGACAGCAGACCCCCTAGCTGTGGTTGCACTATTTGCAAAGCTGGTGGAGGAACAACGCTGATCTCGTGTTGCTACTGGGGGGAGGAAGTGGGGCACAGGGACGCCAGAGGTAACAGCACTGGCCCTGGAAGCAGGAGCTCGGTTCTCTCAGTGCAGTGTCTGTACTCACCACTTCCATTCCAGCGAGCGGGCTGCCCACGAGACCCTCAGCAGCCACTTCCCCTCCAGTGCTGTTATGCCCCCCAGTTTTCTGCCAGCAGCTCTGTAGGGATGACCTTCAGGAAGAGGGAGGACAACTGCCTGTAGGAGAATTAGGGTCTCCTTCAATCTACAAGGGACTGTGCCCCCATTTGCTCTGCTTCGCATCTCCAGCAAGTGGGAGGAAAATGAAAACACTCATCTTACTCAGATCGGGGGATGTGGGACAGCAGCCTAAGGTGCTGTTCATGCTTCAGAAGGCCTTTGTACAGTCCTGGATGGCAAGTCATTATGGCAGATAGCTATGAAAGTAGCCGCGTAACAATTGTTCTGATCTGTTCAGTCCCACGTATGCACGACCCCTGTAGCACATCAAGTACAAAACACATTCTGTTCTTTGCCCTTTGCTAAGGAACAGCAGGAAGAAGCAACAGCGCGCAGAACACCGCTCATTCGCACAGACACCTCGGGCGTCCCCTTTCATCCCACACGGAGGAAACAGAATCAGGATCCAGAAATGAGAAAGCTAAAAAGGTCATAAGCTTTACAACCCTTTATTTTTTTTTTTTTATTACCCCCTTAGCTTGCCATAGGGAAAAACTACTCCTGAAGCTTTGTTTGCTGAGGAACAAATGCCACTTATCACAAAATGGAGTAAAGAAATATGGGATTACAGATTCTGAAACATGTACTGTGACTGTATAAGAGGAGGAGGATGAAACATGGAAATGGGGAAGGAATGAAAGAAAGAACAGGATGACCCCCTAAAAACATAGCAACATTAGGTGTACTTGAGGTTCCCTGCTTACTGTGGTATTTCTGTGGCTGAGCATGATACCATTATGTTACAACCCAAGTTGCACTCAGACTGGAAAAGTTTATGTATTTCACAGATGGATATAGCGCAAGAACAGAGGAAAATACAAGTGAAGTCATTGTATTTTGTTTGCACCTGATCCTGTAGTCAAAGGTGAGTTGTTACTGTTTTTTAACTAACTTCTTCAAGAAAAGGGGATTTGAGTGAGAACCCCAAAGATATAATAAAAAAAAAAAATCCCCAAAGATACGATAAATCAATTATTTGTTCTTCTCATAATCAAAGCACTACATAGTAATTATGGTTAAGTTTCCAAAACCAACAGCATTCAAACCTCTTCAGAAAGATAAATACATATGCAATCATACCAGCATGGGAAGAAAAAAAAAAAAAAAAAAAAGTCTATTTACTGCATGACTGGAAACTAAATGTAAAGCTTTCCCTGAGAGAAAGCCAGCTCCAAATCTTATGAAGCTGTTTTAGCTTAATTGTTTTGAGATCTAAATGTAAACAATGCAGAGTGACATTCTTCATTTGGAAGAAAAACCAAAACCAAGGAATAAACACAGTTGCTGGATCTGAAGCAAGCTGTTCACTGTCCTGAAATAATACAACTTACTTAGGCATGTTTTCATGCTGAGAAGCTGGAGAAGCTAAAGTGTTGCTTAAGGGCCATTTGAGACACTTTTGCACCTAATGAGGCCAACATATTTTTTGCAACATAGTTTTCACTTTCTTTTTTTACCAAGCATCCCTACCTGTAAACAGATATCTGCTCCTAAGACATTGCAGCCTGTATATTATCACCCAAGTAAATTAGGGTACTTCTGGGGGGAAAAAAAATGAAGCAGGAATAATGGAAAAATCAATCCAAAAGCAAAAGATATTTAAACTAAGTGACAAGTTACTATTCCCTATCATTTATGGGCCTCACTGCCAGAAAAAAAACATGATCATAATACTAATATAAAGACCTAAATAAAGCAACACTAAACAAACCTATTTTAATTTTTTTTTTTTTTTTCAAATTCATTTTTAGTAAAACCAGATCCCTAGCTCTAGCAGGCCATTCTCACAAGTCTAGTTTCCTATTTGTCACATCACCTGAAACATGGTCTTCTTTCCCTACAGGGCTCCTCCTGAAGAAACAGTATGTTAGTATTCATTACTGTAACTCATTTAGGTATATTTTATTTGTGGTTTCAAACTTTTCAACCACTTTTCTTTGATGCAATGCATAATCAGTAGTAGCTGAAAGACTCCCTTAAAAAATGGAAGCCTCTGAACAAATTTTGTGATAAACCATCAAAGGAGTGGAGTTTGAATTCAAAGCTTGAAGGTTAAGAAACAAACCAAGCTTAAAACAACTGAGGTTTGGCAGAACAATGGCAGGGATGGGGGAAATCTCTACCATTAACACTCGAAAGCTTAATTCAAAGCAACTAGCAGACACGGCTTCTTTGTTTACCTCAACCTAGAATAAAAACATTGGATGCTGTCAATCTTACAGCAATACAGATGTGAACCTTTAGGTTTTTCTGTACTGAAAATTGTTCAAAATTCAACCATAAAACCATACTTCAAAGCAGGATCAAAAGTGACCATTGGGCACAGGGTTTTGAGGGGGATCCAAAATGAAAGGCAGCATATTCCAGGACACTACTACTGACGAGTGGTCCATGGAGGCCTTAAAGTCCTACTTTGAAGGAATCCACAAAAGATAACTTACTAAGAGAAGATGATATGCTGGCAGTAAGCTTAAACTCACAGTACATAGAGGCTGTAATTCTACTACAAAGTTTAAAATAATTCACGAATTAGAGAAGGCTAAAAAATACTCCCAGAGACAATTTTCATATGTTAGTAATGGGAATGTTATATGTGTACATAGGGCTTTAACACAAATACATCAATTATTCAATCTAATGTTTCTATTATATTTAATGCCAAATTTATGCAAATATAGATTACTAATGTATGACTAGAAACTAGAAAATATAAGCTTTACTTATTTTTACTTAATAGACAAAAACAATTAGCCATCTCTATGTGGAAATCTTTAGTGCAATTCCTGGTCACTGTGTTTAAAAATTAACATTGTAATTTCAAAACTTTTTGAGAGTCACTTGCCTCAGAGCAGTCTTTTACATCATTTCAAAGCTCAGGTCCTTGTACTTTAAAAGTAGTACCTGAGTTTATTATTGCAGGCAAAGAATTCCACTGAAAATTCTCTTTCAGCGTTTGAACAAGCACTGATGAAATGGTGGCAAAAAGTTCACAGCCAGGCTGGCAGTCACAGAAGCAGTTTTACCAGCACTCCACAAAATTCAGATTCAGACAACAGACCCCTACGTAGTTCAGACCTTTTCAAACAGAGAGGGGCAGATCTGTCGTGGAGCGTGGGAAGTCTGCCAACCCTCAAAACCAGCAGTATAGCTGGGAAAAGGATTCTGAACTATTGCAACACCTGAAACAAAAAAATGTACGGCTCATAAATAGTTCTAAACACATTTAAACTAGGAGTAATATAAACTTTTAGCCCTCATTAGTGTTTCCTATGTATATCAATCAGAAATGCTCATATAACTCTTTGGAACAACCATATACTGTATGCCTTTTTTAACTGCAAAATTAAAGATACAGAAGAATGTCTTGCATAACACAAAGATAAAAGGTTTCCTTCTGAATTCAGCTACTGTTAACATTTGCACCTGGTGCTTACATAATTAAATACAGAAAACAACAATTGTACCCTAAGAAAAACTTAATTAGATTAGGCATGTAGTAACAAATGCAAAATTACCATCATTAGTATGTCAGTGCTCTACAATGGAAATGCTTAACTGCCAAGTTTACAACTCTCAGGTCTGATTTATTCCCACAGATGAGGAGGAGACAGCCATTTGCACCCTTTTGTAATTTCAGGGCAACTACATCCAAGGAAGAACTACCCACAAAGGAGCAGGCAGGGCACTGCTGTCGTCTCACCTCTCTCTCCTGAACTTCGGAAGGTGTACTTCGCTTTACAGACAGCTTGCTCTACAGAGGCAAAACCGGGTTGGGCAGCCTGGAACATCCTAACGAGTCTACAGAGTTATGTGTCCTGATCCTTCATCATTAGCCTTGTGGGCTGCTGCAGAGGCACCTGCTTTTCTCACAGAGGAGATGTTGTGAAACACGGCTTTTTTTTTTTTTTTTTTTTTTTAATCCTCCCTTTTTTTTTTTTCTTACTTCAACAAAAATTATTTTATTTCTGGGTTAAAGCTGTAACAAACCAAATAAATAAGTAAATAAATCAGGATTCCAGTAAGAAATCTTTCAACATCGTAACAGTATAGATAGTGATATACTGGAGAAGATTGCCTTCAGAGGTTGCAGAGTCATTTCCAGCTTTACTTTTCTCTGATTACAGGCTTTTAAAATAGTTGGGATACTCTTATCTGGACCTGCTAAAGATCAGCAGCTGCGATGTCTGTTTGCAGACTCACACAATGGAAAGAAATGATCCCCACAGTTGGAAGACAAGAACAAGTTGTCTCCTCCCCTCTTAGGTGGGGGAAATGGCATTCCGAAATATTCAGATGCCACCAGAACGCCACACGCTTTTAGAAAACCAGCCTAACTTTTTCAGCAACCACAGGAGATAAGACTCACTATGACTAAAAGCAACCAGATACATCACAGCCTTCTGAACCCAAATATTATATTTCACAGGAAATGGGCGCACTGCTGTAAGACCCAAACTTGCTGCTCTAAGTCTGTAATTCTCTAAATGCCAAGATACTTTAATTTGCCAGGAATTAATGTGAGCTTAAAATGGGTATTTAAATGCTTTGTATATTTAATCAACTTTCCTCAATTATTAAACTGTAAATATTCCCTGAGTATTAGGGCATTAATTTGATCTAAGAAGCTCCTAGAGACCACAGCAGCCTTCCTGGATATTTCACGCCTGCGATGTTATTTAAACATTAACACTGAAATTGTGAAGCTAAACAAGTCTTCCTCCTAGTGTCTCCCCTGACAGGGCAGATATTTAACTAAAGCTAGCATCTAAAGCTAGATAATATTTAAACTGCTGTTTGATAGCACTTGCAGAAGAGACATGATACAACTTGCTCAGTAAGAAGTATTAGGTTTTAAAGAACTTAAATTAAAGAAAAACACATAATTAAAAATTCTATTTTTTTTCTCAAACATACAACGAACCATATGCTTGATGGTAAACCTGTCACACCCACTAGCGAGGGCTCTGTGCCTTCCTCGTGCTGCAATACTAAAAGCTTGCTATCACATTTGGCCTTGCAAAAAGAAAATGAAAAATAAAAGAAAAACGCCCCCCCCCCCTTCATTATGCAAACCCAGAGAAGAGCTAAGCAAAATTGTGCATAACTGTGGCCTGACCTTTAACTTCATCATGTAGTCAAAATAAAAAGTAGTCCGGTTTATGAATTTTTGAAGCAAATTTCACATTAAAATAGTACTGAACATATGAATGTTTCTTAAAAAAACGGTAGATGCATAAGGTTACCCAGCTGTGCAGCCATGAAACATTTTTTTTTTGATTAAGTAAGGAACTATGGCAACCAAGGGTACTATGGCCTCACATATGCTGCAATAATGAGACATAATGAAAGGTCTTCAGAGACCTCTCCCACAACTGTTAAAATTTCATAGCCTCAAATTTGGGAATTAATTTTGAAAAAGAGAGAATCATATTTAATATTTGATGTGCATCGATACTTTTTTCCTTTATAATGAAACAAATTCCTCTAAACATCCACATTCTTTATGTTTAAAAATAACTGCTTCTGCTGAATCGACTCTCAAGGGAGAAGAATATAATAATATCGCATATGAACTGTACACTATTTGCTTAGTATACCCTATTTGCAGATATCATTCCATTTGAATAATCACATGAGCAATTTTCCAACTCCTGATGAAAAACTGACCTGTCATCAGAGCAAATTTCCTTCAAAACTCACACATGACTGATACCTGTACCTGGTGTTATTAAGAACACCCATTTTTTGGACACCCATTCTGCTAGTCACATACATGCAAACTTATAACAGGTCCACAGTGAGGTCACACTACTTCACTTTTCTGTGAAAAATGACTCGAAATAATTGTCTGATAACTCTGCCAATTCTTTGTCCAGCTGTCACTTCCTGGGAAGTTTTCTACCGAAGCTTTTGTTTGCTGGGAGGGCAGGCAGTCCTGGCTGAAGCGCTAATTGCTTGTAAGCCCAGAGGAGAGGCTAAATTCCACCGCAGCTGGATTATATCTGGACTGAACAGAGGTCCCACCCTTGGACAAATAATCCCCGTGGAGAAATTACTGCCAAATCATCAAGGGTGAAGAAATACAAAGAAGGTAGCAACACCAGGAGTTTTATCCCTTTACACTGACAATACTGCCTTCATTCCTAAGAGCAATGCAGCATCAGAGAGGGGAGACCACCACAGTACGGCTAACCATTTTAAACCAGAATTGGGATTAAAAGATAAACAAAGATGACAACTGTAAGTTTAGGATTCCATATTTTTTTTTCTTCACTTGGAGCAACTGTGAAGTTGGCAGTTCTCTTGCATTTGTTCAAGAAATGAATTCATTTGGCTCAATGAGTTACTGCCTGTTAACAACTCTGCTCCCTTCATCCCAGTACAAACTGGTGAGAGGAGGGAGAAGGGGTGCTACCTGCTGTCACGGATGGATGGTAGGACTCCAGATGAGAAGGACTGGTGACCAAAGGTGTGGTTAGGACATGGCGTAACAGTTTATCTGGAGCTGGCAAGGAAAGGGCACAGACACGGGAATTCAAAGAGGAAGAGAGAACCTGGGAAGTTAGCTTGGGAACAAAACCGAGCCATTTCCCAGTACAGAAACCAGACAGAGAGAAACTGTGACTGCCAAGATAAGGAGAAAAAATTTTTAGAAGGGAATCATAAGGTAAAAAGTTAGAAACGGGACACTCACTCCCGCACCTCAGACGTCTGAGAATAGGGCCTCACATTTCAGTTTACCCAGCAGCAGAGGAAGTTATCACTCATCTGTCCCCTTTGCGCTTGTTTCCATACCCATCGCTTCCCTCTCAATCAGCTCCTAGCTCCTCACTCTTGTCAAAGCAAACCTTTTTAAGACAGGCCTGAAATGGTCTAAATAAATAATTAACATAAAATAAAAACTCCCTAAAACCAATGCCTTTTAACATGCAAATTTAGGCCACTAGACTTTTGAATGGAAGTGACTGAGGGAGCAATAAACTGTAAATTGCAGGTAGTAGGAGTGGGAACCAGTAGTAGAGAAGAAGGTGGGAATCTTGAGGTGGCTGTGGAGTCTGATTTTTTTTTATGTTTCATTACATGCCGAGTTGCTATGTAAGTTCCAATTTGCAGAATCGCTTCGAATTTAACAGACCTGCTTTTTGAAATCTAAGGACTTGCATTTCTTTACAGAAATGAGACCCTGGTTTTATAGCTTTGGCCTAAAATACTGACCTTCATCTCTTTCTTTTCTTTGGTAAAGATAGCACCGTGGTTTGTGGAAGACAAGTAAGTTACCTGTAAAATCTTTCATTTGCTTATGAAACCATGTGCCAAACTAATAAGTACCATTGCAAGAACTGCTTTGCAGACCAGGGTTCGAGTATCCCAAAAGTAAAACATGAGATTACAAAACTGAATAAAGTTGATGATTGCAATGAGATTCCAGCTGTACATAATCCGTGCATTTGTATTGTTAGAGGCAATATCATAAACACAAATATGCAGAGAGACAGCAAGCCTGCAGGCATCTTTAATAGTGACACTTTCTAACTTTAAGTGCTTGGTTTTTTACCTTAATAACATTCTTTTTAACATTCTGTGCATATAATACACCCATAGATCACTCAGCCAAGACATAATTGTTTTAATCATTCACATTTGTGAATGATTTGTGAAGCTTACATGCATTTGCTAAATTGTAGCCCTGCCTGATAAAAATTAAACCAGATGCCTCTGTAGAGCCTAGAGAAACAAGCTGATAATGTAAAAGGAACAGACTGAACTGTAACAGTAGAAGTGTGACAAAAAATATTTTGTTCTTTGCTACTGTATATGTAGCCAAAACTACAACACTGCAGCTCTGTCAGTCCAAATGGCAAAAAAGGATTTTGAATTTTAAAAACATAAATTGGTTTTAGAAGAAACGTGAATTATAAACCCTACAGATTACAAGGCATTTGCATAAGGACAAGGAAAGAAATGTCAATAAAATAAATTTGTAAAGAAGGTAAAATAAAAAATAAACTTTTTTACACATAATTATAAGCTAGCATTTCAATGGATGAACCATTGATGCTCTTCTACTGTTGGAAGAGGCCAGATTCAGTAGATAAGAAAATAATACAATTTCTTAATCCAGTAGGCTATTTTCTGTCATCAGAATGATTTTGAAATGCTTTATTATTAATACTGCAAAAATTCAAAATAAAAATAAACAGGCTTTCTCTAACTTAATATAGAAAAGCCTCGAATAAGAACAGTGTATTGCTATTTCTTTAGAATTATTAACGGTGGTAGTTTTGAGTAAACTGCACTTTCACCATACCCAAATTTTATCTTCATCAGTGCAGAAGTGGTTATGTAGCAGTATCTTCTTTCCATTTGGTGGTCCTTCTGCCATTCCTCTTGGGAATTTGCTGTATAACCGATTAAGGTCTAATTATCAGAAAGTTGCTCTCAGTAGAGTACGTTTCCTCTTTTTCCAAATATCATCCCGTGAAACTGGTACTAAAATTACAATTCCTCTTCCTTCCAAACAGGAATTAAAATTCCAATTTGCAAAACTCATATAGACATTATGAAACCCCAGTGAGTTATGCTGTGCCTTCAGAGATCTGATTTTTGCCCTTTTCTATTTGGGCCTTTTGCAAAACATACGGTTTTCTTGTCTCATTTTCTGAGCTGTAAAATGGAGAAAACATTATATCTCTGTTTACAGAGCAATTAGGATAAATGTACCAAAGGTTTGCAGAGCATTTAGATTCTGCTACAATAATGCTCATGTGGATGAGGTTCATCATGTGTTTTCTGTCATAGCTAAGCCATTTTCAGTGGTGTCTGTCTCTGGTTATTTCACACCTCAGTTTACTGTTCCCACACTTCTATTGATTTTAAAAATAAGGTCTAAATTGAATCTACAAAGCGTTTCAGGCAAAACTTGAAGCCTGGGGAAAGGGGAGGTCATTTTTACTCAGTTCTTAAATCATAGGAGCACTCTACTTCGGAGCTTGCTGTATGGCATAAGAATGAAAATCAGCAACTGGAAATTGCAATACCATCCAATTTTATCAGTAAGGAAAGATAGGAACTGTAAAGACAGACTTGGACTTGCAGGTTTTTAAAGGCAAGTTTCACATATATATGAGTTTTAATCCCTCATTAGCAATCACTGCATTTTTTTTTTAATGCTAAAAAAAAGACTCCTGCTAATATTTTCTGTTTAATAAGAGTTTTAATAGAGAGTTCTCAAAACTGGAAGGGAGCTGCATGGACAGGCACGCAGACAACTACGAAAGACAAATCTTTCCAAGACTCAACCATCTTGCCAGATGCTCTGCTGGAGATTTTCTTGGCTTTTGAAAAGCCGCATATTATAATCTGTAAGTGTCTTGCACAGAACAAAGGAACTTTGGAAAAACGTGATCAGCACAGAGCAGCTCATAAATGAGAAGCAAAGCTCTGTGGAAAGAGCAGCAAATTTGAAATAGAAAGCGAGCATAAACCTGGTTTCATAATCCTTCCTCTTATGTAGCAAGAAGAAGGTTGTAAACTCTTTCTTTAATTTCAGTAATTTTGACATTTAATTTTTGTTTGCCTCTGGCTTAATCTGTGATTTTATTCGAGATTTTTCTTGAAAATGCAATGACAAAGAAGTAACTGTTTTCATTAGAAACAAACAAACAAAAAATTGTTGTACATTCTTTCAATTCTGGAAGCTGAGGTGCTAACAACAACCTTCATTTCTCAGAGTCCATTGTCTCTGAGTTTTGGGGATGCAAGTTTTTATGTCCAAGTACACAGTGGAGACGCTTAGGGCTATCTTCTCCCATCCTCCCGTATTTTCATTTTACTGGACAAGCATACATTGCAAGCTAGGTAACCAGATAGGATCAACAAATGGCTGTTGCTATTTTGCCATGCCTTGCTGCTCATTTACATACATTTGATGTAGAAAGAGCTTGGGACTTAGAGATACTGTTAAGGAACTCTCCACTTGATGAAGGTCTCTGGTTTGTATTTAGGCTGTTTTCCCCATTCCAATGTGTAAACTTCAGCAAATGTCCAATATTCAAAAATGCCTCTTTTTCCATGACTCAAGTACTTCCACCACTCCCTTCTTTTATTTGTTCTATTTGCCTTAAGATTGGCCATACAAATTAACGTGTTTTTAACATGTTTTAAATTGCACTTTGCATTTTCCTCCCACTAAACAATGCATCTGTCACGGGACCAGGAGAAGAACTGTTAGACACCAAATCTGAAAAACAGATTTCCAAACACCACCACTGCTATGTGAGCCTAACAAAACTGCTGTGAGCTCTGCAGAGCTCACTTATTCTTACCTCAGCAAAAGGAACATTGTCGAGATTGTTAGGCTTGAAACTGAGTAACCTTGACAGGTGTCCCAATTTACAGATTTTTCTTTAAGGAAACCAACCAAATGCTTAATTTTAAAAACTGTCGTCTGTAGACTGGCACATATATGTACTGATAAATGCCTGACTTACTGTGTATTCATTGTAACACACAGCCATGTGTGTTGCTTCCTGCACTCCCGTTTTCACCTTTTTCACCCAAGGAGCTATACTCTTCACCTTCAACTACAGTCTCAACAGAAGTATCCTAAGATGTTTAAGTGCACCTTGTTAAATTAAAAAAGATTTATTTTTTTTTTCCTGCATGGAGTACGTATTTATGACGTGTATTTGTCTACATAGAAAGAAGTGTTAAACATTGTTCATGCATACATACAATTCACATAACAAACACACTGTGAGTTGCCTTACACATCGCGTGATATCTATGGATTAGGGGATCTTTGTGGTCTCTGATCCTGATTTGCAGCTCTGTCCCGTAGTATGAAACAAAATGGAAAAAATAAAAAAATGCATTTCTTACATACCCACTTGCTTTTTAGCTTGGATTTTTATCAAGAGCACCTTAAATTTTCAATGAACATGAAATAAAAGGTCTTTTCTGGTCTAACAAAATTAATGCCATGGTTTTATTTATTTATCTATGCACATACTTGCGCACACACGTGAAGTCTAACTTTCTGAAAAGACTGCAGGATTGATTCACAAATGTATACAGTCACATATATATATACAAGTATATATATACAAAAGCTGTAAGCAAAACATTTATACACAGGGAACTGTATGTTCATTATTTAGTGGCAGGTAGATAAGAATGTAATTACCTCCAAACAAAATAAAACTAAACAAGGAGAGTCAATGAGATAGTCTATGGGAAATCCAAGTCCTCCTGAGTAAGAAAAACATTTCAGAGTCCAGCAGGAACTCAGAGTATTGTGGACACAACATTCAGCAACTGCCGAGTGAATAATACAACCTTACCTTCTGGTGCCTAATCAGGTCAACACAGGAGCAACACTATAAAGCTGAGGGCAGAAGTAAGTGTGATCTGGACGTGCTACATTTCAAATTATTCTCCTGAGAGCAACATAGGCATGCTCCTATTCCACTGACCAGAACAGGAGGATCACCTCAAAGGAAGACATGCTGAACGTGTATTTTTAAAAAGTCATCATTAGGGAAAGTCACTGATATGGAGCAGCAAGTATATGTGCACGCCTGAAACAACACCTGATCGTATACCTGCATCAGTTCCTGTAAATAGCAAAGCATAATTTTTCTTTTTAAGTAACTGCTGGGAAAGTGTAATTTACAGGATACAATTAAGCAACATACAACTAAGAAATACTTATAATCAATCCAGAGACTTCCTGTTTATGACTATTACCCATAACTAGAAGCATGTATAAAATGACTGGTGAAAGGAAATTAGCACTGTATCTAGCCAAAAAGCAGAATAGATATTTAAACCAAACAACTAAGTTCTAAAGTAGAGCACATATTTTAAATCTAATCACAGCTGGTTGAGTTACGGGTGTTTTGAAATAAACTCTGCTTATTTATTTATATAGTTATCCTCACTATATCTCTAGATGCAATACAAAATGAGAAGTCACTAGTTTTAATTAAAACTGAACTAAAACTCACACAGAAGTACCCGCTGCAGTAAGGGAGGGCAAAAAGCTTCCATACATACACAGATGGAAGCGTCTTGGGAATAACTGACCTGTAACAAAAGCCCTAGCTCACACAAGAAGTTTGAATAAATTCTATAAAAAAGGTTAAGTTATAGAGAAATCTATTTGCTTTGATCTGATCCAACAAAAAGCTCATAAATAATAACAAGATTTTGGTCTGAAACAGAGACCTTGAAAGGGTTACACTCTACCCTGAGCTACCAGGCTATCGATGGAAATAGTATTACAACTGTATAGAAAGAAACACATTAATGCATAAGTATTAAAATTTTAATTGGCTGATGTACTGTCACAGTGGGGGAACTTGTGGATACAGTCCTCTCAAACCCACTCTATTTACAGAGATGAAAAAGAACAGCATGCAAATAGTAAAAAGAGATAAAACACTTCAACAACCCCACAGAACTGCAGCAGCAATCTTCTAGCAGAAAGGGATTAATTAGGAACAAAGGCAAATGGCCATTTGCCTTAAATTATCAGCTCTTCTACATGATCATTATTTGCTAGGAAAATCTTTGTACCTTTATAGCTATTATCTAAATACCTAAGATATGACGACACAGCATACAAAGCAACTAAAAGCTTTTGAAGCTAGCTGAAATCCAAAACGCTGCACATTTGTTCCGTGAAGCCATTTGTTGCAAGCACACCCCAATCTGACAAATGTATTTGACATGATACAAGAAAACGCCAGACTGACACAAAAAAAATACAAAATAATAATGCTTATTTTCTTGATTAAAGAATTCTGTCAGTGCTCTTTTCTCAGACTCGTTCTTCTCCTCTTGAGGGATACGTTCACGTTATGCGCACATCACACACAAATATGAACTTTGGATTTAAACCCTTGCTTCACTTGCATTTGAATTATGTAAATATCAAGCCCAAGCCCTGTGAAATCCAAAACAGAGAGATCTCATCCTGGTTCAGGATGGAACAGGCTTGTCTTTTTCCTGTTCTACATTTTGAATGTCCTAGCATGGGGCTAGTCTATTTAAAGTATTCTCTTTCTGTATTATTATGGGGTGCTTTGCAAGTTGTCTCATCCCTGCCTCCCGTTTTCCTTGGAACAACTTTCACTTCTCAAGTTCATGAATATTTATTTGCCACGTAAGTTGATGTCAAGTTACTATTCAGACAGTGAAAAATCTCTTTTTTTTTTCTTCAGAAATTTAACCATCAGAAGATGGCTGTAAATTATTAGTACAGTACCTAAGTCACAGCTCTGGGAATGAAAACTTTATCCTGGTCCAAGAAGAGGGATGTTAAAAAAAATGTACCTATGTCAGCTGCTCTTTTCTGCCACTATTGACTGGATTTGACTATTGACTATTGACATTGGCATTTTGAACTCATTAGCCTGCAATTAATTGACTAATAGACAGGGTGGCTGGCAAACATCACTATCAGCAGTCATCTTCTTTTGCACAGCAGTAGCAGCAGCCAGGATGGTTGTGCTACACACCTGATATTCCCACGTTTGAAGACAAACTCCACCACCAATTTGGACCCAAACTGCATGATCCAGATGCTCAAACCCTGGTACCTAGAGGACTACAGCTGCCCCAAACCAAGTGCCCCATCTGGGCCTCAGCCATCACTCTGGAAAGGTGCAGATGCCCACCCAACCCTGTGTCACATCGGCATGACCCATGCCTGTATTTTGGAGATACGCAGGCACTGGATGCTCAT
The DNA here is from genome assembly GCF_964211825.1 of Aythya ferina. Classification (NCBI taxonomy): domain Eukaryota; kingdom Metazoa; phylum Chordata; class Aves; order Anseriformes; family Anatidae; genus Aythya; species Aythya ferina. The sequence continues at coordinate 7,520,980 of NC_140298.1, forward strand.
ACACAGGCACCTACAGCTCCCCAGACACCTGTGCCACTTAGCTCAGCCCCAAGCCCCAAACGAGCCCTAAAAATACTGACAGCCATCTGCCTAGAAACCAACTTGCTGAGAAAACAACAACAAATTTGAAAAAATGTGTCAATATTGCTCCTCCCTTTGTGTTCCATCTCTGTTCAGATGAGGAAGAACATTTCATTAAATTCCTGCCGTAGCTGCTCGCATTTTGAAGTCGTATTCTGAGCCTTGCACAAAGTCCAATTCCTCCTTGGTCTGATTTTGGGCTCAGGCTCAGCAAAAGGACACAGAACAGCTCATTTCCCTCCTGATAAACCCATCTTGCAGAATAGAAATCAGCCTGGGGTAATTTCTTTCCAGCAAGAGAAAACAGATTTTTTGGGCTGCCACTGTTATAATCTGAAGTGGAGGTAAAGGCACACAGAGGTGGCAAGCAAATCCCACTTCCAAAGCAGAGTCCACCTGATCCTGTACAGAGAATCCCAATTCCATACTAAGCTCATGAACCAAGTTCATGCAAGTTCCCCAAGCCATAACAGTTGCTTAAAATGATGTGCCTGCAAACCCTATCTTGGCAGACAGGAGAGGTAGGTCTGGTCCACATTTAAGATATGCGAACATGCTTATGGCTATACTGGAATTAATTTTTTCCACGCCAGAAAAAGTCCCAGAAAAGACATCATTACATGGGCCAACAAACAAAGAGACAAAGAAAAGCAGACAGACCTTTCGGGGCAACCAGCTTAAACTGTGTCCAAACAATGCTTCCAAAAGACTGCAAATATAACCCGTCTCGTCTCAGTTTTTAAAGACAAAATTACCATTTTAAAGTACAGAGCTGACAAAAATTACATTCATCATAGGACAAATTAAACTGGGATGTTTCCTTCCCCAACTCAAATATAGGCAACAAAATCTTATAAGGAAAAAAAATTCCCTAGCTTGCTGTTTTATATATACCCTCAATTTAAGCTCAAAGAAAGGAAGCCAATCCAGAAATTAGCATGCAACAAGAACTTGATTACAGTCAGCAAATGAAATAAAGGAAAAATGAACCCCAAGGAAAATAACTGAAAATGAGGTAATTGGGAAGGGGGCACAAAACCCCAAACCTCAGACTATCCAAAACAGCAAGGGGGAGGGGAGATTTCATCTCGTGCTCACTTTGCTTTAACACACTACATGAAATAACACACTTTCATTCCTTGACAATGCTCCAGACCTGACTGTAAAGAAATAATTGCCATGCAAAAAAAAGGGCGTTTTGATTTCTGAACAGCCAAAACTTCAAAATGCATTTTAAAAAAGCATACCCGTCTCTCAGCGTATCAAATGCTTTTTTTCCCTCCCCTTTCTCCTAATACAGGTAATTTTCTTAGTAATTTTCACCTTTGCACAGTTTAACATAATGGGACAAATAATACATGATGCACAAATAAGTCATAATGCTCTGTGCAAGTTAATAGGGGCAGTGAAATGCTGAATGTGTGATAAATCTAGTCCTGACAGTGAAATATGCCTCCTAATTAAAAATCAATTATTAAAAACAGTAAAGAAAGAAAAAGAAAAAAGACTTACCCACCAAACTCATAATAAAATCCAGGAAACTTCAGAGTTATGTGAAAAGCAGAAAAAAAAAAAAAACAACTTTGACATGTATATTGACTAAAAATTCTTCCACGACTCTATTGTGAGTTTCTTGATTTTATGATTAAACAGTTCTGTGAAAAATTGTTTCTGGTATCTTTTGTACTTTTATCTCTTCATTCCGAATATCCATAAAAATGAAAAAGACATCATTCAAATTGGGAATGCAAGAACAAATCATTACTTCAGCTCTGTGAAATCAAAGTATGCTGATGCCCTGATGTGACTCCAAGGTGACACAGGAATGAGGAGCAGCTGCCCCAAACCACCAGCACCTGGACTTACAAAGTGCACTGTGTTTACCAACAACATTGCCCACCGAGTTCCTCAGAAAATCTCCTCCAGAAGCTGTTTGAAACGTGTGTATTGAGTAATTTGTAAATTTTAGATCGGGGTTTTCAAACAATTATTTCCAACTATTTTGTGTCCAATTCTGGAAAGATTTCATACACAGAACAGCTCAAAAGCAGTTCAAAATCACAAAACATTTTTGCATGAACTTGAGCAAGCTGAAATTTCTGGTTTTTATTTTCTGTAAAACCAAGATATGTATTCATACCCCCAGCAGTGACAGAGAGATTTAATTAACAGGCGTTACTGAAGAGATCTGAATCCCATTAATGGAGAAACTATACTTGTATTATACATTATCATAAATATTCAGTATCCTCAATCAAAAGAAGATGTTGGTGTTTACATATATAATAAAGTTTTAATAATTCACTAGCTGTATTGCACAGACTACTGCTACCACTTAATTCTGGAAAAGGTAAAAAAAAAAATAAAAAAAACATATCCAGAACTTTAAAACCAAAACCTTTCAACTGAGAAGGAAAGGAAACCTTATGCAGAGAAGTGAACATTGCCAACAGCAGGTTTTTTCTCCACAAGGCTGTAGCAGTGTGGGCCCGGGCTTCACCTGCCCGTAATGGCTGCGGGTCGCCATTTGCTGCTCCCCTGGGTGACCCCCAGCCTAAGGACCATGCTTACCTTTCCCTCATCTGAAGGGACATAGCCAAAGTCAGGACTACTTTGACAGTGAAATTATCAGGATTTTTTTCCTGAAAAGACTTCAGAAACCTAAATGAGCCCACTTTACAGTGACAAGAACAGAGGATGAGGTGGCTACCCTACTTAAGGGTGGCTCGCAGCCCCTCCAGAGTGCAACAGTAACCAATCCAACTCCAAACCATAAATAATGCAGCCAGTTTGGGTATTTTACCTCCATCAGCATCCAACAGGACATAGTGTTATCCTCCACAGGATCTGGGATCGCACTGGGCATGATTTGCAGGTTTCTGGAAGCAGGGTGATGCAGGGACACCTCCTCTGTCAGGGGGCCAGGGCTGCTGGCCAGCTGCGGTCGCTTCCCCAACAGACTACATGGACCCACTATGCACCCAAATTCACCCCACCGGAGGAGTTTCTGGCACTGCTGTGGAAACTTATTTCAGAAAAGGTGGCAAAAGCCAAAAATGATGCCGGGGCATGAGGACAGAGGTGAGTCTGGGAAGAAAGGAGCAACAGCGCCCTGACCTCGACCGCCTGTGCCGCCGCCATCACCTCAGCGAGCGGTGCGCCACCTGCCCTGAGGGGAGGCCCCGAGGCGGGAAAGGGGGCTGAGGCATTTTCGCTGCTTATTCATCTCTTTTTATTTTTTCTCCCCAGTACCAGACCCAGTCATTAGAATTTTGTATATTGTCAATAAATCAACTTGATCACAAAATTTAAACCCTTTTTTTGGCTAGCAGCAGGGACCACTGCTAAAAAAAAAAAAAAAAATCCATGAGAGCTGGTTTGTTGCACATAATTTTAAACCTGAATGTGGACTGAGATAAACCTGTGGCCAAGAAACAGCATGACTGCTCGCTGTTGCAATCTGCTGGAATTCCTGAGCCCTCCAGAGTCCACACTGGATGTCACAGTGAAGTGCGAACCCACAAAAAAACTTTCCCAGAGCCGGCATGCTTGGCAGCAGGGACCAACATGGCGCCACATTCAAGTGTCCCACTCATCTGTGGGATGCTGCTTGCTTGCCCATTCCCTTAGTAAAATTATTTCAGATTCACAAGTGATTTATCTTCTTTGAGCAAGCATCCTTCAACTTCCCACAGTCAACAAATGAAACACGGGTCAGACTGGTGACAAAATGAGCCTTCCAACTCTGTGGCTGTCCTCCATGGAGCAACAGTGGGGAAGGCAGAAAAAAGATCCATAAAACACAGGAAAAGTCTCCTCTGCCACAGAGGGAGAGCCACACCACTGACTGCCACGCTGAAAGGACATCAACTTCTCAAGTACAGTCCAGCTGAATAAATACCACTGAAAGTCAATAACCAAATCCTGTTAGGAGCCACAGTGCTCTGGGAACCTGATTGGAATTTGAACATTTGCATTGATGTATTTTATTTTTTTTCACATTTCCAGCTGGGAGTAAGCACTGGAGAGAAGGTATGCTCCATGGGAACAAGAATTGCTAGTGAAGGATTACCTTTTAAAGGATTATCTTTTAAACAAAGAAAAATTTGGTATACTGCAAGCAACTAACTAAAATCAAAAGAAACAGATTAATCCAATAGGATTATCAGGTAAGACTTCTCTGTACCTTTAACGTCCAGATACACAGCTGAGAAATATGAACAATTTTATTTAGATGTCTTGGTGCAGTTGTCAAACACCTTTTCATGTGACAATCCCCTGTTCATGGTTCACAAATAAGAGCTGCTTATTCAGTTAAGGTTGTTAAAACAAAAGCTTTTACTTATTATCCTCAGCCTCACAAGCAACAGCAATCTTTTTTTTTTTTTTTTTTTTTTTTTTTTTTTTTTTTTTTTTTAAACAGAGCCCTTTACTTTACCCTTGCATATGTAAGCTCTGATCATCAAGTCCTTTTAACTCCAGCCAGGAAGAAAGATTAGTAGCTGCCTGCACTGCTCCTATATTGTGAAATTTCCAGAACTGAGCTCTTTTACTTCCCTCTGGGAGACAGGGTAAGTAACAGAAAACTGAAATCAAGCACTGCATGGTTTTATTCCTGAATTGTAACACTCATGTTAGCTCTTATGGCCATGGTCCTGCAGTATTGCAGAAAGCAAACAGCACTGATCTCCAAAAATAAAACACATTTGGAAACAATGCCCACTATATACACTTGTACCTCTCTCTTTTACTAGTAGATATGTTGGCAGCATCACGCACAAAAGAATCGTACTGAAATTTACTTCATAATTCTCACAAGCAGAATGGGGTAAGCAAGCAAGTAAAAAAAGTGCAGAGATAAAACCTTGTTACTTTAGTAAAATAGCTTTTTATCTTGTTTGAATTTTGTAACATTTTGAAAAACTATTTAATACACATTCAAAGTTCCCTTGAAGTAACTTAAATAAAAATCCTAATTACTTAAACACAATATAACATAACCCAGTTTGGTTAGTCCCTGGTCAGCTGTACCCAAATCCAGAGAAGTAAAATAATCCAGCAGCAGTCACGAACCCTGCTTCTTAATGGTATGAAACATTATTGACTTTGCTGAGGTTTCCCATCTAATAATTTTACTTTTCCATATATAAGATATTTCACATTTATTTAAGAATAAATACAGTATTAAGCAAAGGCTTACCTCCTCCACCTCCAAGAAGGCTGGAATTAGCTGCAAGAAGAACAAAAGGAGAATCGTTAGCATAGAGCTTCCTAAATACAGATGGTACCAAAACAGAAGATGTTTCTCAAAATGTTTTCCATTGCTTTCATTTCAGTAACTTCGCTACTCTCCACTTACCCAAAACCATTTACTGCAAACACAATCTATGTAATTTGTAATCTTAATCTTTACCTTTGCAATATCTTTGTACATGTAAACTAATAAATAAAACAATATTAAAGCTTAATGTGCTGAATAGCTTATGAAATTACAATCTTGAATTTATAATTCTATAAACTGCATTTCTTTTTGATTACCAAATGAAGTAAAATAGCCTCTCATTTTAGAGAAACTTTAGTCTCTCTTTAGAGAGACTTTGATGCAACTTTTGATTACCTCTCCTCATTTTCTATGACATGGGACCTTTGAGAACAGCCATGAGAAACCTTGGCCCCATTGAAATCAAAGGGTGCTTTACCACTGTCTGCAATTAAATTGGGATTTCACTCAGTATGCTTAGCTGCTTCTGTGCTACATCCATCCAGCTATCTATCCCAGAAATAGATAAATCGCTTATGGAATGCAGTTTTCAGAGCATGGTGGTCCAAGATGATCCTTCAAATTAAAGTACCAAAATTGGAGCCAAGCCCAACATTTTCTTTTCACAGACTAGGCAAAAACAGAAGACAAGCCTAAGTAAAGTTTTGAGTAAAGTATTTACCCTTTAGATATATGGGAAACCAATCCCTGTCATCATAATATTGAAAACAATACAAAAGCAACAGTAAATGGGCAAATGGACAAAGGTATTTCTTATCACTTGTTGATGAGTACAGAAGCAAGACAGCAAACTATTGTTCTGCTCCAAGACAAGATACATAGAATAAATCAGGCATTTCCCAGTATCCAAACTTCCTACTGTCAAGATATTGCTTCTATGATTTCCTTCAGCTTCTTAACTGGAAAGCTTTAAGAAGCAAATTCCCTGATGTTATTTTTTTCCATCACTTTCTTGAGACTTTCACAGAAAATCGACAGTTACCTTGCTTTTCCTCCATTTCTTTTTCCAATACTCTACATACATCTTTAATATCTACTTTCATTTCAACTATTTGCAACCAGCTTTCCCTCACACTGCAGTGAAACTGTCTTAATCAGCAAGCTAAACTTTCCATCAAAGTAGCATGCTCAAGATCAAAGAGGGATCTCTGATTCTAAAAAAGCATCATATGCCATTAGCACTATCTTACAGTAACTCGAGACAGCACTCTAGATTATCCAAGATGCAATGTCCTTTAAAGAAATAAATATGCAATTTTATATCTAGCATAGCTGACAATATCAAATCTGAGTAAACCACAAACTAAATGGACAGTTAGCCATCCTAGGACTTGCTGTTCCTACATCTGTTGAGTGGGTGACTCGTTAAGACCAAAACCTAGAGGGTTGTTCTTGTACACCTTTCTGATCAATGCCTGGTTCTAACATACCAGAAGATTAAATAGAAGAAGATTGGGTGAATAATCTTTGTTTCTAAAACTAATTGCCCACACAGCTTTTGTAGCCATTTTCAAATAACTGTTTGTTTGGAAATACAGGAAGGCTGGAGTGACAGGCACAAGCACAAAATGGAAAACTGAAAAAGATCATCTGTGCTTCGTGAACATCACGTTAAGCCAGTCTGTTAAAGTCTTGTGCTGATGAAATGGGAAGGTCTCCCACTCCCTTCTCTTTATATCACTCATCCCTGGCAAGTGACAACCTTCCTGTTTGCTGCATGAATTCTTCCTTCAGATTCAACTCAGTAAACCAGGTGAAAATAATCCACTATTCTTTTTGGTACTGTTTTCCAACACATCACTGAAGTGAAATGGCTCGTGGAAAAACACACAAGAGGAAGAACTGTGTGACTAGAAAAAAGACAATGGTGGCAACAGAGTTTGGCGGGATGGGATCCTCCCTTTTGGCAGTCAAAAATTATTATAATTGCTCCAGATCCTTAACTTTAATGTACCTGCATCCCAAGAATCAACTGTTTTCCTAGGACATCACTGTCACAGTTACTTTGCTTTTAAATGGCACAAGAATCATTTACACTCTTGGCTATCCTCTATCAAATGATAGCAGGGAACACATATTGCCATATATATAAATTGACTTCGAAAAAATACACAGTAATAGTAATAATAAATCATAGATTCCTGCAGTGGTTTGGAAGGGATCTTTAAAGATCACCTAGACCAACCTTCCTGCCATGGGCAGGGACACCTTCCACTAGACCAGGTTGCTCAAAGCCCCATCCAGCCTGGCCTTGAACACCTCCAGGGATGGGACATCCACAGCTTCTCTGGGCAACCTATGCCAGTGCCTCACCACCCTCTGAGTGAAGAATTTCTTCCTTATACCTAAACTAAGTCTACCGTCTTTTAGTCTAAAGCCTTTACTCGTTGCCCTATCACTACAAGCCCTTGTAGGAAAGAAGGAGAGAGATTTTTTAGAAGCCCCCTTTAAGTACTAAAAGGCTGTAAAAGAGGTCTCACCAGACCCTTCTCTTCTCTAGGGCTAAACAACCCCAGCTCATTCAGCCTCTCCTCGTAGGAGAGGTGCTCCAGCCCTCTGATCATTTTTGTAACCCTCCTCTGGACCTGCTCTGACAGGTCCCTGTCCTTGTGCTAAGGCCTCAGAACTGAACACAGCATTTTGGGTGAGGTCTCACGAAGGCAAAATGGAGAGGGAGAACCACCTCCCTTAACCTGCTGGTCATGCTTCTTTTGATGCAGCCCAGGATATGACCAACTTTCTGGGCTGCAAGCATGCACTGCCAGCTCATGTAATTTTTCATCCACCAGGACCCCCAAGTCTTTCAATCCATGTATCTCTGAATCTGTACTGATGATGTCTGGGATTGCCCTGACCTATGTGCAACACCTTACACTTGGCCTTGTTGATCTTCATGAGGTTCATGTGGGCCCACTTCTCAAGTTTTCTCCAGGTCCCTCTGGATGATCCCCTCTCCTTGCGTCTTATCAACTGTACCACTCAGCTCAGTGTCATCTGCAAATATTGCAGGCACACTGCAAAAACTGCTACTGAACTTCAATCTCTATGTATTCCCCTGCTCTTGCCCTCACTGAAATTCAGTATTAAGGACAGACACAAATTAGAAACAGTCACATATTTCTACAGGAGCCTCCAGAGTACTCCTGTACCAGGTAACATCACCTGCAGTGAAATGAGCATATCTGAGATAAAAATCAGCATAACATTCTGTTTCTCAGCATATGAAATATCTACTGCCATGAGTCTGCTATACAACATTTCTTTTTGGCAATGTAGAATGCACCTACAATTACCGTTCTCATTCTTGAATGAGTCAAATTCTAGGATTTCAGTGATTATCTCTGAGAGACATAGCTAAGATCTGCTCTACCTCAAAGTTCCAAAAGTTTCCACTGCTAAAAAAATATTCTTCTGATATCCAGCCAATATTCCCATTGCAAAATCTCATTTGCTGGCTTCTCAGAGAATTATGTTTCTCTCATGAAGTTTTCCTGACAATGCTTACCTTTCCAATACCTTCTAAAACTTGTTAATAACATATAAGTCAGCATCACACACTTCTCTATAGAAACAGCAAAAACATTTCAAACAGATTTTTGGCTCCAATGGATCTGTCGTAGCTATTGGAATTGTGGCAGTAATTCTACAGGCTTTTTTTTTAAAAAAAAAAAAACTTTTATTTTAGTTTATTTCTTATTAAAGCATTACACTTACGTACTAGAAGGAAAATAAAACTCTTTTCCTACGATGCCAGGAAGGACCATGGACAAACTATGAATACAGTATCCTTTCCAGAAAGATAACTTGTCACTCAAAACCCAGGAACTTGTATTTTCAGATGCTTCAGACTGTACCCATCAGGTTCAATAAAACATACCACTCAAGTTTTGGGAAGGCTCTGCCATTAAAGAAGTACCTAGTCGCTTACCTCTCTAAGAACACCTCATCTGCAGCCAGAACTAGGGATTTTCACCTCCACTCAGAGAGCAAGTCAGCACAGCCCCATGGCTGTAATCACATCATATTACACTGGAGCAAGTATAGCCTCTCTTCTCAGGCCTCCAGTGTTAATCTACAGCTGCATTTCATCCACAGTGCTCCCAAATGATCGAATCTTGCAAAACACCTTGAAATGGGCAGGTGTGAGCAACAAGATATGGAAGCAGTCAGCCTCCAAAGCTGATGCAGTCCAAACTGCCTCCTGGGTTGGACCACTGCACTGTGTGCAGGCACAACTCCCCCATCTAACTCAGGGCATGTCCACTCCTAAGTAGCACTTATGACAGTATTTTTCTTTGACTAGTTAACCCATCCTGACTAATCTTTTGTCCTTATTTCTCTATTCTACAACTGAGTAAGATTCTGGAAACAGGAGATTTGGCAGGGTGGGGGGAGAACTGAATTGTTACCAAGTTACCAAGACAAAGAACAGTAAAAGAAAACAAACAAGCATTAAGAGGGTCTCCAAAAAAATGTGAGGGCAAGATTACTTGCACCTCATTTCATTCTCCATGTCACCCTTTGAAGCTGACTTGCCCAACCTATCTGAAATTGCCTCTTTACAAGCTATAACAGATTCCTGGGCATTAACTCAGAAAATCCAGTCACAATACAGACCTTGAAATATGATTTTAATATGTTCTCTTTTATACCTAGAGGAGTGATGACAGAGTGGTCAGGCAGCCAGCAGAGTACACAGCTCCTTGTCAGGCTCCAATATAACACATGTTGATAAAGCCCCACTGAAAACACCTCACTTAGCAATGGCCCGCAAGAGGCAGCATAGGTGAGAGCTCGTCTAACTTTACATGTTTCCATTTGCAACAGCTAACACAGACTTCAATTAAAAAACAAAACAAAACAAAAAAAACAGGCACATTCAGGGAGCAATTCCCTGGGGGTATATTGAATATCAGCTTCAGGATGAGTCAAATCACAGCACAGGAGATGTTACCCATCTGCACCACTTTAAAAGGAGTCTTGGACTCTACATTTTGAGACAGATCTCACCCCAGTCTGCCTCAGTACATCGAACAAAAGTACATCCAGGAGTAGTAATGTGCCTTTCAGCCTTTTAGGTCTAGATTTCTTATTATTAGGTACATTAGAAGCATTACCAGTAAGGAGTGTTGCTGCAAAGTTCAGGCTCATCTCTAAGAAAAAAGCCATTTCAAAAAAATCCACATAAGAGAAAACAGTCTCTATTCATTGAGTATAGCAATTTAGCCCTTAATGAGATGTTTATGACCCCAGATTCAACCAGAAATTCAGTATTTCTAATGACTCAGCACCTCAATGGTTTAGGTTTTTATTCTTTATAACATAAAGGAACAGCACCGGGACAGGGCTACTTTACTCCATAAGCACTTGCCTGTTCTACCCAGAAAACTCAACTTTTGCTCTAAGAAACAAAATTGTTTTCAAAACACTTCTGCAGGGAGGGAAGGGAAGAAAAAAGAAGAAAGAAAAAAAAATAGACATGGGAGAAAAGAATTTAAAGTAAGCTTAGTTTCTCATTATGGAATACCCATACTGAAATCTCAGGTTACTAAAACGTACAAATTTGAATAATGACTATTCCAGCATATTTGACAAATAAGAACTGGACATGAATGTTTTAAATCTCAGCCTTCTTAATGAGTGAAGTCATATAGCTTTCCAACACTTCTTCAAATGAATAAGCAGACCAGAAACTCTGGCACAGGTCTTAACATTTTGCTCAATGTTCTCTTTACAACACTGTCCTTGCCAGGAAGAAGGATTATTTGAAATTTGTGGAAAGCAAATGAATACTGAAGTAGTTCACCTCGAATGAAACTGAAAATTTTTCTGTGCTGTAAGCCAAAATGTATAAAAAGTGAAAAAGGACCTATGTATGGGTTGCTTAAACCGACATTTGCAGTCACAGAAATGTTTTTTTCCTGCTGTCAATTCTATTGAATTTAGAAAACAGAAATGATGCGAATACCAATTTTTGTGATGTCTCTGGAGATAGCATGCTTTTAGCTTTGTTAACAACATAGCTGACTAACTCTGGTTACTTTTTGTTGGCATATACTCATCTGACAACATTTTTTAAACGTAAATTCTTCTGGGAGCATGTCATTGTCAAGTATTAATGGCACTAGTAACTTAAATTGACATCTATGTCATGCAGCCATGCATCTGTCAGTGTAATAAAAATATACTTTTAAAAGATTACTTGATATTGTCTGACTTTGGCAGCAGATGTTTGAGCTTATTTTGATGTAAAAAAGATTAAATATTTTTGTCAATACTTTCTAATTGTGAAATTTATTCAAGAAGACATCTTTATAACTGGTAGTGTTGTAAGATGCAAGGCATTCTATTGCCTCAGACACCATTTTTATTCATCAATAAAACATCATAACAGGCAGCTGGTGAGCAGAGTACAAGTAATTTATGGAACAGGAAGCTACATTTCTTCTACATGTTTTCTGAATCAGAAACCCTTACCTGCCACTGCATTTTGTTTGATCTTTTCTCAAGAAAGCAGCGAGAACAAAGAAAAGTGAGCTAACAACTGCACCCTGTACATTCAACCATTTTTACACAAGATGTGTTTTGATGCCTTAAAGTAAAAAGCTTTAGGCTTAAAGATCACAAAGTATTTTCTATATATATTTATATATAGTAAATAAAATGCAGTCAAATACGACATAGGAAAGTATAACCGCCACTATAATTAACTTGAAATACTTCCTTGCATGCAAAGCCACCGCATGCAAGGAAGGAGAGGTAAAATACCATTATGATAACAGACACAGCCAGATTTGTGAAGTTATCTAAGTGCCTAATGATGCAAAGTAGAGACCACTATAAATTAGAAAAGCCACCCAGCCTATGAAATACGATTGACTTGAAGTATTTAGGCACATTAGTAAGTACCACTATTAGCACCTTCCAGACACCTACCTGCCTTTTGTAAACACAACCTTCAGGCACTTACTGAATATTGAAGGGTGTGACTATATCCTGCACACAGCCGTACACCACAAGCACCTCTGTGATACAGGTAGCAGTAATTTACTGTTTTCTACCACGCAGAAAATTTCCACAAATGAGTCGCTTCTCTCTATACCTGCAAAGGGCTTTCACCCCTCTGGACTGAATGCTCCAGCTCATGAGCAAGCTGGATGCTGATGGAGACGGCCACGCCAGGATGGCAGGCACAGCTCGTCAGTCCCCACGGTGAGCTGGCTGCTCTGCACACCTTGGCCCCTGCACCTTGGAGCTGCAGGCAGGAGAGCAATCCCTGCACAAGTCAAAGACTGAGCCACGCTGCTCCTGGAGGCTAAGCCACTTCTGAGTTTAGCCTAGTAGCATGGAGTTTGATTGTTTTTAAATGGATGATTGAGAGCACATCGTATTCTTGATACATACACAAGGACTTAATCTTCCATGTAGTAAGAAATCTTCTCTTCTGCTCATGCAAAAACCTCTGTAAATAAAAGTAAAGGTCTCTCCGTTTCAGTTTATTGTTGGTTAAAAGTACCAACTTCAAGCTCTCTTTCTAAGAAGACAAGCTGCCCAGAAGCATGACCTAATGAGTCTGAATTAATTTTCATGTTTCCATCATCTGTGGTAGCAAAACAAGAAACAATAGAAAGGAACTGAATTTTCCATGCTTTTTTTTTCCTTTTTTTTTTTTTTTCCCCCCCGCAGATACTCAACGCAAATGCTGCAAATTTGTCTGGCTTTAAAGATTAATAAAATCTAATGGGAGACTCTGTCCAATTTAAAAGTAAGGGTCTTGTATTTGGACCTAATAAAATGGTTTTGTGGTTTACCCCAATCATACAGTCTATGCTACTCTATTTCCCTCTCTCACAAATTCTCTATGGAGAATGAATTGTTTCAACCAAGTTTTGCCATCTTTACAAATAAAGTACTCATTATCTCAATTTCAAGCTTTTAAAGGGTATTTCATAGGTAGATTAAGCAAAAAAAACAATAATATACTAGTAAGTGCTCTGGAGTTGAGTCTGTCAAGGTAATTGCCTTCACAACATTCTGAATTCAATATGGAAACAATAACTGTCATAACTTTTCAGTATTTTTCTTCTTCTAATACATTACCAACTCAATATATAATGTGCATTTATGCAAGAAAGCTATTTTTAAAAGATATATATTACACCCATTAACCTTAATCAGTAATATGCAAAACATCTCTGAAATGTGATACCAATATATACCAAATATATTTTTATATATATAAATATATATACATATATAAATATACCCACAAAACCCAATGTAGGCACTGAACACAGGCGAGGCAGTAGTAATTTGGTGCATCAGCATAATGTGAAAATAGTACAGACACAAGCACACAGCTATCACTCTGGCATTTAGAATTTCAACTATGTTGGAGGCTTACTTTGGACTGTAAGAAACAAAACATGCCAGGTTTTTACCTTACAGTGAAATACACTAATAGCCTTAATGTAGGGCAAGAGAAAATTAACAGAGACTGAAATTGTCCAGCACACACTGAGAAAAACAAACAAACAAACAAACAGAAAACATGAGAGAAAGCGCTTGGCCAAGAGTACATCCTAAGCATTTCCATATAAACTTCCACACAGAATGGAGCCTAGGCTCCAACTTAAAAAGGAGCCTAAATTTTATAATAGCCTGAGGATTTTAGTCACCATAATTGTTTCTTGGTGGGGAAGTCAATCAGAGTAAAGAACAGAACTTAAAAGAAAAACCAACGAACAGATGAACTTGTTTGCAAGGGTAGTCATCGGGACATCTCCAGTCCCAAACACAACTCAGCAAAACATTTTCAGATGAAATCTTGCAAAAGCAGCACTTCATCACTTCACGCCTTCATACCTGTGAAATTCATGCCCTTCATACCAATCAACTGGTATTATTTTCAGCTAGACAGAACCATCTCTCCTAAATCAAATGAAAGTGATGCAAAAGAAAAGGGTTTCCTGCCAACGCCTTGTGGAGGACAGTTAGAAGAACCTGTTTTGTGAGGCTGATCTCATCCCTGGGAGGGAGAAGATGACAGACTCGTTGAATCAGAAGCTGCAATTTGAATAGGAAGGAACCAGAGAAGGCTAAAACTGGCTGGCATGCACAGAGCCATCCATCAGCAGGTTTTGTGTGAACCCCTCTGCTGAAGGCGCGCTTGGTTTTTGCATTCCTCTCATTCTTCGTGGCAAACATGAGAAAGGCGCAACACAGAAATAATTTCATTCTAAAATACGGGTTGATAAATTGTCACACACACTACCCGATGGCTAAAAGGAAAGCTATGAATTAAGATTTCATCCATTTTGTGTGTCAATTTGTGGTTTGTTCAACCACTTAGAGTTGCCATCTAGATCAAGGTATTTTAAAATATAGTTGTGACGAAACGTAAAGCAAAAGGAACTTATTTCAGGGCAGAATAATGAGGAAAAAATATTCAAGTCTACTACAGCCAATTCTTCATCTCATAATTTGGACTATTTGTGTGGTTTGTAAATGTAGCATTAAAGGGAATCAAAGTGCTGCAGTATATAATTAATCCATTTATGTAGAGTCATCATCAGTATTTAAAAGCCTACACAAAACAGAATATGAGGTAGTCCTACGTTCTACCTGCACAATTACAAAAGCAGTTTGGGTAGTAATTATTTCTAAATAATTAGTGAAATTTATATAATTCATGCATCTTTCCAGTATCCCAAAGGTATGAGAACATGTTATCTGGAATACAGAAAAAAAACAGAGTGAAGTTCTTCGTGCTTTCTTTGCTTTTGTGTTTTCAAAATTACAACCTGCCCTGGACCTCCCAACGCCTACCTGTACACAAGAACACCACCCTCTGAGCTTTTTCTTTCTTTCTTTTTCTGATGCATTGGTGCTTAGGGTGCACCTAACCACAAGATTTCACTTCAATTTCCTTCACTGGGAAATTCTTGCACAGTATTTGACTTCAAAAACTAAAATGTCTGATTGCAAAAAGTCTTAATAAAAACAACAATTACACTGTGATAATGAAAAAGAAATCAAAAGGTGATAAAAACTAACACATTTCAGCCTTGAAATATTAATATTTAACACCCTGGTTTCCAAACAATGAAAACCCTAACTCATTATAAAATCTGAGTCCATTGCAGAAAAGAAGCTACCTGGGGCCCTGCCCAGACAGCAGCAGAGGAGCGTCCTCAGGGAAACCATCAGCATGAGGCAACCGGCGATACAGGCGCACCCTGCAGCACTTCTGCTTTACGCCAAGCACAACGGCAGGCCAAGCAAGGTCAGCCCTGGCTTCATCCAGAGGGCCAACCTCAGCCAGGGCACCTCGGAGTGAAATTAGTTAGCAGCCACCCCACTGGCTTTGCTTCGGATATTAACACTCATGAACAACACTGTTATTAAAAGAGAGAGAGGGAGAGAGAGAAAAAAAAAGAAAAAAGAGAAAAGAAAGACAGACAGAAAGGAAAGAAAGAAAAAGCACACATCATGCCCTACCAAAACAGCCCTCGCACTTTTTTCCAGCTATGCAGACAAGACTTCACTTGCCAATTTTGCCGCAAAGTTAGAGGAAGGCAAGGTGTTATTGCACTGTTTTTGCAAGAGCAGCCTGGAAGGAAGATTTTGACGATGAATTATAAGCTCCTGCAAGCAACTAGCGCAGACATGTACTGTCTGAGAAGCCTGCAAGTCAAGCACTGAAGTAAGGTCTACTTTAAAGCATATCCAGCTGAGCAAATGTAACATGCTCATATGAACACGTTATATAACCTCTCTAATGATCATTTCTTTATATAGCCTGAAATTAGACACGGCTCCCACTGTGGTCAGTGTGAGCCACATTACAGAAGAAATAGAGAATCTGGTTATGTATTTTCCTGTACATTTTGTTTTCCAACACAAGCCTACACTGTTGCTATAGGGCTAAATGGTGTTCACCATCAGTCATGTATTCCTTTATGAAGAAAAGTGGAACTTAATAATCTGGATATTTCAGTCAGACCAGCAGGAATGCATTATATAAAATAGGGAATATACACCTTTCACTGTCCATAAGAACATCCTCCCAAATCTTTCTGTATACAGTTGTCAAATATGCTATTCTTACTTGAAATGAATGTTTCAAAAAAGTTGCAATCTATAGCAAAAAAAATCTTGAGAAGACCATAAAAGATATGAGTAAAGTGTAGCCATCAACTTACTGTACCAGAGATTACAGAAAATGCCCCTTTTAGGATAAAAGTAAGTCAGCTTAGTCAGAGAGAGATTGGTTATCCTCTCCATTTTACTGTTCCTGGAACATGCAATCCATGACATGTCTCAAAATGGAAAAACATAATCTAAAGTTTGAAAAATACAGGGGGGGGGGGGGGGGGGGGGAGCAACACAAAACACAATTACTATTTTCACTGTTACCATTTTCACATTCCCTGAAAAAGTCTGCTTGGGAACTTTATAGAGAAGGCAGATCACAAATAATCAAAATGATGTGAAGGCCTGTAGATATTTTCACAGGTGTGACAGAGCCAAGAGCCCAGATGAAATCACTGGAAATGACAGCATTTCAGATTCCGTGGGACTATTCTTTTTTTTTTTTTTTTTTTTTTTCCTGACAGGTTGTTGGGGTTTTCTAATCTTTCCTAGTTGCAGACACGCAACGTTCAGGATTTATCTCCACAATTGTCAGGTTGGAGTGATACTGCTTAGTAACTTGCCCAGCAAACACTGCCCTGCCCCTGATTTGCCTGAGTATCAGCGCTGTACCTGCTCCTTGGGTACCCCGTGGCTGCCTGAGATGTAAAGCAAGGAGTCAGACAGTTTTATTACACTCTCAAGGCAACTTCTTAAAGCTACGATTATGGGCGCTTCTTAATGATGATGGAGATTAAAGCTATTATCCAAAAAAATTGCAGTAAATAGGCACCGTTGTTATAAGACTGTTTTCCAGCAGCTGCTACCTGGCAGAAGAGGCATTAAGGCTTTGATGAAAACTACTGAGGTTAGACTGGACAAGCATTTTCCCTGAAGCACAAGAGGGTGGTGGATTGACTGCACTGTCACACGCTGACAGGGCCACGCAGGAAGAGAAATTGACAATCTGCAACACCAAATTGTTAACTTCATCATATCGGCAACAGAGCGTCATCCCTAGGATCTCCCATCCTTCCTCCCAGCTAATTCCACTGCTCAAATTTAGATGTGGAAACGTGGTCTTTATCAACCTGGACCCATGCTACCTTGTCTTGTAGGTCTATTCCCAGTTAGACACATGCTTGAACTCTCCAGAGCAGGCCTGTATTTTGGCTGCAAGTCCAACGACCAAACTCAGGTTGATTTCCCCAGATTGCCAGTGGAAAGAGGTGGGCACTGCCAGGAGGGAGCGCAGGACATCTGAGCCCGAGGCGGACGATGAGAATTCACCCTCTTGCAGCAAAAATGCTTGTGGTTAATTTTACCACCGTCGCTGCAAGCACTTCCACCACAAATCCTTTCAGCTATAACCATTACCCAAAACCACAAGAGCTGCTTGCACTTGCTGCTTTTGCTAACATTTCTTTCATTCCTTCCAGTAGCAGTTTGCCCACTGACTCAAGAGAAGCACCAGCATGTAAATGAAATAAATGAACCGGTTTGACCCTCTCCCTGCACCACAACTCATTTGCAAGAGTTTTCATATGCCATACCACCTAATTGCTGCAACTACTCTCTCTGAAAGCTCCAATAAAAAGGGCTGTGGCTCGCTAATCAGAGGTTAAGACAGAACAAAAACAACAACAAGAAAGACCCTACAAACAATTTCTACAGACAATTAGGCTGAAGATAAAAATGGGAAAGCTAATTAATCATTCTGAAATATATTGCTCTTTTTTTCTCTTATGGAGTATTTTTCAAGTGTTGATCAAATAAGCATAACCTGTTTTTTCGTTTTACCTATCTCCCTCTAAGGCATAAAGAGAGAAAAAGACATGTAAGCACAAAAACCACACTAGGTTGAATGCCTCTGATCTGAATTGTTTCTCTCCAAAACGCTGCAACATACACAGCCCAAATATCCAGAACAACTTCCTTAAAAATGGTTCTCTGTAAGTTGGCGTTTTAATCAGTTATTGTTCTTTCTCTACCTTATACCAGGAAAATTCAAAATCTGAAGACACTCCAGGCATTCATATGGACCTTTTGCATCGAGGATTAGTATGTATTCACAGTCCTCTATTCAACATCTAGGTAACACAAACAGGGATGTTATAATCTAATTTGTGCACAGCAAACACTTCATTTCATTATTCTAGTACTACTAACATGATTTATGAGTCAGCTGAGTACTTTTGAAAAAGGTATTGAGAAAACAAAGGCAGAATTAGGCAGGGTACAAACACTGCTTACACAAATACAGTAACATCGAAGGATATGACAGGCATCTCACGCTATATATAAATGCATCTGAAAGGCAGGTAAAGCATGTTTTTATAGTTGCTCAGAAAAGAAAAAGATGAATCATCCATTCAAACTCTATATAAAGTGACTTCTCTAGTGTCAATTAATAGAGACAGGCCCCAGAACGCCAGTCTCATGCTCTAATCATCAGTGAGAAAGAAATTAAGTGACAATTAAAAAAAGCCTTTATTGAATAAGGAAAATTCTGTTTTCTCTTGGAAAGCAACTACAGCAACCTCATATTCTATAACCACATTAGTGAGGAAATGGTTCAGTGGATACCTAGAGAAGAGCTTATGTCCCTGAAGCATCAGGTAGATAGACCAGAATACTAAATACACGCTCCTAAATACACAGTGTAAATTTACAGTCATAATTCGCAGGAATAGAGGCCCTGTTAATCCCTCTCTAATAATCCTGTGATCTAAGAGTATCACTCCCGCTGGAATGTATAAAAGCCATAAATAGCCCCCAAATTTTACCAGAATTTGTTACAGGCAGCAGAAAACGTATCACTCTGGCTGGAATAAGCGACTTCACAAAAGCGTGGCTCTCTACTTCCCCTGAAGTCTCAGGCAGTCTTTCCTTTATACTTCAAACAAATTAAATCTACCGCAATTAATGATTATAGTTTTTCCTTCAATCAGCCCATATTCCTCTAGGAAATTAACTCAGCTATTAAAAGCCTAAAGGCTGGAAAGGAACCTAGTTAGATGAGTTTTACCTCCTCTGTATTGCCTGTGTAATCAAATGCAGTTTCCCCACCAGTTTAATTCTAATCAGTTTAATTACTGAAAATTACAACACAAAAAAAAAGAAAGAAAAAAAAAAAAAAAACACACCTTACTTCTCACACCAGAACAAAGGAGAAAGGCTACATGTGCTAGTTCAAGAATACTGGGTGGCAAGAGTTTGATACTCCATGTGAGAGAAAGGAAATGACTGAAAATAAAGACAAATTCTCATATACTTTAGACTACAGCTATCAGAAAAAAAGAGGTGGAAATGGCAAGCCACAAGCCAAGAATAAAACTCAGAGGAGTCTACTTCCAAGGTGTGAAACTGGGGGAGAGCTTACTACTTCAGTATTGCAAAGCCTTGACTATATAGGACCTGCTCTGCTCTCAAACTGCACTTCCTACTGAGTCTTTTGGTCAAATGCTTGCCACACAAAGCAGTTGAAAAAACATCCTCAGCCCAGGAGAGCTTAATTCTGTCTTTCCCACAGAAAGAGGGGAGCTAAAAACTGTGTAGTAGCAGAGCTGTCCATGCACACGGAGAGAAAACTAAGCTAGGAGCCACAATCTTTCCTTGCCATATCACTGAAACAGAATTATTCTAGTAGACCTTGCGAAGGAAGAAGGCAGAACCAAAGGTAAACATCTCAAGTATACACTTTGTATATTGAAGAATAACACCAGGAGGACAATAGATCCTAAAAAAGAAATGCAAGATTAAGATAAAAAGGGAAAATAAAATGGAAAAGGAGTGAAGAAAAAAAAAAAAAGATAGAAAAAAAAAGTAAGGATGCTAATTGAAATGGATAAAATAAACTGAGATAATGGGTCTCTTAAAGTCAAACACACAAAAATATGTCTGGAGAGTAAGTATGCATGTTATTCTCCCCTTGACTTCCACAACAAAAAGTATTTCTTAGTGTTATGAAACTCCCTTTTCTAAAAGTCATTCTTTCATGGCATGTTTCTCTTATCTTTTGCCACAAGGAAACTTTTATGCTAAACTGAAAAATGCCATGTAATATCACACTGTGTGGGTTGGGTTTTTTGGTGGGTTTTTTTTGAAATACACACACACAAAAATCCATTCTTTCATTACATCTTACTTGCTTTTTATCATTTTCCCTCGTTGACCATAATAGCTTCATTGTCTACTTCATAATTTTAAGGACCTCAGTTATACCCACTTGAAATCTTCTCTGCTGAGATGACTAATCCCAGTAATCGTATTTAAACTGCTAGTTTACATTCGACTAATACTCTAAAGCTATCTGATCTCTACAAGAAAGGGGTAGGAGTATTCTGGCAGACAACTAGAAGACAGTGTGGTCGCTGTAGAAAGTAGAAAACCAACTGCCATAAAGCAAGCACTGGTGTTAGCAAGGGAAATACTAGCACTTAGAAGTCTAAAAATATTGGAAATAAGTCATTTTTATTTCTGCTGAGCTCACTTAATCAACCAACTCTGTACTTGATAATGTGCACGGTGGAGAAGAGAAATTCTGGTTTATTGTGAGGGAAAAAAAATAAAAATTAATCCCTTGCCAAAAAGAAAACTCATGAAATCCAAGGTAAGTTTTTAACTAATTGTTTTCACCAATCTTACAATAAAGAAAAATGATGGGGGGGGGAATAATACAGCAGTACTTGGCATCCTGGAATTTGCACAGTGACAAGAGAAGGGTAACTATATAAACTTTATATAAAGCAAACCATGCATTTTCTTAGAGAAATACGTCATGTTTTTCAAAAGATGACCACTTCGATGCAAGATAGCACCCATGTTTTTCACAAGATCTCCTTCTGTGCCGCGATGTCTGCAACCATGAAGTCTTCAGAAGTGCCCTTAGTTTGTAGATGTCTGCAGACTGCCGTACTATCTTGCAGAGCAAACAAGCCGTGCCTGTACCTCAGCCTACCCTGCTCTCCTGAAGGGACTATCTAATCAGGGATATCAAGGTCTGAGCTCCAAGGGTGGAGAATCCTCATACTTATGTAAATGCAGTCACTTACTCACAACCTTTGTTCAGAAATACCCAGCTTTGAACATTTGAAAGGCTGTAGTGTTAATGGGATCAAGTATATCTAATAGGACAATACATCTCGATCAAAGCTTTAAAAAGTTCTAGACTGTCTTTAGATAAGATGTCCCCATGTACTCTCACCCACTCCTGATTGCTTTATCATAAACACTTTAGAGGCCATTTTATCCAATCTCTTGCCATTTTTTTCCTAGACTTTTCCTCTCTTAGAAGCCGGGGGAAGCTGCAGAGCAAGTACTCTGCAAATCCTGAAGCTTCTGACTTTTGAAGTACTAATAACCTCCCACAGAGTAAAATAGGGAATTAATTTCAACTTCAAGTATTCCAGAAGCATGGATCAATTAGTACTAACTCTGCTAGCTGAAGGATTTTTTGCCTGTTCCATTCATGATAAAATTTGTTTCTCCTCTTCAGGATCAACAGTTAGAAAACAGAGTAAGAAGATAGGACCAGAAAACAAATACAAATCACAGGGAAGCAAACAAAGACAAAGGTTGTGAGAAAAGAATATTTGCCAAAACTTTGCCCCTGCTTTTTTGTTGTTTTCTTTCACACAAAAGATATATCAATATATCTGCGTAAATATTTTCAATTCACATTGCAACTTTTGAGCACAACGCTTGGATTGGCTGAGACACTTTCAGAAGGAACTATGGCTATAAAAGCTGCAGTGGGTCCTACAAGAAACACAAAAATCAGTTGTGTGTGTTAGTGGGGGGCTGTCTCAGTGGGCTGATACCACTATCATCATCACGAGTTTCTCTTCTGTAAACAGGTAAAGAAATCTTCCATTGAGCCGCATGCTGACTGCTTCTCTTAAAACAGGGTGAAGTCACCTGCTATGAATGCAAGCAGATGATACGTTCTGCCATTACAATTTCCGAATTAATCTTTAGAAGAATAAAACTGTATTTGTTCGAAGCACCTCTGTTGGCTCTTTAAAAGAAAAAAGAAAAAGAAAAAAAAAAAAGAAAAAGAAAAAGCTGAACTAGCTAATGTAACAGAGAGGATACTAATATCTATTCTACAGTTGCCATCTCATTGAAGCCAAGATTTGAAACTCATTATGTCCAGCATGCAAGACATCTTTTCACAAAGATAAATTCAACCATTGGTGGACCCGAAGGACTCTTGTGAAGAATAAATGCACTTAACCTGCATTTCCTGTACTCCAAAATCAATAATTCCAGAGGATGCCCATTTGGAGGTTCAAGCCCCCTTCATACAACGTACAAACCTTCCACAGGACCCAGCCAAAACTCGGAGCTGCATGGAGTGCTCCCAAGCCACAGCCACCACAAGGGTCAGAATTGACCGAACAGCCAGGCTGAAGAAGATTAAATTCCCTATCTGAGAAATACAGTGGAAGCAGAAGACTGGATAAGTCCTAAGCTGAGTCTCAGAAAACAAACCTCAGAGCTCAGCAATTTCACTTTTAATGTAAGGGATGTTATGACAGCTTCACAGTGGATTCATATTTAAATATGACTTTAGTCCCCCTCGCATCCTCTGAAACATCCATCACCGTAACTTTTGCCTTTTCATAATTTAAATGAATAATCTTCAGCTCCTAAATACTGCTTTAGTCCGTTTTGACAGACTAAATTAATACCTACTGCAGTTACCGCAGAAAGTACTGGGAGTCTCAGTCACCGACACCTTGGCCTTCCCTGGCAGCCACCAATTCCCTCACCCAGATGGTTTTTGGGGGCTCCTCGCCCCGTGCCCTCACACCCAGCCTGCACGCCCCAGGGGGACAGGGTGAGGGGCTGGCAATGCTGGCAGCTGTCTGCAGGATCCAGGCTTTTGGCTGCTCCTCAGGCTTCAGACTCTGGGAAATGTTATTCTTGGCAAAATGGCACCTATCACTAGAGGAAAATATAGGTGTTTTCACAGGCTTTATAGGGAAAAGGATCCCAGTGACCCCAGTGGACTCGATTTAACCTGATGTGAGAAAAAGGCTGTAGGACTAATATCAAGAAGATGAGAAAAAAGTGCTACATGCCTTTCTGTCACAGCTGGGCTATTTGGGGGTTTGCTTGCTTGCTTTGGGGGAGATGTAGTTAATTTAAATATATGCATGCTTTCTGCCTTGGGACTCGTGACTTGCACCGGGCCTATAGATCGAGTGAAGGGGAAAAAAAAAGAAAAGAAAAGAAAAAAAAAAGGCAACAAAAATCAGTTCTCTGCTTTTACAAGCCTCTCAGAGTCCCCAGTCACAGACCGGTCTTCTTCTGGCCAGCAAAGGAAAACGAGTACAGGAAGAGCACTCATGTTTTGATACCGTTTCCATGGTGTAGAAGTATTATTCCATACATGCACTTCATTACATTTGTCATCAAAATCATATTCAACAGGTAACCTTAAGTACAGACACGGGAGGCAGAAGTCTCTGCTGGCTATCAGCTCAAAGCAGAGTTGATAAAAAGCCAGCAGGCTGGAACCGAATCTTGCATTACTTCCCGAGATACACAGCAGGTTTTACCAATATTAAGACAATTGGTGAATGCATTAAGAATCTTCTTTCATCTTCGCCTATTTAATAACAGACAATGAACATTTGTGAATGGTTCTGTACGAGCATCTGAAAGCATTCTGATAATAACAAAAAACAAAAAAAAAAAGAAAGAAAAATAGTGAAAAGGGATTACACGTTCCACTTTAATACATCATTTTAAAAGCTTACCAGAAGGATCAAAGTCCATGACAAAAGACACAAAATATTATTTATTCATGGGACATCTTCTGAAAGACTAAAACCTGTACGAAAACTCTCTATATCCCAAAAGAGGTTTTTTTAATGCTAAATTATCAGCTTTTATTCTGTTAAATAAGAAGTACTTTGAATATTTACCTAGCTGAAGTAAAAAAAAAAAAAAAGCTGTAACTAAAAAAATCTGTATAACATCCCCTACTTAATAAATTTATTAAGTTGAAAAAATATTAGTTTCTCCTGTTGAAAAAGAAAAAAAATACTGAAATTTATAACAGCTCTAAACACTGCCAGAAACACATAAGACTTTTCCCAATTGATATTCCTTTCTTCTTTCTTCCATTTTGTCCTTTTTTTTTTTTTTTTTTTTATAAATGGCTGTATATATCATCTCTAGAACATTGGGTTGGGATATTTTTATTATTATTCAAATGGTTAATGCCTTTACTTTTCCATGGTTTACATTTGAAAAATGTAAGAGAAAATATATGTAATGACAAAAAATGTTTGCTAAACTAGTCAACTTTAACTAATGCTGCCAAAGCCACGTGAGCAGAAAGCAAATCGGGAATTTGGGCTATTGTATTTGAAGGGACGTTCACAAATAACTGCTTTAGCAGAATGGATTGATCTCCTTGGTTCCCCTGTGGCCCTTCTGGAAAGCCAGCAGGAGCAGACAGTGGATGCAGCCACCGAACACCCCACCCCATGGAAGAATCTCTCTCTCCACCGCCTGTAAAATGGAATATCTGGGCTCAAAGTTAGCTTTTGGGAATACCCTTCTTTAAGTTCAGGAACAGCATTCGACCTATCAGCTCTACAGCATTCACATCACGCATATTCGGAACTGGAAATCTGCACTATGCAGGAGGGTAAGGGACAGTCAATACCAATTTTCAAACTATCGAACAGTCCCCTTGCTGCAGCTTGCAAGCACACCTGCATTTCTGCTTTGCTGCACTACAGTCAAACAGCACAGCAGAAAGAAAAAAAAAAAACAAAACAACAGCTTCTCACCTATGTCAATACCCTTAAGCAGAAATTCACATCTAGGTCTTCAGCGAGCCCTTAGTACCACAGGCACAGCAGGCATGAAGGGGGAACTCGAGCATGCAGAGGCCACCAGCCCCACGTGAGTGGAAATGCATCGCGGGCTGATTCGGATCAGGTTTTCACAGCCATAACCACACGTTTAAATCGGCTTGCACAAGCTCACAGTTAGCGGCTGCACTGTCACATTCCTCACTGCTTCTATCTGGCCTGAGGTTCCTGCAGTGGACTGCCCTATACGACCACTTTATCCTTTCACGTCTGCACATATGTTTAAATACAGGCAGTTGTGCCCAAAACACCAGAATCTGAAGTACTTTTTTATTGAAATAAGCCTTTGGCATCTGCTACTCCTGAGCAAAGAAATAATCTCATACCCAAACGAGACGCTGTTATCCAGGCCAAGAAGCACCATTTGTCTCCCAGATTTTATTTCGGGGTAAAACCACCCCGTCTCTAACCCCCACACTTCTCTCTTTGCGAGACCCCACGCGTCCCGTGCTCTCACACCCCCAGACACTTTGCCTCGCAGGTCTCTGTTGCCCCAAGAGTTTGCTTTCCTGCACCACTCTGCTCCATCTGCTTCCCTGTCAAGCTGCCCTCTTCCAGTTTGCCATCCAGCTTTTCCCTGCAATATGACATTTTGCCTTTCAGTTCTAGCACATATGGTTTCCAGTAACCAGATTAAAGTGACTTAAGTTAGAAAGAAGGCAAATATGTAAACAAGCAGCTAGTAGATGTAAAAGCCTAAAGCAGGCTTCATCCAAGCAATATTCACGTTTGAGAAAATAACCCTTTTTTCCTTGCCCCAATAAATACCACCTGCAACTTCCCAACTCCTTTCCATCTTTCACGGTCATCCTTCATGGAAGATACAGACACCACACCCTTGGGGAGTCAAGAAAAATTCAGCTTCAAATTAATTTATCTGAGAGACCTCTTGAGAGGGAACGTAGCTGCTAACTAGAAAACCTTACCTGACAGCTCGGGAGCTAAGAGGTCGCATGAGGCTGGGAAGCATCTTGATTGAAGAATAGCCATTATCCTTTACTATGCATTATGTCATTTTTTTCTCTCAAAAGCAAAGCTCTTGAGAACATTTGATTGGACACCATATAGATCATTTAAAGTTCGCCCCTTGGTGTCTCATAAATGCTGGCAATATAATTGTGAAACTATGAAGAAACATGTGTTGTGGAAACACATTAGTTTTTGAAAAACAGAAGTATGGAAGATATTTATGTATAAATGCAGTTATGTTAAAAGCAGACATTAAGCCATTGTTTTTTACTTCAACTTAGATGTATATGCAAGAAGTTTCACTACACAAAATTAATCGTGAGTATCGAATTATTAAACAAACAACTTAAATTGGATATTGGATACCAATCATTATCACAATGTGAAAAACTTGCTCCCTTGACAATGTTATCAATCTACAGGAAATAAATACTGAAAAAGTTCATTTTAGTGCTCACTGAGTACTATTTTAGCCTTTCTGGTTCATCAAGATTTAAGATTTGTCTCTGAAGAGAGTTATCTCTTCTCGGATTAACTTTACTCTCCCTATCCTTTCCTCCACTTGTTTATGCAATTAACAAGAAGTAAACCAACAAAATCCTATATTGCAATTACACTGCAACTGCAATCGGTCGAAGGACAACCCTTCTCCATCCACTAACTGAAAAGTAACATTTACATCAGAGCCCCAAGTTCTTTTTTACTGATCATCACTTCTCTGATTTTTATCTTGTGTTTTCATGGAAGAACACCGCTGGCAGCATCTAGTTTCTACCCGCAGAACTACACAGTGGAAACCCAAATTAATGACAGGATTGGAGGCTTTACGGCATAAATTTCCTCTGCCAGCATCCTGCCACCTGCTCTCAAGGAACTCCTCGGGGTGAAGTTGGGCTCTGTAACTGTGTGCGGTTAAGATTATAAGTGATGTTTAAACCAGAAATTTAACACCGTAATACGTCATCTGGAAAGCAGTGACTGAGCAATCATATTCGAAAAATAATTCTGCCTAACAGCTCTTAAATATACAGGCTCCACTGCAGATTGCTATGAAGGTAAAAGAAAATACTGAGCACTTAATGGTGCAGACCAAACTGCAGAAAGTGAAGTTTAGCACATTTCAGCTCCAGGTAGGAAGACCACTGCCAAATGCATGGCCCAGTGTCATCAGCCTCTCTAGACTACCCCCAGGTGCCATGGGAAGTCCAGCTGGTGGGTGTCATTGGAGGTTGGTGCTCCAGAGTCCAGAAGGTCTTCCAAGAAAAAGACCAGCAGCTCCTCCTTTTACTAGGAGGAGCTTCTGGAGAGCAGAGGCTTGAAAGGAGAGTCCTCAGGAGGACCAGCTGAGGTCCACCAAAGGAGAACTTTGCCGTGATCAGGGGGCCACGTATCAGCCATTTGTTCTACAGCACTTACCATACAGATATTTTTCCTTTAAATAAACCTTCCAAAAATAAAATTGTTCAGATATTCACTCTTCGCAAAACGTGATGCTTTCAAAGCACTACTTGTGAGGAAGATGAGGCAGAACAGAAACAGGGAAGCAGCACCCAGACAGGGAAAACCCGGCGTTTCACGACACGTGCCCTGGCACCAATGGCAAGTCATGGGGCAGTGTGCTCACTCCTGCTTTCCCTGGCAGTGTCAGTGCTCATTGTGATTAACCGAGGCGAGCTGGAGAATACAGGAGCGACGTTCATGTGGTGTTCGGCGTATTTGTTCAGTGCAGTATTTAGCAGCCCCGTGTAATTCTCTTACTCGCGTTTGGTCCTGCTCAAAGCAATTTGTTCCACCAGCATGCTCTGCGTGCTGCCCATTGGGGAGCAGAGTGCAGAAAAGGCGATCAAAGTATCTCAGAACTAAAAAAGACAAATTAATGGCAAACTGGCTTCTTCATCCCGTTTCCTCCTTCTCGGTTTTATTATTCTTATGTAGCAGAACATGAAAATCTCAAATACCCTTGCCACTGAAACATTAACGTATTCAGAGCTACAAAAAGCCATCAGGATTAAGCCATGAACAAAAATACGCATCCAACTGCACGATGTTTTAGGCAAATACACAGAACAAGCTTGAATTATTTTCACTTGAGTGCTAAGACTGCTACGAAAAAAAAAGGAAAAACAAAAACAACAACAACAACAAGCTTAACAAATTCTAACAAATACAGCTGTAGCTATTTGGTTGTTGTTGTTTTACATAATTAATAGGACCTTTGGACCACTTAAAACGCTTCATCATTGCCCATTTAACACACACAAAAAGATGCCTCTTGCTCAAGAGAAAGGAGATTGGCACCGGCAGGGAAACAAGGCGATTCATCTGAAACAAAGGTTAAACAACCGGGAAGCAAAAGCAAAGCGCTCGCTGAACACTGTACTTGCTGAATAAAACCACAAACAATGGAGAGCATTAGCTGGATGACTTCCTGGCTGGTATCTTGACTCCCCAAAAGCATGACTTTGAGGGCTGTGAATTGCCAAACGGTGACGTGTGAAGGGATTAGAGGGTTTGCAGCAATCTCCCTCCCTGCCAGGCTGCTGACAGCAAGGCACCCATGAGGGTGAGAAGTCAGGTGGAGGGAGATGCCCAGGTGCAGGGCTGGCCAGGCCCTCTTCCCAAAGTCCTCTACCGGAGGAAAAAAAACACCAAATTTGGACCGCACCACAAGCCAGACGATTCAAAGCTGGGCATATACCACTCGTAAAAACTGGCAAGTGTCTTTATCCACTCAGCCACAGCCTTTGTAGGAAACCACCCGCCGCAGACACGTCTTCTATTTATTTTATTTTATTTTTTATTTTTTAGTTTGTGTCTTTCTTTTCTTTTTCAACTCAGAGATAGAAAATGCCTTGTTCCAGGATGCTTCCATCCCTCCCTCCACACCGCTGGGATACTGGACACAGTGGAGGATATATTCTAGAAGTTATGCATAGTACTAGCAAAAACCTAACTTTTTGAATGTACTTATACTGTTATTTAAGAAGCATTCTGTTTTTATTGACAGAATATAAATATACAAAGCTAGACAGTGAATTCCAATTTGGGTGCCTTAATGGTAATCAATTAACTTCAAGTGGCTCAACATCTAAGGGTTATTAAAAGAGTCATCAACCAAGTCCTGACGAGTTCGATGGAAGCTTTGCTGAGGAAATCTCAGGATAATCAGAAGTGAAGGTCAGAAATTAGAAGGACAGAAATCAGAAAGTGTTACTTATGTGCATAAGAAGTACTGATTTTACTACACTTCAGTAGATGATACGGAAAACACACCGGTTTACCTTAAATTCTCTCTGATTAAAATTAGTAAACACTGATTGCCAGGGAATGAGCAATTTATATAAACAGATATTCCTCTGTATTTTCACATGCACTGAGGATGATTATTCACACATAATTCCACCAAGTCTATTTCAGCATCCTTTATTATGGACCAAAGCCCGAACCCACACTCCGTAACAATGGGAAAACCCTTAACAATATTGCCTCTAGAGAGGGTTGGGTTTGGTTTTAAGACCCTTATTATTTGTTTTTTCCATTGCACTATTTTTCTTGCTGTCTTCAGAGCTATCAATTGCAATTAAAACATAAAATACTGTAATCCTGCTTATAACAGTCTCTACAACAATCATAAATTCAAAAAACATTGCAACACAAGTTACTATCCAAACATATATATATAATATTACGAGTGTTATTTAGGCTTCACTGTGGATCATATTTCTGCTCTAATTTTTCTTTCTAAAGCAACCCTGGCTTTCTGATCCTGAAAATAAAATACTTAATGGCCTGTGCCAGACTGAACGCTGCTGCTTCCTCTGTCACTAACTAGATGTCTAAACAACTTAACGGTCTTAACAGACTGCCAAAAAAAAAAGAAAAAAAAAAAAAGAAAAAAAGAAAAGAAAAGACAGCAGCCCATGCTTACTGTTAAGAGAATCAGGGCCCTCTACATGCAGCAGTGCTGCCTGCTCCTCCACCAAGAAGAGGGATCGCTGTGGCAGGGCTGACAAAACAGATATTTTATTATATATATATCATATATATAACATATAAATATCATATATTTATTATATGTTATTTTCATCCACAGCTAGTGCCATGGGACCACTGTGGTGGCCCCTGGCAGAAGGCAGCCAGGTTGGCCATGTAACTAAATATCTTGAAGGCCTGCCCCATAGTTTTTAATTTTTAATTTTCCCACCCCTCTGTCCTGCTTGTGTATACGAGCATTTCTCCATTGTAACGACCTCATCACGTTTTGCTGTGGCTGTACAATGAATTATCGATTCTACACTGGTCCTGTAGCAATCCTAATTTAATACAACCCAACAACTCGCTGAGTCGTATAAATGCACTACTTTAATGCAGAAGGTTTAATAGGATTTTTCCTAATACTATTTTAATACTCCAATGGCCGGACAACTAGAAATCAGAGACCGCCACACCCCCTGTCCCATACACCACTTCTCTGATTTATAGCCTCAGGAACTGCAAAATAAGAGGATTCAAAACAGTCTCTTCTTGCAAAAGGACAGGCGAGGAAATCATTACTTAGTCTGCCTCTGCAAATTCAGGTCCCTCCACAACAGAGTGTGACAAGGCAGCTGGCTGAAGCAACAGGGAAGCCACGTGTGCCATTTACTCCCAAAAGGATGAGCTGGTGAGCACACTGGATGCTTCTCAGTAACACAAAAGGCTCACAGAGAGATTGAAGTCCACTTTGCTTCGATATATGACTTCTTAGTGCATCGTGTTTTTAATCCTGTCTCCCGCTATTGCCTTTTCCACGTGCTGCTTGCAGCTGGCAGCCTCGTGCCCACCAACCTCAGCACCACCAGTCAGGCACCACACCGCCCAGCAGCAGCGCAACACGATTTGAAAGGTCCTGCCCCAAGGAGAAGCTCCTCTTCCTCCCCTCTCCCTACGGCAGCCTGGGCACCGAGCAGAGAGCATCCCCGAGCCCAAAGAAGGAGCCAGTGCTGCTACAGGGTGCAAAGAGTGGTGATGCACGGGCTCGGTGGTAATGGTACGTGAGCAGGTCCAGAGCACAGGATAAGAAAGAGGCTGTGCCATCTCCTCTCTCCAGAGAGGAGAGAAGGAGGGGAGCACAGTGACATGGTGTGACAGACGCGTAGTCAGTCCACCAACCTCTCCCCCAGCCTCCTGCCTTGTGATTTTTCTCACAGACCATGTGTTTTCTTCCATGTGCTGGTTTATTTTTCTAGCCCGCCTCTCCTTCATAACAGATGCTGTTCTGGTTGAGAAGGCCGCAAGAACTGCAGTACTACTTCAGCTGAAAGGTCCACCCAGTCCGAGACCTCACTTCTAACACGGGGCATGGAAAGATGGGAAGGAAAAGCACAAGAACAGGGTGATTGAGCCCAATATTCCCAACTACAGTTATTCTTCCCAACACTGCATATGCTTCCCACTCAGGGAGCTCCTCTGCTGGCTGCAGTTTCCAAGTAATCCTTGGTGGCTTTCTCCTCCACACACTCGTCCAGCCTCTCTTTAAACCATAAGCATTCACAATACCCTTTGGCAACAAGTTTCATATGCCTGGCACCCAGTGCACTGAAAGCCTGGCTTTTGCTTGCTCTGAACCTGGCGCTCACTGTATTTATGCAGGTGTTAAGAGTTTTAGGTTTTATTACACTTTTTTAATAACTTGCTCAGAACATACAAAGGTTGCAGACTTGCACTTCTCAGCTTTCCCCAAGCCACGTTCAAAATACTGACATTACAAGTGCCACCTTACACACCTTGGCGCTTTAGCCAAACACTGACAACATGAGCAATTCTCCTTTTTCATTCTTGACCACCTTCAGAGCATTTGGGAAACCCTATCTACTCCTGGAAACGTGCTGCTGATGGCGTTGTCAGTTTTTTCTCCCCACAACCTCTTCCACATTTGTTTCATCTTCAGACACAGCCTTTGAATCCCCTTCGAGTTTTCTGTGGCACAAATCTCTCCAGGTTCCTCCAGAGATGCCAAGATTTTCCTTCCCCTCTCCATCAGGACCTTGCCATGGCTCCATGCTCCCTCCTCCACCTCTTCCAAGCCACGCAGGGTTTCGGTTGGTGGCCACGAGACAGCTGCAACCACCACTCATCGTGGCAAAAGTTTTGCCATACCTTACGTTATCATCTACCACAGATGGATTTTTCAAAAGAAGCCAAAAGAAAAAGAAGCCAGCTTTAAAGCAGATTGTCATTATCGGGGACAATTGTCCCCTCTGACCATGTTCTCCTTTTGTTTCGCTAAGTGAAGTCAGTGAAAAATATTTTTGCGCTTCATAAAGTTTTATTTAAAGTCCCATTCGCACCCCTAAAATCTTTTATATCGTTCACAGCTGAATAATCGAATCACTTATTTTCATCCTCAGAAAGCAGGATGAGGTGGAAGAGGCAAGAGCCTTCCCACCAGGAGCTCTGAGAGACCTCGCTGCTGTTTACACCCTCTGCTTGGCATCCTTGTTCCCTGTTTAGAGGGCAGCTCCCCAGCTTACTCTTTTTTTTTGTCCCCTTTACCTTGCACGATTTCACTTCTCCGTATTCCCTCCTTTCCCTTGGTTGCCTGTCCCTTTACTAGAGATTTTCCAAGGCCTTTACCCAGCCTTAACAAAGGCCCCAGCAGCTATCCACGGTTACAAGCCACAGCTGAGGTTGTGTAAATCAGCTGGGATCCATCAAGGAACATGCAGAGGCTTCAAAGTGCTGCAGAAAACCTTCCAGTTGGCTCAGGTCTTTGTGGCCACATTCAAATCCTCTTCCCCCTGCAAGCTCCCGTAAAGTGGACAAACCTTATAAAAAACTTTAAGTGTTCTGAGGCTTGAACTCGATACAGACAAATTAAAGATTTTCTTCCAACCCTCAGCTATTCCTTTTCTGTTTGTCGCTATCAACTCTGATGCTTCCCTTCCCTTTCTGTCTTTTCCAGTCCCACCTCCAGGTTTCCAGTCCGGTGAACTATTACCCCTTGTTGGTCACCCCTTGTGCAATCCAGAAGCCTTAGACCACGGTTGGCAAAGTCATTACTGACTTCAAGTGGTCGGTTTCTGACTCCTTTAAAAGGTGTGAGAGGGACTGGAAACAGGGATTTCCACGATATATTTTAATTCCCAACCAAAATACAAAGGTGATAGAAAAATGAAACTCGCTGGGGAGCGGCACACCAGTTCTTATATCCCCACCTGACACCTCACGGGAATGAGGCAGTCGCTGACTTTCTGCCGTGAACACATTGGAGATCTTTTCACATCCCTTTCAGCTTCAGCTCCAGCATAAGAGTTTGCTTTTTATTCACTAATTTGACACACCTTCTTGAATACAAATACGCAATTTTAAACATAAGGCTTGCAGAATAAGATATTAAGAACAATTACTTTTCATTAGAATAGACTTCTTATTTATAAATGTCTTCTAATCTGAACAACTATTCTTCATCACGAACTGCTGCTATCAATATGCAGTTTATTTAGAATATATTAAATACTCTGTATATCTAAAACAAATCAAGTTTCTTTGTTTTGTCTTTTGAAAAAAGAAAGACCACAATGATTTTTCTTCCCCCAATGTTCATGGGCTATCAACCTCTCTGGCAAAGTCAAAGTGATGAACACAATTAAAAGATCAATTTCTATTGACACTGGCTGCATTCTTTTGCAAAGCAAAAATATTCCGATCACTGATTGGACAAATAAGAAAGAGAAAGAAAACAGGGTAATTATTAAGGTGATTATTGGGAGTCACACTAAACCACACAGTCTAATCCACCCAGTAATCTTGACTAGCCAGGAAAAGGAGGAAAAAAAAAAAAAAAAAAAGGAAAAGAACTGTGCAACTGTGCTTTCTTACTATATTTTGCTACTTTAATGTCTATGCTATGTTCAGAAAAACAGAATCACAGAATCATTTAGGTTGGAAGAAACCTCTAAGATCACCCAGTCCAACCTCTGAAACCCCAGCAGTGGTCATTCCCCCAGTCCTCCAGTTGCTTTCACAGTGCTCAGGCTCAGACGAACCCAAGGATCACAATTCTTAGATTAACATTGCAAAAAAGCTGATTTCTGCTCTGCTGTCAGCACTTCTGTGTTTTTGTTGGTTGGCTCAACTCCTTCATCTCCAAGGAATCATCCCAAAGATCAGAGGCAGGTAGGGAACCAGAAGAGCAAAGAATATCTAAGCAGCAGAAATGCTTAGCAAGAACGTGCAGTTGAGCATACAGGTGTCTGTCTGCTAATACATTAAGATTCCTACGCTGTTTTATTTTCAAGTTCCTTTCTAGCCTAAAACAGGCTAAGTTTAAAAATGAGGCCTTCAAACAGCATGCTAATTCAATTGAACTGATTCTCCTGACCATTAAAAAATCAACCGTTGAAAGTTTTATTTTTGGGATTCGCCTGAATGAAAACAAACCAAAACAGATAATTTTAT
Source organism: Aythya ferina (assembly GCF_964211825.1). Classification (NCBI taxonomy): domain Eukaryota; kingdom Metazoa; phylum Chordata; class Aves; order Anseriformes; family Anatidae; genus Aythya; species Aythya ferina. The sequence goes on from NC_140298.1 coordinate 7,555,780, forward strand.
ATTGCACAGTTTTTTGCAATGTCTATCTCTCAATGACAAGAGAGGCGCACCGATGCCACCTCGACCACAAAGGCAAAGAGCAGAGCTCAGCTTGTATTGCATCACGCAGGGACTTCTTCCCTCAAAGCCATGTTGGACCATCTCTGACAACGGAAACTGGCAGAGAAAAATTCCCCGCTCTTTGTGGCTACCAGCATTTCAGTGCAATTCCCTTCTGGTATGTGCATTACACCACAACAGTGCCGTTCTTCATGGCCTGACAAAACTTTCCATGATGCACTAGGGAATTAGACAGCAGACGAGTCTTTGGTACGAGAATATTCCTGAAAACTGATTTCTGATGATCAGTGCAATTTATGTAACAAAGTTCCCCTGAAATATTCGGGGTGTAGTAAACAAATGTGGAAAAATACAAACTGCTTTGGAAATAATCCTAGCTCTCTCTAAATGTCTCTCACTATGGCTGATTTTTATTTATTTTTTTAAATGAGGTCTGGTCTGATCCTGTTGCATCTCCTTTCCTGTTGGCAGGAAGGGTTGCCATGTCACACGGGCATACATCAGCCCGTTTTCTCCACCAGAGTTTGCAGATGGGGTCACATGAAGCTGACTGTGCCAAGACGGCAAAAGGGGGCTCTGCGTTAACACACGTCACTACAAACCTGTCGAGATTCATCACAACAGGTGACTTGTTCACTCAACGCCAGCCTCAGGAAAAGCAAACACAAGCAGCTGCAGCAGGAACAGTTATGACAATTTGGTGTAACTCCTATGGTGGGAAATCGGGGCAGGTGAAGTGCCCCTGAAGATGAATGGTGCCCAAGCAACATTGATAGCATCCTGCAAACCGAACATACCATCTCAGAAATGCATTATTTTGCTTAGAACCCCAAACCTCTTCAGGTAACACAATTCTTAACCTCAAATCCGTGTTATAACACCCAATCAGCAGATGCTTGCGTGACTTCAAGGTGGCCCTCACAAAACCTAAACTGAAAAAAATTAAAACCAAAATACAATGGTTTGCCTGACTCCTCTGCAAAGACCAGGTTTCAGTGAGGACTCCATTTTCTGTTATGCCACATATTCCACATCTAAAACCCTTCGCATTCTGAAGTGGAAAAAAGCCAAAAGGCAGTCACCAACTTCTGCTGTTCATTTCTGGAAAAAGAAAAACTTCTCTTTTAGTTGCAGTGTAACATTTTGTTCTAGATTTTTTTTTTTATACAAGCCTATATTAGCAAAAAATCAGAAGTAGGAAGCTGTTTCATATCCAAACATTTCAAGCTACAAGAGATATATTTTCTTCCCCTTAGAAGCAAAAATTCACCATCAGCTCCAATTTTTTTTTTACATCAGAACTTCGAGTTTCTGATCACACAACATTTTCCTGAAGGAAAAGCAGCCCTTCAGAAAGCTTCCCTCAGCCTTTTAAATTGCAAACAGGCCTGCAAGCCACCAGAAAACCTGTTGACATTACTGTTAAGGGGAAAAAAATACCACGTTTTCTGTTAATGTAACCTTATTTGTTGGATTTCTGTGCAGAGCATTTGGGCATTTATTAAAACAATTTCCACACGAATGCCAACACTGCAACAAGTATGGCTTGGAAATTACAGCTTCACGGATCTAAGATGCACACATTTTAAAGATGCTGCAGCCTGGTCCAAGTAAGATCAGCCATTATACTTCAATTAACCCACTACAGCATTTTTTTCCATCTGTAATTCAATGCATTAGGTAATGAGCTCTGGCAATTTGCAAAATGTTTTTTAACACTTTACTCTAAATTGCATCGGAGACTACAGACAAAACTGAGTAGCATGGTTATCATTTTACAAAGCATTTCCATAAAATTATGGACCAACAGCCATTTCAGAGCTTTGAATAAAAAAAAAAAAATGCAGCCACAGAATAAAAATCCCAAGATCATTAAACTCCACTGTGTTTTATGCTTTTTCGATGAGATTAACAACATCTACACAATTTAAAGATACTTAAAGACAACTATCACTGCATAAATTGTCAACATCCCCTGGCTTCACACAGTTGACAATGACTTCTATCACGAAGAGGTATGTCAGCTGCCAGCACTTGCTGTTCCAAGAATTTGGCATCCACTACTTTTTAAATGATGCTGGGGGGGGGGGGGGGAATAAATAAATAAATGCAAAAAAAAAAAATGTTTTTTAAAAAGCGGGGAGGAGTTCTGAGTTCACGAGGCATTTTCAATGAGAGCCACCAGGCGGTATTTCTTTCCACGTCGCCATCTGGAGAACTCTCTCCTGTGCAGAAAGGAGACCTCCCTGCTCCGGCACCATCTCAGCGCGGCTGCCCATTTTACAGATGGGAAGGCACCAGCCACAGGCGGTCCCAGGAGCTCAGCGAAGGGCTTCTCTGGGTGCATGAAGCCTCTAAACAGCTCCAAACCTTGCTGCTGCCCAAATTGTCCTCTCCCCATTGATTTTCCTTCTAATGCACAGCCCAGCAGTGGCCCCTGGTTGGTGGTAGGAGCCCTGCACACAACCCGTGTTGGGAGCATGCTGGATTTCTTTTTCCCTCTCAGCACCCCAATTTGGGGAACTGCCGAGCTCGCTCTTTGCTGCCTCCTTTCTCTCTGATCCACCTTTCTCCTCTGTGGCGGGGAACTGTCAGAGGATCACTGCAGGGTAAGCCCAAGCTGTCGCTCCTGTTCCCAGATCTAGGTCTCACCGAGACGTCAGCCTATGGCAAACTCACTCGCAGCACGCACCAGAGATTTCACATTAACTTATGCAGTGGAACCAGTTTTTAACAACCTTATAATATTTTGAAAGCTCCCTTTGTGCCAAGAGCCTTCACACGGCATGAAAGTTCCTTTCTGTATGTGCAAGAGCCCTGGTTTTTATTTGTACGGTATTTGCGCCTGGATTTTAATGCTTTTTGAGCCTTGCGACATCTGTACATCTGTATCGCATGTATTTTTTCACCCTCCTTGGAAACCACACTCCAGCTCATCTGCAGCAATGAAGACACCCGCCCGAATTCCTCTCCTCTCCTCTCACCCACCTCAGCACAGCTTTGCAAGCTGCCACCACGCATTTCTCTGCGGTAACAGCGCGCGAGCTAAAACTTTGAGTTTTCTGTCATCCTCAGCGAGCTCCTCGAACCTACAAACGGTACAGATTTTTCAAACAAGTAAGCACCAGCACGAATCTAACTTTCAATTACAGCAGTCTGCGTGACGATACTTTTGTTGGCAAGACCTGCCCGTCACTTCCAACACCAAGACGACAGCGAGGGAAGGACTCACGCACCTGAAGGCTCGGAGAGGCTACAGAAAAACAATGGAAAAGTGAGGAAAAGAGAACCCTGCCATTGCAAGATGCACACAATAGGATGCACCTTCAAGACCTCCTTCCTGCTCTCGCCTCTGTTCTCATGCTTGCTGTACAGAGGTGGTGACTGCAGTCACCTCTCAGTTAAACGCTTTCCACTGCAACTCAACAAAGATCCCCAGCCCAGGAGGAGCTCCCTCTTCCCATCTTCCTCCTTTCCTTGCAAGAAAAGGGAACAAAACTCTGCAGCCAGAGGCACCCTTTTGAAATGTCTTATTTTACAGAAATATGTTATTTTCAACAAACCCATTCTTATTGTTCATTAGTGTACAACTAGCTTTTTATTGCAAAATAACACTTAGCAAGAAATAGTTCTTTTGCAGATTTCATTCTTTTGCTATTTTTTGCCCAGCTCCAATGTATACACACAATAAATAAGCTATAATTTTGGTTCTAAAACAGCTGTCATCTCTTATGAGAACTTGCTGCTCACAAGCAATGTTTGTTGCACATTCAATCCTATAAAGATATAATGCCCATAATTATGCTATTGTTATTAAGGCAATCATAACAGATACCATATGGACTTTAAAGTGGCTTTGAGCACAATTTTTTAACAAACACAGCATCACTAACTCATTGTGCAAGAAAAATCCATGCTGCAAACCACACACTATTGGTAACATATATAGCTTACTCTGTTTTTTTTTTAAATTATTTTTTTTACACTGTATGTACTGAGAATAACAATGCAACTCATAGCTTCTATTGATATCTCACTTTCAAAGGCTCTCCAGACTCACTGCACATCATGTTTTTAATACAACAGTGACTGCGTGCCAGAATTCAATGCTCCTGCAAATATGCCAACTTGTAGCTACTTTCAAAATGAGCCACTCACCAGGAATTAGTGCCAGGGTAAATCAATGGCACATTCAGCTAGATGTTCTAGCTCTAGAAAATGAATTATACGCTATATACAGTCCTTTTGTGCATGTCTGTCTTTTTTGCATCTTTATCAACAAAAGCTGAAAAGGCTAGAAATGAAGCTCCAGAAGGCTGTCAATCATCCAGCCAAGGATAAGCAGAACAGGAAGCTTTTTTTTTTTTTTTTTTTTTTTTCCCTACCTGCACATTAAATGCTGGAGTCATGCAATAGAATAAATTCTGCACTGCCTAAACCATTTCACCCCTCCCCAAAAAACACCGATTTCTCTCCATCATTACTGCTGTAACACTCAGAGCGGCTGGATGCTCAGAGCGGCACAAGCAGGCTACTAATAGCTGAGTGCTGGAGCGTCAGCGGAAAAAAAAAATAAAGAGAGAAAAAGGAAAAAAAAAAAAAAAAGCTTAAATTGCGGAAGCTAATGGGCGGCAGCTAGTTGGGGGCGGGGAGGGCAAAATTGGATGTTTGAATGCTCGAACACAAACCTGCTACATGCGAGCTGCAGCTGGTGCGGACACGAGACAGAACCGGGAATGAAGAGGTGGATCGCGCACCGTGCTTCTGCACGTGAACCTGCCTGGGAAAACATGGGATTTGGGGACAAGGAGGTGAAGATGCTGGCTGGAGGATGGACCTGGGAGAGCAGATTCATGCACTGAGGCGTGTAAAGATGTTGGCCAGCAAGGCCAGGGACAGATAAGGGCAAGCAGAACAGACCAACCTCACCTTCGGTCCCACCTCCCCTGCCAGCATCCTTCTGTGGGGATGGGGAGCAGAGACCTAGGGGAGGTGATGCTGGGAGGGTACTTTCCATTTCCTTTTTTTTCTTTCTTTCTTTTTTTTCCCCCCTCTTGTTTCTCATGAATCACATGGAGCTCATCTCCTTAAAAAAAATTAGCTTCCAAGTGGCACACCTCACTAACACGCAGTGCTCCCACTGCAAAATCTATTAAGCCCGAGGGCTGGCCTGTCAAAGCACCAAACCAAACAGAAGGCAAGTATTAGTGGTAACTGAAGCTCATTGTGATTGTGATAGAGGACAGGGCAGCCTTCTCCTCAGAGCTAGACATTAATTTGTAGAAGAAATTTCTGTGGCCTGATTGTGTCCCATTTATAAAATCTCCTTATGCATCACCCTTTCACTCACTCCAGACATTCGATCAATTTTCCATTCACATCTTAAATGTGTGACAGCCTTATGAATCGTGGGCATTGCTGCCATGTGCTAATCATCTCCTCCTGCAGAACCGTGTTCCTTTATCTACTGCAACCTCAGAGGCACATGTCTAATTTCACCTGACTTCACCATTCAGAGATAGTATATCGTATTTATTTTAGTATGGATTATGCACAGTGCCTTAGGTGCTTACACCATGGGCATTTTGTAAGTGTAAACGTGATTGATTGGTCACAAGACTGCTTTGGATAGCTGTAAAATGGAATTGGCCCCCAGCCATGGTTTGCTCAGCACAGATATACTGTAGGACAGAGATAACTTAACATTTCAAGAATTCATAATGAATATGCTAAGAAGTATTACAAACTCCTATTTGTATGGTTGGTACTATACATGCATTTCTAAATATTTCTCAATAGCTATGCACACTACAACATATAAGAGAATTCTGGTTGGATATTTATCAGCGAAGAAACCTTATGAAAATGTGTTTTCAATAACTGGTGTGAAGTCAGCCCACTCGCTGCTGATTAGATACAGTCGCAGTTCAGAAACAGCCCTATTCAGCATAGTAGGAAGCAATCACTCCCTGTATGGAGGCTTGAATTGAGAGCTTCATGCTTTGTGTTGAATGACTAAATGCAAAAAGATCAAGAAGACTGCATTAATTGCAGTCTTCAACTCATATGGTAAAAAGAAACCCAAAATTTAACTCAGCATCTTCACCTGGACTCTCTTTGTATGGCTTTTACAAGTGCTGCTTAAAAAGGTCCACTTTGCAAGATTAACTCGTTATAGCAACGCTGTTTTTACCAAAGCACAAAAGCACCCATATCCTAAGAAACTATGATTTCTATATGAACTACATGAGCGTAATGCCCAGATTGTTTATGATGTACAGCATAGTCTCTTCATACCATTTTACCTCTGTCAGGTTACTGACTTCACTTTTCAATATTGGCCAATTGTGTCTACAAAGGAGCCCTCATGTAAGCCAATGCACCTTTTCTTGAAACCTGGTCTTCAGCAGGGTTAGTCCTGACAAGAGTTGGCAAATCTTTACAGCTGGAAAGTCACCAGCATGCTCACGTACAAGATTAAAGGAAGACAAGACTGTGTTTTTCCTAATGTCACCAGTCTAACTTTCTTGGACTGTGCTGTTTCCCAGTACTGAACTGATAGGGAAAAAGATTGCAGGCAGCCCACGGGAATGGATGTCCTCTGCAGTGTTTCTGCTATGTGGAGCGCTACCTTCAAATAATACTCAAACCAATACACTTGCATTTAAAAGTGTAATTCTCATGTTTTGATGCATTTTATTGATGTATGATAATATGAGGCATATTAATATTTTAATATGTGTCAACATTACAGCTATCTTGCGTTTGAATATTTTGATTCTACAGTTTTAAAATGCCATGCCGCTGTGTTAATATTTGATTCCAAACACATCAGGCTGATCCTGATTTATTTTTTAAATTCTTTTACAAAAGGGGGTCTATTCCTAAAGTACTATGTGAAATGTATATTGTCTGGGTTCTTAAAAACATTTGAGAAGGAATTTGTTTTTAATCCTTATGCTTTAGATGATCCTTCCTATATTAACTCATACATATAAACTTACTTTATTGCTAGTATAAAGCAAAATCAGACAATTTGGGCAATACTAATAAGATTTCTTTGACGTTTATAGAAGTATATTAAATAATTTAACTTACACATATTTTTAGAATGCACTCTGGAACTAGAATTTCAACTTCATATCCACAATAAACTGAAGACTGAAGCAATACCAACACAATGAGCACCATTTTTCTTTCTCTGGTGTTTAACAGATCTGTGTCTTTTATTTAAAGAACCACACCACAACCCAACTCTAACATTCTCACACAGCAGCCAGGAAAAGGGTGAGGATGGGGCACTATTTTCTTCCCTGGGCTTTCTGAAGTCTAAAGAAGAAGCCCTCATTTTGAGAGCTGAAGAGCTGGATGGCCTACCTTGTACTACCTAGAGTACAGGAAAGGTCAGAAACACTGGCACCAACCCTGAAACAGCCAAATGCTTCCTTTGTACAAACATGCCCGGAGAAGATGGAAAATATTTTTGTTGTAAAAGAAGAGTAAAATTTGATGACGTAAGGAATGTTTCCTTCAGAGGAGGGCTAGCTATGTATTTTGGAGAGACCCTTGCTTCATTGTAAGTATGGGTGCAACCATGAACAGCATGAAACTCTGTCACAGGCCTCTAAAGTTTGGATATAACTTGACAAAACTCAACCAAGGACAAAGCAGCACCTGTCCAAGCCACATACAAGCGCCTCTTCATACATTTTGAGTCCAGTCAGAGGGGCATCATGAATCTTACCTGCAAGAACATATATTGCATTTTTCCCCCATAATAAAATCTGAAAGCATTGCCAGGTGATGTCTCCAAAAATTTCTCTTGGACAACACCAAAGCAGCAATGCTAAGGAAGGGCCACCTTCTTCCTCTCCATGACAGTCCTGGTATCAACTTATAAATATCCCTGCAGACTGATTCACTAGAGCACCGAAGCATATGTTCACCTTTAGGAACACATATAGTCACGACTGACGTCAATGGAAGGAGGTCCATGCTTAATGGTTTGCTGGATCAGGTCCTAGTCCCCAGTTGGTTATCCACCAGCAGCACTTCATCTGCAGCTGATCATCTGCGTGCTAACCCAGTCGCTGAAGATGGCATGGGAAATAACACAAAAAAAAAAAGATGCACAGAAACGACGGACAATGATGACAGTCCACTGAATCATCGGAAGAGCAGCTTACCAGCCACAGACAACAGCTAAATAAAAATGGGCTCTGAGGAACAATAAAATCAGTTTGCCAAGACCATGCTGTTGACTGGCACCTACACATAAATGAGTATGATTCAGGTATCACTGCCCAGCATACCATGCAAGTTAAATTTCACTTGTTCGACTGCACAGGTTTTATGACTACCTTTTCTATTTAACTTTCCTAATTTAAGTTGATTTTTAAGGTACTCTTTTAAACGGTTACGGTCAGGAAGCGTATTTCTCTCTCCTCGGCAGACAACATCCTTCAGCGGAATAGCGATGTCAGTTCTCCAGGATTATGAGCCAACACTTAAATAAGTGTCATTTAGACTATCCTTAATATCAGTGTGTAGGACAGAGAAATGCTTCCAGAACACTGTAGGATTTTCTATCTTCCGTCTCAAGGGAAAACCAATGAGACGTGGGCCACTGTAGTTATATGTCACTTACAAAATGAAACACGGCACTTGACAAAGAAAAGTATCTTCTAGGTAGGATGCGTGCTAAGTAGGTCTCATCTCTCAACGCATCAGACACAATCACCTTTCCCCACTGTCATTCAGACGACTGACAGCCTATGCACTGTCATATTAACAGACACTACCAAAATTAGAAAAAAAAAAAAAAAACAACACTGGAATTTTTTGGCTTGTGTACTGCAAAGGAGCCTGTCAAGGCGAGTACAAGAAGGTTAAGTTTTTTTACTAACATTAAGAAAAGTTTTTTTAAAAAAATCTCATCAGATATAGCCCTCTACCAAACTCCCCAAGTAATCTTCTCTATCTTGGCAACTACCAGGTTTCAAATAGTAGTACCTTTTGAAAACAGGCATATTGATGAAATGTACAATGTTTACATACATTTTTTAAGAATGTATGAAAGTCCAGTATTTCTTAAACAAGAATTAGGTGTTTTTTGTTTGTTGTTTTTGTTTGCTAGTTTATTTTGTGTTGTTTTTTTTTTTTTTTTTTAAACTCCTCTAGACATTATCACTCTGGCTTCCTTAGCTGATCTAAAATGCACGGACAGAAACACGTTTAAGAACTGTGTGGGCGCCCGTGGCACTCCTGCACGGCAGGTGGGACACCTCCTCCAGATAACCGAGGCACAAATGCCGACGAAGCACGAGTTCTTCGCAGGAAACCAGGAGAGGCGAGGATGGGGAGGAAGGCTTACAGCTCTTTGAAGAGAAACAGCCTGGCTTGGGCATGATTAGCAGCAGGGCAGCAGGTGAAGCAGCAGCAGAGCTCCTCACATTGAGTGGTGGCAGGAGCGGTGGGAGAGATGTTTGTGGTGCACGGGCCCTATCCAGAGCCTATACAGGCTACAGCTGGTGCAGCCGCCCACTGCTGAGAGCTGCAGCATCCAGGGGAGCTCTGAACGAAAGCTGTTCCCTATTCATTCATTCAACACACAGACTAATAGCCTTAAATATACACACATCCTACTATCACATATGGCTACTGACAAAGACTGAAGCTCCTATTTCTTTATATTTTGAAGGGCCTTTTGCATTTGCCATTCAGAGAAGAATTTGTTGTAAAATCTGGGAAATATTCATCAGGTTGGGAGGAGCTGTTTTACGCCATTAAATCTCAAAGTGCTCTGGCCACCAAGCAAGCCTCCAGCCGGCTCTGCCCCATAACCTTTAGCACAACTGGGTTAGCAGCTCTCTCCATGCCACTGCAGGGCTTTGTACCCTCGATACCATGCTGCTGAAAGCAGAGGAGAAGCTGTTTCTTCTGCAGCTATCTTCATCCTGAAGACGATGCAGCTCCACACATACTCCCCATCACAAGCGCAAGCACTTGGCAAAATCCCATGCTTGGAAAAACAACAGAGCTTGAGCTGAATACCCCCACGGTTCTGTCTGAAGAGCACTGATGGGGAAGAGAGAAATGATAAGCTTAAACCTGCCACGTTTTCTTCCCTAGCCAACCTCCCGCCAGGCACCTCTCCTCCTTGCACTCACAGCCTGTCTCTCACAGGCCTCAGGATGCTCCTCCTGCTTTTGAGAATCCTCCTTCTGTAGGTCTGGTCTGAGAATCTTAAAACCTATGATGTGATCGACCTGGCATGGTTAACAAAGTTAAATCCCGTAGCCTGGAGGGAAGCAGCTAGCCTGGGGCAGAGAACAGAACTGCAGCCTCTCGGTGCACAGCTCAGCGCAGCTCCTCTGCTCGTTTGGGCCCAGCACAGCCGCTTTGGGGCCAAGCACGAAGCTTCTGTGTGCCCAGGCTGGTTGCTCCGGCTTGGTCTGTGGTCCTGAACGTGGGCTAAAACCTGTCGTCTTTGCAGGGAGCACGGCAGCGAACGCGCCCCAGTGTTCGTGGCCTTCCTTTGACTTCCCCGCTATTTGCCCTGAAGGACATGCATGCTCCAAAACTGTCACGGTCAGCTCGGGCAGGGGGGGAGAGCTGAAGGCTGCAGAAGCATCCTAGTAGAAAGAAACACACGGCAGGTCCCGAGGTGCTCCATAGGAGCACAAAAGCAGCGCGAGCTACGGCTCTGCTCCCGGCTCCGCCACGCAGGCACTCAGCCCGGGTCCCCCCGCTCGCAGCCTCGGCTCCTCTGAGGAAATAAATCCCGCTGGGTGCTTCAGGCAGCCCCTGCAGGCAGCCCCTGCCTCTATAGGGCCCTGGTGCTCAACAGCACTGAGTTAGTCTGAACGAGGAGTCAGTTCAGGATTTCCATTCACCTCTAGGAGGAAAGCTGATGGACTGCGGGCTCACACCAAGCCCCCCTCCCCGAGCCGTGGCCGCTGTAGGAAGGGGGTAATTTTATTAGCAAAATTGTTCCACAAGCCGAGCACGCTGTGGTTCGGGTAAGCATTGCTCACTGCTGCTGCTTTCTCATCCTCGGTGATCAGAAGGCGAGTCGCTCGCCCCCTGTGATAAGCATTTTAATGACAGCATCTGAATACCGTGGCCATCGCGGTGGGGGGAGGAAACCCACTCCCAAAAAGCCACCCTCTAAGACAAGAGATGAAAGATATTTACGCAGAAGGCTGCTAGCTTGTAATAAAGCACGAGTGCATTTTCCAAAGCAAGCAGCCGAACACCTAAAGTGCAAGCTCCTAAAATGGAGCACCTAGAGAAAATGGGGGGCACCCGGGGCTGAGCTGCAGGGAGGACGCACAAGGATGTTTCTGCAGTTAAAGATTTTAAAAACAACTGGTGGGACAAACAGTAACCCAGCTAATCCTTGGTACTGGCACGCTGCCTATTTAGAGGGAGCAGCAGCTGGTGAATCTGACGTAAGTCTCTGCATCCAAAGCAGGAACTTACTGTAATGAAACCACAGCCCACATTGGAAAAGAGAGACTGTAAACTCGACAAAATCTCAGGATCTCAATACATTTTGTGCTGCATTAAATTATTTCCATCAAAATAAAATTAGCCACATAGTATCACAATTAAGCTGACAAAAAAAAAAAAAAATAAAGCCATCACTTGGACTCAAGCTAGTATTGAAAAAAAAATAATTGGAGGATGAAGCAATTAAGAAACTCCCATTTTCCTTGCTTTGAAAAGTACAAACCTGAGACCTCAAGTGGCATAAAAACTGCTCCAGAACCCTGAGGCGCTATGCAGAACTACTTGGACTGGAAAAAACAGGCACATTAGCGAACCACCTAATTCAGGATCCCGTTACTCTTCCACCCCCGTCAGAGCAGAGCGCTGCAGGAATGTCACTGCCTTTATCTGCGGCACCTCCTGATAAAACCATGCTGATAAAACCACTGGCACCTCTCCCCTGCCTCCTTCTCCTCCGAGGAGGGCCCACGTGTGTTCAGAGCATGCACAGATGCTGACCCCCTTCGTCTCCCTGACCAACTGCTTTCAAGGATTTGTTCCCCTCCTTTGGAGACTGTAAGCAAGACAAGGCTTTGAAGCACACGGCACCTTTTAATCTTTCTCTAGGCTGTTTGCTATTAATTAGCAAGGGACGAAATGACCATCTGCATAATGGCAGCAGGGGTCACAGGACGCCCCTCAACCTCCTTTCAGGAATTCCAGGTTGCTGCTCTGGGCACGGGTAATGTAAGGTGTGAGCTTCACAGCCAAAATCCTGTAGGGGTTGTAGGGTGAAGGGACAGGCTGAGAGGCACGTGAAGGGCTGATGAGGGTTATGCTTCCTTCAGGGAAGACAGAAGAAGCAGCAGTCAGGTTATTACATCATTTAAATTGCTCCATAAGCAACTGTGTGTGTAAACACCAGACTTCTGGTACTATTATCTCCCACTGACCTTCGGTGTCAAATACACTCAGCTTAGAGAGAAAATGTTTTCTTTTCGTCGTCTTTAACAGCCAGCCCCATGAAAATAGCTCTGGATCTGAAAGTCAGGCTGTGCTCTTTTCTGGTCATGCATCACCATACAAATTGGTGCTGGAAAACTTAATGGAAATTGTCACTGAAGTCAGCAGATACAGGCTCTCAGTAATCTTTGGCAGCACTCTCAAGCAAGAAAGGGGACACTTTACGGAGCAGGAGTCCCCCAGGAACGAGCAGATCGTGCCTCTATGGCTGCGCTGTCTCCTGTGGCAGCAGCAGTACTGCAAATGGGGCTCTGAAAACACAAGCAGCCTGACGAAAATTTGAGCTGTTCTGCTCAAGCGCTCCCGCGCGTTAACCCTCTGCTAATTCTCCCACGGATCGCAAGCTGTACTCCAAATTTCAGGCAGCCAAAGCTTGATTTGTGACGGGGAACCTCACCGAAACAAGACCGATGCAGCTTGATTCAAACTCCAAACTGCAGCGACGCTGAGCCCAATTCTGCTAAATGTTTGAAGTCTTCACAGATTTCTCGGTGCAGCCAGAAGAGCCAAGTTCAACACTGAAACTAAATCTGTTCCGCCTTCTCACGATTAAGATCTGCCCTTTCCAGCATTTAAATCACAGCTTCGATGCAGAAGGAATAACACTTATCTGAATTAGCTTCTCCATTGCTTCTGCAGGCTGCATCGCCTTGATCCAGGCTTCCCCAGAGTAATTTGCTTTGGGGAAAAGCATCCCACCATCGTCCAGAAGAGAAAATTTGCAGCAGCTCCTTGGAGAGTTTATGCAGCTACCCCAGAAGCTTTTCCCCGTCCTCTGGAGGAAAGGTGGCCGGGTGTCTCGGCTCCGTTCCTGAAGCGCTCTGCGCACCACTGGCGTTACGCACACCACATCTGGGCTTCAGTAAACTGCTACACCGCCACTGAACAACTTTCTAACTAATCTGCTGAAAACAGAAGTATAAATTATATGCAGAAACCCAGAAGTAGTTGTTTGGGAAGGCACACTCCATAGGGCCACTTGCCTTTTAATTACAGACCTCTGATGGTTGTGCTAACCTTGTCTCCCACAAGTGACACAAGAGGGAAAGCAGAGAAATACCAACTGTGGATTATATTTAATGCATTTGTTTAGCATGGATAAAATTATTATACATTATATTCATTGCAGTAAGCTCACAGAAAACAATTTCCTGGCTTAATATTCACGGAATTACAGCATTCTTTACACAGGCTTTGCTTTAATTATCTATAATGATAAACTGTACCATTTAAATCATAATTTGAAACATCTCTGTCACCACAAAGAACAGAGGAAGCTTTACGACGATGTGATACAAATAGAACAAGATGCAAATAGGTCAGGGAACCGCAATAAACCATGTGTTGGACTAAATGCATTCATGGTGTTATTCAAATATTTGGGTCTTCTTTATAGACTGACGTGAAGACGCATGGAAATAATATCGTGTGTTGTCCCCAGCGTGAGGATGAGAAACCAAGTTATCCACCCTGTCTATAGGATGAGCCGTCCGGTCTATAGGATGAGCCAGAGTCTTTCATCAACACAACCAAAGGCCAACTTCCAATCCCACCAACACCCATCTCAGGCCTCGCTGTGGCAAAAGAAAGTGCACAAAGGGTTTGTTAATGGGGCTAATTAGCCCAGCGTGGAAGGGGTTTGGCGAAATCAGACCAGGGATGGGGTGGTGGCCAGGCACGCTGGGATGCGTAGAAGTATCCTTTATTTTGGAATTTTGCAACCAAGTGGAGATGGCTAAATATTACTGTTTACTGTGACTGGTAGTCTCCTCCTGTCACTGGTTTTTACTAAGTGTTTTTTCTTCCAAGATGTCCACTGGGTATGGCTCCTTGGAACACAGCAGATGTGGCTTGGGATTTTATTTAATGCAGTGGGCTTTTAAGGCATTCATTTCTGGAAAAAAATGAACCTGGAGACAGAACCTCCTCTCAAATGAAAAACTTCAGGTGGAGAGAAAGGGAAGTTCAAGAAACTTTGTTTCTTGAAGGTGTTAAAAGATCCTCTCACCCCTTTTCAAGGCACTTCACCGACACGTCCCTGCTCCCGGCCGAGGCAGTGGGAGTGGAGGACAGCCCAACTACCTAAAAACTAAACTAAGGCCATTGCTTTAGCGCCAGCAGAAAATTGGCTGGGCTGTCTTCCTGCTCCCCGGGCTCACCCGCAATGTTCCAGCCCATTATGAGGTTTCTTGGGAAAGCTTCCACCAAAATGGGAAAGCCAAAACCAGAGCCTGGCAGAAGCTCACCTGCGCGCGCAGGAATACGTCTGGCACAACCAGATGTATGGGACGATGTTATGCTCCCCAGTAGCATTTTAAAGTAGCTTAGACAATGGGCCCCAAAACATATACAGAAAGAAGGTGATAATATTTCAAAGGGTATTGGATTTTACCCCAATTTCACAGTTGTTTTTTTTTCTTCCTACAGCATAATGACCTAAGTTTACCATCTCCTCATCCGGTCTCTTTCTGCTTCATACAGTACAAACGAGGGTTTCTTCATAATAGGCCACTTAGTACATGTATAGTGAGGGAGCATTTCCAGAAGAGCTTAAATTTGTTCATTAAATTAGGCTGCGTTCCTGGTAGACTAAACGTTAACTTGAGAAGTCCAAACAGATGCTGCACTAGAAATAAATTTGTGGACGCACATGGTAAAATACCAGCCCTGCTGTAACCAATTGATCCTGTGACATTACAGCAGGAAGATGCTGCAGCTAAGAAAAACGTCAACTTCATTTCAGTCCAAAACAAGTTATAACAGCAGCAACACTGGCTCAGGGAATTTTTAAGGAATTAATAACCAGCTAGGGTTAGTAGCCTGAGGCAAAGTCAAGGATTAAGCACTATGAGGATAAACATATAGTGCAGCTTCAAATAATGTGGTTGACTTCAGTTTAATCATTTTGTTTCGCTTTCAAAAAAACTTATGATCTCTAGACAGAAAGAATAATTCATATCTGCAAAAGAATATACACATACACACGCCCCCAGGCAAGAGCTGTAAAGATAAATGGAAACACTGCATAAAAGTAAACATTTTCCTCCTACCAACAGAAGGCCAGCTACTACTGGCTTCAATTATATATTTAAAAAGAAAGCAGAAAAAAGGCAAATAAAAAAAAAAGCAAACAATAGCATTAATGAACGGATGGAAAATGGACATCTGGTCATCTCCATGATCCCAAAGTTCGTAATTTTCCCTTAAAAAAATCCCTATTGCTTAAAAGGACCATCCACTTCTAAGACAAACTTTTTAATGAAAATATTTCCTTCTATCGTCCAATGTCAGGAAGGAATAAACAGAAGATAATACGCCTCAGCATCTTCTTAGTTGAGAATGTCTAACCAGCTGTTACACTAATTCAAAGAGCCAACTGTTGGAAAGTTTAACATGGATTTATCTTTGCAGACCAACGAGAAGAGAGAAGGCTGTTCTACCTGCATGACTTTTTAACACCTGAGTCTAAATACAACAGATGGCATTTGCTCTCCTGTGGTAGCTACTTCTTTTTCTTTCCTTTCCTTTTTTTTTTTTTAAGCAGTGAAAGGTCATTCCCTTACATCATGGCAAAAATTTAAAGGACATCATGAAGCTCTGGCACTATTTAAAATTACTTTGGGACTCTTAAATACAGTATAGAAAATTTACCATGAATAGCCACAAAGATCCTGAGATGAATCTTTCAGACAACATCTTTCATTTATTACACATACAAAAGTCTGGGAAGTCAGTTAAATCTTACCATACAATGGAAACACTGTCCGTGGTTTTAACCTCCAATGTATATTGATATGGTAGTAGAAATGCATTCACTATTAACAAATTACTTTTTAAATTGTATAAAACTGTAGGGATTTTAGTGGTTGGATTTAGACAGACTGAGATTTAGGCAGATCTCATACTTGGAATGCAACCTGAGCTCAGTGAAGTCAGAGGATGCTTTGTCATGGACTGAATTAAGCCCTCGCCAAAAGCTTTTATTTGGTCACTCTTCCCTCAGGAACAACAATTTTATCCTTTGAGGTTTGTTTGATTAGAGCTGTTTCCAGTCAAAAGAGTTCTGATGTGACCAGAGCTTACTGATGCACCCAAAAAAAGCTCGCCACTGCACAGAAAGGCATCACCTACCTCTCTGAGCACGAGCTTTGCAACAAGGGACTCGAGAGCTTTAGTCCAAGTTCTGACAACATTTTCACGTAGCTCTAGGGGGAATAACTTCCCTGTAGGCTGAGACAATATTCCCCCATGAATATCACACAGGGATGTTGGAAAGGTTAATATTGTCGGAGCACAACATTTCCCTCTGGTGAAAGAAAACATGAATAAGGAAAAGAAAAAACTCCTTGTAAGTTATTGAAAACTTATAAAACTTTAAGAGGCCTTGCATTCCAATATGGAAAAAAATCAGAGTTTTTTAGTAAAAGTTACCCTCACAATTGCTGGTGATGAACTATGAATGAATGCAATTCCGAGCACCGAGACATGTTTTCATTGCCTCTTATGGATGGCGTGCTTCTGAATATTGAGCTATATTCTTGCAACGCTTTTCTATCTATAAATTCTACACTTAACGTAGGGTTATCCATTTGGTGAATTGCAAAAGCACATAATAAAATGCATTTTATCATGTATATGTGACAGCTTCACTTGCTCTTAAAGTATCTTCCAAATACTATCATGCTCTTGAAGAGCTCTAAAATAAACATCAAATCCCAACCACAAGTCAGAAACTCTTTCCTCCTGAACAATGGACGATTCCCACAACTTCACACACATCTCGAGGTACAAGTACTCAGGCCTCGTCCAGAGTTTACAGGAAATTATTTTATGAATTATCACTGTCAGATGCATCTGCTTTCTACAGATGCATCTGCTTTTCTGAGGAACAACTGGTCATCTAATCTTTTACTCTCTAGACAACACGGTTTCCACAGTCATCAGTCCTCTCCAGCAGACAGAGAGCTGACAATACTATTGGGGAAAAAAAAAAAAAAAAAAGCTTGTAATACATTCAGACTTCCACATTAACTTTTACCCCTGCCTTTACTGCTAATTCAAAAACACTAGCTGCTCTCCATGTTCCCAGCAAATATTTTTTGGACAGCAAGTGCCAGCAGTTCAGAAGGTTAGATGCTCAAAAAAAAAAAAAAAAAAAAAAGGAAAAAGAGAAGAAAAAAAAATCATCTTTTTGCAGGTCATCCGGTGTCTTCCCGGACACTTGAGCACTGGACTCAAGTGGAAATAACTCAACTGAAACTGGTCTTATGACTATCCAGACTAAGTACAATATTTCACAATTACATATTTTATGTCTTGTCAGCATTTGTATAGTCTTTGTGTCTGGAAACTTCAGACCACCATGAATGGCCTGTCAGCTCTCTTTACGCAGTGCTATCATTTGACCTTCCACAGATTTTTTTTCCCCAGAACTCAGAAAACACTGATTTCTAATTAGACAATGTAACTGTCACATCACAATACTTTCAATCATTTAAATCGTAACGCATCGCTCACCCCAAAATCTCTTTCCAAAGCACATCTGTCATTGAATTTTTGACATTAAACAGACAGAACTGCTGCCTTAAGTAGAGGTATCCGTGACTAAGTGAGGAGAATAGAAGAAACGCAGTACAATAAGAGAAAGACAGGATTTCACCCACCGAAGGTAAGGTTTCTACAAGTTAATATAGCAAAGTCACACTCAGTTGTATAGACAATGGACAGAAATAAATGGCATAACACCACACTTATTCTAACTAACACTGCAATTATTCTAACTCATCTTAAATTTGATCAAACTGAATGATTTTCTGTGATTTATCTCTCTCTCTTCCTTGACTGAAGCAGAAATCCGAGAGGTCCATAGCTCAAACCTCGGTGTTTAAGGGTTGGACATACAAGAGGAGGCAAGATGGATGGTACCTTGAACTAAAATGTGCCACCCAAACCCCAAGAATTTGAGATTAGAGGTATCCTCTATAGCAAACTCAAGCTATTTAAGAACTGTGAAAATGCAGTTTCATGAGAGCACACATTGCATAACGCTGGAAAAGCAAGGTCTATAAAAACATGCACAGAGATCGCCAAGGTTTTAGTAATGAGAGTGTGGGATGAGACAGTACCTACAGCAAGAGCATGATCTGATCTGAGAACTGATGACTGCCATGCGTGACGCAGGTAGCAAGACCACTTGCATTAGTGGCAAATAAAAGGTGCAAACCCTCCTGATACAAGGCAGACGACAGGATCCTACAACTCAAAGGCAGCCTAAGTCACATTCTGGACTGCACAAACACAAGAGTGTCACCAGCAGGTCAAGAGACCTCCATCTGGCACTTCTGAGACTGCAGCTGGAGCTCTGGGTCCAGTTTGGGGCTGCTGAGTACAAGAAGGGCATTGACACACTGAGCTAAGTCCAGTGACCAGCCAGCAATATCCAGCTGGATATGGGGAAAAGCTTTTCATCATTTAGGCGGTTAAGTATTAGGACAGGTTGTCCAGAAAGTTTGGAAAATCTTCATGCTTAGAGATACTGGAAGCTGGGCTGGACACAGCTCTGAGCCACCTGGTCTAACTGCAGCTGGTTCAAGCACAGCATTGGACTGGCAGACTCCAGAAGTCCCTTTCAACCATAAGTTTTCTGTGACCAGCATTTCGGAAAACAGCATCACGTACTGGAAAGACATAACCATAACCTGCAGACAGCTGTGGGAAAGCAATCCCAGTAGGATGTCACCCTGGTTGGGGCAATTTACGCTCAGGGAGAACAACTCACTTCACTCTCATGCAATCATTTTTTAAGACTTTGCAAAGCTAACATACTTGGGGCCAAACTACCTTTCTGATTATATTTTTGAAGGTGTGAACATCTTTTATTACTTGCTTTATAAACCTGAATTTAGCACCTCTCCTCCTCCCCACCATCACACCACCCCCAGAAAAAGAAGGCACCAATACACACAGTCAACCACAAACAAAATAATTTAGAGGAACACTGAAAATTCATCTTCTGTCATCTGTGCCACCTAGCAACACAGTACCAGATAGAATACATTTGCAAGTTTGATAGAGAGGAGTGCAGAGCAGGAGTAGAGGTAAATTCTCCTTTCCCATTTCAAAATTTGCACATGCACAAGAGTTTTCCATTAATTTTGAAACGCTGCCATGCTTACAACAGAATACATAAATTATTTTTAAATTACATCTTCAAGTTTTGATTCAATACAGGTTTGATTTTGTGTGGTTAGTAATCTTATGTTCTATAGAAGAGAACCAGAGGAGGTACTCCAGAGGTACTGAAAACTATGCTCAACTGCAAAAGTAAATGTAGGGCGCTTATGCTGTGCTTGATCTGCTGTCTGCAGCAATGACATAAAGAAAGGGCAGCCTTTTATATTTAAAGTAGTCTGAATAAATGGACAGACTTGAAGACATTAAATTAAAGGTGATAGCCCAGTTCCTTTTTTGGTAACATTCAAATTTCATCCAGGATACCGAGTACAGTATTACAAAAAGAAAAGACAAAAAAAAAAAGAAACAAACAAACAACAACAACAACAAAAACATACACATAATTCATGAGACTAGGAAATAAACATCAACAGGCTGCACGCAATAGGTCACAAAATTACTGCACAGCTGGGGATCGACTCTGGGCCTCCTGGCTCTAGTGTTCTGGCAGTGGACTAAATTTATTTCCGTTTTAAGATTTAATATTTAAGTAGTCCTATCTATACAAATAATGCATGTGCCATTCAGTTCAATACATGGCATGATGTATGTAATTTAAGTTCTTTTCAAAATTGCCAGATTAATCTACCACTGTACTTTGAGAGTCCTTCTAAAAAAGCAAAATATTAAACATCTCTAATTTCAGTCAATAGTCTGGAACCTTCTCTGTAGCTGTTCACTTTTTAGGCATTGCTATTCATAATTCAGAACTGGATGGAAGAAAAACAATGCTTTATTTATAAACTGCAGAGCAGGTTCTGTGATTTGTGTGTAACAAAAAATGTCTTTCAGGCTACATCTCTGGAAAACTGTCCAAGACATCACTCTTCTGCTTTCTTTTGTTGGTTATCTTTCTAGAAAAAAAAAAAATCAGCAAAATCCAGTTTATGTGATGGTCAAAGTTCATTTCAAAAATTGCTTGGACAGATACATACATATTCTTTCTGGCAATTTCATCTTTATTTTCTGCCAGCCATTTCCCAACGGAGCTATCTTTTATATATGTATCTATATCTTACATTTGCCATTCTGGACAAAGGGAACTTGATTATTCATCTTTAGGCCACTTTTTTCCCATGATTTTAAAATAACTCATCTTCCCATCTGATTCTATACTTTAAAACAAAAATTAGAATTGAAAACCAGCAGCCTGCTTATATCTTTGCATGTTGAGAGGACTCCAGGAAGGCGATGAAAGCTTTGCCTCTCAAAAGGAAGACGCACCACAGAGACCTGGACTTGAATGAGCACAGGAGACGAAGCACGAAAATTGAAAAGAAAATCAGAGATGAAGATCACTGAGGCAAAACAGAGATTCAGGAGGAAACATCAGGACTGACAGCTGTCAAGAACTGAGTCACCCATTCAGCCAGCTAAGCAGCTCATCACAGGAAGAAACAAGGTTTTCCAGAATACTTCATCAACCTCCCTCGAATATGACCTAATGCAGCACTGATCTCACTGGTACAAGAAACTCTGAGTACCTCTGCATTGTTTCTTCTTAAAATTATGTGCTGAGCAACAATAATCAGCAGAGGCTGGTGATCCAATGCAATGTGAAAATCCATGAGAACCAAGCAAATCGTGGCTTCGCTTCCCAAACTGTCACATAGGAGCAATTACTGTTGTGAGCCAGTGCCAAAATGATATGCACAGCATCTTGTCACCAAAATCAAAAGGAATATTTGTTTCTGTGTAAGCAGGAAAAAAGAAAAAAAAGTCAACCAAATGCCTAAGTAAAATGTCGTTCTTTGCTCTGTTAGGGGTTCACATGACAATTACAAGGATTAAACTGAAAACAGAGGAGCAATACATGAGCTTTGCACAGAGCTGAGAGACCAGGGTCAACCATGTCCAGTGGGGCTTCAGGGACTCCAATGAACCCCCTCCAAACACAGCTTTAGAAGAGACAGAAAACATTCATCCATTTTTAAAGGCTTTGAAAAAGCCATGTTAACTTTTTAAAGACTATAATACGAGACATGCATAGATTAGTCAGTTAAAAAATGAGTTCACTTTTATTAAAACCCAAGAAATCTGGCCTATTAATTTCCAGTTCTGCAGGAAATGCAGATAATTTCACTCAAGTCAATAAACAGTGAAAAACAACTGATTTCTGCCTCAGGCTTTGCCTCCATGCATACAGACTCACAATCTCCCCTCCTGCACACTGCTAAATATCCTTATTCACCAAAAGAAGGGAATCTACAGATCAAAAACGTGTGTTTTTTTTTTCAGCTTAGCTTTTCTATTTCCATGCAATCTACTTAATCAATATTTACTCTAGCATTGGGAAAAAGTTATCTGTTCTTTTTGTTTTGTTTTGTTTTGTTTAGAGAGCTGATTCTTAGATTTCAATTATCAACAGATCTGTTCTGGTTACAGAACTTAGAAAGGATTTTAATACAGCGAAGCAATAATGCAAGTCATAAAACAGAAAACATAGCACTATGCATTAGTTCATTTCAAAGTAAACATAGAAATTAAATGATTTCTCTATAATGTCTTAGAAACTGCAAAACAACGATAAAAGGGTAACTACCGTACTGAAGTATGTATTTTTATAGGATCCAATTAAGATACCGCATTGTTGTTTTTCTTTTTAAGTTTTGTTCAATATTTTTTCTTTATCCACGTAACATTTCTCACCCTCTCACTTTTACAGAAAATTTATATTACCTTACTTCTAGCTCTCGAGGCAAGAACTTCAGTTTTCAACTTTGTGTAAAGAGCACCTTTAAAAATTAAGGACTGAAGCTCCTTGGCTTTTGTTAGTATTGGCTAATTCTTCTGCCAGAACTGGCTGCTGTGAGCAATTTTCCATCCACATACTACCTTCAGACCACCTTCCTCTGCAGAGAACTGCACGGAGAGACAAGATGGTACTGCAGATCTGGGGCTGCAGCTGAGTTTCCTGGTGTTTCCAGTCAGAGACAGGACACTACTGAGGTTTGGGCTGCAAGCACTTCAGTGCCCCATCTCTAGCAACTGACTGCTGGGTTTGCATAATGAAATCTGACCTGAATTTGCTATGAGGGGGAAAAAAAAAACTCTTAAATTCTTCATAGAACAAACAAGTTGTGAAGTTACTCCCATTATTTTGCTATTTATTATCTCTTCCTTTTCTCTTAACTTTTTTTTTTGCACATTGGCTTTTCATGAACTCTTCCAACTAAGCATTGTCTTCAAAGTAAACAAACTAATTTACCATCCATCATTTCAAACTTACACAATGAAATGACGTTTATACTGATAATCTCCATAAAATGCAAATGGACAATTGATTCATCAGCTGACAGTTCTGAGTCTGCTCATGATTCTTCAGCCAGTTCTCAAGACAATGGGCAGCGTCAAACAGTACTTAACAGTAATTTATTTTTCAGGATGCTTATTTTTGTGACAAGTAAAGAAGGCAGGATTTATTTAGACTATCTTATTTCCCTTGTGTAAAAGTTCTGTAATAATCTCAAAGAGCATTTTTTCCAGGAGCGCTTTGTTATTTCAAGCTCATCCCACTTGCTGCACACAGCTCTATTATCCTCTAGCTTCTTGGGTTTTCCTTCTAAAGAACTGTTATGTTTAGCTGGAAATTAAAGCCAGCTCCTTATTACATAAAAAACATTAAGGCTGTTTTCTTCACTTCTTGTAAAACTTTGAATCCTCATCCCCTTTGCTTTCCTCCAGCAGGATCAGCCTACGATGTGGTTGTGAAGGTAACTGCCATAATCACATGAAATTATGAACTACTTTCTTACAAAGTCGGTGATATTTATTACCCAAACATGTCACTTACTATACAGAATAAATTTTCCACCCAGCAAAGCCTTCTATAGGTGTATTGACAGGCTCTTCATCACTTCCTATTTGACTGTGCTTCCTTCTGACTAAAAGCTGATGAAATTAAATTCTCATCTGGGCTCCACACTGATTCTTCCAATGCACTGGGTAAAGAACGTTTGCTTTTTTTCAGCTGGGGAAGGAGCATAAAACACCCTGGGTGCATGCACCCCACCTCTGTGCATGCACACACACTGTGCAAGGGCTGGGCATTGAGCAACGAGCAACCTCTGCATCTTTGCATGCAGTCATGACCGAGATGGTGTCTCTCTTCTCTCTTGGTGCTACTTGTTTATTTGTATTTTGCTTCAAAAATCCCTTTCTGTTCTTGTTTGTTGTTGTTGTTTGTTTGTTTTTCCTTGCATTAATTTGTTCTGCTTCTAAATTGGAAGGTAACAGCTGTTTAGTAGTTCAGAGCTCATTTATAGTTTATTCACCTTTTGTTGCTCTACATTTTAGCTCTCTTTATTCAAATCGGCAGTTTATGCTGGTATTTCAGCATTAAATAAATGTTTTTCTGCTCAGTTTCACTGCTTACTAGCTCCAAAACCATCAAATATGTTATAAAGAGAGACCTAAAACAGAATGTATAAAGCAATGTTTAGAAATCCAGTTTACCGGTGATAGATTAGGGATTTATATTCCCAAACTACCAAAACAGTGGTCTCCTTGACCACCCAAATACAATGATTTATACATAGTGACAGATTAAGCAGTCTTCCTGGTTACATATCATTAGTGGAAATCAAAGTCATGTCAGATATTGATGGCAATACCTTTCAAAGGTACATTACTAGCCAAGCTTTATGAGCAGCTTTCACATGAATTATTCAGCAAACAACAATGCTTAAGATATATGCATATATATGCTCTCGGATCCTTAGACTACATTCATCACTGATGATTTTAAAAGAACGGAAAATGTACTCAAACTCAAAACTAAACCGTACATAGATAGAAGAAGCAAGTTTAGACTATTCAATTTATAGATTTGCTATTGTAAGTGCATTACATTAAAGTGCAGCACAATATCTTGACTGCAAAAGCAAAACCTCCTAAATATATAACTTCTAGTATTCAATAAACACAACACTTTTTTTTTTTTTTAATCTCTGCTGCAAATCTATTAAACTCACTGACCGAAATAAAAATTAAACTTTTACAATTCATGTTAAAAGCACCCAGTCATTCTGCGTTACATTATTGTGGATTACAACTAATCTATTAAAGGAACAGAGTAATCCAGTGTTGATGCTTATTTTAAAATTGAGAAGTGATGAAAGCAATTTTCGTAGCCCATTTTAAACTTTCACTCAAAACATGTAGGTTAATGGAAGTTAACATAAACAGCACGAAACAGAAGGACTAAAATCTGATGAGGAACAATCAGAATAATTTGGTCTACCAGCTGAAAGGATACACATGTACAGCTAAATTGAACTTTGTTTATGCATTTTGATTTTCAAGCCTTCTCTAAGATGATTACCCTATCTCAGTTCTATCAAGGAGAAAATGCCTGACTTGTACTTATTCTGCTTCTAAATCAATATTTCTTTTTTCCTTTTTTTATACTGGGTATGTCACACTATTAGTTGATATTTTAAACATCTGCAAAGAGATGTACCTACTGCAACTCCTTGCCAAATCCTGACTTCCTCTAAATCTGCTATTGTTAGTGTTATCATCTCTGATTTGTTTTTGCCATCGTTGGATCTAAGCAGGATTAGGGCAAGCACCCTTTTTTTTTTCTCCCCTTGTATACCTTTGAGAAATGAGATCATAATTACAGTGCAAAACCATTTATGTAACTGCAAGTAGGACTCCTGGACACTTCAAAAGAGTTCTTGACCAAAGAGATCTCAAATGCTAAAAAAAAAAAAAAAAAAAAAAAAGGGTTTGGCTATGAATGTAGTGAAAATGAAACCTAACTAAATAGCATTGCACAGTAAATGATGAGATTTAACATAGAAAAAACAGAGGCCTCAACAAGCAGCCTGCATTATGCTTGTGTTTATATTAAAAAAACTGTAGTACTCTTTACCCTTAAGCACTCGCTTCATTTTGTACACAAATTACATCCACTCTGACAGACACCATTAAAAACTGTAGACAATCAGACTAGATTCGACACTTAAGGTGCTTTTTTTAAAACAACAACAACAACAACAAAAAAAACTCACAATAAAAAATCAGCATGTCAGTTTATTTGGATACTACATCATTTAATTCAGGTTTGCCTTAAATTGGTGAACAGCTTGAAAGTTACTGAACACAATTATCCACATGCAAGGCACAAGCTTTTTTTTTTTTTTTTTTTTTTTTTTTTAAAAAAAAAAAAAAAAAGACAACACTGAAAAATCTGCTTCCAAAGTCCAGGCCAATTACAATGCGCTTCACTTTAAAAAGAAAGAGTCTTCATTTTGAGCTTCCCCAAAACAGTTTTTGAGACATACAAATCACTAGAAAAAAAACAACTTTTCTCTCAACAGATTTAGATTTTTACAGCAATGAGACCAGCAGCAGTTTGCTACAGAAGAAATAGGGATAACTGGCTCTGCTGGAGCTACCAACAAAAAGCTCAGTTTAACAAGGAAAAAGAAAAAATGCAGCACCCGATAGCATGGACATATCAGACATTACTTAATTACAACACATTAAAATTGCTCTTCAGAAGTAGACCAAAATGCACTGTAAGTTGTGCTTGAGCAATTCTATTTCCCAAAGTAAGATTAGAATAAAACCAAATATCCTGAAAAAATAATTAAAATACTCGGTAGTTTTTGAACAAACAGTTTCCTTGCTGAAACTTTGTGTTGAGCCACTTCTTATCCAACCCTTTTATTTTGAAAATGGATACCTAATCTAATAACATCCTGTACACAAGCGACTTTACAAACTGTAAAACCTAAAACTGGAAGAATTATATCTCACATAAATCATAGCTATTCTATTAACATCAGGAAAGGATTAGGGGAATTTCTATCTCCATCAACCATATCCCTGAAAGAAGCCAGACCTTTGAAGTGGCTAGCATGGGCTGTCCTGGAGACCGTAAGGAAGAAGAATTATTTTAAGGCAGAAGAACAGTACCATGGTGCCCACACAGATGTAACAGGCGAGCTCGTGGCGTGCACGGAGCAAAGCTCTGGAAATCCAGGGACCTCAGGTTGTGTTGTCAGTGCCTGAATCAATCCATGCACAGAATTACGTACCACTTACAATTTCTCACATCACAAGCACATTCCAGTAGCTGGCTAGTGTTTATAACGGTTGCTTTGCTTTTTTCCTTCTAAATCACGTCACTCTGTCCATCACACAAAACTGATTCAAAGTAATGACCATTAAGAGCAGCATCATTACTGATTGCCAAGCAATCACAGCCTAATTAAACTCCAGCAACACTGTTTGACAGCTCTCAGTGGACACAAGTGCCGTGAGAGCCATACTTGCCACATGAAGAAACACCTCCAGGTAGTGGTGCTACACATACAGCAAGGCGAGGTGCCCACAGCAGTACAGAAAAACTGAAAGGGTTGGCAGCAGCTGCTTTTTCTCCATCTTGCTACAGAATATTTTTGCACGGAGAGGTGAAAACAACTCTTGCTGTCCCCGGATGGCAGGAGCACGAGGGCCAGGGAAGGAAGCAGCAGGGCCTTACTCATTTAATATGTACTGCTCTACCGACAATTTGCTAGCGATGCAAATTATTTTCCTGTGTTGGCAGCACTCGCCCTACTCTACTGCATCTGGATGTCCTCTCCCACTTTGGTTTTGTGCTGCGAGCTAAGAGGCATCATTCAGAGCATCCAGGTATGTCACATAGACTAAACTGCTGTCTTCCCCAAGGGCAAGGCAAACTGAATTACTCGCAGAGAAATACTCTTAAAAATCATCGGTTAACTTCTTAAGCTCTGCCAACTTATGAAAGTCTCCAAAACTCTAATCAATTTGCAAGAATTTATACAACAGAAGAGTTGAAGGAATTGAAACTTACTTCCAGAGTTGGCTGAAAAAATAGTTGATATATCAGAAAGGCTGGACAGGTAGTATCAGCAAGGAAGAGCCCCCTTCTTTCCCCTTACAGCAACAAGAAAAAAAAAAACCTCATTGGAAGAGTATTTATACTCATTAGTATTTATATAAAGATAACATTGCATTCACAGAACTTCAGACTGAAAGGAACGGATTCTGCTATATACCAAATATAAAGAAAAAAATAGTGTATGAAGGCAAACAGAGGCAGAAATAATATGTTAATGATTTGTATTTTAAAATAAATAAATAAATAAATAAATAATATTTGTTATTCCCCTGATACAACATAATACAACAAGCTCAGACAGACCAGCACTTATTTTGCTGATCACCGTATTTCCAAATTCTTCTGCTACAATCATTTCCTTTTGGAAATACCACACAATTCTGCCAGTTGCATAAAAGGGACTGGAAAAAGCCAGAGGTGAACAAGGCCCTCCCAGGACCAAGCCCACTCTTTCATCTACCAGCATCAGTACGCCCAGCTGAGGAAAGGCTCTGAAACCACACTATGGTCAAATTAGTTTCATATCAACAGTCCTACTTTCTTGCTGTCAGCTATGACAGTGATGAATTGATAATGTATTTTGATGAAGGGCAGAATACGTATGTAAGGAAAAATACTGATTTTGCTTACATATTTCATGACAAACTTTGTTATTTATTTCATTCACTTTGGTTGGGTTTCCATTTCAGGAACAAATTCATGGTTCACACAGACGGTGCTTCAAAATCCGGGGTTTGCTGAAGATGCTCAAGATGCCACACACATTGCAGTGTTCTCCTGGCTTTTTATTTGTTTCCTTTTTTTAAACTAACGTAGTGACAATGTCGCACCATCCACAGCTCCTCGGCCTTGTGCAACGTGCTTCACTCTCTGAAAAAAAGCCTACTAGTGCAGTGTGAGTAATGATTTATTGTGAGGGCAAAGGCTTCTTGCTAGTACTTAACATGACCATATAGCTGCTTAGCCGTGTTGAATGGTGATACGAATGTACTACGTCTGACCAAACCATGAAGGCCTACTCCACCAGGAACCCGCACAACTCATTAAGCAGGCCGCATCTCCTCTTTTAATTTAAAAAGTCTCATTAGCTATAGGAAGAACCTAGATATGATTTCAATGTGTGCGTGACTATTTCATGTACAAAGGAGGGCTTTACAAATAACTACCACATTACCCTCAGCTTGCTCACCACCTCAACATTGTGAAGGGAAGAGCAAGAGTGTTTCATCAAGAATGCTGACCTATTCTCCCAGCTTATGATTTTACATCTTCTCCGTGGCTTTTAGCCACCAGAGTGAATACTGGCAAAGGAACTGGATACCCAGGCGGGACGGACAGAGGAGCAGCAGCCACTTTTCCCCTCTTTGCAAGCGATGCAGCCTGCTACCGATGCCCAGCGCCGCTCAACGCGCAAGGGACCTTTCCATCAGATGTCTCCAAGGATCCTTCTATTAGCAAGAGTTAAGAAGGCCTTTGTCATACCAAATATGCTCAGCTGCTTACCGCATGGCGAAGCGGTGTAAGAAGCATTTAAAGACGTGTCTGACATCATTAATCTATTTGCCCCCTGACCCGCGGAGCTGAACTGTAACTATGGAGACCAAAGCCTGACCTTACGACGCTGAGAAACTTGAAAGCTCGGTAGTATTTTGGGTCACATTGTTCGGCTGAACAAAGGAATAAAGGAGAAATGTGACAGTTTCCTGGGAATTAAGGTCAGCAGGTCAATTGCCCGAAAGCTTTATTGTTATATGATAAGCAAGACTAGCTGAAATAATTTTTCAGCTATTAGGATAAAAAAAATAAAATACTGGAGCTTTTGTTGTCCAAAGTAGAAAATTGGTCTCTGCAAAAGCAATATATAACCCATGATTGAGCAAAATTACTCAACAGCCTTCCCGGTACCATTTACAGCACAAACACAGGAAAAGATGGGTAGCAGGTATCCATTTCATATTCTCACATTGAGCTGATCATTAATTCAAGCTTTTGGGGGCGTGTGGAAAGTATTTATTAGTGTGTTACTGGGATTGTGTTTAATAAAATTGTCAATTGTTTTCATCCTCTCTTTTCATGATTCATGAAAGCAAGGGGGAATAAGCACTCTGAACATACCGATTCTGAACATCTGTGCAAAAGCACCACATGCCTTTGACTTAGAATTAATACAGGATCAGAACTTGCCCTACAACAAATGCCAATCTAAATATTTACAGTTTTAATAATTAGGCTGATTAACACTGTTTATGCTATTGTGTACTGTGATGTTCTCTTTGAGAATGTCAGCAAAATTCATAGGCGCCTCTATCTTCAAGTGCTTTCCCATTTAGTCAATGATATTAATTACAGATTAAAACTAACTAATTTATAATCGTGTTTTTAAGCCTAATAGCTTTTCATATTTTAGGTATCCAAAACCATGCCATATAGGTTCACAAAATGTAACCTGTAACACCAGCTAAAAAGCAGACAGATTTGAGAAATCTAAGTTACGTACTGATTTGGTGTCTGTTTTTTAACTTCACGTCGCTGAAGATTATTCTTCATACGCACAGCAGAACACGTACATGTCATTTTAGCTCTGTGCATTACCTACATATGTGTAAAGCTTATTGAGCAGGGCCCTTTTTTCCAGCACCAAAAGGTGTAGAAAGGAGCCACTTCTCTGCCTAGCACAGAAGCCAATGGAAAAACTTGATCCTTGTGCAAAGTAGAAGGTTACAGATTATGAAAACACTTCTTTTGAAGGAACATTTTTCTAAAAAAAAGCATTTTGATTATCTAGATGGTGAATTAAATATATACCAATGCAGGATGTTGGAGTTCTCCAAAATTTGTGTACCTTACTCCAAAGTTCCATTGCCTTATAAATATCGTGTCCCATGAAGTTGATACTGAAATGGTGGTGCCTGTTCATTAATAAATATGCAAGAGTACTTCTTTGTACTCTCGATACATCTAGAATTTATAAAACTGGTTTTAAAAAGTCTGCAGACTGCCAGCCTGATACCAAAGCACAGCAAAAATTACACAGAAGTATGGGTGCTATCGGTGAAGAATTCAAACGTTCTGTTGGTGGAGCACTGTCTGAAGCTATCGTTGCTGCAGCTGTATCCATACTGAAATAAAATGTTAATGGGTCTAGAAAAGCACCAGAAAAGCTCTACAAGAAGGAATTACCACCTTATCAAATTTGCTTCAATGGGGGAATGTGGAGGAATGTAATCAATGTATGTATCCAACAGAAAGTTAAGAGTGCTTTACCTGCAGCCATTAAAAACCTGAACGTGCGAAAACTTTCAAGGTAGATTACTAACCTTGCGGAGAACATAAAAAGCCCAGGAAACTAGACAAATTCACAAGCTAGACAAGAACAGGTTTTAATAGCAGGGGTAGCTTGGAGGGCAATCACCCAAAATTAGTATTTAAGATATGCGGTAGATTCCTAAATTCATCTCGGAAGATCAAGTGCTTTTTGAAGTCGTGTCTGTGACAGCTTTGATACAATAAAATAAAAAATAAAAAATAAAAATGGAGAACTTATTTGGCCTCTATTATAGAGAAGTGCATGTTAAATGTCATAATGGCATACCGAATTATTTTTGTCCTCTCTGAACCCAACACAAAGCATTTAAGAGTCAAAAACCACTGGCTCTTAATAAACTATCATTTGGAAATTGTTATATGGCAAGTTTAATTTTAAAACAACGAGGAATGAATAAACTTGCCAAATTATCATTCAAACAATACAACTGCTGAAGCCAGGCAGCGAAGAGGGGCATTACAAGGTGCAACGCTGCTATTACCACCCGGGAGCCAATATCTGCTCTGGAAGTCAGAAGAGAGATTCTTTGAAAGACTCCTAAAGCCTCTGCAGTTATTACCTTCTACACAAGTGAATCCCATCTGAAGTCGTACATTTAAGTAGTACTGAGTTAGCACAGAAATGGATAAAAGCCAGGAAATTCTAAGTTTAAGCTGACTCGCCATCCTTAGCACACACTATTGTCCTTTATCCTTAAAATTTAATTAAAACCCAGTTCTGACCAGTTGTAATAAGTAGTACAGAAAACTGATTATCGGAATTGCTTTCCTCCAACAGCCTATTGTGCTACACTTCCTCTCTGCAAAATACAAAAGACTCTATGTACATTTTTCTCTCTCTCTGAAAAGAGGACTGAAGAAAAAAAAAATCCAGTCTGAACTTTTATTTAGTTGCCAATTGTGCTGTGGAATGAAACTAAGCATTTTCTTTTAAAAGCTGATTCAAATTCAGTACTTAATCATGCCACAGCAGAGCAAGAGCAGTAGCAAATTATGTTACAATTACATTAGAAATTCTTTTACAAGATTTTGTTTTCAGTCACTTCTAATCTTTCAATGGCTGCCATTGCCAGGGATGATATTTTCCTAACTACATTTTTGCCTGAAACTAGCTGCTCTGATCAGAAAAAAAGATTGGAATGTAAGGAAAATATGTATGTGCACATGTGTGCAGAGCAGACCGAGAGGGATGTGGTCATACTCGGTTGGAAAAATTGTTTTTGATACTACGAAACAATTCTTTTTTTTTTTTTTCTTCTAATTGTCCTTCTTTCCTTCATTCTACCAGCTTATTTACTGCTGTACACCAAATTGTTTTCTATGCTGCAGACCACTACAATATAATATTATAGAGGAATTGTTTTAAAATTTAAGAAGGCATACTCTATTACCTGCACTTTGAGTAACAGACCCAAAACAGGGGCCTCAGCTACCTACATTACAGAAGACACACCACTAAGTGGACTAAGCCATCTTGAAAGAGGTAAAGGAGCTGAGAGGCAACAGGACACACAGATTGGCAGCACGGGTTTTAAAGGCTGAAGTTTTCTCACTCCTAACCCAGATGAAGTCAGATGATTCGAAGATACCCAGTGACACCTGTTTTCTGAAAGCCACAGCAATGCCTGCAAAGTTTACAACACCCACATTTGAAACAATCCCCAAAAGACAGCTCTGTCTGCACAACCAAAAACTTGGAAGGACGCTTAATTTGATGTTTCAAAAAGATGACTACAATCCGGCTAATCTATTCCTGCCATGAAACGAAATAAAAAATATACACAAATGTATCTATAGTTGTTTAAAGATACTCAACAGAATTAGAATGTTTTAAGGTAAAACTGTGAAACTTGTATGGCTTCAACGAGGAAAGGAATGGGGCCAGCAACAGGTCAGTGCCTGCTGCAGAGTTTTATTCTCAGCTTTATTCTTGCTACCTTTGCTTTTCGCTGCAAACACCACAAAGCAAAGTTTGCTAGTGAAAACATACTGCATCTCCCTCGCTCCCTGCCCCAACAAATCGGCATGTTCTCTTTTCAGCAGTCTGCAATACACCGGGGTGCTGCAGCAAAGGCGTTTCTCCGTGGTGCTCCCAGGTTGATGCTGGTGGCGGTCCTGCTTTTCCAGTAGGAACTGCAAAAGCAGCTCGTGGTCAATGTTAGTAACTTCCCCCTATCTTGAAGAGGGAAAAGGACCCCAAACACTGTTAGAGGAGAAGGTGGCTGGATTTCATAATGGCTACACTACTTTAATGACTGTCTTTGGTAGCTACCAAGTAGCAGCCCCACTGCTCAGGAGGGGTGCCACGAATGGCACGCATTTATTTCATCAATATCTTCAGGAGACTGTTCCTACTTGAAACCTTCGGGAAGATAAGCACCACGTTGCCAGAGAGCAAAGGCTCACTAGTCATGACAGAATAAGCAGCTGCCACGCCGTTTGATGAAACTGCCAATTTCCATGCCAATAAGGCAACGCCCTCGATGAGGCATTTTGCCAAAAATGCTCAAGTCTCCACGGGGAAAACAGAGAAATAATTCCGCAGCAACAGCCGCAGCACGTTACGGTACCTCTCGCTTCTAAAAGCACAGCAGATACAGCATTATGGGCTACAGCAAGAACCCGGCACTTCTTAGCTCCAGACATTAAAAAGCAGAGAAGAAAATTGTTTTTGTAGCAACATGACAGGCAACATAAACCATAAGGAAGTTGATAGCCGCGTGTGCCAAGCTCGCACGTTTCCGAGGAAGTTTACAAGCGGGCTTCGAGGCAGCAGTTCGCAGATGCGGCTCCAGTCGGCTCTGAGCGGTGGTGGCAGGCGGCAGGCACGGCTTTGCAGTTGTTTTGCAGGCAGCACAGAAGGGCGAGGTAAATAAACAAACAGAGGGAGCCCAGCCAGCAGCACCTCGTGACGGGCGCTGTCACTGGCTGTCAGTCAGCCGGGATCATCTGCTCCTCCAGCTGATGTGTTCCGCTGGAAATGGCTCCACGTGCACCGAGCTTCCACCGAGGCTGTAGGGACTAAACAGAGCCCCCACTGAGGCTTAAAACGAGACTTTTCGGCCTTCTGAGAGGCCTACCTGCGGTGCTGATAGGGCTTTGTTACGACGCAGCGCGGCCCACCCGACCTGACGAGCACGCTGCGGCCGGAGGGGATGCTCCTGCACTGGCACAGACACCAGCACGGGTCCAGCTCCATCTCAGCTGGATCAAAAGGCAGCACCAGCAGAAGATGCTTCGTTTTGGGGGAGACAAGTCTGATCTTCTGGCTGTCGAGCTAACTGAAGGATTGGCCAAACACAAGCACTGCCACAAAAGAGGAGACAGGGCTGCCCTCTGTGGTAGCAGCCAGCCACTCTGATGGCTCGGCTGCGTTGTTAAAGCCCGTGTTTTAAAAGTTCCCTGAGCATCAGGGAACTGAACCCAATAGCCTGAATCCCTACTGCTGCATGCTTTCAGGCTCCGCTGTGTGCGCAGAGCACAGCGCTGACCCGGCACAGGCCTGGAGTGAGTGTGGTTGCACAACCCGTGGCAATCACGGATTGCTCGCTAAAGAATTTACAACTGCAATCAGTCTCTCTCTGCGTCCCCGGGGAAAAATGATCAAGAAGAAATGAAACAGGCTTTGTTATATCCACGGACAATAATGTAAAATAACATCAAATAGAAATAAAGACAAATGCTAGCAAGCCAGCAACAAATAATGTTTTCATTCCTCACTGGAGTTATTTTTAGATGTGTTCATATTTAAATACAGAGGTAATTTCCCAGTGCAGCTGTTAACACTTCTTCCTGAACTTCGCTTGGATTTGGGGTGTTGCATCTGCAGGCACTTGCAAGGCAAACTGCTGGATTTAGGGCTTTAAAACTCAGAAAGCAAACGTTTCCAGCGTTACTACCAATAAATATGCTTTCTATCACAGGGGAAACCATGGTCATTTTATTTGCAGAAGGTTTGAAGTTTTTTATGCGTTAAAACTATTTTCCTATTCTAATAAGCATCTTGTGGTAGGTTTTCTTCTTGTTTTTGTTTTGTTTGTTGTTTTTGTTTGTTTGTTTCCTTGCTTGTTTTGCTGTTTTTTTCTTGTTTTTAACCTATCGAAAGCGATTCTGAGGTATGTCCCAGGTGTACAACAGCTATTAATAACACACTAATCCAGGCCTCCGGGCTGGGGTTAGTAACACAACTGTTTAGAACCATTGTTAGGGTCAAGAACTCCTCCAGCTTTATTCAGGGACTTGATCTCTTTCTACAACTTGAATGAAGATTTTTTTGTTAGTAAGTCAAAATTAAACATTTCTCACACGTGAGCCTGCTGCTTTATCTCAAAGTCTGCCTGCCTATAAAGACGTAAATCAGTGCTTTAATTAGGAACATGGAAATACCCTTCTGGATTCAGATCACAGGTCCGACTTGTCCCGTCACACCATCAAGTAGTTTTTGCATTCACAGCTACATACAAAACTGAGCTTTGCACCTACAAGTTTTGTTCAAATATCTGAGAATGAGAAATGGATTCAGACTCAGGTTTTACATCCTGTCTGGCTTACCAAAGCCAAACCCCCTAGGAGTGCATCTCACAGACCCCTCTATGCCAGGGCATCGCTTACACTGCACCGACTGTAGGGCAGGCTTTACCCGCCGGGTTGGCAGACATCAGCCTGTCCTTAACCTGCCATCGATCTCCTCTCCAGAGGGAATGAAGACCAAGCCTGTGGCACTGATGCCACACACACAGCTGCCTCCATCCCAAGCCCAGCCAAAATGCCTGCGTTTTCCACAGTCACAGAGCTGAAGGTCTCCGATGGGCTTCTACAGGTTGCTTCTCTTCAGGATGCCCAACATTTCCCCAGAGGCTTTGGGATTGGCAGCAGCAATTAGCTTGTGTCCACAGAAGGCAGAAGAACAAAAACTTTGAGGAAAGAGATTAAAGATGGATTAAGCAAGGAAAAAAAAAAAAAAGAAAAAAAAAGTGGAATGCCGCTCCAGATACTAAGCTCAAAATGACTTTCAGATCCCATTTCCCACGTAACTTCAGCCTCTTACCACTTCAAGGAGTGTCACCCTCAGCAGCGGCGAGGCATGCTGACTAAATAACACAGGCACAGCGCCTGCTCAAAGCAATTCCCTGATCCTGTCTTTCTCCTGCTGTCCCCACTTACCAGCGGGCTCTGGGCAGACACCTGGCAGGGCAGTCTGCACACAGCGGTACCAGTCGCTCACCCCAGCCTGGGCAGGGGGAAAACCAAAGAGGGATTGCCCCCAGAGCCTCAGGGAAACCCTCAGCATAAACGGACCTCCAAGAAAACAGAGCTGGCCAACTCTCAGAAAGGAGATATCCTCCACCTCCTAGACACATTCCAGGCAATCACACTAGTAGAAGGTAAAACTGGGATGTGTAAGTGGGAGAAGTAAATGTAGAATACACATATGCCTTACAACTCCTTTTTTTTTTTTTTTTTTTTTTTTTTTTTTTTCCCCTGTTTAGCTTCAAGGAGCTCTGCACAGTACATGCAGCCAGCAGATGCTGAAGACAAGCCAGCTTCCACACACTGATTCACGCAGATGGTGCTGGTGGAGGCGATTCTCAGACAAGCCACTCTTGTACTCGCAACCCAGATAAAGTTTCTGCCTGTATATCCTCTTCCCGAGCCTGAATCTCATCAAATCGAACTGCACTTTTCATGTTCAGGGAAATTTTAAAATTCCCCTTAACTTATTTTTAATCACTGTATCAATTTGCAACATCCTGCCAACAGCATTAGCTTCTGTCAAGCAAAACCATTTCTGAAACGCCCTCTCCGTCTGAATAGACAAAGGCGGAACGATCACCCCCTACTTACAACTAAACAAATCTGTTCAGTCAATGTAAACTTAGTCCTTCCTGAGAATAAACACTTTTGAGTTATTCATGTATTCAGCACTGGCACACAGCCTTTTGCGATTTCCAAACCAGGTATTACACAAGCAAATCAGCGGACGCACAGCCTGCAGCTTGCTGCTGGATGGTAACACAGACCAGACAAACAACACAAGCAGCTAGGGCGGTGCATTTGGCCGAAATGGCATGCTAATGCTTTGATTTGATTTGCATGCAGAAGGAGGGGTAGTAAAAAATTTGTGTAGAGAGCAGATCATCACCTTCAGCCTTCAGCAGCACTATATCCAAGCGATTGCTTCAAGTTGCAGAGGATCCTGAATATTCAAATTGGGTAACTAATACGTTATGGATCTGTGCAGAACCTGGCCACGGCAATTTTAGAAGATCAGACCTTCTCCTCAGCTAGTTTGAGACCTTTAAAGAAGGGAATAAAACAGGAAACTCTTTAACATGCAAATGTGGGCTGGAGGAGAAGGACAATGAGGGAGAGAAGGGTTCAGAAGAGGCAGCTTCTCGTGGCAGGAGATGGATGCACAAAGAGCTGGAATGTGAAGCCTCCTGTGTGGGTTTGCTGTGTAGAAGAGCACAAAGCTCGTGGGCACTGCAGGAGGAGGAGAGGAGGCTGCAAGGGGCAGGGTGCTTACAGAAGGACAGCAGGAAGGTGCCAACAGACAACAGTGAGAAGGAGAAGAGATGTAGCAAAAGCCCTGGGCTTATCAGGAGGTAAAGCAAAAGAAGCAGAAAGGCCCAGGAGAAGACCCATTTTGGTGGCCTAAAAATACACTTGTGAGAAAGAATGTGACTTTCACCTTTTCAGTATATCTCTGTAAAGAATTACAGTTTATGAAAACGGTGTATGAAAACACAACTGTTCTTTTAGCTACACGTATTGTTTAATCCTGGAGCTCAGAGGAGGGGAAATTCCACCCCAAAATCCATCACCAAGGGAACATTACCTCCTCCATGAAAATATTTCTTTGTCTCAGCGAATCTCGTTTTGAGTCACGACGTTTAATGTGAGAACTGGTCTTCGTTTTGCAAAGTGAAATCACCCTCAGTCAAATACTCGTCGTGCTTACGTAACTAACACTTCGAGACACCTTGCCTTCTAAGTGCACTTAGGGCAACATTTTCACATTTCATTATTTAACTCCCAGCACCCAGATTTTTCATACAAAACTTCTGACAGCTGCTCAGATTTTCAGGCGGCGGAGAAAGCAAATTCAAACTTCAGACGGATAGACCTGCTAGACCCAAGGAAACCAACAAGAACATGAATTTTTCACCAAACAGATGTTGTCTGCCTTGTAGCAAGGAGGTCACGAACACCAACAGCAAAACAGCACCAGAAGCCCAGCAGCATGGAGCACAGCACCAGAAATTTTTGCTACTTCAGGAGATCCAGCCTTTTGGTTTTGAGTATTTCTCTACTACAGGCATATCCATATGAAAATGCATTTCCCACTGTGTTTGGCTCACTGTAGGCCTTACCCATAAAAACTCAAATTTGCAAATGTAAGAAATGCCCTCGGGGAAGTATAGCTGTTTTGTCCTCTGCAGGATTCTTCTCACGCATGGCAAACATTACTAACAATCTAGTTAAAGTCTGCAAGGTTGTTTGGAGGGATTGTTATCTTTCCTTCCTTTAGCTCACATTTGGTGGGGATCTTTCAAAGCCATGTCAAATGTATGGAAAGCCTGTTCTGTTTTGACAGCATCACTTACTTTGTCAAGTTTGCAAGCAAAAAGTCTAGAGACAGTCCTGAAAGAGTTAGCTCCTGCTTCTCCTAAAAACTTTGTCAAGGTGGCTTCATGGTTTGACACTTAGAGGAAATTGCCTTCCAGACATAGAAAGCAATCGGTCTGAAGCATTAGGAACAAACTTTCCTGGTATGAACTTTACCCAGTCAGCTCTCTTTATCCATTTCTGTGCATTCTGTAAGTAAAAAATAAATAAATAGCTTGCTTGTAGACTTTGCAATTTCATATAGCCCATTAAGTTACTTAATTTTGCTATCAATAGCACATGATGTGATAAGCAAAACTGTTTATTTGCCTTAGGAAAAATAGCAATGTGGTTGCATCACGGGTGTTTCTGAGTTGACAGGGCTTTCCCTGGGGCTACTGAGGAGCGCTGGAAAGAAGCACAGGCAGAAAGCATGGAGAGAAGGGAGAGGAATGGCAGAAAACACAGGTGCAGTGGTTTAATCTCCTGGCCCTTCAAGTCAGACGAAAGAATAATTACAATTACAACTATTCTCTCTCAAACATTCCTGTTAGGAGAAAAAACAACAACAACAGCAACAAAACAGCACTCTTGAAGCCAACCAATTTGAAACAAGTATTTAGTTTTAGACCCTTTGTATCTGTTTAGCTCTCCTGTGGACCGTCTTTCACGATCACATTCTCATTTTTGTTGCATTCGATACAGAAATGTTGCCCCAACTTTGACCAGTTACTGTAGGTACACATACAATGCTGAAAGTTGAGTTTGACAGACATTTACTTTTGAAGGAATTAATCCACAACTGGATTCTGATTTTAAAATGACTCAAATCTTTTAAAAGCGCTAATTCAAGCTGTAATACACATTTGCTGAGAACCTGTACGTAGGCAATAACAAAGACTCTTATAGGACACATATCAGACAAAAGTTCATGTATTATAGAGCTTCCTTTTCTTAGACGTCTCCACAAATCAAGCAATGCCTAACTTGGATTTGGGACAGCCTGCTTTGAGAAAATCAATACAACCTGATAAAAGCCTAAAGCTAAAAACCACTAACACTCATTTCAGGGTATTTCATTGAATATCAGACTATTACTCTCAGCATTATCTAAGTGAAATCCGTCCTTGAGGAGCTCAAAGCAGCAACGGTTCAGTTTCCACTCGCAAAGCCAGCTCGCTGTCCTCTGCAGCAAGGATGACTGATCTCTGATTCAATTTTGCTTCCCGGTCAATGTGTTTGGTTTCTTAACGTTTCATAAATGTCTTGCCTAGAAACATTTATGACTAAAACCTGATTTACAGTAGGACAAAGGAGATCCAAAACACTGTCGAGTCACAGCCAGAGTCCTTCAGGTCAACCTTTGGCTAAGGGCAGCTCCCAGAACTGTGGCTCTTAT
Organism: Aythya ferina; assembly: GCF_964211825.1. Taxonomy (NCBI): domain Eukaryota; kingdom Metazoa; phylum Chordata; class Aves; order Anseriformes; family Anatidae; genus Aythya; species Aythya ferina. The sequence goes on from NC_140298.1 coordinate 7,595,799, forward strand.
CATGCCATCAGGGTGCTCAGAAAAACAAACAAGCAGCAGCGTTATCACTTTGACCTGACAGCACCTTACACGTGTGCGTTATAAACTTGCATTATCATTCCTGGAAACACATTGTATAGCATAAGCACTCTGGATTTCCCATCTGCCATCTTCCAAACCCTCTCAGGTTGGTAAGTGTTAACAAAATCACCATTTTTTCCGAACGGTAATTTCCCTATAGGTCTGACAAGCTCTTCATCTCCATGTCACAAGCATTAATTAATTTTATATATAAAATATAGGTGAAAAGACTATTTTACCTTCAGGATTCAATTAAAATAACTCATTATATTGCTAAGGCTTGATACCGCTGCGTTACATATGCATGTTTTTATTCCCCACCCATGAGCTACCCCATCAGCATTAACAGAGTTCCTCAATTGTCCTGAAATTTGAGAGGCCTTGAATTTCTATAGATTAAGAAGAAAATGGAGAACAGGGTCAAGCTCTCAACACACATTTTTTTGTGGAAAGGATTTTAAAAGCAACCCATGTTCTCACGAAGTATATTTAAGGATTTTACATAAAAGGGCCCATTCAAAAATATGCTTGTGACAACATATGAAAAACCCTTTAGTACCCTGGAGCAGCTGTGACTTGGTAAAATCTAATTATTTCTCATGTGCCCATTGGAATTCTCCAGGAATACTAACTGTAATTTCTAACTGCTGCCACAAGCTCTGGGCCAGACTTGGAACAGTACCAAAAGGTAGCTGAATGAGCGCCGTATACAACTTTTATGAATATCCCACAGGTATATGCTAAGGTTTAGTGATACGGCACAGTAATATAGCACCGCAATCAGGTAACTAATGCAACTAAGTGAGGCGTGAGCAACACCAAATACACAACACTTTTGAGAAATGATGCTATAATCTTAACGGGGTCTCCGTTAAAAGATCTACTTGTGATTCAGAGCATCTCAAAAGTCTTCCTTTGTCACCAGTCCATTGTCCTACCCCACACAACCGAACACACCGAGTACGCTTATGTCTGTGCAGTACATGTGCATATGTACGCAAATGGACAAGCGTGAAATGTGCTATATATACATTAAAATTTATAAGCAATACAGCACTGCATACTGAGCTGATTAGGGCACAGCTCACCCTGCCAGGACTGTCAACAGAGACCCCTGTACCTTAACTCGAAGTGAATTTCTTATTAGTTTTTACTGTCTTTGGGGAAAGATTCAAACTGAAGCGATAAAGCAATAAATAAATAAATCCCTTTCCCTTGTTGTCAAGGAAGACCAATCCAGGATTTCTTTTTTAAACCTTCTGAATAAATACGGAACGTATAGAGCGTTTCAAATATAACGCTTCAAACACCTAAATATCACGTACGACAAGCAGTATCAAACAAATCCATTAAAACTCCCCTTTCAAAAGGGTGAGTCTGGACTCCTCCTGGTTTGCTTTTGAGGAAAGGCGAACAGACGGACGTCCAATGTCCAAACTTTGGGAGGAAAAGCGCCGCTTTCCGGGGCTTTCCGTGGGCCTCAGGGACACGGAGCTCCGGGAGCTCGGCCTGGTGCCAGCAGGTGTGGGGACCCCACGTCCCCTGCTGACAGGTAGGGTGCGGAGAAGCCCACCTCATCGGTAATTACTGAGGGTGCTAATTACCGGGCTACCAATAAATGGACGTTTATTGAGGGAGATTTGGCTTTACGGACGAGTATCTGGGGAAGACGCTTCATGGGTTGCCCTGCAGCCAGGTTTTGTTCCAAAAGCCTTCCCCAGTGCCAAGCCCACCCGCCCTGACACACGGGGGGGGGGCTAGAAAACACACAAACGCTTTTTAGCACTTTTTAATTTTATTTCCCATTTTCCCCCCCAACACACCAAACCCCTCTCCTTTAACCCCCCCGTCAGCCATGGCGCCGCCGGCTGCTCCCCCTAGCGACGGCCCCGCGCCCACCCCCCCCCAACACACCCCAAGCCCCGCCCCCCACCCACCCCAAGCCCCGCCCCCCCCTCCTTCTCCCCCCTAAGCCCCGCCCCCGGCGGTGACGCGCGGCCCCGCCCCCGCCGCGACTTGAGGGCGCGCGCCCGGCTCCGCGCAGCTCCGCGGCACCGCGCCGGGATCGCGGCGCCCGCACCGCAACTCGGCCCCTGCTCACCCCCCCCCACCCCCCCCTCTATTCCTCCGGCTCCTCCTGCTTAAAAAAATCAAAACGACAAGCCAAAAAAAAAAAATATAATGCACCGAAAGCCGCGTTAGGAATCGCCACGCGCCCCGCAGGTAAGCGCGGGGCTACGCGCTGCGACGTGCCGAGGGGGGTCGGGGGGAAACGGGGAGCGGGACCCCGGGGACTTCTCGGCAACTTGGCGGCCGGAGCCCCCTGCCCTGCCCCTGCCTTATCCCGCAGCCCTCCTCGTCCTCACCGCCTCCCCAAAAATCCCCCCCCCCAACCCCAACCCCGACCCCAAACCCCCCGTCCCCATCGCGGCCGGCCGGAGCCTTTTGTTTTCCCATCCCCATCCCTGCAAGTTCGCCTGTGCGCCGAGCCGGTCCTGCGGCAGCGGGCAGGGCTGCTCCTTTGAGTGGTAATTATTTCTATTAATTATTATTAATTATTGCATATCCCCCCCCCCTCCGCGCTGCTGGCAAGGCGCGGCAGGAGTTGGGCGAAGCGCTGCAGCCCGCGGGGCGCCCACGCGGTCCCGATCCCAAACCCGAGCCCAAAGCTGGTCCTGATCCCAAATCCCGAGCACAGTCCCGGTCCCGATCCCAAACCCGGTCCCGGTCCCGGTCCCCATCGGGTCCGGAACCCCAAGGAGCAGAGGACGGCGAGGCCGGGGAGCTGCCCGACTTTAAAAAACCCCCTTTCATTATCTTGACCCCGATATTTTGATTTTTTTATTATTATTATTTTTTTTTTCCCTCCCTTCCCCTGGAAGACGCTGCCCGCAGAGACGGGAGCAGCAATTAACTGAGCGCCCTCGGCTGCCCGGGGCTGCGGCGCCCTTAATGAGCGGCGCTCGGAGTTGGGGTGAAAAACGCTGAAATAGGGGCAAAAAAACCGCGTCTGTCCGTTGGGGTGGGTGTGCGGGGAGAGGAATGATCTGCTGCGAAACACGGAGCCCTGTGTGCTGCCCTTGGCCATCCATGCCACGCAGCGGGTCGTAGCGGAGGTTTCGGTGCCCTTCCCTTCCTCACCCCCCCCCTTAAAATACCCTCAAGTTTCCTTTAATTTATTCCCAAACCATACAATGCAGCCCTGTGTCAGATCGGTTTTCAAATACTTCATAAACAAAAGGTACGCCGGGGTTTATACGGGGCCAATTAGCCTAAAATACACTGAGGTTATTCTCATCGTCCTATTTGTGCTGCTGTCGAGCTTTTCAATTTCTCCATCGACGTTTAATCACTTCTAAAAGCTGTATTTATTTTTCCTGCCTTCCCTGCTCCTCCTGTACACCAGAAACGGAGACTGAGCCTCGGTGTACATTTAAAATGTTAATTTTCTCTTTTTTTTTTTTTTTTTTTTTTTTGGTACATTTGAACCTCTTCATTTTAACCGGAGAGTGACCAGAAAAAATACCGCTGTTCGTGTGGTCAGCACGGGAAATAAGGGTCTGTAAAGTCTCTGAAAGGGTGATTTATTTTATTTTCTTTTAATTCCCCCTTCGGAGGCAGCCTCTGCTTTTCTCAACAGGAGACTTTTGGTGTAATTAAAGCAGAGAAAACTGGACAGCAGCGAAAAAACATCTGACTTGTGGCTCTTAAAGCACAGTTTTTGCAGCGTGTACCACCCCCCAGTGGGCAAAAAAACTCTGTAGTAAACTCGCAGCGAGCTTTCATCTTCGGAAATAAAAGCGTGCGTGTGTTGCAGCCAGAACGAAATAAAGGTGCACGTCTGGGGATTTTGCTTTGGGGTTTTCTTTGGGGTTTCCCTCAGCACCCCGTAGCTCTCGGGGGGGGAGGCAGCAGAAGCGGAGGCTGCAGTTTGCAAACTTGGTGCCGCGGCTCTCGGGGGCGGCCTGGGTTGGTAGCTGGCCATCTTTGTCTGCAGGCAGTGCGAAGGGGCTGCTGCTCCTGCAGCCTTCCCTAATCGCCTCCAGGCACGAGGCGGCACGGAGTTTGTAGGATTGGGAGGTTTTGGGATTGCCAGCGTGAGAGTCCTGTGTCCTGGGGGCCCTGGGGAGCAGCCGGCATCCTCCCGAGTCGTGCAGCCAGGAACAGCCGACCTGGCCCCTCCGTGGTGCCCCGAGTTTTCTGTTCCCGGGGCAAATCCCAACGAGGAGGCAAGGGTTTGAGAAGGGAGAGAAACAAATCTACCACAGCCGTATCTCTTTGAGCGGTATTTTTTTGTACGCCGAACGGTTTGTGCCAGGAGCTCCGCAGCAGGTATGATGCCACCTGCATTTGTCAGAGGGGGAAAAAATGATTTTCCCCTTGAAAGCACGGCAGCGTTTGTGCTCCCTTCTCTCGGCTGAAGCGCAGGCAGGGCAGCTCACCTCGGCAGCACCTCTCGGGAGAAAACCTAGCAGCCATCGCTGGCCAAAGGGGGCGAGGCGAGCACTAAGGCAGCGAGCCCAGCACGGCCCGGAGCGAGCACCATCAGCATACGGCTGGAAGTGAACTTTGGAGAACGACAACTGAACAACTCCGGGTTCATTTCCACCCTCTGCGGCAGACAGGGGCTCGGCGACCCTTGGGTGTGGAGTTAAACTTCTGCCCAGCGTCCATTTCTGAGCCAGGGAGAGAGAGCACACCAAAACGTGCATTTTTTTTTTAAGACATGGGGGTTCGGCAGAACCAGCCGGCCAAAGGCAATATTATGTATGTGCAACTACTGCATAAGGTGGGGGGGAGCCAAAAAAATAAGTAACACCTATCTCCAAGGCGGGGAGAGGCAAATTTCACCAGACTCTGCCCCGGGGAGCTCACCGGCACTTCACTGAAAACCTCTGCGTTCTCCAGCCCCCAGAAGGCAGCCAGGGGACCTTCTGCTTGCCTAGCGCCGAACAAAGGAGCGGGGCACCTTCCTGAAACACGATAATCGTGGAAATTTCAGCCCCTCGACGCGGTGCTTAGAGAGCGTTTTGCTGTCACGATCGACTAACTCCGAGTCATACGCTTTAAAAAACACAACACGGCGCGTGAAGTACGGGTTAGCGGTGGGGAGGCGGCGTTGAAAAGTTTGTGATGCTTTTTGAGAGGAACCCTGGCTTTTGGGAAGTAACCTGGCTGTGCAGGGAATAGGTGGCTTCACCGCTGTTTTGAAGGGCGGGGAGCACAAAACGTGTTGTGTTTCTGCTCCATTTCAGGGTAGAAACCAACATGGAGGTAATTCTGCAGTGTAAGAGCACTCACTGAGGTAAACTGACTGAGGCTTGTCGAATGCACGTATCCTAATACTTCCAATGTTACTTCTGTCCTTTATAACCTAAAAAGCCTGGACAGAAGTTGCCTCCCTTGGCCCTGTGGGGTTGGTGGTTAGAAATAAGCCCTTGCTTTTTGCAGCTCCCTGAGCTGCTGGCAGGGACCGCAGAGGTGGAGTAGAAATTCAAGTAAGCACTGTGTGACCCGAAGTGTGCCAGGTCTGGATTTTATTCAGGTTTTATCACAGCTTGGAAAGAAGAAATCTGTTTGGCACCGCTTTTAGGTAAACTCCTGGCTTTTCAAACATACCAAACATTTTTTTTTTTTTTTCTTTTTTTTCTTTTTCCGCCCTGCAGCTCTCATGCAAGTCAGGCGGCGCAGCTGGATACCACGTGTTACAGTAAATACAGTGCTCTTTGGTGGGTTTTCTCGTACAGTGCAAATTACCTTCCACGTTTTAAAATGAGATCCCCCCCCCTTCCCTCCGTAGCTGCAGCCCAGCGATAAGTGCAAGCACAAGTCTCGGGCATCCCCCAGCTGTAGCAATGTGCTTGCTTACACGGTGTCCCAGGAAAAGTAACTTAACACTGCAGTCCAGCAAGGTCCATGAAAACATTCAAATCCGAATAAAGATAAGCATAAAAGCTCTGTTCAGTTGTTCTGACGTTACTCTTGTTACCAAGAAAGTCTTTTATTTTTTTTCCCATTAAAAAAAAAAATGAATTTTGGCACCTGCTTTCTGAAATCCATCTTTTTCTGCTCTGCTCAAAATTAACGCCTCCTTTCAAAGCCATGTGTCCATGAAGCCTCCTAATTTGATGTCGCGGAGACCTGGACACAGCGCCTGGCCCAGCGGGGGTCACTTCTCTTTTCATCCTGCAGGATCAGCTATAATGGCTGGGTGTCAGGGAATATTTAGAGACAGCTCAAGAGGAGGAGAGTTTGAGCATGGCAGCAGGATTCCCTTCTTCTCTGTAGACAGATCACTGGAGCCTTTGATATGCAAAAACATTGTTTTCAGCTATGGCTTGAGATATAAAAGGGAAGTGCAAGATATCAAACAATCAGAACCTGAAGAAAACTATTCTAAGTTTAGAAAAGGGAGTGGGGGGTATGGTCTTAATCCACATTTTTGAAACAGTGTTGTCTTCTCCAAAGAGACCTGCTTTTATTTTTCTTCCTTGTTTTTATGTAATTTTTGAGAGCACGGATAAAAAAATTCCAAGACCCTAATGAGCTTTAGTGCTTTCATTTTAATCCTACACATTACTGCTATTACAATGGCAATAAATGAAGGGATGACTATCAAATGGAGCAAAGAAGAAACAGTTAATATGCTAGAAAGGTAAAATAAACGCACTTTTTCATGTTTATGTGTATGTAGTGTAGGCATACTACAAACTCTCTTTTGATCAATACTAACATGCTTTTTTTTACAGCCTACTTAACAACTCTAAAAGTTCCAAAGAACGATTCATAGAATTATTTTTTTTATAAGTTTTTAAAAGTTACTGTAGCCTTCGAAGGCCTACTCAACAACTTTTTGTTCCTACTTCATAATTTAACTTCCAGAAAATACCCTCTGTCACAACTTCACATTAGTTCTTGAGAGAAATCATTTTTTATACAGCTGTTAAGCATGTGTTTATTTCCAAGTTTTAGGAACAGATCCTGGACTTAAGTTTCCACAAACACTTCAGTAATACAGACCAAGGAAATCGGACACTGCTTAATCTCAAAGAATGTGGAGCCTTTTTGTTCCATTTTCTACTGACTGCATATGTTAACCAAGCCCTACAACACAGGAATTCCCTTATATCCCAAACGTGGCCACACAGAGTTTTTACCTTAAATAAAGCATATGTTAAAGTACTTATTTCTGCCAATCTTACAGTGCATCTCTCATTTTAAGCTAACGATTGTCACTACAAAACTGCTGAAATGAGGTGAAAAAAAAACAAAACAGAAACCCTCAGATAAGCATGAAAGCAGCATAAGAAGAGCTAAAGCTTCACGATTTCCTCAGAGAACGGTACCTCCATCTCAGAAGTGGGTTTGGTTTGCCTTTTTTTTTTTTTTTTTTTTTTTTTGTTGTTGAATAGTCAGCTTTTTACATTGAAGAGGAGCATAATTTTATCTATGTCAGTCAGTTTGTGTCAGTGCAAATTCCCTGTTGCTACAGGATCTACTAAAGGAGGACTTCATGGTACCTGCTCCAAATCGCAAAAGAGTTTTAAAGCAGAGACTGCTTTTGTGTAGGTCTATTATTTTATGATGGACAGAAGCAACTCTACCTATGCCTGTATGAAGGGAGCTAAGCAAGCATTATTATTATTCATCCTGCTGTTTCTTCATAGCTTTCTAGTGCTGAGACCTGCACTCAGTTGTTCCCTGGACTACATGCAATCACCAAAGGGAAAAGGAAGTAAATGTTAAGGATTTTTTTATTTTTTCTTCAGACTTAACCATTTCTATTTCAAACAGATAGTGCCTACACGCTTTCAGGGAACAGAGACTGGGTATCTCACTGAATGCTTTCTGCAGTAGTGCTATGAAGTAGCCTGAGTTAAAATATTGCCATTCTAAAATGACCAAATAATTAGAGTGCCTCAAGAAATAGGAAGAGCCGAGATTATTTTTCTTTCTTGAAATGAGAAAAATCAGATTAATAAAACACCAATCTAAATAGTGATTCCACTGTGCAAAATGACAAATACAAGTGCTTAAAGGTTCATACAGCCTGGCATACTGAGCACACTTCATGGAGAAAACCCACATATTACCTCCGTGGTCAAAAAGCTGACACAGATGACTAGTTCACAATTCAGGAACTGGATTGCAGATGTGAAATACTAATTCTGTTTGAGTGAAAACTTTTCCTCTTTCTTCCAAGAGCTACTGAATGGTGTTTAACTCATCTTAGATTTAAAGCCAAGGAGAGGCTGATGATATATGCCTCAGTTTACCAGGGAGAAAAAGCAAGCAAACACGTTGGCCTCCTCCCAGGAGGCAGGACTGCCATTTGTCCTCCAGTGGGAAACATCACTTACACAGATTTTGTTACCATCTATTAATGCAGGATGACTTCATTTGCTACTGGAAAGGAGGGAAAAGATTTATTCCAGCAAAATGGCAGCAGCACGAGACTAAACAGCAAAAGATGTTTCCGAACGTCTCTGACTTTTGTTGAAATACCATCGTTTTGGTATAACGAGCTGTGCTAGTTAATAGACAGCATAATTTATATGGGGATGCAGCACAACTCTGAATACTAGCGCCCACCACCACTTGTTATTAATTACAATTTCTTCTGTTTGTTACTTTACAGGAAAGTAAGAGTTCAAGGAAAGCTTTAAAGGGGAGTTCTCTGGGAAGGAAGGAAGACTGTTGTGTCTTTCCATGAAGAAAACCACCCGACCTGCATGACGTGCTGAGGGCAGAGCCACCTGCCGTCAGCGTGCGGCGCAGGAGGAGTTCTTTCCTGCATTACAAATTCGGAGCAAGTGTATAAAAAGTGAGAGTTGGAAAATGGTCCCCTCCAAAAGGCGTGGATGTACCAGGATGTAGCCACTGTACAAAATTTACCCTTGGATAATTCTGGACAGAGATAAAAGCCCGCTGCTGGCCTCCTGAAGAGGCGACCACCATTCCAGCCTGAGCATAATGAATAGTTTCCATCACGCGGCGCTCAAGTCACCGCCGACGACTGCACCACACACAAGAGTTGGTACGAGTTACAAAGAAAGTAATTCCTGTTAAAGGCGTTAAACCAAACAAAAGAGGCTGTCCTTCTTTCACAGACTTTACATGAGGACAAAAATAGAAGGAAGTTGAAGCTTTTCTCCTCCCTGGCCTGGTGTGCTTATGTACCATGATAAATCTTTGTTGGATTGCTCCCGGAGCGTAGTGCCAGGAGGCTCGCACCGCCGGAAGGATCGCTCAAATAAACGCAGCCAAGGGAGAAGCAGCTCCATGGAGTAAAGTGTAAGAGCAGCTCGTGAGACAGAAATTGCGTTTGCTGGACGTCCTCAAGCACAAAATTTACTCTTACTTTTAAATACGGTAGGATCAATATTAATTTGTTTTTCTTTTCGTGCCTCGGAGAATAAAGTTCAATTAATATATGAACCCACAAGAGAAGGAAAGGGTCATGGCATCTCTTAATGCATAGGTCATCTTGTAAAAGTTTTCACAACCCTAATTACAATGGTAATTGAATTATATTGTCTTAAAAGCTATAAAAATGCTAATTACCTGAGCTCAATGTACAAACATACAACCAGTGCAAAGCACAATTTCAGTCTCAAGAGTTAATTTATATTGTCCTTACCTGCACAGTTTGAACTAATAAGATGTGAAAATGTGGTTAAACCTGCCAAATAGTCTCTTATTAGTGTACTGCTTTAGTAAGAAGACTTTTGAGAATGACAAATATTTAAACATGAAATTAAGCATGTAATGAAATATTCCATCCAGTCAAGTAGAAAGCCACGGCTCTAACAGCTATGTCAGTTTGTAACCTACAAAACCAATTGTTATATTCACCTTTCTAAACATTCCAGCTTGAAAAACAAGAAAAGTAAGATGCAGTGTTTGTAAAACATGCAACATTATGTTGAACACTCAAAAAAAAAAAATCAAGAAAGCTCTTTAGCTGGTCTTTGCTCTCTTGTCTGCATTTTATACTGTGCCATTAGGACTTTCTTGAACCTGCAGAACAGCTACCACTGAACTCGTGGGTTTGGTGAGGGTTTTATAGTTCACGTAAGGGCTCCTAGGTAGTTAGCTGGCTTAGGAATTCTTATCTTTCAGATACAGAATGATTTACTTGAACTCTGGTTTGACTTCAGCTCTGTACTTATAAGGGTATCTGTGAACAAAATCCACATGTAAAACGTGGAGGAATCCTCAGAAGGAGCCTTCTTGCTTAAACAGCTATTTACAGATCAGACATACCTGATTGTATTACTTTAAATTACCAGGCAGAACAGTTTATTAATTGAATTAGTAAAAGAAAGAGTATAATAACTGATGTAGAGAAAGTAAAATGTCTGCCAACTTGAATTTATTTTCATGTGTGTGTTTCAGATGTCTTCTGTAATGTTGAAGTTGAATTTTCATTGGAGTTTCTTCGCTGATGATCTGGATAATTTTGTTTGTTTGGTTTTTTTAGATTGTTGAAGATCAGAACTGTATACAAATCTCATCATTCCTGACCATGATTAGTGTAACCTGGAGCATCTTCCTAATTTGGACTAAAATAGGGCTGTTACTTGACATGGCACCTTATTCTGTTAGTGCCAAACCATGCCCTTCAGTATGTCGCTGTGATGTGGGTTTCATATATTGTAATGATCGCGATTTGACATCTATTCCTACAGGAATCCCAGAGGATGCTACTACCCTCTTCCTTCAGAACAATCAAATTAATAATGCTGGGATTCCTTCAGAACTGAAGAACTTGCTTAGGGTGGAAAGAATATATTTATACCACAACAGCCTAGATGAATTCCCCACTAACCTCCCTAAGTACGTTAAAGAACTGCATTTGCAGGAGAATAACATAAGGACCATTACTTATGATTCACTTTCACAAATTCCCTATCTGGAAGAACTGCATTTGGATGATAATTCGGTTTCCGCTGTTAGCATTGAGGACGGAGCTTTCCGGGACAACATCTATCTCAGACTTCTTTTTCTCTCTCGAAATCACCTTAGCACCATTCCCTGGGGTTTGCCTAAAACGATAGAAGAGCTACGCTTGGATGATAATCGTATTTCCACGATTTCAGAGCTGTCCCTCCAAGACCTTACAAATCTAAAACGCCTTGTTTTAGACGGAAATCTTTTAAATAACCACGGATTAGGAGACAAGGTCTTCATGAATCTAGTCAATCTTACAGAACTGTCATTGGTCCGCAATTCACTCACAGCCGCACCAGTAAATTTGCCAGGAACAAACCTAAGAAAACTTTATCTTCAAGAAAACCATATAAATCGTGTGCCACCCAACGCTTTCTCTTACTTACGGCAGTTGTACCGACTAGATATGTCCAACAATAATCTCAGCAATTTACCTCAGGGTGTCTTTGATGACCTGGACAACATAACTCAACTCTTCCTTCGTAACAACCCTTGGCACTGCGGGTGCAAAATGAAATGGGTCCGTGACTGGCTGCAGTCCTTACCCTTGAAAGTGAACGTGCGTGGGCTGATGTGTCAGGCACCGGAAAAAGTCCGTGGGATGGCTATCAAAGACCTCAACGCGGAACTGTTTGACTGTAAGGATGATATAAGCACCATCCAAATCACCACTGCGGTGCCAAACACCTTGTACCCGGCCCAGGGACACTGGCCGGTTTCTGTGACCAGACAGCCTGAGATGAAGGCTCCCAACCTGAACAAGAACTACAGAACCACAGCCAGCCCGGTGCGCAAAGTCATTACGATATTCGTGAAATCCGTGAGCACGGAGACCATTCACATCTCCTGGAAAGTGGCGCTGCCGATGACCGCTCTGAGACTGAGCTGGCTCAAGATGGGCCACAGCCCTGCCTTTGGATCTATAACAGAAACCATCGTCACCGGAGACAGAAGCGACTACTTGCTGACGGCGCTCGAGCCCGAGTCGCCGTACCGCGTCTGCATGGTTCCCATGGAAACCAGCAACATCTATCTCTCCGACGAAACGCCCGAGTGCATCGAGACCGAGACGGCGCCCCTCAAGATGTACAACCCGACCACCACCCTCAACCGGGAGCAGGAGAAGGAGCCTTACAAAAACTCCAGCTTGCCCCTGGCCGCCATCATCGGCGGGGCGGTGGCGCTGGTGGCCATAGCGCTGCTGGCGCTGGTGTGCTGGTACGTCCACAGGAACGGGTCCCTCTTCTCCCGGAACTGCGCCTACAGCAAGGGACGCAGGAGAAAGGATGACTACGCCGAAGCGGGAACCAAGAAGGACAACTCCATCCTGGAAATCAGGGAGACTTCTTTCCAGATGATACCCATCACCAACGACCAGGTGTCCAAGGAGGAGTTTGTAATACACACCATCTTCCCGCCCAACGGCATGAACCTCTACAAGAACAGCCACAGTGAAAGCAGTAGTAACAGGAGCTACAGAGACAGTGGTATTCCAGATTCAGATCATTCGCACTCATGATACTGAAGGACGTGAAAGACTGGTTTGGTTTTGGTTTGGGTTCTTTTTGTTTTTTGTTTTATAAACGAGAAAAGACTGACTTTAACGGTTGCTGTTCTACTGCAAAACACTGGATTAAAGACTGACAAAGCAATGTACTGTACATTTGCCATATAATTTATATTTAAGAACTTTTTATTAAAAGTTTCAAATTTCAGGCTACTGCTGCGATTAATGTAGTGGGGATACCTGACCACAATTCTCTATTTTAGTATTTTTTAGTAATTTGTACTGTATTTTCCTTGCTAATATTGAAGTTACAGACCATTTAACTTTTGTGTTCTACTGAGTAAGATGACTTGTTGACTGTGAAAGTGAATTTTCTTGCCGTGTTGAGCAGTCAGAACATTCATCTGAGATCCTTGTAAGTGTAAGCACAGGCCATTTTTCACTTTGGTATTAATAAAATAATGTTAAACCTGGCAAATCAAGAAGATCAAGCAGTGGTTGCAAAAACTCACAGAACTTTAAATGTTGGGTCTATTAAATCTGTAAACCACAACAATATTCAATAAACAAAAATGCGTGTAGTAATGGGCAATATCAGCTGTCTGGATATATCCATGTCAACAATGGTGAAATCCAATTGAAAAGAAAATAATCAAATAAATTACATGCATGAGACTGAAACTGTTGACACGCGTAAGGAAAGAATTGACCCCTGGAAGAAAGCATAACGAAATTTCTAACAAGGAATTCCAAAAAAAAATAAAATAAAAATGCACTAAGCTCCAGAAACCACGGGGTAGATACGGTTTTAGGGATAGATTTCTGGTTATCAGCACCAGCGGTCTGCTTGTTAGAGAAAACAGTGATGGATGGTCACAGGCATTTGGGAGGCAGGGGCAGGGCACAGGGAAAACGCTTGGCAACTGCTCCGGAACAGCAATGGGCTGAGAGGAGAGTTTCGTAAGAAAAACAAGCAGGACAAAAAACAGGCAATGCAAGCAAGGTATAAAAAATTTTAGTCACAAAGGTAAACAAAATTGGAGCTTACAGCTATTTTAAAAGCATATACTCGAACAGTACGTAGGTATGTGTTAACTATACTGCCGTTACAGTCAGGAATACTGCCCATTACTGTCACAGTTTTCCAGAAATTCCTTGGTAAATCTGTAAGGTATCGTTTCTTTCTGCCTTCCTGCTGAACTATAAGCTATTTTCATGTTTAAACCCCAAGCCACTCTTTGTTGCCATAATCATTTGTTTCTTCAACTAAAAACCAAAGTGCATTGTACGCCCTTTGGCTAGTCTTGTATGTGCCTTGATCCAACGCTACATGTATCAAGCTTTTAAAAACAAAACAAAAAAAAAATTAAAAAAAAATAAAATACCCACTTTTTCATACGTAACTTAAATATGAAAAACATTGTTCTTATTGATGAATGAATTTGAAAAATTAGTACAGAGCAAAGTCACATGTCTGCAGTGCACTGGTAGGAAATTCACTCGAAAGCTACTACTTTTCAGGTCATGAGTTTCACCTTTTTCTTTGTTCAACACAGTATCACACTTCCTGGATTTCTTTAATTACTTTGAAAAAGCAAGTTTTCACAACTTCCAAGTGTGTTAGCAATGAACAAGAGGGAAAGCAGAGTTACAGCCCTCTGAGATACAATTTTTTTCAACACCAAGAAAAAGATAGGGGGACCTACAAAAGCTTAATATTTTGGACAATATTTCTGCAAGGAAGGAATGTATACCAAATGCAATTCAATTATAAGAGAATTTTAGCAGTGCTGAGCCTGTCTGTTTCTCAATGACTGGTACAGGACAGAAGATGACGGGACAAAGTGAGAGACACCAAGACTGATGGTCAACCAGCAGTCAACCAGCAAATGACCCTTCTGCCAGAGGTCCCAGTAACACACAGCTCATTTCAACCTCATTTTCCAGTCACGGCAACACCACCTGCAGTTTCTGACCGGCGGAGGAGTCTCCATAGAGGAGCAGCGTGGTGCTTCGCCACCGACCTCCCGCAGTCCCATCATCTCCGTTACAGGCAGCATCGTCAGGATCCACCACGCCAGAAGTACCAGGGGCATGTTCCGCTCAGCGGCTCTGTGTGCAGCTCTGGGTGATGCACGGGACTATTTTGTCCAAGAGGCACACACAGCCTTGCTATGTTCCTGTGCAAAAGGCTTCCTGAGCAGTAAGTGGGGAAGGAAAACCAACCCAAATGGAGAAGACAGACCTGTTTTGTTTTTTTTCCATGTAAGCTAGCATACAGGGACCCTTACACCTGAGATGCATTTAATGTCTGGATCACTGGCAACAGATAATTAGTCCTTTGCCATCAGCTCTCCAGTAGCAAAATTAAATGGGTATTGCTGAGTTTTCAAGCTCTTGCTGCAAAAACCTCTCTTGTAGTTGACTCAAAATGTATGATGTGTAAAGGGTAGCAGAAAACTCAATGAGTACTCTCCTGTGCCCCTACTTAGACCATCCAAAGGCAGCCCGGTGATGGTACACACCATCAACCTACACTTCTTGGATGATTCCACGCAAAGGTATAATGGGCTACAGCAAGCTGCCATTTGAGGAGGTAATTGTGTACCAGTCCTACGTGCAAGGACTTCTGCATTATAAAATTAATGTACTTTGAGACAAAAACATGCAAATCCAAAGCACCCTCAACGAGTTGGCCCAGTCATTCCACGTTCACCTCCACCAGAAAGCAGATGAAAACCTGGAGAAACGACGCCATCCTCTGTGGCAAAACAGACCAGGTGTGCAGGCAGAGCCGGTTGCTTCCTGCAGCAGTTGCTGTCAATGTAAAAACCACGGCACATCTATGGTTCTTGAGTTCTATGGCAGCTTTCACAGAACATGCATAATATTCAGATGTGTCAACTTGGCAAGTGAAAGATTCATTTCAAACTAGACTTTGTATTTTTTTGTCTTTTGATATTTACATAAATTTCTGTTCTGCTTCATGCCACGACTGTCTCCCAAGACTCTTCTGCTTAACATAGCACTACAGTTAGAGCATGCAGTGCTCTCCAGCACCATGCATAAATCCCTTCTATTAGACAGTTCTATATGTAGACAAATATGATTACTACATTGAGCAGTTTGCTCATCATATTTATCAAAATTAATCCACATTAAATTATCTCAAATAACTATAATTCCACATTATTTCAGTCTACTGTCAAATACTTAATTTCAGAGCATGGAGTGAAATTTTTTTTCAACATAACCAAAACGTATGTGCCGAGTTAATTGAATCAGCATCTTCAATGTTAAAATTCTATGCCTGGTATCTTTTACATTCCTTATTCTTGTCCCTTTTTAAATTTATATTGCTATCCCGAATTGCTCACAGTTCTGTTGTAAACTAAAAGCTGACTCCAAAAAAACAGCTGGTATTTTGGAAGCCATATTAATTTTGTCTCATCTCAGTAAACTTCCACAACTACATTTGCTTCATTTGTAAGCTATTATTTCCTAACTGTACAACAGCCTGAAATGCAACAACTGTTGGGGTTTGGGGTTGTTTTTTTGTTTTGTTTTGTTTTGTTTTTCTCCCTGGCTTTAACAGGACCAATATCAAAGCATTATGGCTTTGGAACAGTTACCAATTCTGCTAATGCACTAGCTAGCATGCAAGCTATATTGTGCCAATGCTGTACATATTGAATGCAGAGCAGCAAATGCAATAAAGCAAGAACGAAAGTAATAAAGAGCCTTATTTGCTAGTAAAATAATTTACTGATAACATAATGCACTGAATACATTATAGATTTCTCTCTCTTAAGAGGATGCATTTCTGTGCGTTCACCTGCAACTGGACAGGATCTTTGAATGTGACCTGGCAAAGCCACCTGCCTGGACTTATCCAAACCAGATTTGTTTCAGTTTTGGATGGAACCATCACTTGCAAGGATATCCTCTGCTTTCAAAACAGCTTCACATGACTTTCAAATCCACAGAGGCACCCTCACCGCTTAGTGTTTCAGCATCACCTTGGGACTGAGCTTTGTTTAATTAACTGTTTCTTAAGTGTCACCACAACAACAAGCTTCAAGCCACAAGCCACCACTTACCACAACTGAAACCTTTACAAAGCATTTTTCCAAACTAGCCAGGAGTGATTCGCCAGAAAGGAAGAGCCAATTGACTGAATTCAGACATGACAATTTTACACTTTAAAGCATATTTTTTCTTTGTGAATGAATTCAATTTGGGGGATGGTGGAGGATGATGAAATGACCCTTGTGATAAAATTGTTGTTTCAAACACTCTGAAGGTATAACCATGATACAGAGGCTGGGCAGAGGTGGTTTAAAAGATTTTTTCTGCTAAACATGCACGTTAGATTGAATTTTAATAGTAAATCATCAAATTATTTCCTGTTCCTCTCAAAAACAACAACAAAAAATAGATTAAAAAACACACTAACTATGTGGAACTAAATAAAAGAATGGCAGAATATCTAGTTGGGGGCAAGCATCGCTTTCATTTTACCAGCATCAAGCAAGATGCTAATTTTCCTGTAGTCTTCAATGATTGCTGGGGAACTTTCCTACTCCATGTGGAAACCAAAGCACTTCTAAAATATGGGTCCCAGAATAAAGACCTGTCCTCTGGCAGCTCCCTGGATTAATGGTGGTCAAAGGCGCAAGGAAGGAATGGCGATGGCCAGCAGCTGACCCCTGTGGAGAACATGCTGCCAACATGCCCCACATCTCAGACCAGGCAAAACTTCATCATAAGCTATCCCTGAAACCTGAAAGACAGGGTTTAAGGGCTGAAGCGTATCAGCTAGCCCCAATCGCTTATCACTACCTCCTTGTGTTTTCTCAGGATGAGAACACAGGGGAGTTGTGGTAACAACACCAGGAGCTGAAAACGCTTTTTGAAATCTGAACCTGGACCTTCTAGCTTAGCAAGAGCGCTCATAAATAAGTTATAAAAATAGAAGTGTCTTAGGAGGGCTAATTAAATAATCTGACTTGTTGAAGCGGGCTGATAGCGCTCATATGGGCTGATGCCCTGTCCTGAACAGCCCTCTTAAGTAACCAAACCAAGGGAGCAGGTCATAGCCGAGTGCCAGCCCCTGCTCCTGCTCCCGTGTGGAGCTTAAGCACTGCCTATCTATAGATGCAGTCACGGAAGGTCTCACTGCTCAAAGCCAGGGGCTGCTTGATGGTCTTCCATCATCAAATACAGGAACATCACCTACAGAAGGCCTAAATTATGCACATACTAACTTGGAGCAATAATTGAACTTTTTAATTTAAGCAAAATATTTTAAAAGATCTCTAAGATCAGAAGTGCACATCCTATTCATGTAGTACTCATTTCCTCCTCTAGTCTTTGTTCCTGATAAATGCCTACCTGGCAGCTGGATTTCCACATGAAAGCAGGTGTTTTCTGCGGGTACTGGTTTTGTTTGATTTGCTGGTTTTTGTTGTTGATTTTTTTTTAATAGGCGTAAATAATTTCACTCTAAATCTTTCAGTTTAAATTGGATATAAAAGTGAATTGGTTGACAATTTTAACACCTATCCCACATCAATACATGTTTAAGGCAAGCGTGGGGGGGGGGTTAAAATAGCACCCACAAACTTCCCTTTCTCATCTCTTCTCACATTAATGCTTTTCAGGATTTTAACTGAAAAGCATTGCTTTTTTTTACAAGAATTGCACTAGGGTAATTACAGTAGTTCGCAGCACTGTAAGTTCCTGTGTAAAATATGGAAGTTTTTATTCTGAGATGCATACAAGCAACTGCATTTATGTAGGCAGTTGTGCATCAGAAACAACAACAAATTAGACACAGCAGCCATGTCGAGCCTAAGCCTTTGACCAACGCTGAACCTGCTACATTAGCATCGTTTTCTGAATTACCAGAACAGGCATTAGCAGCTCAAATGAGGAGTATACGAAAGCACGCTTACCTCGCACATCATCTCAGGCTACAGCTCTCTACGTGTAAAGTGGGATTAGTTTGGCTTCCTTAAACTTAAGTGTTGTTTTTCCATGGCTTCAATGGGAAAACAATTAAATGAATGCTCAAAAAAAATGAAACCACCTACCCGGGAACACTGCTGTTCTGACAAGGAAGAGGATTTAGGAAGCCACTCTGTAAATCTTACTCCAGGAGCACAGACAAGACCCAAGCCTGTACAGACCCTTCATCCCTTTCAGCCTGCGTGTTGTACTTGCTCACCCCCCATGTAATTAACACCATGAATCAGAAACAGATGTGATTTGCACCGCACTCCTCTAAGAAGAAACAAACCCCAAACACTGCTTTTGTTTCCTGCAGCTGGAACAAGGCGCAGGATCCTGGTAACTGCAGCATCTCCATTTCGTGGCCGCTTGTTTACCTGGTTTCAGTGATCTGCACGAGAAGCAGCGAAGGCGCTTATTTTGAAGCCTGACAGAATACTTGACTGCCCGTAGGGAACACGAGCTCATTAACAGAGAGAAAGCCGAATACTGGGGAAGTGCTAACCCAGCGAGTAAACATAATTTTAGGACATTAGCTGATAATGCCGAGCCTCTGTGCCTAATGTCTGCAAAGCAATTATTTTACTGTGACAGCACCTTAATGGCATGTTACCTGTTTCATCCATTAATAACCTTTTCATTTCTCCCCGATGCGGTAACGACACGCGGCGTACCACCACGAGAACCGGTATTCCCCAATCTCGGAAGCTGCTTTGGCATCTGGGACTCGGCGCTTTGTGGCCGAGCGAGGTGAAAAGCCAGCTACAGGTGAATCCTGCCGGGGGGCTGAGCTGCCAGCCCCACGCCAGCTCCGTGCCCAAGGGAGAAAAGGTAACGATGGCAGGATGCACCCTGCAGCGGCAGGGAGGACACGAGCACCTCCAACAGGGTCTGCTCAGGCTCCTGGAGCTGGGTTTGGCTGCAGGGGAGTTTTTGCTGCTGCTCTGAAAGCTCAAGAAGGTTGAGCACAAAGGTGGCAGTAACCACCTTTAAGGTCTTCTTCCTTTTTTTTTTTTTTTTCCCCATTCTTTTTAAATTAAGCTGATGGAGTTTGTTCAGTAAACACGACCAATTTGCATGTAAGAAGCTCTTCACTGCTAATTGCATTTGTCCACATACAGTGGCAAGGTGGTAAAATCTCCTCAAAGAGTTTGCTGTTAAATCCACGGCAGGCACATCGCAAAACATTTACCCTCAAAATCTCCAACTATTACCCAAGCTTACAAATACATGATGCTAAGGGGAAAAATAAATAAATCAGATATTCCTAAGAAGCCGCTCTCAACATTGCTGCTTGCCTCCGGCCCATATTTATACTGAGAAAATCCAAATAAACAAGGTCAGTTAAGGAGAATTCTTAGGGAGAGATTTAACACCACAAAACACTATTTCCGCTACTCAAAACTGAACTATAGTGAACGTAAGAGCAACAGCTTGGTTTCTGAAGGCTCATCCGTGCCAGTAAGTGCTCATGTCTTTAACTGCCTGCTGGCCTGGGGACCCCATCGATGCTGGGGCTGCCCTGACCACTGCAGATAGAGGCACTGAGAGGAGCCCAGTGCAACTGAGCCTCCAGCAAACAGGGACAGGGACATCCCAAATTATGGGACCTACTACTACCCTAGGCTTCAAAAAAAATACTACTTTCCCCTCCGCCCCCCAAAAATAAATAAAAAATAAATGACACAGTTTTCACGCATGGATGTTTTGATGCAATGCTCAGTTTCCCCTGCGAAATACCTTTTAAGGTTTACTCTATTTGAATTCACAAACAATTGTAGCTGCCATGAGCATGTTTTCATTAAGGACTTTTTCCCCCCCAGACCTCCTGATACACTTCAATGCACATTCTACGCAGAAGGAAATGAATGTTTGTGCAGCAGGGTTCATCGACATCTTCTTATTTTCCCTACCTTATCAACTGACTGACTCTTTCTAAAAGCATTTTTATCTTTTTCAGTCATTAAATATTAAAACCAAAAAAAAAATGTTTGCCAATTTAGCTTTTAGGATACTACTGATAGGAGGAAAGGGAAAGGAAGGAGAGCCATTAAACTAAGATTCTAATTAGGGGAAAAAGCATGCTACAATATGTTGCAGGTAGATATCCTGTTTTACTGACGGGGGGAAATAAACCTTCACAAATCCTGCTGCATTGACCAAAGGCCCTATGGAGGTGCTTATGCAAGACTGTGATCTGATCAAAGGCTTCCCTCTTCGAAAGATGGGAGCTGTGCGACTATTCACTATTTGTTTTATTATTTGTATTTTTGTTTGTTTGTTTGTTTTTTTACTCCTCCACACAACAGAAAATACTCCCTGATACTGATGGGTTTAAAATAAAAACATCTTTACCTATTGCTGCTTCTCATGCTAACAAAGACTAACTTCATCCTTTAATAAAATCCCTTTAAACCAATCCAAATACGTTCAGCAGGCCGAAAGGCTACCAGCGAAGCATCCATCAACAGAAACCAGGTCTGGATTACGCAAAGCTTCTGCTGCGAAGGGATGACCAATGACTTCAGAGGGAAAATAAGAGGAGATGGCAAACAAAAGCGTTCGCCACCAACACAGAAATGCCTTCATGCAGGAGCAGCGGGAGCCTGGGGATGCTCGGGCCCGATGGGGCGGCACAGCAGCGGCCAAACAGGCAGGCTCCTCGCTCAGGCTGCATTCCTGCAGAGAGGCAAGCAGCCGTGCCAGGCGCTGATGGGCGCTGGAGACCTGCCAAAGCCTTGGCCTGAGTGCCTTGCAGCCCGCCGAAACACCTGCACGGAGGTGGGCACATTCCCCACGCACAGCAGGAGGGGCTCCCGCAGGTGCTGTCATCTCTGCTGGGTCAGGGCAATGGACGGCCACACATGCTGGTGAGTTTGGGGTAAAAAAATACGTATCAAGATGAACTTTCATCTGATAAAGCCAGGCATCACGTTTACTACTGTTCTGCACAATAATACTGGTGCCTCACCTCACTGGTGGCTCGATGGGATGGACAAGAAATGGGGAATTTTGAAGACACTGCCAAGTGTCTGGTCTTAAAAAATGTCATGGCTGAGCCTTGCATCTCACAGCCTCCTCAGTAACCGAGACACAAGAACTGTGTGAGCACAAGTCAGCGTCCCTCACATCCCAAAAACAAGCAGGAGGAGTAAGAAAGAGGATAGAGAGTAGGTGTGCCCAAGAGCAACATGACATTTGTCCATCATCGGCTGAGGGATTACTGAAGTTCACTTCATCTCCCCCCAAAAAAAATAGAAATAGTGCCATTCCCCACACCACATGGCTGAGCCAAGACCTTTAAACCCTTCTCTCCCGTGGGCTGGGAGAGATTTGGCTATTTCTCTAATGGCAGCTCGCTCACCACTTAATACCTGGGATGTGTTATTATACGCTGAGCGTGCAGGTTGCCTGCAAACTGCAGAGTGCCGGGGGTTTTGCTGTTGGACTGACAGTTTTGCAGGTGTAATCGCTGAACCTGCCTAGAAAAAATGTTCCGTGTACGGTGAAAGGCAATGATGGTAATTGCAGGGATGTCTCATTAGAATAAAAACTGCATGAAGTAAAAAGGAAAGGGGAAAAAACCTTCCTGCTCACTGTGGTGTGACTTCCATATTCCACCTTGGTTGAGAAACCCTGGAAGTATTTAAAGATTGTTCTAGGCAAAGTGAAAAAATAAGTTTGAGGCCTTTTCATAATATTGCTCCTTCACTAATGATTTTTAAAGGTACTTGTAATCTTACAGTTTGTAATCTTGTAACCTCGTGGCTTGACAGTAATTCTCAGCTGAACTACAGCAACAGCAGAAGGAATCCTCACGTTGTTCCACGGGAATGTAATGTCTACTAAAGATATGGAAGCAACTATAAAATACCAAAATGTGGGCAAGTACAGACCAGCTTGGCTGTTCAGCACTGCAAAGCCTGCGATGCTTTTCCATTTAACAATGCTCTCCAGGTGTTGTGTACTCTGAACTCAGGAACAAACATTTTGCACGGCCATACTGCAAATGTGGAAAAATTATTAGGGCTCAGTCTGTTTGTTCTCCATTTTCTTCGAAAGAGAAACGTCTACCAAGGGTTTCTATTTCTCTTTAAATTAACTATCATCATTCTCCTTTAAAATAAGGATATAAACATATGGTCAGATGTTTTTCTATATACAGCATAATCACTCTTATGCTAAAATTAATAGCTCTTCCAAGTAATTTTTGCTAAACAGCTGAAATCCAAAAGTAAAGACGGTGCAAATTACAACACTAATTTATTAAGCTACTTTCAAATGTGTTCAGCTTCCCCATATTCTTTGCTCGCAGCATTATGGGGCTGGTTGATAAAGCAAAACTGCAGATGTTCAACCCTTTGTTTGCCAAGATACCTGGGGCTCAAAAAGAACGAGAGGCAACAGCATTGGGGCTGTCTCGCCTTACCAGAAGCAAGGCCGTGCTGGAGTGGCTGCTGCTGGCGGAAATACAACAGCAGAAACTCCTGGGGATGGCATCACTGCGATGCTCTGCAACCCAGGCACATGACAAGCAAGAGCGAGAGCCTTGGAGAGCCAACCTCCTTGAAATACTCCGGTACCTTTCGCACCGGAGCAGGTGATGTATCTTACAGCTGTCAGCAACAGAGACTTGGAGATGGTACACTGGGTCAAGCACGCTGGTCACTCCTGGCGCCAGCCCAGCCTGCTCCCTGACATGCCTGCCAGCACTCATCCTGCTGCCTTTCGAGTCGGGGACGGTGCTCACGTTGCTCCACCGCAAGCTGAAACCCATCCAAGCTGAGCCCTCCTGAGCACACTGTGGGTTGTTCAAAAATAAAAGCTCTCGGCTTCCACTTGCAAGCTGTCCTGTGAAATTCGCTCATTATGGGCACACCTTTCCCATCTCAACTTCATTTTTTAGTATTTGTTCCTGAAGCAGGTGCTTTTGAAGACAAGGGCCGCATTGCTTGGTCTCTGGGATTGTATTTTAAATGACAAAGCTAAAAGGCTCTGATTAATCAAAGTGATTTTTTTTTCCCCCCTATCAGAAGGTCAACTGCTTCGCACATCCACTGTTAGAAAGAGAAGAACAAATCCAGGCAATATTTTCTATTTCCCATTTCTACTCCAAGAAACGTGGGTGACATTTATAACTGGGGTATAAAAGCTCATTAATACCATCGCTGACCTATATAAAAAGGGTTATTGGCTTAACACAATAGGAGACTCCCGGAAAACGGGCAAGAAAAGGAAAGAACGGCTCAAGATAAGCCATCTCTCCACAAACACCGGCTCAAAAAGCTGAGATCATTAAGCGACAGTATTAACAGGGCTGACGTTTCTCACCTCCTCTCTGCTCATTTAAAAACTCGTTTAAAACCGCAGAATAAAAGCCCAGCCAACACCCTGGTACGCTTTAAAGGTAATTCTCTCTGGGGCTGATAGCAGGCGGGGAGTGGGAGAAAGGTTTCTTTCAGCTGAGCTCATCTGACAGACTGGCACCTACTCGGAGGTGTCTGAGAAAGCCTGGCGTGTCCACGCAGCCACCGAGAGGAGCAGTAAATCTTCGGGGAAGACACATGTCTGCCTGCGCGTTATGTTCGCTTTTAACATATTTCTCCCCCCAGAAACTTTGTTCTTCCTTTTAAATTCAACTGTTTAAGGGAAGCTCCCCCATCGTTGTGCTCTGCTGAACCCAGGTTTCTGAAGAGAACTGCTTCCAACACCTGGTCTTTGGATATTTTATTTTTTTGTCCTTTCCTATCCATATGGAGAACAATCCTACCTCCTCCCAGGTTCCACTTTGCTGGGCTGAAGAAGTCACGCTAGTCCCCAGCCAGCTCGCCTTCCTCCCCCAGCCAAATTACCCTTCCATGCTACCCCTTAAATCACCTCCCTAAACAGACGCAGGCCACCTTCTTTCCTTGCTGCTCCCAAGCAATGAGGCTGAGCATACAGGAGAAATTAATATCATCCATCCTTAAGTGTGCGACACTCTCCCAAAGCCAATTAACAGCAGAGGAAAGCAGTTCTCCACACATCAACATCCCATCCTCCGCCACCTCGCCAAGGCCTCTCGGCTTCAGAATCGGCAAATTTATTTAGCGTCTTTCTAATTCTTCTGTAAAGGCTGCTAATGAAAATATTAAATAAGGCATGATTCGATCCTTGAGGAACTCCAGCAGTAACATCATATGTTCAGCGGAATGAAAAAAATAAGCTCACAGCGATGCAAGGTTACCGAGAGCAGTACGAGTTACAAGGTTATCAGAGACTTCAGCATTTGAGATATTTCAACCACCTTAAAAATCCTGCTTCTGAGATATGGATTACGGTGATGCAATCGAATTATACTGAATTATCTCAGGCATTTCGAGCACTTGTGCCAGCCACCCACCCTGGAGAAAACCGGGAACAGCCTGTTTGACACACAGAGACCCAGGAAGACTGGCGATTACTTTTGTTCATACTAATAAGAAAAGAAGGCCATCATCGTCTTCTGGTTTTCCCGAGAGGTCCTATCAACCACATGAAGATGCTTCTTCGGCATCATGAAACAGCTTGCAAAGCACAGATCCCCTATGATACCGCAATTAACTCATTTCCTATACTCAAATCTCTTATACAGCAAATACTTTAATTAATTCTTTAAATATATATTCCTCCAATACGTTAAAACTTAATTAAAATTAAAAGTGTCTGATAGCATCTCCTTATCTGGTTACAAATACTTTTTTTTTTTTTTTTTTTTTTAATTTGCGGTGACGGTACAGCAACCACATTAAAAGGGATACATATTTGACTCCACGTTCTTCCAGTTCATCGTAACACTAAGAAAATTAATTCAATCTCCATTTGCACTCACAGAATCTGTCTCCTGTTCCTATAACAACTATTTTTTTTCTTTGTTTCACCCTCTAATTTTACAGAAGCATTTTGGACTTTGCCCCGGGCACGTCTCTGAGAGCTGCCGACATTTGCTGATGCTTAATCTCCTATTGCATAAGTTATTGCTTAATTATAACCCTATTTGAAAGAAGTTAAATAAAAACGGACCACTTAATTATCGTGAGACACCAAAGAGGTCCTAAGTTCTCTGCGACCCAAGCTGCTCCTCAGCAAGTTTTTATCACGCAGCCGTCACACAAGACTCGACCTTCCTCCACTTGCCCCAGCAGCAGCATTTCGTGACGCTGAGTATGCACAGCAGCCCTTTGGAAACCTAGCAGAGCTTCTGCTGGCTGTAGAGCAAGCATGGCTTCTCCGCTGTGCTCCAGTATTCACATGCACACACAAAAAAAAACCCACAGGCTTATCTTGATGCACTTATTAACTGCAGCCTTTTTGTCTTTATAGCCAGCTAATTAACCAAACTGATGCATTTACGATGCAAATGCTGAATAACCAAGTTTACCTATTACATGCACAACTAAATACAGCATCATTTCGGTGCTTCCCCACCACCCTCGTTCAGAAACTATTTATGCACAAACGCCAAATTACGCCCTGGTTTTGTGCTTGGGTATCTAAGCATAATTTTGGCTTCCCGATATATAACGAAATGCACTCAAACCCAGCAATTTACTTGAGAAGCATTCACAAATTTCATTTGTGTCTGAAGCTACTGTCTGAAAGGCTTGTTCATGAATTGTAAAGTAAGTTCCTGCTCCATATTATGCAAATAGCCAAATTCTAGCATTGTAGCCGAAGCAATGAGCTTGTTATCCTGTCAGTCCTGCAAGCAGACAGACACCTTCTTAGTGCATGGTTTTGAAAAGCGTTCGTGTGTTGCCTTAACTGTGCTACTTCTGATACTAATGAAGGATTTACCACCGACGTAAACGAGATGGGATTCATCCAACAATGAGCAATTCTGAAAAGCCAGCCGTTTATCTAATAAAATAGCTTGCTTTGCAAACAGTGTTGTCACGCTTAGTAAAAATTCCCGTAAGAGCATTTTTATCAACAGAAATGCAAGATATCCAGTGAAATCAAGCAAGCACCAGAGAAGTAAGATAGCAGATATTAGGATCTCCATTAAGGAAAGGAAACATCACATGATGCGTTCTCAAAACGCAACAAAAAAACCTCGCTCGGGTGTTCAATAATTAGCTTTGGTTAGATAAATTATACAGATAAACGTTTGTACGTGAGAAATAAGAGTACGTGTGACTACCTAAATTCAGATCATACGCACCCAGACAGCCATGCATTATGGAAAAATTATGCGGATGGTGCGTGTGGGAGGACCGAGATGGGGAAGGGAAGAGCGCTGCCTCGCTGCAGCTCAGAAGCCACAGGCTGCGAGCAGGCTGGATGCTGCCCGTGCAGGAGCACAGAAATCTACGCATACCTAACAGTGAACCACAGGGATCCCACTAAAACCCCCGTTAACTCGTCCCCGAGCCACCCAAGTGGGTGGCTGCTCTCCAGGCCTGCCCGGGAGCAGAGGTCACTCAGTCCAAGCAGATGTCTGCAGCCCAAGCAAGCAAAGAGGATTCCTGGGCAGGACAACATCCAAGTGCTTGCTGCGTCCTATTGCATCCAGCTGCTGCCTGAGCAGCTAGCACTATGTTTGTATATATTAAATTCCTGTTTTTAACTCTTTAAATTGATCCCACTTTATTTAAAAAAAAAAAAAGTTGGTTTTAATATATCTATACTTGAATCTTTCCCACTGCATTATGCTACTTTGCAACTTGTGTTACAGAGCTGCTCCAACATCCACGTGCTTTTCTTCAGAACAGGTTTCAAATGCTTTTGTCTCATGGTAAAACACAATGGGAAGAGCTAGCTCTAGTGCCTTGCAATGCTAAAAACAGAGACAATTCTTGCATGCTGCAGCTGGAAACAACTCACTGATAAAGCATCAAGTGGTATTTCTATCAGCAGATCGGGGGGAGCGGAAAAAGGATAGGGCAAAAGGCAAGGAACTGGTATGGACTTGATAAGCCTCTGATTGCTCTCATTTTTCACAGCTGTAAGTGAAACATTCATCTTTGTACCATGTTAAATACAAGGAGCAGCTACCAGGGCTTGCCCTGCTTGCAGGCTCACGGGGGTTACAGCTGGCCAAGCAGTCCCCACCACCACTGGTACCACAGCAACACTGGGGTACCTTCAGAAACAGTGCTGGAAAAAAAGGGATTTGCATGCATTGTGTTCTCTGAAGTCACAGCACACGCAGAGCTCTGGGCTGCAACGTGAGCTGCACTGGGGGAGCGCTGCTCTGAAACGCGCCGGTGCTGCCCAGGCGAGGGGCTTTCTGCTGACAGGCGCTCTGTGCGGCTGGGCTGAGCCAAGGGAGCTCAGCCGAGCCACTCCATCACCTAGCGTGGTACAGCAACGTGTAGCTTTTCTCCTCGTTCCTAATTGTATTCTCAGACTACACAAGAAAACAGATTTATCTATTCCCAGTAATCTGTAATTGACAACAGCGCTATATTTAGCATTATATTTCCAATCCTTCAACATGACAATGACAACAAAATACAAAAAAAAAAAAAAAAAAGAGAGAGAATGCAGGAGAGGGGATAATGTCAATGCTTCCACAGACATTTGAGCTGAGCGTACTTATACGCTCGCATAAATCAAACTGGCACAATCCAATTTAAATATGAGTCCTGCAAGGCTTTTTCATTAGTGCATTGTTTATGCTTTTGTCATCTTTTGACTAATTTTATTACATACTACTTGGAGATTTACTATATTATGTTACAGCTTAGCTAGTCATAATATAATTTTAAGAAGTTAATTTTGTTTCTCTCTTTTAGAAGCTTGAGAGTATATTACATCTTGCTGCTTTTCCATCAGTGCATCTTGCTTAAATTCCTCCTTTGTTCCCTCTTCTTCTCTTTACCTTAAGAAATGTCTCTTATGTACTACAGCTGTTTTGGAAAGCATACCTAAGGATGTTTCCATTCTTGTGTCCATTGCCTCTAAAAAATACCATTTTTTAATTCTTTTTTCTTTTATTTATTTATTTATTTATTGACCCAGCCACTATTTTCAGGGTCTCTGGTCAAAGCAGTAACAGCTCAGCAGTTCAGACCTCATGGAAAAAAGACACGGGGCCACTGCCCTCATATTTCCCTTACTCAAAATACTACAAATAAATTCACTTCAACTGCTGAGATACATTTATGGTCCATTTTTAGAGACAAGAGCATAGATCAGGTAAGATGTGACTATCTTTTTTGTCTTTTTCTTTGTTTTGTTTCCATTGTCTTCCTTGAACACCTGCCCCGAGCACTGCCAGAGGCAGGATGAAAAAAAAGAAAAAAGGAAAACAAAAAAACAAAACAAAAACAAAACAAAACAAAAAACACAACTGAAAAACTAGAAGTCCCATTACTGATAAAAAACACCTTCTGCAGTGCACTGTGGATGATGTACCTCGTACTCAGGAATTTCTAGCCTTTTTATTTGTGACTCATTTAAAAAAGGACTGCTCGGGGGCAGCTGTTGGTTTCACGTTAATTACTTCCAGATTGCATCAGATTTTCCCATGTTCAGAAACAAGTGGAGCTGAATTTGGTCAGATCAATGCGTATCCACCAGCTGCTTCACAACCGTTTAGAGAAACTCATCTGGATGCAATTATTACTTTACTGCAAAGTTTTTGTTCCGTTTTTGTTTTGAAACACTGGACCACAGAAATCATGTTCCTCATTCAATTCCCATTGAAATAAATAGGGTGGTTTCCCCAGACTTTGATGACTTCAGGATAAGGCCCCATAAAAAGACAAAAAGTAAGAACTCTTTGTTGACAAGGGAAGGAGGTTAATCTCTCATCCTTACAGACTGCACATCAAAGGGCTCTAAAGCTGCATGGGCTGTCTGTACACAGAGTCCGATACACATCTGTATGGGCAGGCATGTTTAGAAAAAAATGTTTTCATCAGCACTTTTTTCTCTAGGTGGCCTATTACGATATTCTAATCATAGTTTAAGATAAAATATTTACATAAAACACATCTCCAAGACTAAAGACTGGGATTCAGAAAGGCTAGGCTCTTTTCTACAAGGTAGCAAGTCCTCAGTTCAAAGAGATTAGACTTTAAATCAGGAAAAAAAAAAAAAAAAAAAAAAAAAAACAACTAATTACATTAAAGGATTTTCTATTCTTTTAATTTCTCTACAACTAAGATACGGCAAACCATTATCTGAGTAGGATTTACTTTCATACCTTCAATTTGCCACAGTAAAACACGTTCATACGCATTTTATTAGCTCTGATGTAAAGGCAAAACTGTTAAAACGCCCCGGAGGAGGAGGAATCCCCTAAGAACTTCCTCCCAAGGTGATAGTTACGGTCCCCATGCAGCAGGTTTTCAACACAGTCATCTTCGGGAGCTACAAATCCCAACAGGTTCTTTGGAAGAAAATTCCCGTTTGTCTGAGGCCTCTACAGACACCTCTTTTGAGCTCAGTCAAGTTTTGCCACCCGTGGTAAAGGTGTCTTTCTAGTCATCAACCTCAGTTTGCCCTCGAACAGAGAGCACAGCTTGTAAGTCATGTGCAGGATGACTGCAGATGCACGTAAAAGCATTTTTCTTTCCTCTGGCATCTACAACCAGCAAAATCATCATGGAAGTGACAGCGTTCTGGGTTTGCAGTCGGTCTTAGTGACTTGTGCCAATAACTTACGGACTTCACAGCTTTGCTTTGCCCAGAAACACGTGAAGTTCTTCCTGTTTCCATATACAGCCATGATTTTACACAAGCAGCTGCCTTATTTAGCCACATGAAGCATACTGAAAAAAAGAGGTAGGGGGCGAGACCTTGTTCTGCCTACTAAGAAGTTTCTCTGCCATTATTTTTCCTCCTTCTCACATACTCATTCTCTGAGTAAAGACACATTTCAACCATTTCAACTCTTCTCATTACTGATAACTAAATCTTTTTTTTTTCCTTTATAAAAAACAACACTATATTTTACCTTTTGTTTGACCTGTGTTGGCAGTTTCAATTTTAACTTTATGGTGCTTAAAATAAAGGCAGAGTAGGTTCGAACAAGTATTCCTAACAAAGCAGGTTTTCTTCAAAGTTTAAAAATCAACGGGTGGGGAACCACTGCCTTGGCAGTGCTTTAATAAAAGCAGACTCCAGCCCACCTCTTTCCTTAGCAATGCACCGATTCCCCATGTCGCACTAGGCTGAAATACAAGCTGCTTTGGCACGCCAGCAATGACACCGTCATTTCATTCTGAATATGGCAACCAATGTGTTGCATAAACTGGCCGTAAAAGGGAAGCAAAATGCAGTACAAAGAAAAAAAAAGCTCAGCAAAACACTGAGAACACTTGTGTAGTTGAGAACTTAGGGTAACAAACTCTACCACTCCTGTTACGAGTACATTAGTAGTGGCACCCTATATAAAATATTGCTTAGGAATGTGCAATGCCTACCTACACAGCTTTAAGTTTCTGTAAATCTCAATGATATAATGTGAAATGGCAAATTAAAAAAAGAATTAGGACCAAATAAAATTGCATTAGCAAATAGTCCTATCCAAAAGTGAACAACTACATGGCCCGTTCTAACTAGGCCATGGTTAACAGCAGCTGAAAGTTAGAAGACTAAGGGAAATGAGACGATGACTTCTTTCCTTGGTAACATCTCTCTCTTCACTCTACCAACTTGGAGACTGGTACCTGCAGACCTCTCGTCTCTACTGGCTGTTATTCCAGCTCTGTGAGAAATAAAAGGCATTTTGTGAATTCTGTGCAACTTAGCTCGAGTCTAGAAACCAATGTGTAAGAGCAGCTGAAAGACTGGCTGGACTTGCACGGACTGCACTACAGGTGAGGATGGGAGCAGAGAAGAAGATGGGTTTTATTTCAAGTTCATACAACCTGCTTTAAAAGTAACGTAAAGCAAAGCTCCACCATCCCTTGCCAGCAAATTTTCAACCATCTTCAATAACCATTTCTAAGATCCAAACTCATTTAGAGAACCCAAGTCTATTGTAGTCTATCATGCCATATTTCAGAAATACTTGTACAGAGATCACAATGTATTAAAATGTTTTTCTTTCTGATAGTCTGTACAGCTAAACATGTACTTATAAGCTCTAATTTACTACATGCATTTTGTAAAAAATGTGTGTTTTTTAGTGAGAAAAAGACAGTTTCATTAAGTACAATAACCTCATGTATGCAAATGCCACAGGCAAATTTGTCAGAAAGAAAATGCCTTGAAATGTAAGAAGTGACTAAAATGTCATTAAAACAATGGATTTTAAGAAATGGAAATGAGGAATACAAAATTGTTCAATAACTAAGGAAAGCATCAGTGCAAAGAAAGTCTTAATGCATGCAGCCACAATAAGTTTTATTTGCTTGTTTCTCTGCTGGCAGAATTGTAATAATGTTGATGATGTTCGATATTATACATTTTTCTTCTGCGTATCATCTCTGGAAAACACAAGAAACTGCAGAGGATGAAACCAAGCTCCACTGCAAGCAACAGAAGTGTACCTTCCATTTAATGAGAACGATATTTCACTCCGAGCCGAAGCGATTTGTCCCGAGCGGCACACATTAGTGGCAGAGCTGCTGATTGTCCCTTGACTCCTCTGCTCCTTACTCACTCGGCTGCATCACTTAACTGCCCGTGTCCATACAGAGCACGTCGTGTGCGACACTACAGACTCGCCCTGCTATAATGTCAGCCATCCGTCCTCCTCTGAATTTCATGCTGTGCTCTATGTAATTAAGAAATGACCGTAGTGTTCAGATTTCAGGTGGGGAGGGAATCAATATGCTCTTCAAAGCATGCTGGACATCCTCTGGCCTATGTTCAGCTCTAATTGAGCATCTTTTCACAGATTTCCAATTTAAGCCTTCGGTTTTCTTCCAAGCATCCGTTTAACCCAACAGAGCATGGCCAAAGCTTCTGGGCAGCTCAGCAGGAAAAGAACTCGGTCATCCCACGTATCTGGTGGGAAAACACAGTGAAATCACACAAATACTGCTCCCTTGCCTTTTACCACCCACATCCACACCCAGTTGTCACTGCCCATTTTGCTAAGGCTTGGTCACTTTGCTTTTTATTGGATACACATTACAGCCCAAATTCTGCTTGTGTTCATCTCCTGATAAGCAGCTCCATTCACTGTAAGGAATTACCAGTGATAGAAAGCAAGCCAAATTTGCTCCAGTTTCCTTAACTGGTTAGATTGAAAATAAGTTCCTGTATTCAAACATCCTTACTGATACAGTTCATCTAGAGAGCACCTTGTTTTCTGTCAGCGACAGAAGCCTCCACTCCCTGCAGCATCTACATTATCAAATTTCTGATGTTCAGGAACGGCAAAGAGTGTCCACATTTCACCTTGTAGAGAAGGCAAATCACTGAATTAATAAAAAGATCTTAAGTACAGAATGCAAGAAACTATGCCTGTTCTTGACTGATTAAGCCCAGCAAAAACAACTAGGAAAAACTGCCAAGGAGATGACAAAACCTGGGCAATCTTCTTCTTGATTTCATTGGCACCGTGGCGATAGGAGCAAGTTCTCGTCTTCTCTAAAGACAGCCCAAGCTACACGCCAGTGCCTCGGAGAGCCAGACTTATTAAAGCCCACGCTGTCACCAGCCCCTGTAGCCACCACAAAATTAATATGCAAACTTCGACTGAAAAGATTGTCACAGCTACTCCACCAGAGTTTGCATACAAGGAAAACAAGTGTTACAGAACAGGAAAATTACATTAACTGTGTTCTCAAATTGCCGCTCTGAGCATTGCATACTAATGCATTAATACTTGTTTTTAAAACAAGCATCTGCTGTGGGAAGGAAGACTGGAAGAAAGCAGGAGAGCAGATGCCACCCAAAGCGACGCAACTGTCCAGGAGAGGGAAGAGTGCAGACCACGGGTGTCTGTGCACCCACTGCGAGGCAGGAAGCACATTCAAGAAGGGCCTCGCTGGGCCAAGCTCAAAGGGAAGACCTTTCACTTATGCTAAGTGACTGGAAAGAAATGTTGGAAGACAAACAGAATTGTTTCGGAGCCAGAACTGTGAGCAAGTATTTAAAATATAGATCAAAACCAACTCTTAACTTCGTAGCAGCCAACAGGTTTTGCCTGTACAAGGAAAAAAGAAATTTTGCTTCTTCCCTTCTGGGAAGCTGATGGGATACCCGCAATCAGGCAGCAGCTGATACCGAAGCTGGGGCTGGAGGAGTTCATGGGTGTTTTGAGGGCCTCCTGGTCTCTCTTCTCCATCCCACATCACCTGCTTGGCCTACTGCAGCCCTAGGCCCAAAATGAAAGCAGCAAACCAGCACAGAGGGTGCACAACGTTAAGCTGACACAAAGCTGCTGAGCTAACTGATGGCAAATATGACCTCACTAAAAGGTTTGATGGGAAATTGAAAAGGTAAATAATAATATTTCAAGGACTAGGCTTTTCACAAACACTGCACCAAGCTTTGGGAAGAGCAAATGACGACAAGGCGGGGACTGAACAGAGCAGCAAAGTTACGTGTGTCTGTAACAAATAACGAAGTTATTCAGGAGGAGAATAGGTACATACAAAACAAAAAACAGCTTCTTTATTTTAATTATGTCCTGAATGCTCTCAAGTTTTCTGAGTAAAACGGTGCATTCGGCACTTCAGCATCACCACGCTTCACTCCTCCTAACATTTCCCTTAACTGCATTATTAGTTTTTGTGCCAAGACACATCCCAGCACTGCGTTGATACTTGACACCACCTCAATCAAGAAGCAAAGTTCAGTTGGCAATATAAGGAGGGGAAAGCTATCTTATTTTCACACGAGAAGATTCTGTTTTATGCTGTAATTCTTTTAGAAACCTCATTTTTAAGTAGAGTGAAATTACAGAAGCAATAAAATAATTTACGCAGAACAGTGAGAAATTCCTGCACGCTGCCTTCCTGTCCTTAGGACAGCACTATAATTCAGCTGTGGTCCAAGAAAAAACGACCCGAGTCCATTCTATTATAACACTAAGTCTTAATAGATTTTTTTTAAGTAATTTGACTAAGCGAAACAAGGGACTGAAAGACCCCAAGCGTGGCTAATTTGAATGATTCACATATACTTCTGCATATTATTTGAAGTACTAATATTTTACCTAAAAATAGGTTAAATTATGTTCCAGAATTCTGGGTCAAAACTGAAATTTGCTCATTTTCCCCTCTTGTAAGAACACAATGTAGCTCCTTCAATTTGACTCCAGAGTGGTAATTACTATGTACCAGACCCAAAAGCCTTGAGTCACTTCAAGGAGCAGGAGTGAGAATTCACCTGAAGCCTCAGAAAGAACTGCTCCAGCATGCCAAATTCCTTTACTGATATAGCACAAAAGAGCTTTTTTTAACTGACAAGGCGCCAGGTCAGTAAACTGCTAACGCAAATAGGGCTATTGTTGTGTAATGCCATTGGAGAGATGGTGGTAACTGAATGGGGAAGAGGAATGGAAGTTATAACACCGCGCCAGTACTCCAGAGAATTTGCAGTAACACAAGTTATTTTTACATTATATGGAATCAACTGTTTTTCTTAGGGACAATTTCGTACAGAAATCCAGCAACAGAAAAGCCAGATCCATAATTACACCCTCAAAGAGAATGAATGCTTTGTAGCACAGAGACAGATGGCTTCATTTCATATTCTGCACTCCCCCTTTTTTAAAGTTCTGTTGTGATCTTATTGTATGGGTTTTTTAACTTGTTTGTTTGCATCTGTCGTCATATTTCGTGAGCTATGTGGCTGCTGAATAGAAAAAATGTGTAATTTTTGAGATGGAAGCAGATTTTGCCCATTTATCATAATAATTCTCTCAATTGGGAGATGGCAATTTTCTCATTAAGAAAAACTCACAGTATAACATGATTTTATTGCTCTGCAGTCAACAAAAGCAAAATGGAGCATTTTTTAAAATGAAATAATGCTTCTCGGATCACTAAAGGTCACTGCTACACGGGTAAACTACCTCTGAAATGTGATAGGTGGCCTTTAGCATCTGAATAAATATGTCCATGGTCACAGCTAATTGGAATAACCTGGTCTCAACCCAATAAAACAACCTTTTACCACTAAGAGCTACAAGACCTACACTGAACATCAGATTAATATCTCCCATAATGGTATTGTCATGTGTTTTACCTTTATTTGCTTTAAAATAAAATCACAAACACTGTTTTGTGCAAGCACTCCATTTATGTCATCGGTTTCCCTGTGCCCACGGGCCATTAAAGACTCCTATTAGATAAAAAGAATTAAATAAAAACACAAATTAAATACCAGGAGGAATTTTGCTATCAGTTTTGAGACAGAACAGTTTCTTTTAGAGAAGCCAGGACAGTTCTGCCTCTGCAAAGCACTCCCTGTTGCCTCTCTCCTGCCCTTGCACTGTCTATCGATACACGGCAAAACCCTGGTCATGCTTTGGGGATTTTGGGGGATGTAAAAAATATTTTACATCCTACCATCACCCCCATCACAGCTCAATGGAAGCTTTGCGGTGGGTTTGAGAGGGACAAACCTTTCAGAGCCCAGTGGAGGCACATTGGGTAGAGCAGCAGACAAGTATCAGGGTGGGGAGGAGCCATGGGCGCACATCCCTCCTTCCTCAGCACAGGCAGCTGGAGAGCCCGACAGCCTGGCATGGTTTGAGAGCAGTGATGCTACTCAGGTGTATGCAGAGTAACAAAAAACATCGTTGCGTGTCATGCAATGCAAGTATTTCCTTAGCAACTTGTAAGCAGCTTGTTTATGGCAAAGAAACCAAAAACCTTGGGATTTTAGAGCAAGTCCCACAGCACGGAGGTGCTCAGTTTATGCAGAGTACACTAACATTCAGGTTCTGTAATCTGGCTTTCAGCTAGCACAAGAAAAAGCAACTGAAAAGTTGATAAATTGTGTGCCTCTCTCTCCACCTATGTATCCATAAAAAAATCTGTGCATAGTGTAAAATTTCCAGCAATGCTGAAGTCCTACTTGAACAATTTTGTTTTTAATCTCTTTCCACCTTACCCTCTCAAATTGAACAGAGGACATGTCAACTATCAGGCTTAATTTCTGTTCTCATTAGCCTCTACATTATGCAGATGTTAGGTCAGGAAGAACTGTATCAAATAACCAAAAATTAGTAATAATTAACCAATAGCAGTGCAGATTGCCCGAAGAGACCCATTCCTTCCAAGTGGTAAATTATTTTTTAATTATCCCATTGAGATGGAGACTTCTAATTGCAAATACTCAAAGCAAGCAAAAAGCATACACTGGGGAAACCCCAGATTATTAGTAACTGTGCAACCTTCTACATAGGCTTTGCAAGGAATAATAGATCCTTTTCAATTAAAAAAAAAAAAAAAAAAAATCTCCTGGAACACTTTTTCATTGATGCAGATAAGCCTGAAATTGAAGTGCACAAGGAAGATAATCGAATTGACAATTCAATTTTTAATGTCCAAATAAACATTTTTTTCTTGAAGTCAACAAAATAAATTGAAACCAGAGCTATTTAGAAGGTGCAGATATAAGAAAATGAAATGGATTTTAAGCTGCAGTCATCTTTTATTAGCTTAACAGTAGATGACATCAATATATACCTATTTATTTTGCATTCAAGAGGCACTTCATTTGCTCCAATACAATTTTACAGATCCAGAACCACTCCTGAGCTCCTTACGCCTCCCTCCCATTACAGGGAGAAAAGGAGAAAATATTATTTAGGACCTGGGAACTTCCAGCCTCTTCCATCAGGTTAACAGCTCCTCACATACAAACGAAAGGAACTAAAAAAGCCCAGAAGTTATCACTGGATCTCCACCAGCACCACAGCAATCAGCATTTTGAAAATAACATATTTGCTACAGCTACTGAGCACGGCAGCTTTAAATACAAACCTAAGAATGTTTTCCAGCAGTCAGCAAAGCCCAGTTTTGCTGTGTACTGCCGTCCCCTAACCTTGCCCAGCCCAAAGGACAGAACAATGGTGAAAAGCAGCTCCAACAAATACATTTTTTTTCTGGTTCAACCACAGAATCTGCACTCGACATCCTCCTCCCATGCCCTAGCAAGTCCTTAAAGCTGGTCTTGCAGGGAAGGATAGGATTTGGCCACCCTCTGCCTCCGAAACAAACCCCACTGCCTCTTTGGGGGGCATTCCTGCTACTGCCCCTTATATTGAACAAGAGCACAAGTGCATTGCTTAAGGCATTGCAGCTAATAGGTGATCACTGATCCTCCCTAGAAATAATGTTCTCAGGCGGCCAAATATGAAATAACATTATACCTTTAGCATGTGAATTTCTGAGGCCAAAACACCCCGCAACAACAAGCATTTAAGGAAAATGTCGACTATAAAAACCTAATGGCTAATCTGTCACTTCAGCGTTTCATAATAAGCGTTATCAACCTCTCTCAGGATCTCAACAAGTGAGGTTAGCACTAATGTGCTTCAGCCACATACATTTCTATTAATACGGCTCATGCACACATTTTCTACCTAATCAGCCATCTGTCACCGACTGTACACTTTCCTCAAAGTTTGAAGGGTAAAGGAGAATATTATGCACTAGTTAAAGTTATAAAAAATAAAATAATAATTTCATTTCAGGACTGCATTTTTTTTTCCAAACCCTGTGCTGCTGAAAGTTGGAAGCAGTACGTAAGTGCATAAGGTGCACAGATTTCAGCTCTGTGGGTGCAAAATACAGTTTATAGGCCAAGTGAAAACTGTAGTCAGCATCCAGTGAAACGAGCTGCTGACCTTGCAAACAACCATACTGCAGAAGAGAAAAGTCAGGCACGTCTCCTGAGACACAGCCTTCAAGTGAGGCAGAGCATACAATAAATATATGAAGATTAACAGCCTTTGGGCTCCTGAAAATTTGGGATGACAACAGTTTCTTAAAGAGTGTTAGTAAGGCACAGAAAGCTTCTTGAATATTCAACCTACTTTGTTATCACCTTCATTCACAGCATTTCAGTTTCATGTACCAACCCAAGCTGAAATAGGTGAGAGTAAACCCTGCACTTCAAAGGTGAATTGGGATCTTTTGCTAAACCTGTAGACAACATTATCAAAGCTCACCTATTTTTGAGGTCCCAAATAGGCATGGCACTACAGCTGTTGCATCCATTCAAGCGACTCTTTAACCCCAAAGTTATTAAAAAAAAAAAAAAAGCTAAAAATTATTTTAAATGTTCATGAATGAATTACCCCCCAAAAAAGAGCAATTATCCTTAGCAATATTTTCCTCGAAAGACTTGAATATGCAGATTCTTAACCATTTTCTCAGTGCTACCCTTATTTTTCAAGCCTTTATCCAGAAGAGAAAGGACGCCAGTGCAAGGAAGCCACTCTACTTTGACATTTCTCCCAGGCTCAGAGTGCTGCACTTGGGATGCTTAGATGCTGGCTGCCTTACCCCACTGTCGCTGGAGTGCTTATTTTCTCATTATGCCATTAGAGGAGAAAAAGCTATCAAGAGGCATAAGCCATGTCTATGATCCGACCTAAAACCACACAGACTGAAACATCTGTAATTAATTGGCTATTCAGTGTATTGTCCAACACATGAGCAGAAGACGACATGTTAATTGGAGAGGTCCTTTCAACTCCAATTTGTCCAGCTCCCGTGGTTAGAAAAGACTCCTGAGATCAGAGTAATTTTGTTTAATTGTCATTATTGTTATTCCAGTTCAAAAGTAGCCTCTAGAAGGCCTATGAAGGGAAAAGAAAATTTGATTTATTCACATCAGATTTTTCCCCTTTTATATAAGCTCTAATGCGTCTCATAATTAGGCACCGCTATTTAAGGGAAAATTAATGAAATAAGAACAGGCCTCTAGGTTTAAGAGTCTTTAAAGTATGTGTCAGTGGCTCAAAGTTTTTGGTCATATTAACATATTTAATTCAGAAAAGTGTGGCAGAAACTAGCTGGAAACACAAACGACCTCTCATTCTCCTTGAATATATCTGGTATCTTCAACATATCAATATACCCAATTACAAAATATGAACGTGATTTTTCTCCCCTTTCCCAAACATGAATTAGAAAGCAAAAAGCCAAT
Source organism: Aythya ferina (assembly GCF_964211825.1). Classification (NCBI taxonomy): domain Eukaryota; kingdom Metazoa; phylum Chordata; class Aves; order Anseriformes; family Anatidae; genus Aythya; species Aythya ferina. Next base: position 7,635,370 of record NC_140298.1, read on the forward strand.
GCCTACAGATCTGGGATGGGGGAGGTTGTGTGTAGTGTTTTTTTTCTTTTTCTTTCTTCTCTCTTTTAAAGGAGATAAATCATGTTATCTGTTGCCCTTTAGAATTTATCATTTTCTTTAAAACACAAACCTTTCTCTCCGAGTGCACAGGAGATAAAAATATGCATTTAAAGGGCCAAAGTCAGTGAACCCACTTCAAAACAGGAAAGGCTGTATTTATAGTTACAAGGAATACAATGTATTTACCAAGTTAAAAAAAAAAAAAAAAAAAAAAAAAAAAAGTTACTCTTTCCAGATTTTCAAAAAGTAAACAGAAATCTAATCAAAGACAATTATTCATCCTAGGATGTTAAGACTCAAGTATTCAGTAATTTGTCTCTTGAGAGAGTTTAAATTTTTTGTTCATTTAATAAATCCTTTATACTTGCACTACAGTTATCCCTTGAATACAAAAATTATGTTATTAAGCATTTCTCACACTGCTTTGGAGAAGAAGACATATTATGGTATGGTTGCTCCACTAAATGTAACAAAATACATATTCTTTTTGAATAGGGACACTGTTGATCTGTAATTGCAAAGATGGCTAAGAGGCTGCCATTTCACCAAGAAATTTGCTAAACACACAATTATTTTAACAAGAATAGAATACTCTAATGCAAATATATGCAGCAGCCTCCACTTGATAGAGAAGGGATTAAGTCCCTCAGAGAAGTCTTGTAATTTACTATTAGATTTGTGCCATTTGCATCATCACTGTGAAAACAGATGCCTTCCCCATTTGGAATTGCACTTTGACGTATTTATTTTCAAAAAGTAATAATGTTTTTCACCAATTAGTTTTCCCACTTTCTAGTGCTGCCCTACTTTTTACATTTCTGCTGCAATTTACCACTGAAGTAGAAAGCTAAGTCAAAGAGAAGAAATAGATTTCATCCTTCCTTCCTGTCTCAATGTATTAATTCTCCTTAATTTTCAGACCTTTAAAAATCACTGTACTCCCTAATCAACTGATGTGAAGTGCAGCAAAAGCAAGCTGCCTTTCAAAAGTTGAAGAGCCAAGAGAAAAAAGATCTATCGTAACAAAAACAAAGCGAAACCCAGCCATGAATACAATTTTAGGTGTCCACTACCATTTTTTCATTTCTCAGCTGATCAGAAAAAAATGGTGTAAAGCAAGATTTATGCTTCTGTACGCTACAGTATCTTATCAGTGACATTCAAAGAGGTGGCCGTGGGATATTGAAGGCCCTCACATGCATATCAAAGTCATTAAGATGGACAGCAAGCAGGAGGACGGGGCGCACAGTCAGTTTTCAGGGGCAAGACTGCTAGGGAAATGCCACATTCTTGAGCTGGGACCTGCCGTCTTCATCACTCACACACGACCTGGAGAGGGGGTGAAACAGGGATGTAACATGCTTCACTGACAGTTTCAAGGACTAGAAATCTTCCACCTGCAAAGAAGCAACTGTGAACAGAAAATCAAAGGTCTTATAGGTGGAACTGGCACAAAACAGACAGCAAGGGGACACTTTTTCCCATCTTTTCCAATGCAACAGTTGGGTAAAACCCAATGAAACTAGCAAGAAGCAAGTTCAGAAGAAACCAGTGTCTGCAGTTAAGCTGTAGTACAGTTTAAACAGGCGCAAAAAGTGGCTGGATAAATTCACAGCAGAAAAAAAACGACAAATACTAACAACAGAGAGACCACCTATGTTCAAGAAATCTGAGCCAGTCAAAGGAGGCTGAAAAAATACTCCATGGAAAATTTATTACTACATGCTTGCAGTGCAGCATCCTGCCGCAGTTAATCATACCCGGACCAGGGTAACCCCCCTCACGTCCTTATTAAAAACACAGACAACACTAAATTGAGCAAACACTGTGTCTCGAGCAATTGAAATCAAGGCTGGCAGAATGAATCCACCTTCCAGGACACAATGGTCAAGGAAGGATGTGTGTTTGAACCTCTTAATTTCTTTTACACCTTCCCATATCATTTGACTTCTGTCTGAACAGTCAATTACTCTGGTTTATAGTGTAATAAAACCTGCCTTCCCCCCACCCCAATTTCTTTCGCTGGAGAGCTCTGCCCACCAGGACTACACCACTTCCCGAACTGATACGCCCATAACTTATTCAGTCAAAGACCAAACATTAATAGGGAATTTTAGATGCATCTGAACTTCCTTTAACAGGTTTTCAAGATGATGAAAATTAATATTAGTTACACCATTTCTGCTGAGTGCAACCGAGCATATCTCTCAGTATCCTGTCTCCAAAAAGCTGAAAGATTCATTTCCATGAATGAAAAATTATGATAAGATGTTGCAAGGAAAATGAAAGAGGAAAGGGGAAAGAAACAATTTGAAAACTTAAATACATAAATCTACTCTAGCTCTGTGGGTAATTTCTATCCTATCTTGAAAGAAAAGAACGGCATTTTCCGTAACTTTTTTTAGTGTAGAAACCTGAAACTTACAGAACCTAGGAAAACAAAAATTGAAAATGCAGCTTTATTTAGTCCTTGGACAGAGCACACTGCTTTAAATCGTGGAAAGAAGGAAGGCCTAGAAAACATCTTCCGACCATCACTACATTTGCAGACCAATAAATAAGAGGTAGCATGTTTCTTCTTCTTAAGTCCTTGTTTTACTTTTATGCAAATCATCCAGATGCTACCTTCATACCCATTTGTAAAACGAGTCTTTATGGAAAAGCAGTTTTTATTTTGCAATGTTGAGATGGTTTGGAAAAAGCTTCGCCTGACAAAGGGAGGGACTGAACAAGGTTTATCTTTTTGGTCATCAGTGACACTTTCATCAGGAGTCCTAAAGCTGTTCTTGTTTCCCCCCAGTGCACATGCTGCCAGAGAGGCTGGAGTCTGCTCCTGCTCTTCTTCACGTCTCTTCAGAAAAAAATCAGAGGAAGGAGCTTGCATGGAAAAGCAATCTAACATCACTCTTCTGTAAGATTATAGAGAAGTGGAGCAGAGCAGCAGGGAACCAGAGCAAGACAGCATTTGGAACTGGAAAATGGAAAGCACGATACGTATGAGAGGATGCAAGCATGCTCAAGTCTGATGAACACAGAGAGTGAAAGGAGCACAGATAATGGTAAGAGCAAAGACATATTTGGGGAAAGTCTTAGGATAGCTGAAGCATAAATTGCCAGATTGTAAAGAAACAAAGAATGAAAGGTCTGGTTAAAATAAATTGGCAAAAAAAAATTGAAGAAATGACAGACAAAGAAAGGCTGGGAAGGGGGAATAACTACACAGCAAGACCACAGACCTTAGAGACAAATGCCTTATTTATTACGACAGAAGAAGAGTTTATATATATATATTGGATACAAAGATTTAAAAGTATGCTTGTTAATCAGCTCAGCTCAAACATTACTGCCAGAATTAGAACACGAAAGCAATGTCCTTGGACCAGAGGCACAGCCCCAGAGCTCTGTTAGGGAACGGAGCCTTGCCCCAAACCGACAAGAGATGCTGCCCTGGCAAGCTACCTGACAACCCCAGGGCTCTTCACACCACCCAGCGTGTGACTAAAGCAAATTTAACAAAACAAGAAAAAATTTGAACAATAGTCTTTACAAGGGAGGGAGGGCAGAAAAAAGCAAGATTCTCAGGGAAAAAAGAAGGGGGGGGGGGGAAGGGGGAAGCAGCTAATTGTAAGAGTTGTTGTGAAACTCCAAAAGCAAGTCCTGTTTCAGACTGAAAGAAGATTGATGGTTTCAAGCCCCAGCCTGCACCGCGCTGTGCATCAGGCAGACGTGTGCGTGGGCTGCCTGCCTCCAGCACACACCGCAGGAGGACGGCGATGACGGCGTCCTGCCCGCGTCCTGGCATCGGAGGGACGTAGGGCTTGCGTGCCCAGGGTCGGGGGGAAAACAGAACAAAATAAAAAACGATGGAGAGTCTAATGTTAAACCTAACCCCTTCCGTGAGCTTGAGGTTTGTTGTTTCTTCTGTTTGGTTCAGTTCTCCTTTTTTGTTGTTTCTTTTTAAAGAACTGTAGTGCCACAGAAGATTTACTTGAGTATAAATCACGAAAAACTGAGTGGCTTAGCCTGACTCCTACATTATGTTTTTGTCATCCAGAAGTGCTACAGGAAAGTCTCTTGAGAATTTTCATTAAAACTATTTCTTAATTCTTTACAAATCTCTAGAATACAGCTCTGCGAGGACATTTATTCTCTTAGGTGAAAAGGTTTAGTCTGGCTACTGCTTATCTCCCAGCAAACACAGACTGCAAACGTTGCCAAAGTCCTGTGGATCGACTAGATTACATAGAAGGCTATAATTTAAAAACCATACAGCTAAAAGCACACAGGCATGCAGCCGCATTAAGAGGAGGGTCTGGGAAGGCTGGGGCTCTTTGGTCTGGAAAGGAGCAGGCCAAGGTGAGACGCAACCCAGGTTTGCAAAGAAGCACAAGCAGCAGAGAAACTGGATGCACAGCATGGTGTTAGAGTGCATTTAAAAGATAGGAAAAGAATAGTTTTGAACAGGTGAACTAATTCTTCGCCCTGGGAGCTTGTTGCCACATGGGTAGCAGCGGCAAACTGCAAGGTGGACCTGCAGAGGCCTGCTGCTGCTGGAGGAACCGTGGTGCACCTTCTCTCAACCTCCTGAAAGGAGAACCAAGGAATCCAAGTTAAAGGCTTCTCCCACAACACTGGGGGAAAAGAAAAAGGCATCAGGGGTGTGGTTTGCACCTCTCCCTAGCACATCCAGAGCTCGTCATCAGCTGACACTGAGGCAGGGAGGCCTGTGGCAGCCATACAGCCCACCATATGTCCCAAGAAACACTGACTTGAGGGAGAAACCGACCCAGCTTCACCACAGCATGCCACTGCTACTACAGTCAAGCCTCCTGGGTAAAGGGGTCCACACCAGTCATTTGGGAACACCAGGATTTAAGCTTAAATTCCCATGCAGTGACAGAATTAGGTGACTCTGCTTTGATGCAGAAATAAGACTTCCACCAGCACTCCAGCTCTATAACATTGGTATTTCCTAGACATCGCATGGTAAACAAAGAAGCCGGGTTAACAGATGGGAGGGAATAAAATTGATGATCTTAGATCCAATTCCGCTAAATTGACAAGCCCATTTCTACAAACTAGATATTATATATATGATACAGAAAACAAATTAAGTATTTTAGTCCCTGGGCTACTTAACAGACAGAACTACCCAGAGAAATTAGACATACTGTTATCTTTGAATGCCTCAGGGAGCAAAAAAAAATGCAAATTCATAAGCTTATTCATAACCTATTTTATAGCATTACAGTTACAAGACCTCAGATTTTTACAGTCTCAATCAGTACTACTCAGAAGTAATATATCAGCTTCAGAAGTCTGGTAAAGGAGTCAACTCATAAAGCAAGAGTTCCCATAACATATGAACATGTTGCAGCTGTTTTACATTCAGGGTTTTCCGTAATATTGTCAATTTTCCTCTGCTTTATGCCTTTCGTTTTTTTCCCCTCAGAAGAATAAAACTATCTCTAAAGCAAAAGAAAATAAATCATTCCTTAACTACCTCGAGAAATAAGTTGGCATTACTATGAAAGCCAAGCAAGCTTGAAGGATACAAGGTCTTGAGATATACAAATTGACATTGCTATGAAAAAAAAAAAAAAAAACACAACACTTTCTCCTCAGAAATATCTGAGAATATTCATTGAAATTGGATGATATCAGAGAAAACAATCTGCTATACTAAGCACCAGAAAATTTGCTAAATGAAAACAGAAAACACCTGATGAACTTTGTCCCGAGAAAGGGAAATAAAAAATTTTTATGCATGAATAGGACTGAGAACTGAGGCCACTGCCAATGCCGTATCCCATATTCCTTATTTCAATTACAGAACATTGGAGACAAATGAGAAATTTTGATGAATGACAAAATGTATGAGTGGAAGAGCCTGGAAACCACAAGGATAGATCATGAGCTTCACAACATTAAGCTTTTTAAACATCATCTTCCTGCAAATACAAATCAAGAATTTATTAAATTTGTAATAACATTTTGTTTATTTTCATCCATGATGACTTTGTCAAGAAATCATTTGAACAAATATCAAACAATGCTGATGTTTGTTCTTTAATGTAGAACTAAGAACTATCGGTAATGTGAAATCCATTTTTTGTTGTTCTTGTTTTGTATGGTTTGGTGCTGTTTTTTTGTTTGGTTGGATGGTTTTGCATTTGCAAGAAGTCTGCATCACAGAAGACTTTGGAAGCCCCATCCTCTAAATTTATTCCAAGGTAAGAAGTGGCAGATAATGATCAATGCTACAGTTGTTCTTCATAATGCTCTTGAAAATGGCTGTATCAGGTGCACCCAGTGCATCACACAACACACTTGTGTAGACAAGGCAATCAATATGTGTCCAAGTTGACACGAGCCTTTGCATTCAGAAGTTCAGCTGCAACCAGGATCAAAAGGAGTAGAAAAAGAGAATTCAAATAGCACAGCAATCCATGACACTACAATCAAGTTGGTAAATTTAATGCCTGAGGGAGCTATAATACTTTGCAGAACAGTAGCAAATGGTAACAGTTCTGATTGATAGAGAAATATTAGATCAGGCAAGCTGTTGCCAGTGTAACCTTTGGTATTAGGAAAAAGGAACGGTGAAATAATTCAGTTGTTTAAACACAGGTGTCTTGTGCCACTTGAGACACATGGCCCGTCCTAACTCCCAGCTACTGCAAGCAGAAGGACATCGGTCTCCAGTAATTCCCTTCTACAGTCTCCCTGTCCCTCACAAACACCTTCGCCCACCCCAAGGCATCTAAAATAGTACTTCAGTCAGGTGTCTAAGATCACAAGCATAGCTCCCCAGTGTCCAACAGCCCCAAAAACCACCCAGGCCATCAGTTCTTAATATTACGGTCTCTGGAGGAGATGCCGACAGGGCGCAACCCACCACAACAGTTCCTGGGATCTAGGGGCACAGGGCTCACTACAGCCACATGGTTATAGTTTGGAAGGTGTGCCACAACTGCAGCTCTTGGGGAAACATACACCAAGATACATCTCCAAGACCTCCAGGCACTCCCCTGGCAGTCAGTGAGGCAGCTGGAGACATGAAGCCCAGGTCATTTTAAGGGCAGAAGATATTCTGTTTGCAATTTCAAACTGTTTTTCCAGGGAAAGGGGCACTTGTGATCATGCTACCCTGTAGTAACTTTCAAACTTGTTAAGCAACTTCAGAGAGACAGAGATTAAAGGTATTTAGTTGTGTGTTTGGCAACAAATCAGTGAGTCGGCAAGGATTACAAAAATCTAGGTTAACATCTTGCCTGAAAAAACCACCACAGCTTTACAAAGCACCACGCACTTACACTTAGCCAGGGCACACAAGGCAGCCAGGAAAAAGAAAAAAAAAAAAAAAAAAAAGTGGAAAAAAAAAAAGGAAAAGGAGGAAGTTGTGGAGAAGAAGAGTGTAAAGGTGGTACTTGGGACCACAGGAAGGGAAAAATGCACTCTTGCATCTGGGTTCAAGAATGTAGTTATCTTAATGCACATCTGTTTGGACACTTGAGAGAAAAATTGCTGGACATCATAGACTTAAGAATTGGAAAACTGTTTTCATTCTTCCAACAATGCCTGGACTAAATCAGCCAAGACATAATTGTACTGAGTTTATGAAATAAAGGCATTAGGTTTATTCCTCTTAGTTGGTGCCCACTGAAGGTGTCACAACTTGAGACTATTGATGGAACAGACAAAATCAGAATTCCAATCAAATTGCAGTGAATGTTAAAATAGTGCACGTTTCTAGGATGGTTTTAACACCAGGAGTTTAAACGTCACTTTTGCAAGATAACTGATTTTCCTTCAACTTCTGAGCAGTCCCTACAGGCAGTGCTTCCTGTGTAAGAAGTCAAGAACAGCGCCATATGATAGGGTTACACATGGTTGCTGTGTGTTACTTGCAGGTAAGGAACGTGCTTCAGAGAATTTGTTAACTGAGACCAGTGACAGACACCACAGTAAAAAATACACTATTGTACACATTTTTTCGACAACGCTTGTTGCATAAGAAATATCAAGATGCTTCGCTTAATTGAGATTGCCAGCATGCATGTTCTCAGAGGGGAAGAGCTGCAAAGAGCTGCTGGTAATTTTGGTACCCTACAGATATAACAGGCAACAGCTTTGACTAGTCAACTGATTGTTATTTACTCAATTAATAAACCCTGAAACAGACTTCCACTGTGTGGAAGTCTACGAAATTTTTAACTTTTTGGAACAGAGGTAATTATTTACTTCAAAATATACTGCCTTGTTTGTAAGAAGTGCTGATACACTTCTATCATAATTGCTAATTTGATGTGCAACAGAAGTTACATGTGATAAAAAAAAAAGGTTACTGCTCTTCCAATGATGCAAGCTCTTGCACTAATTGGGTTTAAACAAGAAAATACCAATTACAGATTTTACAGTACCTTAAACATGGCTACTGACATCATGTAAACAATTCTCTGCAAGTCTGCTATTCTACTTTGTGCACTTTGTGCAAAAATGAGTTCCAGTGAGTTACTACTTTGAACACTTTGTAGATTTTTAACTTTTTATGGCAAAAGTTCCTAAAACATTGATTGATATAAACACCCATCATGCTACTTCTAGGTATTAAAACCACTGGTTTAACTTTCAAAAAGACACACATGCGTATGAATAATTAATTCTAAAATAAGCACTCCAAAAGCTGTCACTGGGGTGTCTGTCTTAGCTCACCTTTCCCCAGGAGCTTCATTCTGTTCTACTCATCTGTTTTCTGCTGTTATTTCATGCTAAATTCAGTATTTAAACATTATACTGCAAGTGTTACACTACCTTTTGCACAATGCATAAAATTGTTTTTTCTAAATCAATTTCTTTCAGAAAATAACATTCTATCATGTATTTTTCAATACAATACAGTAAGGTAATAATTTTATTATTGTCAAAGTATTTCCTATTGACTGACAATTTACATGAAATTTTACGCTGTTAAGCTGCATCGAAGGCTGTTTTGGAAGGGTGAAGAGTTACAAACTGATACCATGCATCCCGACTTGCTTGCTCCAGACTTGACATTTCTTATCTTGTTTCGAAATACAGCATCCTACATTTTAATGTACTTTTGAAGAAGCTTGTTGCTTTTAATGCTCACAACATTTTGGAAGTAAGCTGAATGGAGCCATCATGGCACCATTACCAAGGGAAGCCAAACTCACCAGTCCAGCCACCAACACAGTCTGCTTTTAAGGATCTATTTTTACAGACCATTACAATTCTGCCTTTTTTCTTTCTTTCTTTTTTTTTTTTTTTTTCTTTTTTTCCACATTCCCTAGATGTGGAAAGGCACTTCAGGGCTTTGCTATCGCCTACCCTATGTAGGATTAATCTATCAAACTTTATGAACACCTGATTGAGTCTTCAGGGATTCTGATACAATCCCATTTCAGCTTCAGTAACCTCCCCGACCGCCCCCATAAAGACACCTAGTGCATTCAACCTGTCTCATACCTGTCTGCAAAAACAATACAAAACTTTGAGTTATAGCAACGTGCTTCTTAACAGAAAATGGCAAGTCAAATGTACCTGTAAAAGCATTTGTTATCATCACATAAAAACCGTGCCTCAAATGGTTTGGCCAAGGGCTTTTAAATACTGCATAGTCACATCCCCTTCAAAGACAAACAAATGCTAATATTGTACCCATTTAAGCACAGGCATCAAATGGATTCCCTACAGGTTCCCAACATGTTCTTGAAAGAATCTGAAGGCTAGTAGGATATTTCACAGGGATCAGCATCACTCTACCACGTGGAACATCCCTGCCTGAAAACGTCCTCACCAAGAGCTACCTTTGTGTGTTATTTCCACCAGTACTTCTTTGTTGCCATGAATCATCCTTTCTCTCCCTTACTATTTCTGCTCAATAGGATTTGTTGGAACTTCTCTTTGGCATCAAGATCTTTGGCATCAAACAGTACCAGCTGCTTTTATGCTAAAACAATGACTACTTTTATATTTCTATTAATATACAAACTGAACATTTTCACAACAAATAACATGTAGTCACCAATGCCTCATGTTTCTCCCCCACTTTGTTCTTTCCTTAAAGGAAAAATACCCACTAATATTCCTTAATCAAAGTTTAAGCATCGGGTATCTGGGATGTTCCTCTCCTTTCCACTTCGCTCAGTCCCTGCTGGGGCCATTTATCTAATACCTACAAACCAACAGACTATAAATCACAACAACCAGCAAACAGGGTTTTCTAACACAAACTCTATTTGAAGAAGGTCCAGCAAAGAGGATTATTACTCTGATCCCATGGCTGGAGCTGTGCCACTGGGGGCATCAGTAAGAGTTCTCAGAAAAATGTGTTTTTATAGCCAAAAATACACAGTACTTTGTCAAAAGTTAAAACCACAACAGTAACCCCTGAGAAGCTCCAGAAGCTCCTGAGGATGGCTTCTGCTCATGTTCAGCAACAGGAAAGCTGTCTGCTCTGAAAACTGTTTACTAACTTTTCTGCTTACTTGGCAGCACCAGATCCATAACAAGAGAACTTGGTTTCATAACAGCACTGGGAAAGAAGATATCCAAACAAACCTGAATTCAATCTGTGAAAATTACCATGACCAAATAAAAAGCCACTGAGAGCAACAGAAGACAAAACAAGAGGTTAGAACAAATTCTAATTTCACATCTGTTACCAAACCCCATATAAATTACCAGCAGACACAGATGCATCTAATGGCAAAGTTATTCCTCAGCAACACTGAAGCCCTAATTCCTGGTGCCTTGCAAATTCTTTTGCTTTGCAACACCGTGTTTGGTAGCTGTCGAAAGAGAGTAAGTTCAGGAGAAGGAGCAGGAGAAAAATGAGTCAAATTGGTTTTGAATACTTTGAATAAATGCCTACTCACGCATGAATTTGTTTAAAGCTTCTCCAAGCCTTCTCTGTCAGATTTTACTACCAGACTGAAAAGTTGGCCATAAGAAGGTACTGGCAGAAACCACCAGGACTAAGACCCCTGCAATACAGAGGAAAACATTTAACACCTGGAGTGAAGGCAAGCAGAGGCAAGGAAGACCATCTGCCTGCCATCCCACAGACGGTCCCGAAACTTGGATGTTTCACCACCATATCCCCGTGCCAGAGCCCTGAACAAGTGGAAGAGCACTGCCAGCCAGCATTCAATAATACTGTTCCAGAAAAGAAGCTAAAGGGGCAGGAGGAAAGTACTCCCTCCAACCTGCTTCTGGTTTCTTTTGATCATCATTCGCAGTTCCAGGGTTTGGGCTTTTTTCCATTCTTTAAACAAATGTTGTTTACACTGACTGCAATTCAACGAGCACATGGTAGGAGAAAAAAAAATACAAACCGCACTAGAAATCTCATGCTATTTTGCAACACTTTGGGAAAATATAAGTTACATGGAGCATTCTTTTTTCTTATTCATGTTTGCAAAGTTAATTTTTTTCTACCTGGTAGTTGGCAGCCCTGATTCAATGATAACATAATCAAGAATTACAGGTGGATTTTAGCTGTTAAAAACAGCAATTAAGTCAAGGCTGCCAAATACCAGCAAACCTACATCTGGGTAAACCACTACAAGCACGGTAAGAGAACAGAATCTGGTGCCAGTATTCACATTCGAGCAATAGATTATATGAACATACGTTCCAAATTGTGGTGAAAACACTTTTATTTTCTGACCTGTGTCAAGAAGTTGTGGCAGATTAAGACTTCTCTGCCACATAGTACATTTTTTCACAGTGAAACGTGGAGTTGTCCACAAGCATTTTCAACAGGGTGCCACTGCATGAAGGTGAAGCTGGTGGGCGGTTAAGAAAGAAGCACAAACCAGCCCTGGACAAATACAAATGGTGCCCTAAATGGCAACTTCCATTAGAGAAGAGTGGTTATAAAAGATCATAACATTGTCTGAGAATAGGAATACAAGCAAGAACACCAGAATTCGAAAAGACTGAAGCCAAAGGATGGAAGTAAATATAGAGAAGGAAAATAAGGTTGTATTTTCTCAGTATTTTAATCTTTAGAAAAATATATTTCCTTTATATCTATGACCAAAAAAAAAAAAAAAATTTTTTTTTTTCTTGTATAAAACCAGAGAAACTAAAACACTAGTTATACTGGTGTAAATGCTTTCCTGTTCTGAACATTTCCTTACCCAGATTTTGGGCTATAAAAGCAGAGATACAGAATTTTATTGTTGTCTTTTCAAAAGTCACTGCAATCCAGTCATTCATGCTCTAATACATAAGAGGCACATGTTACTGCTCTACTGTTCTTTCCTATTAAAAAAAAAAAATACATGGAAAAAATGTCTCTTGCATTATTTCATTTGCATGGTAACGCTAAGTGTGAAGCATTTTAATGGATGGAAAAACTTTGTACACCACCACTCACAGCACTAATATACATGAATTAAGCTAACTCAATGGTGGAATAAAAAATTTTAAAGACCCACGAGAACTAGTAAGAGTTGAGGGTTTCAAAGTGAGACCACTGTCTTAAAGAGTGGCTCAAATATCAGCTCTCTTCATTTCACGTGAGATCATTACAGAGGGAAGTGAAGTTAAAATGTCAGAACCTATTTCTGGCCAAGAGAAAAAAGAAAGGAATGTATCTTAAAAGCAACTGTGGGAAATTCAAATTAGTGAAAGTTCAAAATAAAAGTTTTCAGTCATGCGCAGTGTGTTTAACCCAGTATTTTAAAATGCAGTGTATCTGTTACTGTGACGTTACACTACAGAAAGAAAATTCATTTAAACGCAAATCTTGCAAAAGTGAAGACGGCCACTTCTTAAAGGAAGTGTAGAGCCTAACACTTATTAACAAATACAAACCACATCAAACAACAGAAGCACTCATCTATCATCAACACTGAGCATCCTCAGCTGTTGCTTTACAGCTTCCAAAAAAAATTTAGCAATGAGAATGGCTGTAGCAATGCAAGTATGACAAGTTACAGTGCAGACTTGCCCACAGGTAGTACAAGCTAAATTACAGGAGCTGCTACAAGCTGAAAAGGCAATGGTAGGAAAAAATAAATAAATAAATAAAAATAAAGGTAAGGCACTTTACGTGAAACTTTAAACTTAAAACCACCACTGACGCCATACACTAATGTCACTCCAAAAAAAAAAAAAAAAAAAAAAGGCATTTTTAAGTAACACGGAAGAAAAAATGATTAAAGTGGGCTTTGATGGTATTCACAGGCCTTATGAATTATATTATTTATACTTGGTATACTACTACAGGAAAAAGATGACAAAGCAAAAAAAACAGTTTACAACTGGGTTTAAGGAGGGCAGAAGAGAAGGTAAAAGGTACAGTGGGAGATGAATGGCAAATTCTGAAAAAAAAACTACCAATGTAGGTCAGAAGAGATTAAGTGTACTTATCTTTTGAAGTATTACATAATGATTGAACCCATAATGGGTTTCTAAGTAAGGCTGCATGTCACTAATTTCACATTAATTCAAATTCAGGCTTTTAGCAAAAAACATACTAGGCTATTTGTTAGTACACACTATTCACTCATGTTTTAAAACGTGAGACTAACATTTATTTTTTTCTGTCATGCATGTATAGTTTACAATTCCACGGTTAATAGCCAAAAGTGTTTTCACTTAGCCACAAACCCAACCTCTCCTACAGCTGTAGATTCAAGATGACACCTCACTGTGTTGACGAGGGGTTTCAACACTTCTGCAAGACGAGCAGGATGTCATTCACTTCCCAGGGTTACAATATTTATTCCATATGCTCAGAAAGGATAAAATTCAGAGCTGCATAGTCAATAGGCTTTGTACACTATAAACTAAGCAGCATACATACACCAGAAGGGTCACATACAATTATCAGATTCATGCTGTGTATGCATTTCATCTATCAAGGCAGAAATACAGATCAGACTGCAATTATAGAAGAGCATACAGCATAAAATATTGGTGTTGCAAATGCTGGAATTCTCTTGACAGCAAACAAGTCCTAATTTTGACCTGCAACTTGACAAAACCACCAAAACCAAGCAGCTGCTGGACTGTTACAGTGCCAGGAAAACAGATGCATTCAATGCTTTTTTGTAACATTATGGCAAAAGCAGCATCACTTTGAATGACAGGAAACACCAGGTACCTATTTGCTAAGTATCCATCATTTATATTCTGCCAACTCTTCAAGAAAGTGGGAGGAAAAAAAAAAAAAAAAAACAAACTGCTGGTAAAATTAAGCCTTCTTCAGCTGATTAAAAAGGCAAGTATAATGGCCAACTTGCCCTTCGGCTTAACAGTTCTATCTCATTTCAGGAGCAGTATAGTTGGTACAAAAACTTACACCTAAAACATTTTCACTCAAAGCATGAAAGAGGAAACAATTTTTGCTGCTTTGTTTTATATTTCCAAGTGATATTAATCAGTCAGCGTTCAAAAAGAACCCAGAGTTGGTCAAATTATGATTCTACATCCACTTATTTGGTGGCCTTTCTATCTGTAAGATATATTCTATGATGCATTTTAAATAACCTTTGCTGCTCTGCAAACTCTTTAATTTACAAGGAAGTAAAGAAAGCTGTTATTTCACTGCTGGGGGGGATATTGGGCCTTTTTTTTTTTTTTTAATCCTTCTGCTGAAAGCAAGGTAACAGGAAAGATGAGAAGATCATTAAGCTAAATTTAAGAAGAAAAAAAAAAAAAAAGGCTTGTTAGAATCACGTGGAGGAGGTGAGGCAGCAGCAGCACCATGCAGGACTGTGCTGCACGACGTGCACATCACCAGGACTGAGAGTCACGTGTTTGTCTCGAATGAGACAGCACAAGACACGTCAGCTAATGAAGACTTCCAGATTAAAACAAAACCCACAAAAGTCTCATGACCCCACTGACTCATGTCTTCCAAAATCCTGCTGTGTCATGCAGCTTTCCTGGCCACCAACAGTCACATCTCTGAGCACTCCCGGGCTCCCTCCCTGTCTGCTCAACCACGTCCATGTGGCTTATCTGGAGACAGCCACCGGTACCCTCTGGACATCTGCAGAGTGTGCTGGGGAAGCAGCTCGTTGAGGTGTCCCTCTTCAAAGGCTGCCCACGTTCCTGAACAAGAACTCAGTTATCTCCATCTAAACAGGCAGTCTCATCCACTAAAACCAATGAGGTGGAAATAAAAGTCTGAAACAGACAGTTGCAAACTTCCATTAAAGGTGATGAAGAAGTCAAATAAACCATGCTTAATAATAAAGAGAAAGGTCTAAATTAGCTATTTTGCTTAGGTTAAACACTTTCCATCTCTGTCTACTGAGAGTGGAGAGAAGTCGCTAGCTCCAAAGGAGAAGCTACCTCAGCTGAGAGACACCCATTGCGTGAAAGCTCAAATTGCCTGTGGGAGATGCTGCCTTGCTCCGCTACCTGCAGAATAAGCAGAGGGCCAAGCTGGACAGTTGAAACTGAGGGGAATTTCCTCTGTAAAATTAGTCTACAGAAGAAATACATTACAACAGAAAGACTATAGTTTGCCTTCCACTCATTAAAATAAAAGAGGAATTGAAAATGTGAGACTGGGAAGCGTTTCTTCCCTGCATGCACGCAGACAGCTGAAATTCAGCAACTACTTTTATTTTACGTCAACAAGGTTCTTCCTGGGAAGCAGAAGTGCTAGGTTAAGCGTAAACCAAGTGGAAAGAAAGTTGCACGCTCTCCTAATGCTACTTAGAACCAAAATGCCTTCAGATGACTTGCTGAACTATAACATTGTGCAATTACACGAGTATATTAAATCAGGGAACTACAAGCCCAGAGCATCTCGTAGAGGAAAAATCCATTCTGTTATTACTTGGTTAGTTATGGGATGGTGTAATTACCTTAGCTCATTAAACCTAAGACTATGAGTCCTGTGCATCCTGTTTAAACATCGTTGGTAATACTGCATATAATTTTCTTTCAAAACTGAAGTCATAAAAACAGGATTTTACATCTTAGGCTGGAGTAACCCCATCCTGAAAAGAACAGGTCAACTTCATCAACCTCTTTTCTCCTCTATGCCTCTTCACCAATATTTACCCTTTACCTGCCCCTTTGCTTCTCCTTTCTCCCTTAGACACTTTGCCTCATCATACCCCCTTCACTTTTTTCCTTTTTTTAAACCCCATCCACTCCTTACCAAGAGAAAAAGTAGCCAAAAATTACTCTTTGCTGTCATCATTCCATTCTCCCCCTACTTCAAAATTTCTCTGTGAAGATGCCTTCTCTCGGCAATTTAAAACCTGTTTTTGATAAAGGAGCTGCCTGCTACCTGCAGCTCCCTAGGGAATGCGTTTCTAAGCACTTTCCCCAACACCTGATCCTCCCACTTTTTATTTTTAAATAAAACCTTCTGCAGACAGCAGGGAAAATGCTTCGAGTTACAGGTCATGTAAGTAGGGGAGAGAGACCGGGTTTACAACTACTACCAAGATACTCAGGGTGGAAGAAGCCTTCCCTCCCTGTTGAAGATACATTAATTACTAGTCATAAATATTTTTTTCCAGGACTCCTAAGCAGAGAAAGTCCTGGTTACCACAGGACAACAGTCTCAGATTTCACGAGCAGGATTTCTACCAGTGATTTAAGGCGTCCCTGAAAGAACGGGGAAGTAACTAGTATGACTTCTAAAAAAAAAAAAAAAAAAAGAATTCAGAAAAGCTGTTAGAGTTGCAAATGGGAATTGTTAGTTTATTAAAAATAAATAGCATCTTAGACATTAACAGTCTGTGTGTCCTATCATGCATAAAATTTCAATCCTGTTTTATTTGTGTCACAGTTATATGAATTGTTTACAATATTCACTGATTACAGTTATATTAGAAAACAATAAAACAAGGAATATGAAAAACAAGTCCATTATTTAAACCTAATGTTTAATTTTGCTTTGCATCAATATTCAGCAATATCAATCGGGAGCAAATAGGTTTTTGGCATGCTATTTAAGTAGTAAGAACATAAAGAAACTTGATCAACAACAGGAAAGGCAACAGAAACTGAAGAATGAGGTGAATGCACTAGAGTTATAAAACATTTTTAAAGCATCATTAGATTTAGAAATGTATCAAAAATTACCTCCTCCCAAAAAATCTATAAAATTACACAATTGAAATTACAGAGCATGAGATTGCCTTGGGGGCTTGAGGGGGGTGGATGGAATCTGAAACTTCTCTCTACAGTTCAGAAAAGGGACCCTTACAGAAGTGCACAGCTGTGTACAAGTGAAAGAGATAGGCACTTCAACTTCTTGTATCAGCAACATCTGGCTTAAGGCAGGTACAAAGAGATTTACTTCCCAAGTGATCCATTAAAATCTCCAGATACGTTTAAGGCTTACGCTGTGGAATTACGGTAATGGGACTGTCCTGGGATGTCAGGACCCTGGATCACAAACATCTTTTGTTAAGAACGGCTAACAAGACTTGAATTTCTACTAAATACCAGCTTTCTACAAAAATATAGATAACTTACCTAAAACGTATTGACAAATACATTTCTTTAATTAAATCTTCTTAAAAAAAAAAAAAAAAAAAAAAAGTGTGTGTTTTTTTTTAATTGTATTAGCACATTCAATAACATAAAATGCTTTGTTTGCCCCATTAGCACAGGGCTCAAGAGAGCATTTGCTACTGCTTTTTATGCTTGGACACAGCCATTTCCAAGTCCTGCTGGTTTTTGCTCTCTTCCAGGCTAACTAAATGACCAGCTCACACTGCCTCTAACACCAGAACCTTACAAGCACGCTAAGGTAAAAGCTTTCAGCAAAAGAAAACTCAGTAGTCACAGTTCTTGTTATCATTTGCATCCTACTAGAGTGCTGAAGATCAACTCTTCTATTTTATAGGCTGAGTCATGCTGTAATGTAGGAGCAAGTTTAGCTTTATTTAGGAACAGCTGACCAATCTGAAGGTCAACCACTGTTTGTGTCACTTTATTACAAGCTCTGTACTTTTATGCAAGTCCACAAAAACGCTGCCAGTGTACAGTGGTGTTTACCCCTGGCCTAGAGACAATTGTGGGTTTGCTTTAAAAATCAGCGCATTACCACAGTACATAAAGTTTTTAATTTTTTTATTCTTTTATATCTGTGTATATTTGTAAAAATGTGTGTGACCTGCCCAAACCTCAGAAGCGCCTGTGTTGACGTGAAAGGTAACGACTAAAAGAACATTTCTTTACTTCCACACAAACTTGCCATAAACGCTCCCCAGATGTTGCCTTCCTCATGAGCCTCTAAAGAGCTCTTCATTAAGAACTAAACATCTGGAAAAAGTTAAATCAGAGACAAGTAGTTAAGATGCTACATTAATTAAATTATCAGTTGATTACAAACCTCTCCCATAAATCGCTTCAGTGCTGCCCTGTCTGAAGACACATTTCATTGAAGAAGCTGTTGACTTGCACGAAGCCCGGTCTGTTTTTTGCAAGAGATACTATTCCTGGTGACAACATACAGAAGTTGAATTCACACATGTAGTTTTGCTTTATGGAGACGTGGCTAATAAACATCTCACTTGTTGAATCAAGGGAAAGCTCGATTGGATAGCAGGTTAATCAATGAATGAACGAACTACGAGTCTTGCATATGAACATCCTTCCTTGTAACAGCAGCAATTCATCACAAATTTAATTCCATTCGGTAGTTCTGACTCCATTCCTGATCAGCGCTCCAAAATTCGAGGTGTGTGTGTTGAGTAACTTGCTTCGCAAGACAGGAGATGCAAATGCCCGAGCTGCCCTGGCTGCCCTGCGGCAGAGGCTGCAGGAGGTCGGGCCAGGCCTCAGCCCAGAGCTGGTGCAGGCGCCGCGCTGCATTTCCCTTCGCATTACTGAGCTCAGCCGTAAGACTGTTTTGCTCGGGAGAGCACTCAAAGCCTTTCCTATTATGCAGCTGACATTTTTGCTCTCTCAAATTATTCCAATTTCCCGACGATAGCGGCTTCTTACAGGCACGCTCTTCAGCAGTGAGCAGACTTGCACCCTGGCTTCGTCACCGCGCCTTCATCCTCCTCCTCCTCCTCTCATCTGGGGATGCCTCTCCAGTCTGTCACCCAGACGGCTGCATATTTTAGGAACACAGCTACCACAAAGACTTCAAAACACTTGAATTTGAGATGCAGATAATTCAGAAGAACTCGTCTACTTGTATGAAAACCTTAAAAGGCAAAGGCACAAGTAAAACCTGATAGAGGGAAGTTTAACCCAGCCAAGGCAGCAGACAGCTTCACCCTGTGGCTTAATACCAATGTAGACTGCAGGGTCTCAGCCAACAGCCTGCCAAAACACACCTGAAAGCCACGGGTTTTCTGCTGCCAGCTAACCAAATATTACTTGACAGAAGTTTTCCAGGAGAATTAAGAAGAAACCGTCATCTTAGTCAAGCTAAAATGTTTGAGCAAACTCACTACGTAATGTGCTACAAGAAAAATTAATGTCAAAAAAGACCAGGGTCTATCACCACTCCCATCCATCTTTTTTACACTACTATCTCAAACCAAAATTTAATTGTAAAAGGAATACTTCCTTTCAATTTGAGTTCCAGTGCAATGCTGGCTGTGTATCAGTATAATTTCATAATTTCTACACTGAGAAAGAGACCAAAAAAAAGAAAACTAGCTCTACAAACAATAAAGAAAACCTAGTCTGTGTACAGCTGTCAAGCAAGCTCAACAAAATGCTGCTCTAGTAAGATATTTATGTTTGAAACACCAACAGATACTTTCTTAATATGTTAAAAATAATAATAACAAAAGTTTAATTTCTTCCCTAACACTAAGAGGGAAATTTTTAGGGTTGCTCAAGACAGGCACGTAGGAGCTTTGGGTTGTCAACACATCATAAAATCATTTCAACTAACAACACGGGGATTACTTTTTTTTTTTTTCTGTTATTATTATTATTTACCAGCAATTTTAAACACTTTTAGAGAAGTGAAAACAAATACAATAAGGAAAAAGCAAGTGCTCTGTTTTACTGTAAGTGATAAAGCTTTTCAGTAGACTCACAAAGAAAAATAAGGATACCCATGTGGTGAAAAGCACAGAGAACACCAAAAGAAGCATAACTCAGCCTAACTCAGATCCCCAGATCCCATGTCTGCATTCAGAGCATGTACAATGCTTCAAGAGACTGGGACAAAACGTTACACGGAATTAAAAGCAATTAAGAAGAGACTGATACAAGGATAAGGTTCAAGGAGCAGTCATTATATCACAAATAAGTTTTAAAAGTTCTCCAATAAAATAATGGAGTTGGATGAATAAAAATGCATGCCATTTGTTTTCTTGCCTGTCAACTTCATTAGCAATTCAAACAAAATTATTTGTGCATATTCAAGTTTCTTACTTGCATTTCTGGCATAACTCATTACACGATTGGATTTGTTGTTAATTTTTTTCATTTTGAAGGAAAAACAATTTATTCAAAATATCTGGCAATGACATTCTACTGAGTAGAGGAGCATTACTGCGGTAAGACAAGTAAAAATAGGAGTTTCCATGAGAGAGGTAACAGGAAATATTTGTGTAGCTTTTTACAGTGTCGTAACAAAAGCACTACCTGGTGCCACCCTTCTGTTAACACACGCTTTAGGCAGTATCTTGACATCCAGCTGAACTTCCTCATTTCAGTTCTACAAGAATTATCCTGCCTTTCTACAGATTCTGAAAAGGAAATCTTTGTAACACATTTGCTTTTTAATTGTTCAGACATTTATAAGCTGTTGATTTCTGAATGTAAAAAGCTAAGATTTGACCAAGAGAAGGCCAAGTATGTAACTCAAAGGGAAGCACAAAGCTCTACCACGAAGAAAATTTACAAGAACTGCGGCAGATGCCTCTGCTACCACATTTCTCCTTGCTGCTGTTTCACTAACTTCTCCGTACCTACAGCCGACTTCTGCCTCCAGACCCCCGGCTGCCAGCCATGCTTCCAGGGAATCCCCACCCGTGATGGCAGCCAGCAACACCGAGGAGCTGTTCCAAGGAGTTCTGCTGAAGATACCACCACGGAAATAGAAGTTATAAAGGGCCTTTAAGAAAACCCAGGGAAGTACTGTTTATGTATTTGTTTCAATATGAAGTGATTGCAAGGAGGAAAGAAAGATGAGAAGCCTAACGCACACACGCACGCAAATGAACTGACATGTGGACTGAAACTCCCCTGCCCTTCACTCTTCCTTTTTTTCCCCCATGCCCTGAAGAATAAGAACAGCAGGAACGGGGACACCCAAAGGAGCCTGCGAGGCCAGAAATTACGGGGAGCTGGGGTGGCAGGGGGGGCTGAACAAACACATTTTCTTACAAAATAAATAAGCATGCTACAGAGGCAAGTAAAGAGTAGATTAACAATACTCCACCAAAACATTTCTATTAAAAAGATCCAATTAACCCTGTATTAGCTCACGTGTCCTTGTTACCACAACAATATTTATAAAAGCTCTTAAAGTCTCTAATACCATTTAAGCATTTATTCTATAGTTTAAACTGAAGAATTAGCGAGAGCACAGGTTTCTCTGACTTGTGTACAGCACAATTCTGCTCCTGTGTTCGTGGCTGGGGAAGCAGGGAACAGTGACAATACTGTGCGTGCTGTCACAGCAATCAGCTCTTCCACTGCTGCAGGAAGCAGACCCTTGGTTTGACCAATCTTGGAAGAAAAACAAGTATGAAAGACATCTTTGAGCTGATAATACTGTTGTGCCAAGTCCCAAATCCAAAGAAATAATACATTTCCACGCATGCAACCGTGTGCAACTCCAGCAGGAAAAACGTAGTCCATGTGAATGGAGGGAGTGAGGAAGAGATCAAACCTAAAGCCCACCAAGCTAATGGTTTTTATTATTTTTAGTATAGCGTCTAACATTATTTCAGCTCTTGCAATCATTAAAACAATGCTGATAGGAATTCTGGTACAGTCTGCCATGTCAGTACATTAGCTGTTAAGGTTATGTATTTAAAGAGTTATTGGTTTAATTCAAACGCTTGCTTGCCATCTGCTACTTACTTGTTTTATGCATTTTAATTATTCTGGAGACTTTCAAGATCTCTACTTTTTAATAACCTTCTGTCACATTCTCAGTTATCAAAACACTCACAAAACAACTTAGATTTTGGGCAAACGTTACGTAAGCCATAGAGAGGGAGGATAATGCATCAGGTAACCGTACAGCTTCAGTATGAAGGCAGTACTGGCTATAGCCAGGAAAACATTGCTCAGATGGTTAAAAACATTCCCTGTCTCCTCCCTTCCCATCTTTTATTTTTCTTCCTTTTTTTTTTTTTTTTTTTTTTTATCAGCAGTAAAGATATTACCATACTTCTGCCCTTATGTTCATTTTTTTTCAGAAGCACCCAAGACTAGCTTCTCCTGACTTGTGCTTTCATAATCTGTTCTTAAACTGACAAAAGTTTATATAATGAAAAGATGAAACCCAAAGTAAAGTTACATAATTATAAAGATATAGACAGAACAGCTGAAGGGCGTAATATTAATAGCCAAAACCAGAGACCTCTTCTGAGCTCTCCAGCAGTAACTGTTCAGGTTGAAAAAAAAATATATTCCAACTTTTAGGAGGAACCACCAAAAACAACATAGATTACTTTGTGGTGCCACGAAAACTGCTTTAGTTTTTGGCAATACTGAAACGTCTGATGTGCTATGATAAAGTAACATCCGTACGCAATATAACAGCAAATTTTGCACACTGAGGCAAAGGATGCACTTGCAAGGCCATCCTGTTCCACAGACAGCCCTTTCGGAAGGGCAGCTTTGGCAAACAGCAGTTCAGGCAAGATGCAGGCATTTGTGCAACCTAACTGAAGACAAATGGCAAGCCTGCACCATTCCCAATACTTTGCAACACTATGTTTGTGTAGTTTATAAAGTGATCATTCATCATTTCCTATATACATAATAAAGACAATGATTATTGAATTATGGAGGAAAGCCACAAGCAAAAAGGTGGACAACAGTTGAGTCGTTACAAGAAGTATAGATTGCACATTCATATAGAGCATGACTGTGCAGGATAAACTTTTTTAAAAGCACTTTGTCTCTAGCTTCATCCATAATGCATCCAAAGACCTTTTTCAAAAAAAAAAGAAAAAGAAAGCGAGGGTTACATCTTAGCCAGCTGCATCTGCCTTAACCCCTAAAATATTTGAGAAAAAAAAGGACACGGAGGTACTCACTGTAAATTCATACCCTAAAGCAAAATTAGATGCTCTCTCCCACCAACCCCACAGCAACTGGAGGGAACCAGACTTCCCAGACTGAATTTGGGATTCTTGGATCCCTGCAGTTTTACAACCAAATGGTGCACTTAAAATAAGCATACCAAATGCAAAGGTCTCCATACATGGAAAAAAAAAAAAAAAAAAAAAAAAAGATCCAAAAGTTTTACCAGAAGTAACTACAAGTGATTTCAAGTCTTTTCTTGACATCTAAGCCATGATGCACTCCCAGCAGAGCGAGGAGGCAGCTGATAATCAGAGAGCACCGAGATTTAAAACCAGGTTTGCTCCCATGCAGTACCCAGTAGCATTTAAACTATCAATGCAACCAGCCTTTTTGTTGCCCACAAACTCCCCAAAGCAACACCACCACTCCCTCCCCTTCCCAGAGGGAGGCTGCGACCCCGCTCCGCAAGCACCAGAAGGTGGAAGCTCTGCTTAGGCACTGCAAGGCAGCTTCTGCAAGCGTGCGCTGACCCGTCCTGCTCCTGGGAGCAGCCTCCTCCTGCAGGGAAAAGCCACCCTGGAGAGGAAAATCCAGATGGTTAAGGAAAGCAGTGGTTTTTTCCACAGTTGTGACTGGCAATATTGTAAAAAACATGCCAAATACCACCGTATCCCCACATACTATGAGAGGAAGGAGGGAGGTGAAGGGAGAAATCCTGTTAGCTCCCGTAACCGTATCAGCCACTGATGGAACAAAGTATTTTGAAGCTATTAAACAACCTTTCCTGTAAGCGGAGTTGTAAGATGTATTTCAAAGACATTCCTGAGGCTGCTCAGAGGAGACCTGTGCGACATCTTTTGCAGGTCCCCAGATGTAACTTCGCCAGTGTGGTGGAATAACAGCATGGCTTCAGAAAACCCGAACTGCCTCTCACCGCGGTACCTGGGGGTACGCGCTGCACAACGCACCCGAGCAGCAACTCGCTGCTTGCTCCTGTAAAGCAGTTTCACTGCAGGGAGAGGTCGCCAGCAGCAGCACCAGATGCCTTCTGGTGCCGAAGGGGTGCAGGAGGCACCACGGGGATGTCACCACCCTCAGCATCTCGGGACAACCGGGGACAAAGCAGGGAAGCTTGTGATGCGCAACGAGGGCGTCTGCCCCCAGCTTTCATCACAAGTCAATGGGATCTCGGCCCTTGATTCTCATTATGGCTTTTGAAAATCTCCCCTTTGTCCTCCAGCTGCAGGCCACAGATGAAAGCAAAAACACATGTTCGAGGCTGGTGTAGAAAGCGTGAGCTGTGCTCCTGCCCTGGCTTTTGGCTCCAGTGTCCGTGCCACTCGTCAGCCTGCGGGCAGTGGTTGAACTGGGATGGGACTGGTGGCTGCAGTCGGTCGCTGCCTCAACAGCTGCACCCACCAAGCTTCGAGGGTCTTCTACCCACAGGCTGCCCATAATATGTTCAAGTTGTGAAATGAAACGCGAAAAGCATATTTGCTATTTACCAGTAATAAATAAAACTAAAAGCTACCTCAAAACTCCCCACTTTTTGGAGGTGAAACGCTCAGTACTTCCACTGAGGCACCCAACAACAAAAGCAAGCATCGTGTACACACCTATCATTTTGCCCAAAAAAAACTTCTGCCATGGGAGCACCAAAAGTTCAAGGATTTCACTCATTAATTGAAAGACCCCAGTTACTGTTCTGGCACCCTTTGAAGGCCTGCCTCCTTTATCCTCATTACCTAATCCTCAAATTCCAACAAAACAAAACAAAAACACATTGCAAAAAAAACAGCATGCAGTTTCTGCTTCAGAAGGCTACTGTTTCCTACCTGGCACTGGTAATCATCAAAAAACCTCAGCAAACCCTCAAACAAACAGGAAAGCTATTACAAGGTTTAGTGCCTTCGTAAACAGACATTCATATTCATTTTAATTGTTGCGTGATAAACAATAAAGCCCTTCTGTTTTGGAAAGGAAGATTTAGTAGATTTTCCACCAAATTTCCGCTTTAAAAACAGGATTAAATAACTGGTGGGCAGCAGAAACCAATCCCCAGAAGCATACTGAAAAACAAGTCATCCAGGACAGCGAAACAAGCTAATCCATGACTTCTTTGATTTGTTTGCTTGTTCAGGGGCTTGTGGGTTTTAGCGATTAACATAAGGTTTCTAGATATTGTTAGCAACTCAGATTGGGAAGCGCAGTTGGTCAGGGCATGGATTTTTAATCTGAATTTGCAAGAAATCTGGCAATCGGCTGCGAGCTTCACAACAAAATGCTCTAGTCTTAGCTGTGCTGTGTATGCTGAGACAATACTTTCTGCTGAGTACCTGGTACTTGATTAAAACGCTGTGTTAAAAAGGTACATCCGCCTCCACGCTGTCTCCATTTTAGTGGTTGTTGCTTGTGTATGCTCCCGAGCAAGCCCCCAGCAGACAGCACAGTGAGGTCACTTACCAACTTGGATATTCCTGTGTCTCGGAACACAGCACCAGCCTCAGGTCACTGCTCTCTTTGGCTGAAACTACTGGGGTCCACGTATATAGCATATACACCATGCCATGACACCCCTGATAACTACATGGTGCTGAAATAATTGAACTGTCAGTCATCACAAGGCAACTTGTGAACAGGAAAGGAAAAAATATTTAGAGAAGGTGGGATTAGCTTGTGACATTTATTCCTACAAGGAGAAGATGGCTCTAGACATCAGTGCTATTAGAAATACTGCAGCAGCATCTCCTCCGTGTTTTATGCAAATTTAAAGTCATGCCTGGTGACAGAGGCAGAGAGGGAAAACGAACCTGTCCTGAGAAGCATGAGCAGTTTTCTTTTTAAGAGCGAGAGACACCGACTCCGAATTACTATTAAGAGGAAAAAATGCTGTACTGGGTAAGGCTAATAATGGTCTGTCTAGCCCAGTATTTCGCTCCCTGATGGGAGCAACAGGAGATGATGCTCGGGGAGAACATATCACTCAGGCAAGCGCCTTCCCTGTGTCCCCCCGCATCCCTAACTCCTCCGTTAAGGATGTTAGTGTGTATCTACGTCCAGCCCTTTTACTACCCATTTATGGCCTGGTGACTGTGAATCTGTCTAATCACTTTTACAGCAAGAAGATTTAGAGGTTGGGAAGTTTAACATCCAGGTTAGCCCTGTTCTTCGGAGGGATGAAGGCAGGCTCCACGGGGAGTGAGACCACCAAAACAGAGTGGTTTGGTGGGAAGGTGGTCTGGGAATGGTGCAGCAATCATAGCAAACAGCTCTAAAAAGAATTAGGAGTTGGCATTTAAAGGCTGCTGGTCGATGCTGGAGGTGGAGGACAAGTCCCCCATCACCATGGGGCAGCACGTTATGGTCAAACTGTGCAGTTCTGCAAAGGCGAGGGAAGCTCTGAGCAAACACGAAGGAGGTGCCACAACTGAGCAGCAGGCAAATCTCTGAACTGAGCAGCACATAAAAACAAATTTGTTACAAGCCCAATTAGACTGGACTTTAAGTGTTGCCTTTTCATTTTTTTAATTGTTGTTAAATACCTTTAAGATTCTTTTACTGAAGGATGAAGTAGAGCAATTGCGCTTCCTTGCTCCTCTCAAGTATAATTTTTCCCTTTTAAGAGATGGTTTAGTTCCTTTTTAACGTTGCACATTGGCCATTCTGGAGCAATCTCCGCGGACATGTTATAAACTGACGTTCTGGTCAGACTGGTTGCCTTCCGCATGGTTTGAGGCAACAAATTGCTAAACCCTGATTTAGCGAGCACCTGCTGTAACTAAGTTATCCGAGTCCCACAGGCTTTGTTAAGCTTGCTTTAGATGATTGCCATTGCAGTCCTGTCAAATAAGTGTCTTCTGCACAGTCACTGCTGAAAGCTTACAGCAAATAGTTACAGATGTGCTAGCTCTCCAACCACTACAATTCACAGGAAAGCGATGTTATTGCTTCACAATTATGCTCAAGCATTATTGCTGAAATTATACATCGACGCTGCAAAGCCAAAGCAAGTCTTACACAACTTGTTTGATCTCTTATGTTTGGCGTTTGCAATATATGAAAAATACCTTGGCAACACAGTTAATAGCTGTAAAAGAACCTCTCTGCAACCTGCAATATCCACCTAAGCTGTTTTACTTCCTAAGACGAAGAAGCAGAGCCAATTTAACTCAATACCTTCAACAAAATATCGAGATTGAGACATTCAAAGGCAGAGAAAGTTGACTGACATCCAACCCCAACTCACGCTTTCAGGCTCATCTCCCAAATGCTCTTCAGGATATTCACACAAAGCAGGTATCACATAGTAAAAAATATGTGCAGCATACTTCAAAGTTGCTCAGGGCAGAAAAAACAAGGAGTAAAAAACCCCAAATGAATTTGAAAGGGCAAGTTATTAATTACCTGAGTTGGAATTTAGCCAGTCAGGCCTGACATCTAAATTTTATGGTAAGTCTACAAAAGAGCTAGGTGAAACTTTAGATGTACAAGTTTACTGAAAAGTGGTATTTAAAAGTGAAATACATCCAGCATTTCAGCAAGGAGCTCTGCTTGATGTCAGCCTCTTTACTCCACATCTTCTCAGTTCTTTTTCCTCCCCATAACCAAACGTAGATTCAGCTACATTTAATAGTAAGACTTTAAATGAGGTTAAAAAAAATTATGATCCAAGATGTTTTTTTTTTTTTTGAGGGGAAGGGAAACAGATTGATAAGTAATAAAAAAAAAATATTTTTAGATGGTTCCTCAGGAAAAAAAATATCATTTCTACACAGTTTTGCCCAGCTAGCAGCAAAACAACTAGTGCCTAAATTTTGCATTCAATTGATAAGAAAAGCTTTGAAGAATGACTGTTCAGCTATGTTTTTAAATGCTTCTGTGTTTGAGTGTGTGCATACATGCACGTGAGCAGAGCAGTTTCCAAAAGTTCATGCTGTTTTCCATCACGCAGCAAGCCAGAAGCAGGAAGGTAAATGCAGCTATTTGGACACGGGAAAAGACATTTTCAAACCTCCCACCCTCGAGTTACAAAATGCAAGACTCCAAGAATTCAGTTGTTAACATTCCAGTATTAAACCCTAAGTATGTGCACTCGCTACACCCACCTCTGCATCAACACACGTAACAGAGAAGAAATTCCAACTCCTCTCTTTTTAACCACCTTGACTTTTTAAGCAACTTAATTCCCTATGCAGTTCCTAGTAAAAACCCTGCTACTGACAGTAAGTATAGGCTCTCCATTCTTGAAAATGCTGTAAGCATGCTTTGAATGATTACATTCCAACATTTATATGAGGGAGGAAGATATTTAGTGTGGTTTGGAAGAAGAAGAAGAAAAGAAATTGAGAGTTTTGGGGTGGTTACACTGCTTAAAGGTAGCAAGCTCACAGCTGTCTTCAGGATCGATAGCTCATTCCACAGACTTTCAGAGATTAACCATTTTTTGGCAGATGACATTTTAAAAATTGTTTTAGAGACTTAATATTCTATCAGACTTCACTCTCTAGGAAACCGTACTTGATCTCAACCTTGTAAAATGGATTTAAGCACAAGAATCACCCGAATCAGCTTTTCTGAAACCAAGTCTTGAAATAGCCTCCTGGTAAAGTTTCTTCATAAGAATTCCTCTCCACAAATAAAATAGAATAACAAAGAGAAGGCAGGCATAGACAAAAAGACTAATGGGCAGAGCCAGGGAAGCATTCGAAGGTGAGTCAGTTAGCTCCATATGATGACCAGGCTTTGCTAATTGACACACTAAGGTAGACATGTGCGGAGGTAAATGCACATTCTTGTTTTAGAAGGTTCTTGGGCTTCTTTTGAGTATGAAGACAGCTGAAAACATGTAGCTGGTAGCGTTACTGATTGAGAAAAAAAAGACTCATTTACTTCAAGTAGCAGAGAAGCAACCTTTGACCACTGTAAGACCTGACAACTTTAATTAGTTTTAGCTTAAAACGGAACAAAATTTGGCTTTGGCATCTTTCCAAATAATTTTATCCCAGACTGCTCTCTGTTGCTAGTGGGGCATTGCAGTGTAATTACTTTAATCTCTTCATAGGCATGTTCCATTTGCTAGCTTTCCAACAAAATTTACAACTTTAACATAAAGCTCAAAAAAAAGTTTCTCATGTTAGTGAAGCAAAAATTAATAAGCAGCATTTATCCCCTTTCCGACCTGAAAAGAGAATTTTTACTTTGCAAAGCTTTGGATGCTAAAGCTAGGATCATCATGTCCAGTTACAGACATGGGATAAAACAGCTCCATGCATCGCACCAACAAAGCAAAGCTGCTGGACCTGCTTGCAGGGGTGTTTTCTTCTTCGTTTTTTCCTTCCCCCCTACTTGTAGCTTGCACCGTTCTAGCCAAGAAAGTGACCATCTGGCAGAAATTCCAGACATATTAGCAGCCATAACTACTTCCAGATTAAACAGCGCTATCGTGTCGCTGTAAAACACGAACCCCACTTAGGGATTCTGCCTGCCTGACGTGGCCACTTTACTCACGTGCTCAACCGAGACAGAAAGGAGCTGGACAACCTGCTGTTGCCTAAGGTCAAAATTATCAGGGGGGCAGGAAAGGAGACACTTCAAAGTAATTATTTTTTTTTTTTCCTCCTAGCTGTACTAATCTAAGCCCCTACTCCCCAGAGTTTTTTGTTAAATTGCACAAGATCACCTGCCCACTTTGGAGAATGAGCTGGGGGATTAAGAGCAGAGCATGCAGCAGAGCATGCAGCTGCAAGTAACAACCAAGAGGCTGCCCTGGCCACAGCCTGATCCGCAGAAACCGCTGGTAATCCGCTGTGTGCACAGGGGTCAGGGTGACTTCACACTTCTTTGGAGTGCCTTCCAGCACAGCATTAAACAACACACCCAAGCTCATTACCCATTTCACTCCTTGCACAACGCGCAGGTACAGAAATATGTAGAGTTTTTTTTCATCTGGATTTTGGTGACAGAAGTTATTGCTTTGACCTGTAAACAAATACATATTTTCAATCTCACACTTCAGATAGAAGGTGCTTGGATCCATAATGGTCCTTCCTCCCTGTATGAAACCCCCCTGCTTTAAGCCTGTCCCTAAGGAAACCACTGCCTGCGTGGCTGAGCCTTTATTCTTACGGCAGAAACTCACAGCACACTCGCCGAGGAGAACTGTCAGCTGCAAACTTCATCCATGAGAAGACATTATGGATTTCCCACTGTAGTTCAGACTGCAATTCTCATCAGACGATGAACTTAATTAAAGTAAGACAGGACAGCAGAAGTAAAAAAAAATCTTTTAATTACATTTTTTTACAGTTTTGGATTTGCCCTCAAGCTAGACATTCAAACCGCCTCAGCCTTTTCCAAAAATATTAAAAGAATTTAACCGTAAGAGGTTTTCCTGACCAAGCAGAAAAGCATTAAATATCCAGAAAAATTACTACTTGCAATTTGTGCCTCTCTACCGAAGAACAACATGCAGGAACACTGAAAACAAACGCCATATATTTTGAGAAGTTGAACTAAGGCTTTTGGATCAAGCAAATTAAAACATCTGCAAGCACTGTGTTCACCACCTCTCTTCCACACACAGGCCCACATCTTCCTCCACGCACGCATCAGCACAAAGCTGGGAAGCCCAGCCCCGTTTTACTGCAGAGAGGCTCCACGAAATGCTGGTGATGCCAACTCAGCGTGGCAGCCCCGCGTTGGCTCCTTGCTTGGCCAAAGGAAGGCAGCCCCGCTGCAAAGCTTCGTGACACGATGCTCTCTCTCCTGGGGCACCCAGGTAGCGGGCTGACAAGCCGCTGGGTCATTATTCCTCGCAGGAGCAGGGCAGCAGGGCGCAGCACAAAGAAAATAGCAGGGGAACTCGCTTGAGTTGCCCAGGCGACAGCGAAGCAACGGGATGAAAAATGCAGGGTCGCCCAGCAGCAGCAGGGAGAGAGCCCGTGCCACACAGAGCCGGGCTCGCAGCACACTCTAGCGACCCAAAAATCTCCGCAGTAAATTCAGGGCTGTGCTCAAAGGGACTCGAGAGCAGAGGTTTGAACTCTGCGCCCATTTATAAATGTCTGATGCTTGTTAGGCGGCAAAAGAGCAGCCAAATGTCGGTCTGGGATCACCAACCTTTTGCTCCCAATGTAATACAAAGGCGGTGATTTTTATACACTGAGCCATTTCTTGGGATCAGATATAAACACCAATAGTTAATCAATTATGAGTTACTGCTCTGTACTCTCTGTTTCCCTGGCTAAACATTGGCGTGCATCAGTCAGCTGCTCCGAGCCTGCCTGCAGAACCCCGGCCATGCTCACTGCACCAGGGCTTGAGCAGTGCTGCACCAGAAACCCTCGTACAGACACCATGCTCAGATCCTGGCACACGGGGGCATCTTCTCTCCTTCCTGGGCTGCGAGTGTAGCCTGGATTATGTAACACAGCCAAACATCAGGGGGTTGGTTTGTTGGTGTGTTTTTTGTTTTTTTTTTGACATGCAGGTGGTTCAGTTGCACAAAGTGGGAATAAGTTACTGCTTATTGTTACTTCTTCACAATACCAAAAATAACCAAGAATCACATGCTGTTCCCCCCCTCTTTTGCTGCATGCAAGCATTTTACAGTTGCCTTGCACATGCCATGAACAAAAACGTATTTATGCACGGTTTCAAGCTGCACTGCTTTACTACGGTTGGAAGGCTGAAAGAGTTCCCCAAGTAGCTGACTTCAGTTTTTATGTTTGTCCAGGACAATCTTGGGTTGGCAGTTTCCAAAGGAGCAGTTCACACATACAGACTGGTCCCTCTCATTCAAAGAAGTGTTAATTGCTTTTATTGCCCAGAAGCTCCCAAATTGCTAAATGATTACAGCCCTGACCCACACCACCCTGGTCAAACCACCACTTCCCATTCCCACTTGCATCCTTGGCACATCCAGGTGTTCTCATGAATTCAAAGCATACCTTTCTTAGAGCCCTTACCAAAAGAGCCTGACAATCTGTGGGCATTGTCTTAATCACTAACATTTGAGGCAGTGGAGTTTCAAGAAGAATTTGGGTTTATTCAGACCCAAACCACTAGCACTTTCTTCCGCCCATGGCCACCTGCATCTAAGTCCAGTTTCCTTATCCCAATGTTTCCCCCTCTCCCCCTTTTCCTCCATGCTGTGTCCATATTTCTCCTTTTCTTGCTTCCATTTTTCAAATTGTGTTTTATTTCAAGGAGCTTCTACCATCATTCTACCGCATCTAGATGTTCTTCTCGCTCTTAACAGGGGCATGAATTCTTGGGAAATCCAAAGCCATGCACACACGCAGGCAGACATCACACTGTTCCTGATATTCTTCCCATAATGACTCTGTAGAACAGTTGCCATTACAGTAAGACACATGGAAGTGCATTTGGTACTCCTGGCAGTACTGCTTCAGTCAGGAATATATGTTCTGGAGAGTCTAAGTTTCAGATTGTTAAGAACATCATGACTACAGCAAGTACTTACAATGGATCATTGTACTTACTAATGAACAAAGCCTGTTGAAACACCAAACTACATGATTATTGCTTAATTTCTCGATGTGGATACACCTCATTGCCTCTCTGTACAGACTACACTTTGAAGCTGAAATAATGAACTACAGTGATTAGAGAGCAGCTCTTAAAAAGAACAAAAATTAGTACCTTTTTATTAAATACTGGGAGAAAACTCCGATGAGAAAGAGTCTTTTTTGGCCCCCAGGAGTTGTTCATATAGAATTTAAGAACATATACAATTCTACTAAAGCCAAAGTGAATATGCCTACACTAAAATTTAAAATTTAAGAACTCGTGTAGCTTTCTCCAGGCTTAAGGCTTAAACTCAAATCCATTCAATCAATACAGCTACCTTATTTAAAACCCGTGTTTTCATAATGCTTGCAAGCTATCTGATATGATGCAGGTATATTACATACAGTGCAGATATTAAACTTCAGAAGATTAATGCATTAGTACCAAAAAGAGTTAGTCATGCATTCTGAGAAGCAAACATTTTGGACAAAGGGGAAGGAAACTGCATCAGATGTACCAGATTTGGACTTCTGACTCTTAAGATAAAATAGTTTAGATATTTAGAGATTGAAATCCTACAGCCATTAACGTATCAGCTTCTCACAGCAAGGTTTCCAAAGGAGAAAGTGAGCCTTATTTCTGTTTTATATGCATATTTTCTTTCTAATCTAATTCATAGATTCATTATAGGCACTCAAGGAGTACATTGCAAGTGAACAGAATTCACGATCGTAACTCAAAACTCTCCAGTCTTACTAATTATACCAGATTTATCTTTGGCATTTGTACAACACCAAATAACCTGCTGACAGTGCAGAATATTTACTTTGCTATTCTTGGAAAAAACACCTAAACTGCAGCTAAATAAAATAAACAAAAAAGAATGAGGGCAAATATACTTTAGCTGCCGTGGTACAGACATGAGAATGAAATCCTACACTAAAAAAAGTACACAAACATCAAGTAAAAGACCCCATGTCTGTAAAATACAATAACCCCAAGCAAAAAAACATTAGCCAATTCATAAGCTGATTTTTCTACAACCAGCCAGAAGTTGTGCTTTTTACAGTTAAATCATCCTCTATTTCATCAGAGTAATGCCAAACTGATAACACTATTCAGGCAAGGACTGAAGAGAGATTAGTCCCAAGCTAGAACAGAAACATATTAACCAAATTATATGTTCAGTAAAACTATGCACAATAACTTGAACAAAAATCATACATTCTAAGCAGCATTTCCAGCAGTAGGAAACTAGCATTTGGCTGGGGAATTTCAAAAATAAAACCTTGATCCAGTCAGAAACCATGCTGGACAAGAGAGAGACTTGGTCTGCACAGATCCAAGGTGTTTGTCCCCTTTTCCTTTTGGCCTCAGCCCCCCAAGCCATCAAGCTCAGGGTCTTGAGGCCTTGTCCTTCCCCACTCCCCCAGACCTTAGGTCAAGCTCAGGGCTCCCTAGATCCTTTCCTGCTGAAGGGGGATGCTTTCCCAGCCATGCACCATGCTCATGCCTGCCTCGATTCCTCCTCCACTTAAAATAAAATAAAATAAAACAAAAATTACTTGAGGAGTAAGAAGTCCACTGAAGGTTTATCACCTTCCTACAAAGAAGAGAAACCTCATAAATGCTCCAAGCCAGGGACAGGGAATGATATGCTTCAGTTTTGGATTCAATCAAAGCAGAAGAGTTAACTTTTTACTCCATGTCCTGCCTAGAAGAGGCACATGTCCTAGCTTAGCTCCATCATGCCCGCAATAGCAAATTGACTTAATTGTCAGCAGGAGATTATGAAATATGAAGTGACTCCAGCAGTGCTCAGGGGAGTTCCCCAAGGCACAGTGTCTATAGCAAAGACAGAGGAGACATCCATTTCACTCTCACCCCCAGGCAAAGCAGATCAGCCTTTGATTTCTAAAAAGGCCAACAAGAACAAAACTCAGCTTTCCTGAATGATTAGCACTGGTCTGAATGATAATAATAATAATAAAAGCTTTTAAATAAATGACTGCTGGTGCCCAGTGCTGCTGAGACCAAGGTTGAAGGTTGTGATTAGAGATGTTCATCTGCAATTATGAGGCTACATCTGGTAACAGATCACAGTGGCCTTTCTACGAGGGAGAAAAGCAGCAACATAGAACACACTCACTGTCACCTACCCTTCCCCCAAGACAGCTCCAAGTGCCATCAGCACAAGCTGCTCCACTAGGTGCTAGTGTTAGGGGATGAGAGGGGAGAGGAAGGTGGCAGCAATAGTGCTAAGCTACACTTTCTGGCTCAAAACCTGTTTTGAGTCAGGTGATGCCAGCATGAAGAAAGAACAAAAAGCCAGATCTAACTAAAACCCACGAGCACTTACAAGGAAGTAGGAACCTTAAAACTTGTGCTGTGTTTTTGACAGCAATATACAGACAAACGCTTCCATCTAAACACATCCCTTGTTCTGTCAGTGAATTCACTTGAATTCAGGAAACAGTTTTTACTTTAATTGAACCTATTGCTAGTGTTGGGACTAGTCTAACCTTGGGCTTTCAGCCTCTGAAGCAGTGAACTACTGACCTAAAGCTTTGGGCTCTAAGCCCTGCCACAACACCAAGCGTGGGCCACGGGAGCAGTTTCAGTTTCACCAGAAAGGAGGTGCAAGGTGCAGAAGTTAGCAGTTATGGCCCAACAGTCCCACAGCTGATCATTCAGCTCTCTGAAAGGCTGGGTTGTGTCATCTAATAGCCAACAGCTATGGGGAGCTGGGCCAGGGCCAGAGGTGCTGGTAGGCAACACTCTGCTGGTGATACAAGGCCAAGGCCACTGGGCCTCCAGCCTTTGAGCTGCATCTATCCAAGGAGTGAAAGCAAAAATTAACTTCTCTACCCGTCCCAGGCCAGCCCACCTCCAGTGGGGATTCAGTTGCTTTATTTTGAAGTTAACAACCAACTTAAATTGAAAATTTTTCCGTAACTCCAGAAATAAGTTGTGCATAAACTCTAGGTTTCTTCTACCACTCCATTTTTAACGTGGTTTGGAGAGCTCTGTGGGTAAAATCCACTGTTTTTCACTGACAGGCTATTCAGGAAGTCTCTATTAAAAATTTTTAGGTTCAGGAAGAACAGTATCAGTTCTTGGATTTGCAGAAGTTCAGAATTAGTCAAGTAGTGTCTTGGACCTTACTGCTTAACATGATCACTACAAACCAAGAAGATGAAAAGCCAACCAGTTTCTTTAAAACAGGCTACACCCCACAATTTTTATTTTTTTTTTTTTTTTAGAAACATAAAGGAAATAGGTTGCCAGTTATTATTACCTAACATGTTAAGTCATTGGAAAGACTTATTTTCCTCTATAACCTGATTTGATACAGTTGAAAGCAATAGCATATCTTTCTTAACTAAAAGCTATTTCACATGACACAAGAGTATAGCTCTCTTGAAGAAGCAATATGGTTCACACTTCAAATTTAAAAAGCATTTCTCATGCTTTTAAAAGGAGATTTGGAATGCAAAAGATTCTAAATACAAATCCAATGCAGCTGACAACCATCTTTTTGAGACTGCCTACAACTAGATACACCAGATATCAACTATTTCCATTTATTACTATATGGGATCCAACTTTAAAGCATAAAAGAAATCATGGAGGCATACTTAAGCAATTCATATTGTACACCAGATTAAAATTACTGCAGCGTAGGCACAGAAGTGACAGAAGAGAAAAAAAAAGCAGTTAATCCTAAGAAGTTTTCTGAATCCACATTTTTCACAAACTTCAACTTCTCAAATACAATAGGCAGTAAGAGCCCTGGGCGTTGAGGCATCACCGCTGAAACCACCACAGAATAAGGGCCATTACAATGCAGTTCCTACAAGAGCCAAGTAATTTCTTCTTTATGAGACTGCCTGCCCTGCAGGACAGCTCAGAGAGCAGCCGGTACATAAAGGGGAAGGAGCGAAGCTCCAGCCACCAGGCCAGCACCGAGGGGACGATACCCAAAGGAGGAAAGAAGAGCACTATGTAAGTCCCCTCTCTCAGCCATTTGAGCACGTTGTGCAAGTGACAATCTGGTCAGGAGATATTAAAACCATGTTCAAACATTCTTGTCACCTCAAAGCACAAACTTTACAGGAATCGGGGATGTACAGCAGCTGTGGTGGCTCACCACAGCACTGCTCAGAAGAAAGCAAAGGGCTTTACAGCATCTTCAATACTGCTATTAAAATAATCCCCACAAACAACCTAACAACACAGCATATTTCACTCTCAACAACAGTGCACAGACGGACAGGTGCCTGAGCCCCTATTACTTGCACATGATGCAAACACTCACCAGCATACTGGAGCTAACAAGCAAATACCGTTTTGCAAACGTCCACCACACGTTGATATATATGTATACATTTGCCGGCAGGTACTAACTGCAGTGATTGTGACAATCAGGTCACAAAAGGGGTTTGGACTGGATTTGAAAGCCAAGCTGTACTCTTAACATCAATCTTGAACTGAGAGTACATTGAATTCTGAAAGAAACCAACTTCTGCTTTTTCAACATCATGCAGAAGTCTCCTTTAGACAGAAAAAGTCAATTTCTAACAGCCATAGGTCAAAACGAAGACTAACCCACAGAGTTATTATTGAGTCCATAATTATTTACGTAACAAGTAACTGAAGCTATGTTCAGTTCAATTTTTAGCGAGCAGCTATTCTGTTTTCCAGATACAGTAGAAAATAAACCTGAAGTTCAGTTACTCTGATCAATGTATGCTTCCCACTATTCAATTTTTTTTTAAGTGCTTATATTTAATGGGATTAGGTTTTACATGGAAATACTAATTCCCATGCTAACAATACTGTATTACTTAGCACAACATGATCTCCGTTGGTGTAAGATCTGTACAAATCCAGAACTTAGTCCATCCCAATGAGTTTATAATTACAATATAAAAGGTAAGAAAGCGCAAACAGATGCATGTGGACAGAGAAGTATGAGGGGCCAATATTATCACAGCATGCATAATCTCAGCCCACCAGCTGACCACCTGCTATCAAGATTTTGTAGGTATTGCAGAGAGCAGACGTTAAAGAAGCCTTTTTGTCTCTGTTCTACCAGTTTTCAGTTGCTGGAAGGTTATTTTTTTTTTTTTAATGCAAACTACTGGAAAAAAAACAACACACTATGCTGCATGCATATCTTAGCTCAGAACACACTGCTACAACTATTGGCTTTAAAAAAATCCTTTGGATAATCCCCCACAAGCCCTGATTAAAACTGGATTTAATATTATGAAACAAAGCGTAATTATGCAAGATCTCAACTAGTTTCTTACACTTCCATCACACCACTAAGGAAGACATAGCTCCACTATCAGGTACAGGACAGAACAGGTTGAAAGCAAGATCCTTCCTGAACAAATTCTTCTGGGAAATAAGAGATGCTTCAGGTTCTTCCAGAACACAGCTGTCTCATGTTTTCTTTCCAACACACGTAACAAAATGGAGCAGACGATTGGTAAGTGCAGGCCACATCGCTAGCCCATCCAACAAGCAGCCTGAGAATGCATGTATTTTGTTTCCTCTGCTTAAGTCATTACTGATTTTATGTCCAGGAAAATGAAGGTGTACAGGCAAGAAGTGGTTTCACAATCACAGTAGAGCTATTGCCACCTGCTGTCAGAAAGCAGTCATGGCACTCCTTGCACATCCCAGTTGGAAGACAGCCTTGAAAAAATCCAGCTTCACCCGTGCTTTGCTTTTATGTCGTTAGCTTTCTGTAGAAGGGACATACAGGAAATGTTCAGGGAAACCATGGCATGAAGGATCAATAATCACAGCGGTCTGGCATTTAGTAAAACCCATGTTACAGTCCTGGAACACAGGAAAAGTTCTACAAACAGGAGCAAGGATTATAATCACCACTCCCTCAAAGCATGGATGATAAAATAAAGCAGTGTCAGGAGACAGAGACCCTTCAAGACAAGATGATACAATGACAGGCCTGGCATTTTACACCATCACTTAAATAATGAGCACAGCTAGAAATGTGGATCTCCAGCAGAGCCCTCACAGCTCTGTCCTACTCACAATACATACAGTCCCTGGTTTTAGTGATCAAAGTCTGCCGAGTGGCCAGGTACAAACCTGAGAAGTAAGGAGATGAGCTGAAATGAAGCCACACAGACAGCAATTTTCTGTGCTTAAAATTCAAC
This sequence comes from Aythya ferina, assembly GCF_964211825.1. Classification (NCBI taxonomy): domain Eukaryota; kingdom Metazoa; phylum Chordata; class Aves; order Anseriformes; family Anatidae; genus Aythya; species Aythya ferina. Next base: position 7,674,354 of record NC_140298.1, read on the forward strand.
GAGTTGTTTCTAAACCTCACAAGTCACAAATGATGCTAGTCATGTCTTCTGCCACTCAATCTTTCTCTATTCCAGAACATGCCAAAAAAGTTACTTGATATATTTTGTGTTTTGTTTTAATGCACAAAAACTGCAGCGTGATTTATATAGACAATTCTTGTCCCAGGAAACCTACAAGTACTAGACTGTAAGTGGGCTCAACAATGGATGCACAAAAAAATAAGGATATCAAGCTAGTCTCAACAAACAAATAGCATCTGAAAGCATCTACATTTGTTGAGACTACACTGTTAATTAAATAAATACATGCACCATAGGCCATCAGGTTAGATCAGGCTCCTACAAAGTCTCTTACCTTGCCCGTTTCCTATTAGATTATCAGAAAACTATGAGGCTATTCTGAACCCAGTCAGAGGAGATGCTTGGTCACCTGACTTTGTGCCAGGGTTTTTAGATATTCTGTACCCTCACCTTATTCCACCCCAATTTCTAGGGCAGCATGGGGAGACTAACAACATGCAAAGTCAAATAGCATTGCTTTGAACCTCAACTTGCTTTGACAGAGCCCATGCTTCAGTCCACAATCTGTTAGTCGAAGGAGCCGCCTTATAATTAAGTGCCTTGTTTCAATGGAAAATGTGTTTTCTTCTCTGCCCTTTTTAAGTAACACTGGCATCCCACTGCTTGTTAAGAGGAGTGCCTGTCTGCAGTATCTGGCCATATGGCAGGCTGAGGGGCAAAGCTTTCCTCACAGGCTGCAAGCTTCAGATCTTCCTTACATCGCCTGACACCCTCAGCTCACAGGCACGAAGCACTCAGGAAGAATTATGCTCAGGCCCACATCTGAGCAATGGGTGCACCCACAAGGCTTCTCTGCTATGTAAGCAATACTGTAACATTAAAGCTGGGATACTTTCAAAATATACTGTGGCTGTATTTGCGTCAGTGCCTATCTGAGTCTGTCTCCTCCATCTTAAGCCTTTGTCACATCCTTAGAGCAAAAGTTTTTTGACCAAGACAACAGCTAAAGTAATCCACCTGAATTTAATCACACCTCTAGATGTGCTTTTCTTTGGTTTCATTCTCTTGATCAACATCACTTAACACAAACTTTTAGTTTTCATCCAAATGAGTGTTACAGCAAAGAGAAGGACTATGCTGAAATCAGATGAGACAAAATAAAGCAGCCAAAAATTTTAAGCATGTCTACTACTTGCCAGACATATTTAACATATTTGCCACAGAAAGCACTAATAAGCCTACTCACAGATGCCATGATGAAGAATGACTGATTCCCCCAACAATTAATGTTGACTTTTTTGATAAATAAGTGGGAAATACATGTATAAATGAATCTGGGGTTATATATGTATATAAATATAATTGCACCAACTGTAAATTAACTTGAGCAACCTTTGATTAACACCTTGGCTTGCTCACACTAAAGATAAAAACCAAATTAACAGCAGTTTGTAGGCATTAATGGTACTGTTCCCAGAGGAAATTACAGCAGTACAACTTCTATAGGCAGATGCCAGATGACTGATTTCAATACAAGTTTTCAGTTCCCCTACCTGCACACTCCAGGTGAAACTTTTCAAATGTGCTTAGAAAACATGCTACTAGACATCAGACTCAATGGGAAGCTCTCAGTGCAGGTAACCATTTGTGCATTTAGCTCAGATGAAAATTCAGCGCTGATAAACGCACACACCCCATGCAAAATCCTACAGGGAGCTTAAAGGTGGGTGGGGAAATCAGTGTACGTGCGATGCTAGTTCAGGGCCAGCTACCAACTCTAACCCCCTCATAATTTTCAGACAGGCCACTGCTGAAGTAATTTCTAACTTCAGAAGCTACAAGATGAACATTTTGTATGATAAATTAAGTTGCCAAATGAAATGGATTAGCAATCAGCGAAATTGCCTGGTGTCAGATCTGTTCCAGATTAGAATTCATCCTTTTTCCCCACCTGTTCATTAAGCACCAAGTTCAAGGCAACTGCAGTGACTGATTGCACATTAACAAGCTGTTTATGTGGAAAGGCATAGTTCAGGCACTGTCTACACTTACACATTCGTTTGAGCATAACTCACTGGTAATGTATTCAGTTCACTGTTTCGATGCATAGTCCTACCTTGACACGTAATTTTGGACATGAGAAAAATGGGATGCCTCAAAATTAAACAGATTATGTATTTCTAGGTCAAAGGTGTGTGGGGAGGAAGAGTCCAGAAGAAAATCCAGTTATGAAAATTAAGAAAAAATACTACCTTTAAACACTTAAATGTGGTTTTGAAAGAAAAGCTTGAGGGAGGAAAGGCATACATGTATTTCAATAACAAGAAATGAGACTTAAAATGAAACAAGAAATTTCCAGTTCTGTATGCTTCAAGTACTAGGACAGGGACACACAGCAAGACAAATGATGTAAACTAAAAATCTGCGAAAGATGCTAACATAATCCACTTCCCAAGCACACTGCCACTCCCCAGCCTCCCTGCAGATACGCAGAGCATTCCCTGTGGAGGATCTCGTCTTGAAGAGGATGGGGCTCAGCAACTCCATTCCAGCACTGGAGGTTAGTAGAAAAGGGAACGTAAAAATAAAAATAAAAAATCATTTATTTTCCTCATTTACTTTTTTTTGGCAATTTATCATACCAAGATTTCACTTACCATTTTGCTTTCTCTATTCAATAAAGATTCCCTTTTGAGAGGTTTTTCTCCAAAATTTAGGAGCATTTGAGACAATTGCAGTACTCAAGTATTGTTCACTAAAGGGAGCATCCTAGTTGCTGTAACCGTAGGAACTGGCTAGTTGCTCATTTACAGTAACACTATAGACTTATTAACAGTAGGCATCAACTAGAATAGAATAATGATGTTCCTTTTTGCCTGTAGATCAAAGATTTCTCTTCTTAGGCATTTGTACAAAAGCATAGTACAAAGAATAGCTTTCAAAGCTAAGAAATAGCGTTTCTTCCAGCATTCTGCAAGTCATCCATCCAGTCAAATAAAAGTAAAAAATCATCCCTTCCCCCCTACCCCACATAATTGTTGCCTCTTGATCTCGCTTTCAGTAAATACTAACTCACAAGCACACCAGTACATGTCACCTTATCTTAGAACTTGGCCGGTAAGATTCAACAGGTAGCAAGTGAATTAATACTTGGTCAGCAGCGATCAACTGCAATTTAAGTTATCTGACTACTTGGACACATACAATCACACCCACTTTCAAAACACAACTCCTGTATCTACTTCAAATTAAAAAGCTGCCACATGATATGTTATAAAGAGCAAAGCACCCTCCTCCCTCCCCCCGTATTAATTAGTGGTAATTCAACATATACTCCATGTGTGTAGGAGCAGTAGGCAAGCAGAGACAGAAGGAAGCGATTTGTTCAGAGCCACAACTCAGGCCGTGCACCACCTATTATGGACTAAATTTTAATATCCAGCAGAAAGATTTGTTCCCTAAATCCACGTTGTACTTTAGAGGTAGAAGCTCAAAAATTTTAAAGTAGATTGAAGGTAGGGGGTTGTTATTGCTCATTTATGGTGTCAATATTCCAACATTATCTGAAACTTTTTCCAATATTATCTGGAATTTTTTTCCCCCCTCACACCACCCATTTGGTCCACATAAATGCCTTCCATCAGAAACTGCCTTCAGAACAAATAAAATGGGTTTAAAGAGGGAAGGGGCAGCGGGACCAAATAGCCCCTTCTCCCTTCCCCAAACACATGTATGCCCAGCTCGGAGTGGGAGTGTAATAACCAGCACACACACAAAAAAAAAAAAGACTAGAAGACAAATTTTTATACAAATCTCAATAGAAGCCTTTAGAAAAGGAGGATAGGAAATTAACATAACTGGACACCCCAGGCAAAACATGAAGTTAAACTGTCTGTCTGCATTACAATTGCTACCAAGAAAATTTTAAGGAATCATTCTCAAAGACGAGCACATTAATGAGGGGACATAACTGACACTGATTTTAGCAGAATGACACATCAGCTCCCATTTTCAGCTACCATCTCTGTCACTCTGCGGAAGCCAGAAAACAGATCCTCACCCTGGTGAGGAATGGATCGTTTCCAAATTGGGAGTGTAGGGTTTAAGGACACTACAAAAGCAAGAAAAGTGAAGTATTTCCATTTCAAAGCTACTCCGCAACCAATTCCAACCTGCGATTCGAGGGAGGCCCATGAATAAAGACAACGTAAATATAAATCAAGAAAAGCATGCTAATATTTACTTACTGTAGAACAATAAGGAAGTCAGCAAAAGTACTCAAGGAAATGTCATTTTATAAATAATCAGGAAAAACATTAAAACTTCAGAGGTCTTCCCAAAAGCGAGGAGAGGATTGTGTTACCACGCGGATGCTACTACATAGTAATGTAGAAAGTTTTTAATGCATCAGTTAACTAGAAGATTAATAGCAACTTGTATTTGCCAATAATGTCTTTACTTTAAAATTTTTGAACCCCAACAAGTAACTGATGATTCTACATGTACTCCCATAACCCACTAGGCATGTCTCCACGTGTGGAGTTGTGTACAGAGAAAATACAAAGCAACCCAAGAAACTAGGTATACTAACTTCCATGCTGCATAAGCAAACGTTTCTATGCTTTTTACAAAAGGCACGAGCCATCTCCACATAGCTTTTTATCATGGTAGGCAAAATACATCCCCGAGGCTGCATTGGCTACAGTTGATCTCCATACTTTATTCCATTACAGAGAATGCAGTAAGTTTCCTTCCAATAAATAATACCAAAAATTGGTTCTTACAAAAGAACCCAGTACTCCAATTAACATTAAGAAATTAATTGCGTATGCTTTTTTGTCACAAGATGCTGCAACACATTTCTTCACTTCAATCACGTACACAGGGCCACAATCACTAAACTCAAAAAGTTTTAAAACGTTTAGCACTCTGTAGGTCATAACCAAAAATTCAAAAGACACAATCACCCCACAAGAAGTATTTTAACCACAGAAAACAGCAAGCCACTTCTCCTATCACCTTATTGTTAACAGTTTCACATCATCTACTCTACAAACAGCTTGATTTGAGAAAAAAAAAAAAAGAGTAATGTACTGCAGTACTTTAGTATCAAAGTTCAGTTTTCTGCCACTATCAAGTGTGAAGTCCCAGCTATACAAGCTAAATCAAAAAAAAAGGATGATTTTTTTTTCCCTGGTGACCACGATATTCAAGTTTCAGAATACTCCTTCTCATAGCGAAGGTACAGACACAAAAGGATGAACAGACATAATAGAGAAACTCAGGAAAAAAGTTTCCAACAGGTTTCCAAAGCACACAGCAATTTTATGCAGCTTTCCAGAGCTGACGCTCGCAACACAGATATCCCCGCAAGAAAGGATTTTCAAGCCGTACCAACATAAACCATTTGTCACCTACCTGCATTGACAATGGCATCGACCTCAAGCAACGTGATGTCGCCTCTGTACAGGGAGACCTTCTCGCTCAGGCTTTTCTTCCCCTGCTGTTCTTCCTTCGCATTTTCACCTACGGGACAAGAAAGTAACAAAACCAGGTCACAAAAGCAGCTCTAAAATGACTACTTGTAAGTTGTGAGCAGGTCCCAGCATTTCCACTCACAGGACCGTGACATTTTGTGGTTTGGCCTCGCGAGGGCACCAGCAGCCCGCAGACTCCAGCAGCATCTCCCTGCAGCCACGCCGCCTGCTTGTTTGCTGGTACAAAGCTACTGAAATACCTTCTGGTTAAAAAACAGCATGCACATACACATTTTTTTGGAGCTGCTTCCATCAAATACTTTTCCTGGGTAGCTGCAAGGGTAGAAAATTACCGGAAAAAGAAAAAAAAAAAAAAAAAGAATGAGTTAAGATAATCCTCCTGCTGCAGCAATGATATATCCAACCCAGAATTAATTCATCAGACCCAGAATTATTCAGAAGCTGGGTAACAGCACCGAGCAAGCAGCCTGCCAACAGCCCCACCACTGAGAACTAGTCCTGACACAGCAGGGAGAAGAAAAACCTAAACAAAAACACCAGTGAATTTCAACTCTGAGCTTGGCCACTGTCGACTGCTTTACTGGGGGGTGGAAGACTCCACATAAGTCAGCTTTCAAATGGATTCCTTACTGAACGGTGTCGTATTAAGTCTCATATGCTGGTAAACTCATGATTTTGCATCACCAATTCACTTCCCTAGCATCATATTATCTGTAAAATTGTTCAGTTACCTCAAATACTTCCACACGCACTTATCAGCCAGTAAGCGTCTGCATTGCGAGACACCTAAGTCATTAGAAAAGAAGTAGGGAAAGAAGGAAAGATTGTGTTTGGTTTTGTTGTTTGTTTGTTTTAATTTAGTTCTTTACAGGTCTCAAGAAGCTCAAACTCATATATTGACGAGAAACAGAACTGAGCCTCTGAAGTGACGATGTAAGAGGAGAATAGCTTTCAGTCCTCAAAGTAAATATTTTCCTTTAAGCAAAACAAACTCAAGGGAAGATTTAGCAGGAGAGTAGAAGCAACGTAAACAAATCTGGCTCCAAATATTTCTGATCAACCTTCACTTTAATCAATTTCCATAAGTTAGAGTACATCTGCTCCAATCCGTCAGCATTATAAGCAACCACAAATAGAAATAAGTTGCATTTATTTTAGATATTGCTTTAACTTCAGCACAAACAACTGCTCTCAGAAATCACCATTTATCTCATCCCCTCCAAAATAATTAGTCTTACTCAATTCTGGCTTAGATCAGCTATCACATGCATAGTGTAAAGTCCATGTCACCTCCAGCAAAAAGATACATTGCCACTATGCCTTATATTTAGCATAAAGGTTGTTTTGTACTGAAGTGTGTGTATTCATGAATTTTATTCCTATATTTGGCTCCTAAAGCTATTATTATTCCGTTGCTACCCAGATCAGCCTCAGCATCTTAGATAGGACAAAAAGTAATCTCTACACAAGAGGTACCGCGTTTTTTATCCTATTAAAAATATTTTATTATCCTCAACTAACAAACATTACGGGGTTCCTCAGTTTTTCCACATAAGGTAAGCATTGCAGCTTGCTGTTGAGTCATATTAAAATAAAAATCAACCTCTGACTGATTTACACAGTGTGATTTATTATCTGCTTTCCTGTTAGCAACGAAAGGATGTTCTGTTAGCAAGCAGGACAGTTTTCCCCACCTTCCTCCAGTGAACGTCCTACTGGATCACTGCCAAATGTAACACACCCCAGCCATAATTTTCTCCCCTCCACCTTGTGCTGAAGTCCCATACCACAGGCTAACATCACCAACACATTGAATTCTCCAAGCCAAACCTTTTAAATTTAATTATAAAGTACATTTTGGATGTTAGGGTATTTATACCAATACCATACACTAAAAACACAGAAGATTCACCTAGAAGAGACTTGTACAGGTAGCACAGAATATAGAAATTAATTCTCATTATTGCTAACCTCTGGGTGAGAGGCAGTGCAGAGATAGCCCTTACTTTAGGCAATCCACCAGCAAAGTCATCCAGCTCTGTCTGTAGGATGCCAAACAACACCATCACTGCCTCCTGACCTGGCCTCTGCATACATCACAAATTCACCTGCAGTTCTCCATGTTCATGAGTGCTGAACACATTTCAGCAAAACTACTCGCAAGACTCCTTCCCCACAAAAAAAAAAAAAAAAAAAGTTAGTAAATTCACTGCGTCATAAGCCAAAAAAAAAAAAAAAAAAAAAAAAAAAACCAAACCAACCCCAAAACTAATGCTCCTAGATGATCTCCTACATCCTCTTCAGCAAGTCCCTTGTATGCCCCACAAGAACCACCCCCATCACTGCTGTTTTTAATACAACTCGGCAGTAAAAGCACATGTTGCCTGTACATCTTGGGCAAATTACCCTCATTTCTTCCCCCTCAAAAAAAAAAAAAAAGCTGATTTAAGAGAGAATTTTGGCTTCAGCTATTTCATCCTGGTTGTTACAGAGAAGCGCTTAAGATTGATGGAAGCTTTGGAGAGCCAAGTCTCACCCACAGTCGAGAACACTCAAGTCTACTTATAAGCCCCTGATTAAGAAGTAACCCTGATGTAACACAAATAGTTGTAGGAGAGAACTGTTTTTCTTTTGCTGTCTGTTAGATCTCTGGGACTGGCATGCAGCATTTCCTAACAAAGTCCAACTGCTATATTGGGGATATTTTCTTCTCCTGCTCAGTTCTGGCTTTGTCTCCGATCTCTTCCTCAACCACACACATTTTTATCTCCTCAAATTAAAAAAAAAAAAAAAAAAAAAAAAAAACTACACTCATTTACTGCAAAGTTTCCTTCCAAGGTAACGCTGTAATCTCAGATCTGTGACTAAGAATGATGCACTGTTGTCAAATATGCCTGAGCAACTCATATGCTGCAGGTATTGCACTGTAATTCATGGTACTGTAGCCCAGCAAGGACAAGCCAGCAAGCCCAGAGCACTGCATATTTCACAAAGGCCACACAGCACGTGCACATACTAATGCATTAATAAAAATCCTAGCAGTGACAGATTTACCTTGCACTTGTGGCATAATGGGAGTATTTCTTGCTCTATTAAAGAAACAGCTGTACGTACATCCTCCTCAAGAAATAAATCCTCCAAAATGGTTGCTACGTAACACCAGTCCTCAATACGAGATACAGAACAGGAATTTGCATTATCCCCACCTTGTGCTGATGCTCAAGATACCCAACTAGAAGACACAGCAGACAACAGCTGTGCCCACAACCTGAGAAACATCCCTGGGAAGTCTTTGGAGAGAAGAACACCTGCCTGTAAAGCAAATCAGAACTTCAAGTCTGACTCAACACTGCTTGTCCAGAATGCATCTTGAAGGGGCAGAACAGTTGAAAGGCCAGGACAACTTAGATTCATGTCCTGTGAAACAAATGAGCTACATCAAGTCTATTACAAAGTCCATCTCAGTTCTAGGTGGAAGTACCACTGATTCCAAGATCAGAAAATTTTGTCTGTTACTCTGAACATGAGAAGCTTTCAGAATGAAAAAAAAAGGAAACAGACTAAGACTGCATTTTCTGACCTCTACAGAAATCTCAGCATAGCCACAGAAAAATTTAAGAGGCACTACTAAAAGGTTTTCAAGACCACTCAGCTGAGCACTACAGGCTATCTAGGAAGGATCTCTCTGCTAGAAGAACTGCTCCTGTCTCACCACAGCTGTCATTGCTCACAAGCAAGAACTGAACATATACCAACCAAACAGCTTCACTAGAAGCCTGGATGCCTTTAGATCGCCAGATTAAATCAAACCGTGGTTATTAAAACAGCTGCTAAAAAATAAAAACTCTTTAGCATGAGATACATCTTCTGCTTTATTTGGGCTTATGTGTGCCTGGTAAGACTGAATCTAGGGTTTTCCTTCCCTCCACGTGGAGGCTCTGCCCCCCACTTCTTATCCCATGTCAATCTTGCACTCAAAATTAAAAGAAGGTTTTACTGGGAGGTGCTCCTTAAATAAAAAAGGAAAAACACACACTGTGGTGAGCTGTAACAAAGCAGCAATAAACAGCATTAGTTTGGCCTTCTTGAGTTACCCCACTCTCACAATTCTGATACCTATTTTTTTCCTTAATCTCAGAACTTGTGCAAATAGCTATGCATGTTGTGTGAACAGATAGCAGTCATGACTACGATTGAACTCAAACTACAGTTGAAGTGCAATATTTCAAGCATTCCATGAAGATTATGTGATTGGGTCAGAAGCAAATAAAAAAAAATAAAAGGAGATGAATTTTTCACAGAGCAGACAGCAGCAGTGGAGAAAGTTTCATCCAAAAGGAATCCCAGAGAGAGGAACGCAAAAAGACAAGCTCATTCTCATTTAGGCCAAGTGCACGGAAAGTGACATATTTGAAAATTATTGATGTCAGATTTATACTAAGCCTGGAAAAAGTTTACCTACAACCTGTGAAGTAGCACTGCATTCATCTGTAAGGAAAAGAGTCAAACAGACACAATCCACAAATGTGTCTACTGGGATAGCCAAAGTCAGAGAATATCCTGAGTTGGAAGGGACCCACAAGGATCATTGAGCTCCTGGCTCTGCACAGAATCACCCCAAACGCATGAGAGTGTTGTCCAAATGCTTCTTGAACACCAGCAGGCTCAGTGCTTTGACCACTACCCGCAGGAGCCTGTTCCAATCCTAACTTAAACAGGCAAGTATGGGTGATCTTGCCGTATATGATGAGATAGGAGAGCCTCCTTGCAACAGCAACGAGTTCTAAGAAAAAACACTGAAATTATTTATCCCACTCATTTTTTATGAATGCCAGAAATAAACTTGCATCAGAAGAAAGAAGAACTGAATAAACCCATAAAAAGAAACTTCATTCAGGAGTTTCACCCTATTAATTAGGGTAATACTACTTCTGGCATAGAAGACCTCCAAGGTGCAAACGACACGTGGCTAAGGAAAATGCAAGGGAATAGCACCAGACATTTGTCCCCTCGTTAGACACTTCCCAAGGTTTCTGGCATTGGTTGTTGAAACACGATGCTGAACCAACCACACACATCTCTCATCTGACCGTTTGCTTACAACACAGCACTGATGTTTCTTCCTTTCCTCAAGAAAATTAAGTTAGCTTTTACAATTCAGCTCGATCAAAAACCATCCTCACCTTGGTTTTGTGTTTAGCTGACGGAAAGCAAAGGGACATGTAACGCAATAGTGCACTGACTGATTTGTAACACAATGAAATCCTATTAAAAAAGATGACATTTGTTTGAAGTCATACCCAAGTAAGGCTAACTTTTTGTCCAGTAATGCACATGCACTGCTGTATCAAGCTCTTATCTTGACAGCTTTGCTTTCTATGTAACAGGATGGAAGAGAAAAGGAGGGAGGAGCCTTTATTACACCACTGCATGAACCCACACAACACTCAGATCCACAAAACCACATGCAATTCGGCTTTCATGTCAGCAAAAGCATTGCTGAACTGAAAGTACAAAGTAGGACCAGAAGAAGTCCATATCCTGCAGAGCAGAAAAGAGCTTACCAAGGAAGCTGGAGAAAGCAAACTGAGTGCCTACTGTTTTTCATAATACAACTAGGAAGGATTCAAATAAATCCAAAAGATTTAAAAGGCAAAGAAGGAAAAAACAAACAAACAAAAAAAAAACAACATAAACACATCCCTTCCACCATATGCAATACTCTTCTACAAATTTAATAGTGAAGAGTTACAGAAAGTCCAACAGCAGCTGGGCAAATCTGTATCATCAGATCCATCTGAAGACATCAAGCACAAGGATGCCGCTGTTAGATTAAGATACCCATTGCTACAGGCTGAAGGAAGCTAAAACAGTATCCCTGAAAAGCATTTCCATCTGCTTTCTCAGCTCCTGCAGTCTCCTGTTGGCATCCTTAGCTGGCCAGCAGACGCTGGGCTAATGCAAACCTTTGATGCGATCCAGTAGTGGCACGCTTACATTTTTAATCCAAGGTGGACAAGGAAAAAGAGGGTCCCGACCAATACGATAAACAATGTTCATCTCATCTGATATCACAGAGTGGTTTTGTTTGCAAGGATGTTTCCAAGCACGCCAAGTAGTGTGTATTAAATAACCACGAGCTATTTGCTCTTACTTCTTTTAAACAAATTCCTCAAATTGCAGCTCAACCACCTGTGCAAAGCAACACTCTGCATAGTATTTCTACCTGTTATATCTCAGTGGTGCCAAGTTTGATTTTAAAAAGCATTAGCTGTGAACAGACTGCACTAGCTTATCCTGAAGAGCTTTGTCAAGAAAAGCTCGCCAAGCAAAGCCCACCTGTTGTATCCCCACGCAAACATCTGGTGCCCTGTCCTCTCTCCACCCACCACCGGCATTTTCCTTCTTCCATGCTCTTTCATTAAGAAATTGGTTTCCCTTTTTAGCTTCCTCACTGAGGTCACATCCTTTGGACCTTCAACCATGCTCATGATGTCTCTGAGCTCTTTCTATCCACATCTTTCTCCAAACATGAAGTACACCGGCTCAGGCCCTAATGCCAGACAGAGCAAATAGGCAGTCCTACCTCTCTGCTTTACTTGCAGCTCCCTCCAGCTTGCACCAAAGGACAAGGACAATCCCAGCACCCAGGTGCACCTTATACGTCTGCAGAAAAAGCCGTATCAGGTTTAGCAAAGAAGAACCATGCTTTGAACCAAAGCGAGCAGTGCTTCAGAGCTTGGAAGAAAAAGGACTTTATGAACAGCTCACTAGAGGGAGCCCCCATCAAAGGCACGAGCACGCTGGGATGACAATGTAGAAGCATACCACAGACCTAACACCGCTGTGAAACCAACCCAAACCAAGTCCCTGCTAAAATACCCAGTGTCCAAGAAACTTCCATCAAGAGTTTGTCCAGATTTCAGAAGGCACGTTAACCCCTCTGATCAGAAAACCACATTTTTCTCCCACTACATTATCACCTTCAGTATAGAAACTGATACTTCAAAGTTTGCTTTTTTTTTTTTTTTTTCTGCCCCCTTGTATTCTTCACCTGGTCTTTTGCCTTCTCAAGTACTCCCTCCCCACCCTTGTCTCAAAGACGCAATCAAGATTTAAATTCAAATTCCAAAGGATATCACAGGTAACCCGTGCTGACTAACACCTGATCTGCAATTTAGCAGATTTAGATTTTGACTTTTCATACGCTTTAAAGCGTCTTAATTTTTGAAACCGTCTCAGACATCCAATTACAGGAATCCCTGCAGCAATACCAAAGAGCTTGCAACCAAAGGGAGGAGAAAAACCTGCAGCTGGAAGAGCTTCTGTTAAAAACACATTGTAATTTTCAGCTCTGATAATGACAGAGTATACACACGATAGTAAAAAATAGTTATTAAAGACCCATAGTGTAAAGCAATACCTTTGGCAAAGAAAGCTCGTGGCATTCCTTGAGCAAAAGCAGATAGGAGAAGAAATCAAAGAAGGAACAAACGAAAAGGATTTACTGCGGCTAGACTCAAAAGCCTGCAGTGTTAAAATTAAATTTTGTTTACCAAATCCTATTTCTCAGTGTTTCCCTCTAGTTCATAAAAATATGAGCAACAAACTAAACTGCAAGCAACAAAGCTGAAAATGGGTGAGTTTCATCATTTATAGACAGCTATAGAATTCACTGCTATAGGAAATAAATTATTTCCAATAAAACAAGAAAAATCTCTGCTATCTCATCCTTGCCACAACAGCTACTTATGGAAACACGTGTCCCCACAATGCCTTCTCCCACAGCAATCTGTAACAGGGCCAGCGAGCAGTGCTGGGTAAAGGCCCCAAGCAGGGGATGCAAAACCCAACACCTCCCCTCCCAGGAGAACCCAACAGAAGGCAGGATCAGGACACTGCTCCACTTTTCTTCGCATGGGCTGCTGAAGAAACAAAGGAGTAGAGCAAGTTGTAGCATCTAACCACCAGAAACGGTGCAGCATTCATCCTACTAAATATTCAGCATGTTGTCCTCACTGCTTCCAACCCCTCCTCCCCATGCTTTGTTTTTACAAATGTCTTGTACGGATTAAAAATGACAAACTATCAGCAATTACTAACCCCACAGCTTTCCATTCCATTTGTTTCTGCATACACTTACAGAGCTTTAGGAAAGCCAGATTGTAAGATCTGTTACATTACGTGCCTGCCTTCACTCCTACTAACAGTGGATGATTGTGCAGGACAGGCAATTGCTTATTTAAATCAAGATAAGCATTATTTCCACGTGTTTCATCATCACGGGAAAGCATTCACAGATGCAGTACTTGAGTTTTGTAGCATAGATTCGCTCTGCCACTTCTTGGACTTGAACACAAACAGAACCTGGGCACAGGGAAGAAACAGCTGCCATAGACAAATTGGTCTCTACCTAGCCAAAAACACAGCACTACATGCAAGTTAAAGGCACTCAGTGATGAACACCAACACCTTCTCTGATGGTACTCTGCCAATACACTGTTTCAGCTAATTACAGAGTGGCATAATTGGATTAGCCAGGGATTGTAGTCAAGTATGAAGCCAGTGGGGCACAAAGACACCACAAAACACAGAATGGATGAGGTTGGATGGGACCTCTAGAGATGTCCAGCCCGCTCAAAGCAGGGCCACCCACAGCAGGCTGCCCAGCAGCCTGGCCAGTTGGATTCGGAGCATCTCCGAGGATGGTGGTGGAGTCTCCATGAAGTCTCCAATCTGTGCAACCTGCTGAAGGGTTCAAAAATTCAAAGGAAGCAAGTACTTTCTTATTTTCAAAGGATTTTCTCTTTCAAGTAGTGCCCATGGCTTCCTGTCCTGTCACGGCGCACTGCTGAGAAGGCCAGAGCTGCCTCCTGTCCCTTTTATACCCTCTTGTCATGTTTAGAAACACAAGATCCCACCCGGGACTTCTTTTCTGTAAAGGAGAGACTGGGAGAGCTGGGGTCTAGGCTGGAGAAGATATGCCCCAGACCTTACCCAGGAGTTACCCAGAAGTAACTCCTCTGATCCACGTTAATACACATTTATCAGCAGCCCACAAACAGGTTGATAATTAAGAGTCTCTACTTTTCAGCCATATTATGGAACTGGAAGACACTGAAGGCTATGTCACAGGTTAGAGACAGAGAGGGTTATACCATGAGAATTAACAAAGAAATCAATGTTCCTAACAATCCATGCAACGCTCACGCACAGTGCATTTATTCTGGTGTTACAAAGGTCTTGTGTAGTCCTTGCAGCATTATGTTCCTACATTTCCTCAGTCTACACCTCCCCCCCCCCCCCCCCAAAAAAAAAAAAAAAAAAAAAAGACAGAGGCAAAATTAGCCCGCTGTGTCTGTGAGAAGACGAAGGTGAAAGCACAGAAAGGCTGGACCTTTTCATGAAGTTCCTGGGTAACTATGGAAGACTTCATATACAATGCAGAAATACCGAAGAATGAAGTTTGGGAAAGCAGTGGTAACAGGGAGAACAAGAAAAGGAATACATACTCAGCCTGCATTTGTGATATGATCTGGTCTGCAGGGACACACAGCTGTCAATTCATAAATCAAAGTCTCCTCACCTCACTGCCATGCACAGTGGCAGAGCAAAGACACAACGTAAGGAGGCTGAGGCCCTAGGGTATTTTTGTGTTTACTTGGAGAGTCAGCATCCAGCTGCTATGCTTGCTTCTGTACCTTGGGGTTTCACTATTTCGGGGCCATAGGCATGACTGCTGCTTTAGCCGAACCCCAGAAGGAGCTGTGCTTTACATATTTAAAGAAACTCACTCAGTAACTATCTTGTGTTGTCTTTTTTTCTTCTTCTTAATGTGAGGCTTCAGAGGGATTTGAGGCTTTGTGACAATGTATTGGACTAACAACACTGTTCGACAGAATATTTATTAAGTTCTTGCCCAAGCCTGATTACAAGTATCTGGATCTGAGGGATACCAAAAACTTAGATATACAGATCCTTCAGTCCAACTCTCACTGCTGTTCTGTAGGAAGTACATTAAACAGTCACCTGAGGCCACAGAGAGACACGAACTACACCGTGACACTTCCAACCCAATCCCTACTTGATTGTCTTCACTGCAGAGAACTTGTAATTAACGACAATTCAGAGAGACAAAAAAACATGTACTTTTTCTGACTACTATTTATGGCATCAGAGAAATATGTTCGTTCTTTTTATAATAAAGCTGAAAGACTATGGGTGATGCTACTTCACTAGACCCCTTCAAAGACAAACCAGAACACCTTAACTGCAAGATCCATGTCTTGATAATATCTCAGAACTCATAACACTATTACGGGTATGCCCAAATCAGTCCAGTACTTCCCAAGATCACCTTCACCCCAAACTTACACTACCACTGTATTACTCCAGTCAATTTTAGAAACTGGCTGGAAAAAAGCAATATGCGACCAGGTGTTATGTTTTCAGCAGCATTTGTTTTATTCACCTAGAAGTATAAACATTTTAGTAGGCGTACACAACACGTGTGGCATCAAGCAGAATTAAAGTAAGCTTATAGTGTGCAAATTCATTAGCTTTTTAAGCAGCCAATTTTTACTCTACATCCTCTGTCATATAAATTTCCTACACCATTGCTAAGCAACCGTTTCTCTAGTTCAGCATTACACCTTCTGTAGTACTTACTGTGGAGCTTGGAAATAAGAAGTTACTACCAGCAAACTACGTAACTCCTGCACAACTGCCTGCAAACATTTCACACCATCGGCATTCAGGAACATCTCTGCATGAGATATACTGACAACGCTGCTTAGAGATGGGAGAGGGACTTCAGTTTTCTAGTGCCAGGGGTACAGATCGGTATGTTTTTATGCAAATACAAAAAAAAATGTCTTTTGCATGAAGACCTTAGACTTGGGTCAGGCTTACCTTGCAGCATTTCCCCACCTGAGGGGAAAGACAAAAAAAAAAAAAAAAAAAAAAAAAAAAAAGCAATTCACTATCCTAAGAAACAATATAACTTCAATCCAAACAGCAAGGTACGAAGTACACCTTGTAAGTATTTCAAGAGGACTCTTCCCATACTCACTAGTACAGAGAACCATAGTTGCTTACTGTAAGGTCCTCAGAAATAGGATGCAATACCAACTCAGTAACAGTTGGGAGCAATGTTTAGTACCATCTTATTCTGCAAATCCACATAAATACAATTTTTTTCTTTTTTTTTTTTTGGGGGGGGACGGGACGGGATGGACGGACGGACACCAAGCCTTAAAGCACTAGAATACTGTAGCATAAGTCCTTGCAGGGTTTTCTTTCAGTTAATTTAGATTAACTGTTCCAACAGAAGTACAGCAATACAACACACACAATGTTCATCCAAGAACTGAACCCTGCAGTGTCTTTTTCTAAGCAGTTCCTTTTTCAAAAAGAGTGACACTAAGCACACAGAAATCAATCCAACCCAGGCTGAACTTGAACTAAATGCTTTTCAGTTGCTGCACAAATATGACAGGCAACTTTGAACACCTTTACAGAGTAACCATCAGTATAAAGGAGAGCATCCAAACAGCCCATATTCACATAAAAAAAAGCCCATGTGAGAAAAGCCAGGGGCAGGTAAGTGTTTTGAAGTAAAACAAATGTGCAAACAGCTCTACTTTTTCTTCAGATCCGCATTATGGATGGACTCAGTCTTTTGGAGAGGTTCCTCTTGCTAAACTATACAACAGTCTTTACCAACTCAGTGCTTGATCATTAACTCCTCAAGATGCTACTCCTACAAGGATATGTGTAGAGAACTACTTCAACTTGCAGAAATAAATGTGTTGGCTACATCAACATGATGCTGAGAGGTTTAATTTTGGAAGATGTGAGTTCTACAGCATCCTGTCCACAAGAACAACTGGAAACTTGCGTGAAGGCCCTTGGTCACACAAACTTCTATGTGCCCATTTAACACAAAACAGCTGCAAACCTCAGTACCTTTGCTGTGCACAAACATGATGCTCAACTCCCTCCATTTATATAAGAAATATCTTAGTGAAATGGAGCCACACAATTATAATTTCAATTGTTTTAAAACCGTGCAAAATAGAAGCTTAAATATAAACTGGATTGTTCAAGCCTACTCTCCAGCACAGAAAAACATTTCCTGCACCTTGTAGCAAACATCTGGATGCAGCCTTTTCTGCAGGGTAGATGAATTCTGTGCCAGCTGGATTTTCTGGTGGCACATCAGCTAGATGCCACCTCACAGAGAAAGCCTCGTACCACCTCACATAGGAAGTACTACAACAACTTACTCAAAGGTTACTTGTCTGTTATAGATGTTTCTCTGTGGTGAGCAAGTTGGCTCTACTGAACCGAGCAGTTCGGCTCTAGTGAACCAGAAAAGGGAAATGAAGCTTATCTGGTTTCCAGTGATTAGCTTTTTAACACACGTGTAATTGTGTGTTTAATTGTGCATGAAGCAAACGCAGCTATGCATGAAAGTTGGCTACTACCACTCAGAGAGCTCAATGAGCTTAAACTATCAGTGACACCACTACCTTATCAAGGGAGTGTAGCCACCACAAAGATATTCATGTGCTTTTAGACTTGCTGTGAGCCTCCCACGTCTGGAAAGCAGCTGGCAGGCCTAGCCTGCGTGATCACTAATTGTTGTTAGCCCCAGGCAGCAAGTCCTACTTGAGGCAGTAGTTCAGCATCTTTACAGATGTCTGTCACAACTAAGCTGCAGTGAAGCAAGGCAAGCAATGCCAGCTCTCTTCTTCAGTAAAAAGAAGGTCCCCGTTTTCTGCAGGTGGACACCAGCCTGTATTTGAAGTGAAGGTTATCTGGAAGTCATGTAACCAGTCAACACAGCACCAGGTCCCCACTACTCAGCACTGACAAGGGTACAATTTAACAGCTTGATCTTGGCCTCAAGCTAATCAGAGACACATGGTTTTTAGTCAGGCTGGCACATCAGCTCACATCTGTCTGCAAAAGACTGTGAGCACATATGCTACCATCTATCATAAGTCATAGATTAAGGTTTTAGCCAAACTACCCTACTGAGCAAAACTAGATGACTTACTGAAACTGTCTTCATAGAACAAGAAATTAATTTGGAGATCTGATCTTGCAAAAGGGAGCTCATCCATTACACAAAAACTGAAAGGAAAAATAAGTCCATCAGGGAAGAAAAACAGACAAATACATAAACAGAAATTTCTGGAAATGGATACACATGACCGATTACTTTTCCATCCACATACATCAAACAGCTATCTCATTCAAGAAGTCAGTATCCTTCTTTTCCCTTCAAGTCTTAAATTTGAGATAAGTCAGCCACAGAAAAACTCCAGGCTGGAACTAGGAAAACACCACACTTAGAGCCATTTCCAAGGAACACCACAAATCACGTTGCACACAGCATCACTGCTGATAAAGCCACCCTTCCCTGCAATCTGAGCAGACCTACCTGCTGACAATGCATGGCATCATCTGGGCTTTGGCTCCAGCTAGTACTTCCTTAGGGACCTCTGTACTCAACTTCAGTACCCAGTGAAATTCAGGAGCTACAAAAAAGGACTGGTTCTCCTACTGCATGGGACAAAGGCTCACAAATTATTAATCTAGTCAAGATACAGGTTAGGAGCACTTAAACATTAGGTATATCTTTACCAGGTGAAAAACACTTTTAACTTGACTGCACGCACCTCCGCTACTAGGACTCTTAAAAGCACAGTAATAGCTTGTGGAGCTTCAGTAAGGATTCTAATTTGTTGCTGATAGCAGCATCCTTTCCTATAGTTAACTGTGGTTGGCCACATCAAAATGCAAGGGGTTCTCAGATGCATAGAAAAGGGCCATAAATGATAACTTCATCAAGGACATGTTCAGCTTAATGCTATGTGGATGTTAACTTGCTAAAAAAATAAATAAATAAATAAACAAATCACAGAACAAGAGCTTACAAAGAAGTCATCATCTTAATCAAGGACAAGTGACTTATCTTGTTATAGAGAATTAGCCACACTGAATTATGTATTCTTTATTTATACAGACATATATATACATAAACTGAGCTGAATTCTTGCTTTTTAATAACCATCTCACTGAAAGCAAGATTTTTCTTTGAGGAGAACTGTAAAGCAAATGTTATTTCTCTAGCAAGAAGTCCATCCTGTAAAGGTTATATACATGCTGCTCACCAAGAAGTTACACAGTCAATCAAATACACATTGGTTCTTTTTGTTCACCAGCTTACCTCCCCCCCAGACACACTACTTGAATTATCTAATAACACCAGGGTTATCACCACATGAGTAGGAATATTTGCTAATAAAAGCAAACCAACTCCAAAAGACAACTGTTTCTCAGCCTACTCTCAAATGAACTTGCTCCCAGAGATATTTTCCCATCTCCGTGCATTGCAAAGCCGTCTTTGGAAAAGAACACCTGAGGTGTACGCTTAGAAGAGCTAATCCAATATACGAAACATTAAAATAAAAACAAAGAAACAAAACAAGCAAATACAGCACTGAGTTTAAGTGAAGCTGAAATTCACATTTAAGACTACAACAGATGAACCTGAACTGTGACATGCAAGGTATTCCCATTTTATACACTAGCTCAGCTGAAAAGTTCTTGTGCTACTAACTTAACCAAACAGAGCCAGCAGCAAAAGCACAATTTTCATTGACTGACAGACAGCAAGCATCACGCAGAGTTAAATGTCTCAATTTTCTTTCATCCTTGTCACTCAGGTAGAAATCTGTTTTAACGACAGTTGTTCAGTCACTAAAAGGAAGAAGATAATGCAAGCTGATGGACTTGCTTTGTTGGTAGTATGTGATCTTGGAAGCGTGGTTTTGCAGAGCTATTACAGACTGAGAGAACCCCATCATTAGCAAGTAACTTCTGAAAGTTTTAATGTTCTTGTAGAACGTAATTACTTCTTCTGTACGACCCACTAGAGGTAACAGCAGTTTAACAAGACCCTGTTTCTTACTTGTACGTTTCTGGCTGATTTTCACCTGTAGCTGGGTAGCAGCTTACTTTCTGAAGTGGCTGTGTGTTGTGTTTTGCTTTTTTCTTTAAAACGAAAAAAAAAAAAGAGAGAGAACAATCACCACCTTGATTCATGGTTCCTGCAGGAGAGACACTCACATCACTAACAGGAGAAGCTCTGAAGTAGCCAGTATTATTGGTGGTTAGTTAGCAATCTCAAGAAATGCTGGTCAATAAAGCTCAATATTATCATAAACTTTCTTTTTAGCATTAAGCACTGAGTGGCTTATACAGCTGCTTTGTCTCTATAATCTTGTGTCAACACAGTGACTATTCAGATATCTACAGATTTCTAGTACAAAGACACTGGTATTAAACCCAAACCTTACTATTATACATAAAACCTGTGGCATTAAAGTAGATTATTTGAACATACTCAAGCATATCATTTTCTAAAAGTAAGAGACTAAGAAAATTCAAAGGCAGCTAGAACATCTACATATTTCAAGACTTGCTAAAACAAAAGAGACTACAGACCCTTCGTACCATTTAAATAAAAACAACTTAAGTCCCACAAGTTGCTGTATCCTTCCTTTTAAAGGAATCGAAAGCAGTTCTTACCACTAGCGAACACCTTTAAACCATCACTTGAATTTGCTGTTTTCTTTGCACCAACAAAACCTGAGAACTACGATAGCCCAGCAGGATTATAAAATGTTGGAGTTAAATTTGAATTCTATTGTTTGAATTACTACATTAATATAAAGCATTTATCTATTACTGATAAACAAACGTCAACAGCAACACAACTCCCCAAACACTGATTTTTAGAAAAGCTTTCAAAGAAAAGTTCTTTGAAAGAAGACGCCTCTTCCCGAGTTTCCCCACTGAAACCTAAAGACATCTTCAGGAATAACTGTGTATTCAAGAAAAAGATAGTACTTTTAGCTCAAAAAAAAATAATCACTAGTTATTCTTCTACATCGTTTCTTTATTCACCAAGCATAACAACACACAAATTACCATTTCTGTACAGGATAAGTGTCTAGTATAAGGTTGTATATATATAAAACAGCATTGAAACAGAAGTATAGAAAATCCAGTACTTCAGAAAAAAAGTCCATTATTTGTAAGTTGTCAGGAAGGACTTCTTCTTCAAAGTATGTAACCAAACAGATGAGAAGTGCCTGCCTTCAAGTACAGCCAAAGGATGAGGTATGGGAGAAAGGATGGGTTTCAGTGCTGACATAATACCTCTCCCTGTATGACAGGGTCGTTCTTAGTCCCTGCAGTGGACAGTTCCTCATATTCTCAGTGGTTAAAACAAAAGTTTTGCTCCTGAGGAAGTTTTGTAGACATAAAGAGATTCTTTCCCTTACTACTATCTCCTCTGAGACTAAAAAGGACTGCTCCTAAATAACAGCAGCGCAAGGAGAATGGACAGTATTATGGTACTTGATCTCCGAGGTCTGCTTTCACAGGCTGGCAAGTTGTTTCTCAAACCCCAGGGATGCTGACGCCATAGACCTCCCAGAAAAACACATGCCTGTGTCAGTTCGCTTCCCTCCGTTCACAGCAGTGGGCACCAAGCTCACGTGCTTCCATTCCACATCACTCCTTGCCCCACTCACAGCGAAAAGCATCAGAAGTATCGGCCAAATTCCATGTGAAAACACAATCCAATTTCAGCTCTTAAGGCACGTCAAGACCCACATCCATGTAAGATGACTTATAAAACTGCAGGATTTTGTTTCAGTTGCAAAGGAGTAAAACTGAGGCTGAACTATACACAGCTCCTTTCAACTTCATCATTCTCACACATTTGCTGCTGTAAAAAAAAAATAAATCACTAAAGACAAAGGAATTGTTAGTTGCCATTGAGATTTCCCTTATTTCATTCCCCAGAATCCTTTGTTGTTACACATCCCACACTCGTTAAGATTTCCAGCCTTTTTATAACTCACTTTAAGATCAACTTGTTCAAAGCTTTACAGGTATGGTTTGTAATTTGGTTCTGAATACCACTTCACACCAGAGAGCGAGGGAGGAGCAGGGGAAGAAACTTCCCTCCACAACTAAGGTATATTCCTCAAACTTCCTGTTAAAGACCAGACAGAGGTATGCGAACGGTCAGAGGCTGGTTCCTTCCCAACAGGAAGCTTTTCAATCCTTTCAGCTTCAGCAGTTCCAAAGGCTTTAATAATGTCCTGTTAAACTTCCATAGAAGAGCGGGTGCCAAACTAATCTCATAACACCTTCCAGCAAGCCATTCACGTTTAAAAATTGGTACCATAAAGTCTTTGTATTGTTCACAAGATGGTTTTCCTAAGTCATTACAAACATTTGTGTAGTACTGAATGCCTTTTGTTTCCAGCCTGGTGCATCTGTGGGCATTATGCCTGGCCCAAAGGCTCTCCCCTTCTCCTACAGCTTCTTACTCCAGCAGAAGATTGATCACACCTGCTTCCATTTATTTGTTCTTGGTTCCTTTCTTGACTTGTCCTCATCACTCTTCCTGAACAGCTACTCCACACTTTACTAATCAATCTGTCATTTATTCACAGTATACAGTGTTTGAAGTAAATGGTAGAAAGCTTTTTCCACATTCCTCATCAGTTGCTGTCTTGGCTTGTCAAGCGTACAGATTTTTTTTTTTCCTCCTTCAGACCTCTCTAGTTTGTCACTGCAAGAAGAAGTAGCCTTTCATTTGAAGAAAATAGCAGGATTTGAGCAGGGAATTCTCAAGTCATCACAGACTTCAGCACACCTGGAGCTTCATCCCTTCGTATACTCTTGATGCCTTCAGAGTGGAGTCAACATTTAAGGGAAACAAAAGTTTGAAACAGATGCGGTAACAGTTATACTAACACAGATTTCTTTTAATTGCACTGATCAGTTGAAATGTGGAATCATTTCCGTACTCTAGCCTTCTACAAGGTCACTATTCCACATGGCTTATTTACAATAAATATATCTAAGAAAACAGGAAACTAAGGATATTTTCTCCTGAATGCGCAGTCTAACAAAAGCCTTGAATAGCAGAGAATAAAGTGTTTCTGAACAACTTCTGCCTTCCAGCATTTTTGCAGAGCACTGGGTACTAGCAGGGATTGCAAGAACATCTACAACGGAATAAATTCACTACTGCCATGATCCAATACCCACATATTAGACACTGACATTTTGCTTATGTGAGGTGTAACAGCAATCGCAACATAAATCCACACCTTGTCAGGTTCAGCAGGACATGTAGCAGGAGATTTGTGAATTTCAGCAGCTCATACTGAGTTTGAGAGTTGTCAGAATAAACGCATAGCTCAGGCTAAGAAGGATAAAGAATTTCCCAGTTAAACTACATGACAGACTGCATATTCTCATGTGTCAAAGAGCTCCTAAACAAACTTTGGAGAAGTCAGGTAATCTTTTGATTATTATGCAGCCCTTGTTTTCTAGATGGACAAGCTTCTTTACAAGATATCAAAGACCTACTGTAATGGGAGAAAGAGGTCTGTGAGTACTGTTGTAATAAAGCTATGTCAGAGTTTAAAAGCTCAGCAACTTCTGATATATATTTTCACTTCAAAAGTCATTAAGGAGGCTTTTAGGAAGAGAGGAAAGCATTATCTGCTTACGACATTGGTATCTGCAACTCTGTTAGCCCCTCGAGACTGTAAAGGAAGTACTACAATCTTACACTGAATATTATCATAAAGACCATGGCCATCCATGGTCACAAGATCACCCTACACTCTTTTTCACACTAGTAAGTATTAGCCCCTAATGGTAACAAAAGGGCCAGAAACCTACTCCTGTACCTGCAGCAGTAAGAAAACTGCAATTGTGAGCACTTCACATTGCGTAGTTAGATTGCAAGAATCAAAATTAAGCCAAGTCAAGACACAGAAATAAAACAAAGGGAATCACACCAAAGAATTCCCTCCTGTTCACACACACATGAATGAAGGAGAACTAGAAAAAGAATGAGGCACTGTAACAGAATTAAATTCTCATCCATCTAAACCTCAATTACTTGATCTATGTTATTGAATCAGATTCACATTTCTGGACAGCGTTCACTGCAAGTTTTTGGACAACTCTACTGGCCATCCTGATAATGCTGCACACACTAAGACAAGAGGGGTTCTTGCACGCCAGGCTGGTGCACCTCAGCCCAAGCAAACATGTAGGATCATCAGGAACAAATGCTGTTTTCAGCTACCTACGAGAACACCACCATTTTGCCCAGATTCCCCATTCCATGATGCCTGCTAAATTTTAAAGACAAAAAGCATTACGCATGGCTGATCACTGGAATATCTGGAAAATATCTTATCTAGAAACTAAGAACTGAGGCAGAGAATAACTAATTTGCATACTTAAGGCTATCAGTGTTGTTATGACTGTCTGCATGTACTTGCAAAATTAGTGGATGCCAGCAAGGGTTTAAGGTATTTTGGTGTTTTCCACCCGCCACCTCTCTCAATGAAGCACTCCTGCCCCCACATAGGGCTGCCACTTTTAGCAATAACAGGGTTTCTAAGTCCTGGCTCTTTTAACAGTAACTTCAGGCTAAGCAAGCAGAACAGTCTCTATTTAAAAAGACTCCCCCATTTTACTTACCATCACTTTCATTCTTACTTTTCATTTCTTCCATCCATGTTGGAATATCTTTCAATGCAACATACTCCCTCGAGTACTCTTTGCGTCTTTCCTCCAAGGTCATCTTCAGCAAACGCTCTGTTTAGGGGAAAGGGGAAAAAAAAAAAAAAAAAAAAAGTTTTGCAAGCTTTCATATATTCTTGTACATTGGCCAAGTAGTGACCAATTCCATGTCCTTGAAGCAATTAAATACAGTTTGAAAGAAACAAGCATGGGTGATTTGATGAGTTACAAATAATAGGAGCTGAACATAGTGCATTTAAACAACCGCCTGCACCTATTTCTGGATATCCCAGTTCAGCAAAAAAATGCCGCTTCACTGCTCTCTCAACTGTCCAGATTTCCTTCCCTCATCACTACAGCACCTCGTCTTCCAGTCACTTAAACTCAAGATCAGAGATCCAACAGCAGCTTCATTAAGTAGGGAATTGTTATTTTATAGAATTTCCAGGCATTATAATGCAGTCATTAGGTTCTGTATTCATAAAACAGATGTAATTTAGAAAAACATCTTGAACATCAAAACTGATGCGTTTATCTCCTGAAACAAGTTTATGTATGCCCGCAAAGAATGAAAGGAAGAACAGTACAAAATTAACAGAGTGCCAATATATTACAAAAAGAAGTCAGCAAAAGCCAAATCTTATGTCACTTTCTTGATGGTTGGAGTGATAAAAAGTAGAGACATTTTTGTTTGGTTGTTTTCTTCTGCAAACAATGCAACTTCCAGCATGCAAAATCTACTATCATTTGCTTAAAACACATCCAGTAACATTTCATCCCGATTTGGGCCAAAATCAGCAGCTACAGAAAATACTAAGCTAACAGTTTGTTACCCAAGAAAAAGTACTACAAGTCTTTAAGTGTGACTGACGAACTGGTGGAACACAAGCCCGAGCACTAAGGAAGCCCACTGCCCTCCGCTGGCTGCCCAGGTAACTAAAGAGCAGCCCAGGAACAGCACGATTCAAGGACCACACTGGATTTCAAGTGCTGTAAAGCAGAAGCTGGGTTTAAATTCAAGAGCTCAGGCTAAGGCTTATAGTTTTGTACTTGAACATCAGTATACAGTATAACATGCTTGATTACCCCACGGAAGTACACATGGATTTATTTTTTTTATTTTATTTTTTTATCTGAGAAACAGTCACCCTGTCTTTTTTTTTTTTTTTTTTTTTTTTTTTTTAAAAAAAAAGGCATTTAGCAAAAAGTACAACTGCATGGGCTGTACAATTTTGACAGCTAGTGCCAACTTCGCTTTTCTTCAGACTTGCCTATAAATGCAGTAGGTTCTGAG
Source organism: Aythya ferina (assembly GCF_964211825.1). Lineage (NCBI taxonomy): Eukaryota > Metazoa > Chordata > Aves > Anseriformes > Anatidae > Aythya > Aythya ferina. Next base: position 7,700,811 of record NC_140298.1, read on the forward strand.
GTGAGGAAAAAACACCCCACTGGCCCTGACCCAGCACCAGATTCTCGTAGCTGCATTCTCTTCCCCTTCCCTACCCCATCAAGCAGGATGACTTCACTCAGAAGTGAAATATGCTTTTAATGCTCAGTGTTAGTTTTGTACAAAATGTGTCCTTGCACAAGGAATGAAAAGAACAGACCATGTCAAGGCTTCCATGAGCTAATCAAGTTTCTGGGTGCATTTTACCAGTGGCACTGAACTACTATTACCATACTAATAGATTTTCTTGACACATTAATCAGGAATAAATACTCTTTGATGATCAAAAAGAGTTTAAGAGCTATGTGGGCAAGGAAGATCCATATTTTTTGCCTTTGGCATAAAGGACTAGATGGACATAAAAAGAGATGCTAATATTCAGATCAAGTTGAAGGAACAGTAAATGAGTTCAACAAACTGCTTCTTAGGTCAAACCTTTCAAGAAAATAGCTTATTTTGCAAAAACCCTATTATAATGTAAGTTTCCTAATGATGCAGAGTATAGTCAGTACAGCCTAAAATACCAAAGGTAAGTTTTGAGCACAGACTCTTATCCAAAGATATGTATTTTTTGATGGTTTTTGTTGAACTGAAGAAGAAATTGTACTGTCAAAAACACCACTTCTCTCCCCTTATTTAGGCTGTGTATCTTAATTGGATAGTTACAAGTATGAAAGTAAAATGTGATTAGAATCTTCATTATACATTATGGATACACACTTAACTCTACTGCTTCATCTTCAAACATACAAGATACTTAATGTGCCTGTTAGAAGTACTACAGAAAGACAAACATGAACACGAGACAAAGAGAGAGCACATTTGTGTGCATCAGGCTGGAGGGACCAACTAACACTGAAAGTTTGACTGCCTTTTGCTGAAGAAGTTTGAGGCAGCTCCCCACCTTCCAAAACACAATTCTAGAAGAAGGGTGTATGAAGCTTTGCCCTTTCAAGTCACTAGTGAGGCTTTAAAGTGAGTTTAAATTGCACACAGACCTCCCAGAAGATGCGTCCAACATCTTTAGCTGCAAAGACTGTTTTCTGCATGTCACCTGTTGAAGTGCTTTGGAAGCTCATGGGCAGACCAGTCGCATACCATAAAGACTCCAAAATCAGTGACAGTTCTGCTCCTACTGTTTCGCTGGACCACAGGAAAGATCTACCCTGTGAGAAATTGAACTAATCCTCAATTACTAAGAAGTTATTAAGGAAAGCAAGTGGGTTTGAACTTAGTATTTAGCAGTTTGCACTTTTTGAGAATAGGAACTTCTTCAAAACATAAAAGGTTCAAAATGATCACACCCAAAGCTTCAAGGGAAGAGCAGAATCAGCACGAGCAGTCAGCTTTGTGGGGAGCTGGAAGGATGCAGGAACAGCAGAGGCAGGCCTGGCATAAAATTTCTTTTCAAGGACAACCTGCATAGGAAGGAAAGAAGTTGTGCTTCTGTAGTTTTGCTCTCTAGTAAAGAGAATAATCAGTAAGAATAATCACACAGGGCTACAAGCTAAAGACCAGCATCAGCAGTAACGTGCCAGAGTTTCACACACACGCCTGAAAAACCCTGGGCCAACACCACAAACGTAATGCTGGGAAGCAGCTACTGGAGCAGAAGACTGGCAAATGCTGTTCATTCTCACTACACAGAGTGACACCAAGTTCTGGCTAGCTAGCGCTCAGAAACATGCTTTGCTGGCCAGAATAACTTCAGCAGCAGTCACGAGCTTCAGCTTGTGTTCACCAGTGTCACCCTGCTCAACAGATGGTGGTTATCGTGGCTCTGGTGAGACCATCATCCTCACAGCACATCAAGATGAAGGCGTGCTTGCACCTCACCTGTCCCAGCCCCTGTACTGCACCCTCCTCACCTAGGGTTTGAGTCCACGTGCTGCAAACTTGCACAAACAACAAAGCTGGAAGCAACAGGGGAACAGTGGGAACTCCCACCAGGGCTGGCCAGGTGCCTTCCCCCAGCTGCCCCCTGCATAAAAGCATTTCCTTGGAAGGCAACAACAGGCAGCAGGAAGGGCTTCCACAGGTGAAGTCGCTTACAGCTGATTGCACACAAGCGACACCCGAGAAGATTTAACTCCATCTTCTCTGCTCCGGAAGAGAGAAACTTTCAAATCTGGCAGAAATTTGTTGTCTCACCTCGACTACAGGCACATCGCAAGCCAGCTCTGAAAGAAACACGGACACACGATGTAACTCCCTGCCTCAGGGGCGAGTTTGATGGAAGCAGCTAACCTACAGAGCGATCAGCCTGCTTGTGGCTCTCACGTTTTCTCCTTCCATATGCCTACTGGATTTCTCCACAAAGAGGACAAATGCTATCCTTTGAACCGGTCGTCTGCCTTCCTGCCTTGAAATACACATGCAATCGTAGGGAACATAGGAGAAAAGAGACAACTTGTAACAACCCCGCTGGTGTGTTTCAGTTTTCCCTCCTCTCCCCCTTGTAGGTTTCTGGGTTATTTGTAAACACCCCCGGCAAGGTTTGTTTTCCTGAAGCCTCTTCCGATAGCCGATGTAAATATTTACACTCCTGCTGCGTGAATTTCTCCCGAAAGGGTCCCGCTGCTCTCCGGGTGACCACCACGGGGACACCAAGGTCAGCGGGAGGCGCCTGCCCCATACTTGCAGGAGCCGGGCTGAGGGGGGGAACCAGGGGGGGCAGGCTCCCTTTTTTTTTGGGGGGGCCCCCATTTCGCAGCGGCGTGCCGGAACCCGCAGGCTCCGCACCTCAAAGTAGCCCGGCGGAGCATCGCGTTGGGGCCAAAAATCCCCAAAAAAATAAATAAATAAAAATAAATAAATAATAAAAAAAAAACACCATTTTCTCCCCCCTCCCCACACGAAGAGCACGGGTTAAAGCGGGACGGGCACCTTTAGAGCCCGGCCGGCTCCGGGTCCGGCTCCTGCCCTGCCAAAACCCCGGGAGGAGGGGGGGGGGTCCCGGAGGGCGTGAGGGGAGCCCGCAGAGCCCGGGGAGCGGCAGGGACCGGGACGGGGGCTCGGGGGGCGCCCCCCGGCCATGGGGGGAGGCGGAGGGGGGCGGCGGGGCCCGGCCCGTGGCGGCGGCAGTACCTTTCTCCTCCCGCCAGAGCTTTTTCCGCTTGTTGCCGGGGTACATGGCGCTGTGGCTGGCGGCGGCTTTGAGCTGCAGGTTCCCCAGGCTCACGGGGGGGGGTGGAGGGGACGCCGAGCTGCCCGCTGCTGCTGCCGCCCGCCGCCACCACCACCACCGCCACCAGCAGCGCCGTGCAAACGTCGCTCCCCGGCTCCACAGGGTGCCTGGCGGCTGGGGCACGCCTCGCTCCAGCACGACACCCCCGCAGCGCCCGCCCCCCTTCCCACCGCCCGTTGGCTCCGCCAGCCGCCGCTCAGCAGCCCCCTCCTCCGCCCGCCGCCGCCGCCGACACCGGACCGGGCACGGCGGGCGAGCCGGCCGGGAGGAGCTTGAAGCGGCGGTGCTCGCGTGGGGATGGGGACGGGGACGGGGATGGACGGGGACGAGGCGCCGCAGCCCGGGCCCTCTGTGTGTGCGGGGGGTGCTTGGTGCGACATTAACGGGAGAGGCGCCCACGGTGCCCCCGGGGAGGGCGCTCGGGGCCCGGCGGCGCGGGGCCGGCCGGCCCGGGGCGGAGCAGCGCCCCCTCTGCTTCCGGGTTGCCGCCGGGCCGCGGAGCTCCGCCGCGTTGCTACGCGACGGCGTCCGGGCTGCGGCCTGCGGGGCCCCCGGGAGCACAACCCGGCCCGGCCCGGCGGGGAGAAATGCACAGGGGGGCTCGGAGGAGTCCGAGCCGGGAGGAAAAACACCCGCTGGGATGTGGGGAAATCAATAAAATACTGCGCGTGGTGCCGGCGCGCTGCGCTGTCGTTTCCAAAATTCCCCTGCACCGCCACTGACCCGCGCCTCGCACGGGTTCAGGTCCTCTCAGAAACTGCACATCCATCACCTCAGTCTGTGTGCTCTTTCACTTTCTGACCTCGCCTAGCTGGTACCTGCCAGGCTTGCTGCTAGCGTTTAGGTTAATTTATTTATTTATTTATTTATTTTCCATGTCTGCATAAACACGGAAACTTCTGCAGCCTGAATAAGTAAACATAGGGGAATAAGCAAACATAATATGGAAACAAATGAGGCCTGCCAGCAGCCCTACGGATCCTGCTAGCCCACGCTACACCACACGTGGATGTACCGGCCCTAACTCACGCAGGCAAGAGGATGCAGCCCTGGGACAAAACAGGCGCTGGCAGGTGCTTCAGAGCTTCACAGAAGGACGCGCACAAACTCATCAGTCTGCACCTCGTTTGAGCTAAATCATATAGAAAGACTCACTCTGTCAGGAGCAGGCTTGTCTTTGGTGATAATGTTCTTGTAGTTGGCCTGTAACAAAGAAAGGTGAGGCGCAACACAGCATTACTAGGGCTTTGTCCTTTTTCAGAACTACATTGAAAAAACACAAACTTTTCCAGGCATTATTCCTCATCACTTCACCAGCACGTGTTTTTTCTTCATCAATAAACTACATATAAAATGCTCAATAAACACAATTTAAAAAATAAAAATAAAAAAAATCAAGAAATCTGATACAAAACAACAAGAAATGACACTGTAAATTTGGAATCATCATGTACAAGATACACAAAATTGCCATTCTTAAAAGTGAAAGAGGCAACATCAGATAAAGCACGTCTATTGAGAAACTACCTAGAGATACCGCACTCAGGGAACCATTGACATGTATAATTGACGTGTATAGCTACCAAGTCTCAATTTTCATGGTTAAGGCAAAATATCAGAAAAGACTGAATTATCCAGTAAAAAGTATGCTCTCAGTTTAACTGAAGGAATTTTTGAAGATTGGAAAAGATTTTGAAGAGGAAAAGATTGTTGTCTTTTCTCGGCGTTTTGAGATATTTTCTATCAGGTCATGTCAGGAAGGAGCTAATCCGTCTTTGGTGAAATATTCTCTCTTTACAGAGAGTCTGTAACAATGTGCTGTAAAACAAACAGAAAAGTGCATAATGCCCCCTCTCGCTGTGCGCTTTGGCTTGGAACTTAGAAGAGGTACAATTTAATTTAAATATTTTACATAAAATGAAATATTGCTTGTAGAGGTGATATATCTGAAGTATTTTTAAAAAGGACCGAGCTTTTAAACTGTACATTTTCTTTTAAACTTTCCTTTTTAAAGCAGCATAAGGCAAAAATCTGTAAGAAGACATGATTCTAGCTTCACCAGTTACAGGAATACCTGCTATTTTATTAAGTTCTCCTTTCTGATGAACCAACAGCATCTGCAGTGTTGATGTTAATCTTAAGTCACTGTGCAGTTCCTCACAGCAGAATCCTTTGTCTTATCACACTTACTGGTGCGAGAGAACACTCAAAGTTTGCCTTTTAACCAGTCAAATCAGAATAAGCCTCCTCTTCACAAAGCATATTTCAATATTCAGATTAGATCAGCTCCTAAGGGTACATTACTGTATCTTTACGTGATTTCTTCATTTTGGCCAGGTGATATGCTCTCATAGCCCAAGCACAGTTTTCTCGACTTGATAATGAAAATGAGAGAAAAGCCAACAGATAAAGAGGCATAAAAGAGATCTTAGTTTAAATCATGTGTGTGTATATGGTGTACAGTAGATATTTGAACCCATATCCTAGATCACTGCCATATTTACCAAGCTACTGAATATTCTAAAGTCCTGTGGGATCTGTTCCACATTTTATAAATCAACGTTTATTGGACCAGAAGAGGAGAGAGAGAAAACTCGCTTCTCATCCAGGGCATTTGCATGCATTCTTCAGTTGCATTTGTAAAAGCAGCTAAAACAGCCATCATTTTGGAAAATATATAAAGAAAATATATATCTTTATAAAAGAAGAAAAAAAAAAAAAGCCTGATATTTGAGCCAGCACCAAAATAGAAGACCACATGGTGGTGGGTATGCTCTGCTCCTGTACTTGGCCTAAGTCTTGTTCAGGCTTGAGAGCCATGGTAGGCCTCAATGTGATAGCTCCTTGTACCGGACAGCTCATTAACAATGAGCAGGCAGCACTCATTACCATGAAATCTCTCATGGGAAGTAATGAATCAAATCAGAGTCCAGAAAACAATCTGATAAGGAATCTGAGCTTGACTACAAGTCAATCACTTTAGCTAATAAAGGTGGTGCCTCATCACTTTCTTCTCTGTAATCAAAGGAAAATTCATCTCAACACCGTTCCTCTGTTATCTACAGATTGTGGCAAAGTCTGACGCTGCCTCGCTCCCCTTGACACCTGTGGTTTATGCAGGACAGGCACCGGACAGTCAGGCCGCCCCTCTGCTCAAACCTGGTCCCTGTGGTGAGACTCATTGATGAGGACGCATTGAAGTACAAAAGAGGGGGACTGTGCAACCTGATTCCCAAACAAACTGGCAAAACACCTGAGTCCTGGAAAATTACTCACCAAAACAGAATGACCTTGCAATCCTATAAATAGTGATTCCAAGCAAGAACTCTTTGAGTGGCTTTGCCCTTGATCACCCCTCTGTGCTGGGATGCCTCTCAGGGTACCCCTGCGAGGAACCACATCTCACGGCTGACACCTTCAGGAACAAGTTCATCCATGGACAAACTCCAATAAGGTAAGTAATTCACTCTAAAGGGGGATTTGGGAAGCACACGACTGGATATAGAAACCCCCCAGGAACCTGCAGCAAGCCTTGGGTGAACCTTGCCATTCACAAATCTTTAACTAAATTGCTGTTTTTATTGTAGCAAGTTCTTTAGATCTCTGCGTTAAATGACTAATACTTACATACAGATTAAGTATGGTTAAAATCATATAATCTTTTTATTTGCTATAAAGTCATATAATAAAAATCTTAATTGCTGCTACATTAGAGTTGTGTAAGATATAACTCCATGACACAGATAAAAGACAGGAGTAAAACTTCAACTTAAAAATAGAAGTGTTTAGATTTTCCAATTCTGGTAAGAAAAAACTTATTTTACTTGTTGTGTTTGTTTCTTCTCAATTGCTGTTGGTACAATTGGTTCCACCGGAGCAGGAAGAAATTCTGTCACTGACTTCAGCGTGAGCATGATTTGGTGTTCAGTTCTTATAGTGGTGATTCTGGATTCCAAAGATCACTGATCCTCCAGGTCAAGTGAAATTTTAAGTCATTTACCAGCTATCTCAGGCTAGGTCTTCCCTGCTGTTCCTGAATAGGAACAAAACGTTCAGCTTTGTAGATATGAAACATGAATAGTTCTTCCACAGCTGCCTGCAAGCATGCAATTCCCACAGCCAGAGCTAGAATAATATATGGGAAATGGGCTATTAGAAATGCAGTTTGGGGAGCACACCTAATTTCTTTATAAAGAAGGATGTTTTTCCTTGGTTGAATACATGTAACGTTTGCCATGGGTGAATTTTAAAGGAAAAAAGGCACAAATATATCAGACTTTCTGTCTGACAAGTTTGTGGCTCTCAGTCAGCAGAGGGAAGAAAATATCCACATGACAAGAATAATAATCCTGCTCCCTGGATGCTGGCAGCAGTCTAACACACTGCAATGAAATCTAAGGAAAGCAGGGAACAAAACATAGGCTATGTCTTTTTCTTTCTGTAACAGGCTAGCTGGCACAGAAGCATAACATTAAATATATATAAATACATTTTATTTTCTTGCTCATAACATTGTTGATCAGAGTTTTAGCCTGAAGTATTAAGTTTGGCTGTTGTTACCACACAAGAAACATCTCCTAACAGGTAGCATCCTAGAAGTGGAGTGATGCTTAGACACAATGCTAATCTGTGTAACACACAATACAGTAATTAACTTCTGCCTCTAGGCAGACACTTAACTGTCTATGTAAGTGGATGAAATTGTACAAGGACAACACTAGATTTGCAGCAACTATGTAGAGTGAGCATGAACAGAATTCACAGGAGACGCTGAAGGAGAGAAACTGAGGAAAATTCTACGCAAAAACCAACAGCACAATGGCCAGGAACGTGAGAGCAGAACTGCTAGGGCTGAAGGATGGAAGTCAAAGATGGTGATCTTTCAGAGAAGCACTCAGTGGTGGCAAATGTGGCAGGAAAATTTCACTAAAAAGCAGCATTTTAGTCCTTAGATGAAAACCACTCAGGCTAAAAAACCTGATCTATTTTTTTTGGAGAAGACTGTAGCGAGGTGTATACGCTGCCAGCTAAAGCAATACTTAGAAGGCCTAGACATGTTCTGTTGAAATAATCAGCATAAAAATGCATCTTTAGTATTAGACTAATGATTTGTGTGTTTTTGAGCATCCATGGCCCAGTGAACATTCTCTGTCATCCTATGCAAGAAGATGGGAAAAGCCCAGAAATAGTGTTTAAAATATGTGTAGGCTGCACAGAATACAGGTTTCTACTGTGATCGTAAAATGAATGTTTGTTTAACACAAGGATAAAATAATGATGGGTTAGAGAATTCCTGTTAGAGATATAATAGGAAATGTAAATTAGTAAGAAAATGAATAATACACTATATAAGTAAATAAATGGATGAAAGAAAAGCTAGAACCGCACTGGAAACTGTTGGGTCATTCAGCACCTGTCTATAGCATTGTGATCACTATCAACCACCCCAACCAACATAAAGGAAGCATCTCCACAGATCCCTCAGTGAGCCTGTAAGCGGGGTAAAAGTGAGCAGAGTTAGGTCTCTGGAGGAGGTGGGTTGTGGCTGCTGGAGGAGCAGTGGCTCCATGGAGGGTCAGTAGTGGCATCTGTGCCAATGGCACACTTGAAGAGGGGAAGGAGACGGCTAGTTTGAGCTGCAGATCTTAAAGGGGGAATGAAAATCATCACTTGAGAGGACAGGAATGGAAGTCAGTCATTCCTGATCTTGGTCATCTGAAAAAAATATTTGAGAAAATCTATGCAGAAGAGAGGAGGACACTTCAACATGGCAAACTGATGCATCACAGCCCAGTCCTACATCAAGTCAGATGTGAGTGAATATCCACAAACACAACATGATGCTGGGCCAGGGCCTATGTTTGTAGACTTTGCACTGAGGGCAACAAAACCGAGCAGTCTGGAGCTGCCCCATAAAACAGTTTAAAATATGCCTGTGAACTACTCAGTACTTGTAAAGTCAGTATGCTAATTTCAAAGGTTGTGTAACATGAGTTACGAAGAATAGATCTGAACTTCCTTATTCTTCAAAAAGCATGTTCAAGCCTGTTTATAAATATAAGAAACCTCTTACATTTGCAGAAAATGCAAATGATCTTTTAATAATAGGTGGTAATGATTACACTGCCATGTTTTCTTCTTACTTTTCAGATTTTATACTTCTTTCTTTTGTAAAATCTAAACAACTGAATAATACAGAAATTGCAAACAGAAACGAGTCAAAGTATTTTTTTTTCAGTGTAACTGAAAGATGTTTCTATCTTGTTTAACACAAAATATTTGGGTTTTTCTTCTCACTCTTTCTTTTTAAACCTAGACACTGCCTTGGTTATGAATTCAAAGTTGAATGCTGGGGCATGAAACAAAAAATTAAAGTGAATTCAGTAGTCCTTTACTTCATCAGTATTTACACTATTTAACTTTGAGTACAATGAAAAAGGTAAAGATGAAATAATGTTTTCTCAGAAAATCTTTTTGAATTTTCGTAATGTAAATGCCATTTTAATTAACTGATGACATTATTTTAAATGTGAATTTAAATTGAGATGATTTCCTCTGGTTCTATCCCACTGAAAAAAAAAGAAAAAAAAGAGATCACAACTTTTCTGTTAGGAAAATTTCCTTCCTGATGTATGTGAAGGTACATTTTGAAATGTGTAATTTGAGTAGCTAGTAAACAAAAGTAATTTATTATTGCAATAACATAATAGAGCAATATAATATATAAAGTGGGTGTTTGAGTGATTTATATTTAATAAAAACTATCTCGATAGTCATTATTTTCACTTATCAGAGCTTGTTTGTGTAGTAAGCCGTGTTAGCACAGTCTTGTTGATTTTAATTAAATCCTGTGCCAACACACGCTTCCACAGCAGGAAATTCTAATGCGAATTTACAGCCCGTGTACGTTAACCACTGAGTCTTTCCTCCTGTCCATTCGTATCACATAGTGAAACTGCTCTGAGTTCCTCTCGCATGGCTTCCACAATATCATTGATAAAATGTCACCTTTCACTAGCACGTTCACTTTCAAATTCACTAGCATGCATTTGAAACAGAAAACGCACAGCATTTCTCTTTTATCTGAGAGTCTCATCCCCCCTTATGAGCTTCCAAGCTACGAGCATACCTGGGTGAAGTTTCTGTTAATAAAATTATGCCCAGCGACAGGTAGAGAGAGAGTTAACTGATGATAAGCATTAGATAAATTGTTACCTGCAATTTCCCTGCTTTGTTGCCTTGGGCAAACGAGCTGAGGACGAGGCAAGCAACTACAGGCTCCCTTTGTCCAGCATCATGATTGGAGAGAAAAATGAAAGATAATATACTCGTGGGTTTCTTACACCTTTTTGATTTTAATCTATTTTGCCAGGGAAATACATCTTGGTGCATCAACTACTGTGATAACTAAACTCTTCAAACAAAGAGGAAAAAAATGCTTCTGTACTGTTGATGTGCTTGTTTATATGATTTACTATAGGTACTATTTAACAAGTACTCAAAATTCATAGTAGTTCAGTTTAATATCTTTTATCCAGTGAAGGATATTTAGACCTGTATCTAGAAGTGGCCATTCTTGATAGCAAAGGAAACATTAGACACTTAAAACAATTAGAGATAATCATTGAAATAATCTAATACAAACACATTAAGTGAATCTTCTGACCAGGAAGACTTATTTTCTAATATTGAGATATACAGTTATCTTTATTAGATTTATTAGAACATCACAAACACTTTTTGAAGAGAAATTTGTAGATCCTTTGAAGTCAAACCCATTTTAAGTCAACTATTTTGGTAAACTTTGTTCCAACACAGTAGTGCCCTAGCACAGTTCAGTCTTGTAATGTAAATGAGAGTGGAGCATGTTCCCAAAAATGGCAGAAGACCTCAAACTTAATTACAGTTCAGAAAGATGAGGTGTGATTATATATGCCAGGCAAGAATGATCCATGTTTTAATTAGTCCAGTCGTTGCTGTGTTGTAACTGAATTCTGCACTATAATAAAGATAACTGTTCCCCTAATTCACATCCTATGATCAAAACTCGCATATGCAAGGACAAAGGAGATGGAGCTTTTCAGAGGTTCCAAAGAAACTGAGAGACCTGATTATTTTTATGCACAGCAAAAGAGACCAAAAAAAAAAAAAATAGACAGGAATGTTCACCTTGTGCTCCTCTCTGGGATCAGCATTATAAGAAACATTAAAAAATACAAGGGAAAGAGAAACAGCTGTTGATCTGCACTGAAACCACCTCCTGCTCCTGGAACTGTTCCTGTTTCAGGAGGAAAAGAGGGAGAAAAGAGAAGTGTCCCACCCTGGAACCGGCCAAATGGAGCAGGTAGCAGAATGCCAGACTGACACCTGGTCCCAGGCGGTCTGCAGAGGTTCAGATGTTTGCAGTTCTGATGGGGGAGCTCACACAAGCCTTTTCAGGCCTCTGCCAGTGGCCGCTGGAAACCGAACTACTGTTAAGTCTTAATTCTGTATCAGAACAAACTAAGATGCATCCCAGAAAGTATGCAATGAAGAGGAAAACTTTTAGGCAGGAAATCACTTCTCAGTATGCCACTCGAAAATGTGGAAGTCCTGCTCAGCCTACAGTGCCCTCAGTAAAAAGTGGAAATTGAAAACACAAATAGATTGAAACAGTCAAAGTGACCTCAATACAGAAGAAGAAAATGCAGAGCTTAACCATGTGCTCAAACTTAAAGTACATAAAAGTAATTCTATTAACTTCAATAGGCTCTACTGACGTAACACATGTCTGTTGGGGACTTGACCTCTGCTGGCTATGTACAACCTTCGTGCAGTCAAGAGAGTCACATCATCTAGTGGCTTTGAAAGGACAGAAAATAATTAAATGCAATCAGATCTGGCAGAGATATTATTCTGCAGTAGCAGTAGTTGGTAGTTGAAATGTTTCCTAATTATGAAATTCCTTACGTGAATATTGCTTCTTGTCTTTCTAGAGAAAACAACATCCTGGCAGTAGAAAGGTTTATGTAAGGTAACTATATGAAGGGGTAAAAAGATACATTTTTTTTTTGGCACTGATTCTTCCACTGTTACTGCACATGTCTACATCTAGGCTTGATCTGTGTTTCAAGACTGCAAGGGGCAATAGGTAAGCGAGTAACCCCAGCAGGCTATGCCAAACCTCCAGTACCCAGCTGAGCAACTGGGACTAGTTGGGCTGGGGATTAATTGGTTGCTAAAAACAATAAAAGATGGGAACACTTTTAAAAGACATCTAACATGCTGGGTGTATAAAATTAGGCTGAAATGACATCATTAAAGAAAGCTTTCAAGTGTCAAAAATGAAAGAAGGTTATATATTCTCCACTGAGGAATTCTAGATCTCACCAGAGGGGACATCCACTTTCATTATTCTGCTATTTTATCTGTTTTGTCTTTTACAACAGCTCTGTAGCCAGACAGGAAAAAATAAAAAATAAAAAAAAAAAAATAAAAAAAAGAGGTAGAGCTGAGAGTTGAAAGAATGAGCACAGACAGGAGATAAAAGATATAAGAATTGGAAAGACAAGTCAAAATTTTAAGATTATGTACAGTGCAAAGCTAATAAGAAATAGTTTTTATTAAAAAAAAAAAAAGGCTACCTTGAATGTAAATGGTATACATTTTACTCCTTTTAACAGACATCCTGCATCATCAAACTCAGTAAATTACATCACTAGAGCGTTTAATTCATCTGTACCAAGAAAAAATAATTATTTTTTCAACCGCTTGCTTTTCCACCTCCCTTGTTTGTTTTTCCTTCAAACAACGCCATCTAGCCATGGACATCCTCACCATTTCTGTTTGATTCTGTTGTTTTACTCTCACCAGTTCTATGCACCTTTTGTAGACCGGAGGGAAATCTCTTGTCAAGGCACACATCAGTTACAAAAGTACATCTGCTAATTAATAGGAGCGAGATAGCGCTTGTGATACACACAGAGTTACAGCTGGTAGGAAATTAAGGAAGCTGAGAGTCCCCATGGCTGGAGGCCCGTGGGGGGTCTCTAGTCCAAGTTCCTGCCCGAAGCAGGATGGCACTGGGTACACGCTGGGGTGCTGAGGGCTTTGCCAAGCTGTGTGCTCAAAACCTCTGGGGACGGGGATCCTGCAGCCTTTCTGGGCAACATGTCCCACCCTCTGCTGCATTTGCTGAAGTGTGTCAACACCCATCTTGCACTTTCACCTCTCCAGTTTAAAAAAAAAATAACCAGAACTTCTTGCTGATTGCAGGGTTTTCAGAACAATAATGGTATGGGTGTCTGTGCGTCTTTCAACTTTGTGGAAACAGTGGTACAGTTATTTTCCAGGTTATTTTTCTTTCTAATTTCATTTTACTCATTTGGGTTCTCTTGCATTATCTTTGCTTCACCTAACTTTTCTTGTTGTTTATTGCTCATCTCTCCATTAGTTGTTCTCTGTATTTTTACCCCCTCTAAATACAACACATACTCTTCTTCCCTTTTTTACGATACTTCCAATTGCGTGAAAGCATATCTACCTTTTCCTTATATTTTTCTTTATCTTAATTCAATACAATCCATGTCCGCTTTGCTACTCTCCTCTCAACTAAATTGTTCTAAATTATTTATTTGGTGTGAGAGGAGAACAATAGTGTAAATAACTGCTTTATCTAAGACCTGGATATCATAGCAGTTTGTGTGTACTTTTTTGGTTTAATTATGTTATATCACTTTGCAAAAAATCAGTTCATAATTTTGGAGTATAGATTTTATAGGAGATTCACAATGTTACTCAGCCTGAATGCTGCTAATTAATTGTCCTCCACATCACTTGTATTTTATTGCTTTACTGTATAGCATGTTACTGTATCATCGATGTTATAGTATATGATGCAACAAGTGGGACATATATATATATGTATATATTCATTAGGAAACAAATTTCTGAATATTTTTGTTTATTTTTGCTAACTTATCTCTCACATTTTCATAATGGGCAATACAATTTACATTTGCAGATATATTCCATGCAAAAATGTTTTTACACATCTTCAGAGAACACAGTAAACACTGATAGCTACAAATCAAAGGAGTTTAATGTAATACCTGTGCATGATTTAACCCAAAGTTGACTTTCATTTCTGTAGTACTCATCACCTATAACTTTATTGTTTTACCTTGTTGCAATATTTTTGTCACTGGTGTATTAATGACTTGTGCTTTATGTGCCAAAATCAGTGTCAGTGTACATCCTTAGAGTAATCTATACTCCATGAGGATTTCCTGTGGGAAACTATTTTCGTTTTTGTTCTCTCCAGCAAGTTGGCCAATAACCATACTATGAGCTCCAGCCTGCTCTTATTGAACTCAGCAGGAAAACTTTTTTTTTTTTTTTAATATTTTGGCTGAGGGAGAGTTATTTATTGCATATACAGAATTTCATTTACTACAGCAAATCCAAGGCTTAGCTACTAACACTATGGGAGAAAGCAGAGAGTAAAAAATGCATCCCTCCTGCTCCGAGCTGGGTAGGGCCATAATGACAGCCCCTGCTCATTCTCCTCTGAGGATCTCCATAATCTGGCAGCATTATCACCATGGCTCTACAGCACTGTCTCTTTCCTGGGCCATTTTCTAGCTCTGCGTTGATGCAGAAGGCATTTGCTTTGGGTGTCCTGTTCCATGGGTCAGCTACACGAGCTCAATAAAGGTCCTAATATCCTCTGCCATAAATCCCTCAGTGCTCACGTAGCACAGTTAGCCCTAACCGATAACCAAGCCTCCCCATCATCCATTCTGGTGCAAATGCAGACTTTCTACCTGCTCACACGTAGCTGTCTAGAGGATAAATGGCTGGCTAACCAGAGAACACTACTTAATTTATGGTTATTCATGTAGGTGGTCACGGCTTCGCTCTACATTCTCCCTTTTGTTATAGGTTGGAAAATGAATATAATCTTTTTCTCCTACAGTGATCCTTTCCTGGAAGTCCTTTTAAGAAGAGGTCTCTACTGTGCTCATTTGAATTTAATCTCATATTTTAATAAGTATCCCACAGGTTTATTAAGGTGTTAGAATTATCTTTAAAGAAAAAGAATTACATTATTAATAAGAAAATTAAGAAAATCTATCTTCCAAATATATTGTTTGAATAGAAACAAAACAGTTTTATAACAAAATGTACCCTGACTGATAACTTGTTTATTTTAAGCAGAAAGCATTTTTTTGGAAACCACAGAGAAAATAATGTTTCAAACCAAGGAAATGCATTTCAAAGTATAATTTATCAGGACGGAGGTTTAGTACTACCATCTCGGTCACAAACTGTGTCACACAGTTGTTTTCAGTGTGGACATTATCTCTCTGGTAATGAATTTGAAAAGAGTTGTCTTGAATACCTTTTTGTTTGTTTGTTTGTTTTTAATGCTAATATCCAGACTGCATCCACCCAGCTCTGTAAAGGTAGGGATGGGCAGCACTCCTCTACATTCACTCTGTTGAAGGAAGCTTTGGAGCTGGGCATTAAGCATCTACCTGGGAAGTAGTTTTCAGGAGGCTCAAGGCAGGCTGTGGTGATATCCAATAATACCCAAAGCAATGCTATGGAGGCCAGCAGGAGCTGAGAACATGGTTTAATTGTCCGCTGGTGTGGTGTTAACGAGGCCAGCTGAACCTTGCTGGCAGGAGCAGCCACAAGAAATGAGGGTCAGCCACTGTGTGGATGCTGGGTTTCCCAGATGCAGGCATCCTTCAGCATACAGTGTGGTTGGTATTTGATGGTACGAGCCACATGCAGAGCTTGCCAGGGCTAGAAGATTATGAAGCTATGGCCGTAATTGTAGCCATTCTCTGGGACACGCTTTAAGGACTCACGCTTCTTGCTGGGCTTTGCCTTGAAGGAGTTCTGTGCCATCCAGACACAAGGTACTGGGGAAAATAGCTGTTAGTGGTCCATGGAGGGATCACACGATAGCCCAACTCACAAATACAGTACCAGAATACTGAGAGGGGGCTGAAACACATCTCCGGAGGGTGGCTTCCACCATCAGTGGGACACGCTGCTTGGCATTTGGCCCCAGGACCCCGTGGTCACTGCCCCACAGAAACCACGCTCCTTCCCACAGCTGCACAGCTGGCTACACGTGGACTCACTGGTAGTTAGCTGAGCCATGAACACCTCTCATCTTCTGTCCATCTGCCTGAGAGTTAGCCGCCAGTACACAGCTAGCCCATGCAATATGCTTGCACACAGAGCATCTGAAGTGGGTAGAAAAAATGAGAGCTAATTTTCAAATCCCAAGATGGCAAAAGAGTTTCTCATGGTAAGTGTTCCCTCATGATGGTTGATAACTGCAATTTTAAATAAAATTATTAAAAATCTGAGATAACAATATCATTATTATTGTGGTGAAATATATCATTATTGGGAAAAGCTTAAACAGCAAGAGCAGCTGTTATTTATAGTAGCATATAATGTCAGTGTCTATTATCTTGCTGCTGATAGGGTAAGAAAATGAAATGTACTCCCAAAACTGATAAACCTGTCCAGATTCTTAAACTAGTGATCTAATGGAAGTAGAAATGCACCAAATACAGCTAGAGTTGTCCCAGAACGTGGGAATGCAACCACATTTTGAAAAGTGGTCATTCATTTTACATCTGTTCATTTTTAGTAACCAAATCAATATTCCATAGATGTGACTTGTGAAGATATCACTTACTAAATGTATTCAATTTGAAGTGTTAAATTGTAGCTGTGGTGTACGAAAAGAGTGCTTATCACATATCTGCTTCCAGGTATGAATTATTAAGCAGTGAATTTTGGAAATACCTCATTTTATGCCTAAATCA
The DNA here is from genome assembly GCF_964211825.1 of Aythya ferina. NCBI lineage: Eukaryota > Metazoa > Chordata > Aves > Anseriformes > Anatidae > Aythya > Aythya ferina. The sequence goes on from NC_140298.1 coordinate 7,717,851, forward strand.
AGTTGCATTTCAATGCTTTTATTTGAAATAAGAAGCTGTACCAAAGAAGGGTCTTATCTGTGAATGGTATTATCACAGACTGCTCTCCGTAAGCTTTTTATTGATAATCTTTCTGCTAGAGATTTGCATGTATTTTAGGCTGAAGTTCTTTTGCTGCTGCAGAGAGTGTGGAGAAATAAACGAGTTTATCAGTACAACATCATTTGAAATCAGTGTGTATTTATTAAACTATTTAGTTCTTTGGACATTGCTCAAATTGCATTTAAAAACAATGTTAACTTTTCTGAGAGGTAAATAACGTGATAAACAAATACTTCATTCATCATGAAAGACTTCTGTAGATCATGAAATGGTAACAGCCTTTTGTGTATGAAATATGTATTCTAACATTGTCAATACAGGCTGCTTCACTAAAGGTAGCAGAACAGTTTTCATGGTGACTTTTGCTTTTGATGCTCATCTTATTTACTGATCATTTCCTGTATTTAAGTTCACCCTAAAAAGTAAATAACAATATTAAAACAAAAATATTGTTTAATTGTAATAGATTTAAGAACATGTAAGAAACACCTTGAACATACCTTCTCAGACCTTGATAGTGAACTGTGCCTTCTGACAATCTAATTGGAAAATGTATTCTCGGTGAGTTTTTTTGTACAAGGAAAGGCAGCTATTTAGACCGCAAAAAAAAAAAAAAAAAAAAAAAAAAAAAAAAAAAAAGTAAATTAGTAGTTCATGCCTTCCACCCATCTTTCTGCAAAACTTCAGTCTCTTCATGTTGCTCTAGTTGTACAAAATGGGGTAGAAATAGCCTCAGGGAAAAATCCGGGAGTAATGAGGTTACTTCAAGTAGAGCTGACAGAACAACTCTTTATCAGTCCCCCAACACTAAGCCATATCTAGATACAGCAGGTAAAATCCACATTAAACAAAAGATCAGCTACAATTTTACTTGTAGATAAATTGTGTGTTCTACTTCCATTTTTCTGATTAAATGCACAACTTAAGATAGCATCAGAAGGTATGCACCGTAACATTTGAGAATTAAAGATGCTAGATTAATGCTGGACTAAGAAATGCATGACTGTATCTGCCCTTGTAGAGTTTTGTAGTAAGTTTTAATAATTGTACCCTTTCTATAAAAACAATATCTGCCTAAATATAACATAGTTTATGTATGAAATACGGAATAACAGGATGTATTTCAGTTCACCCTGGCCAATTGATAGTGATATACATGCTAGATATATAATGGGACAAGGATAATTAATTGTGACATTGCCAAAAGGACACAATGCTTTTTCTGATAAATTCTTTACATCCTTCAAAAGGGTCACAGTCAGTATTTCAGCTTTAGGCTAGGTTATTGCCTAGAGCAAATGTGATTTTAATGAAGTTACACAAGCTATGGAAAAGGTGATCTAGAATGGTTACATGGTTAAAATGTGAAAAACGTTCCAGGAAAAAAAGCTACCACACTTGAACTTCATGCAAATAAAGTCTTAACTGAATGTAAATGATGCACATTCTTAAGTAAGAGTGCCAAGCTGAAAACAACAAATCATATTAATATTATAATACTAAGATAAGATAGTTTGATCTTAGTTTGATAGAAGTAATTTAAAAACTAGACTGGTGTGGCCAGTAGAATACAAATCATGATAGAAGGAAATGAAACCCAGAAAATAGAAAAACTAGCAATAGTCATTTAGGGAAAAAATGAGTTTAAATCCAGGAAAAAAAAAAAAAGTTCTGCTTTTGAAACACCAATGAATCTTATTTTTATAACATTTTTGTACTAATTCTCCACTATTCTTCCAATATAGACACAATGAGGCTAATGTAAAAGGGATTTTGCTAGTACAGCTGACTTTACTTGATAAACAATAATGGCAAATCTTGCTCAAATTTTCATTTACAGATATAACGCTGCCAGCAAACTGTTACATAGGTTTCATCCAGCCTCAAACCAGATCTGTCTCTACCTTTCTTTCCATGTTTAATCGGCCATCACCTGCTATATGCAGTTTCACATCACACTATTCAAATGAAATACTGCAGTGATTCAGCAGTGATATTTTCCTGATTTTAAAGTTCGCATTAACTTGACAGTACAGTTTCTTTTTCTGGTATGATAGCCTAATACAAGTAAACTGAATAAAACTGTCAAAACTGCTCTGATGTTAGAGTCTGGTTGCATTTTCCTAGTATATTCCTCATCTGAGCAGGAGCAGAGAGAAGTCTGAAGAGCTTTTTAGTCCCAAAGGGCAGCTGCTGCACATAAAAGTGCCAGCTGCTTTTCATGATGGTTCAATGCCACCCACGGTCATAAATGCTCTTTCAAAAGTGATGTCAAATTCCAATTGAAAAAGTAATGCTTTGAAAAGTAAAACTAAGATGGGATAAGGAAGTACCTGAATTCAAGAAGATGCGCTCCAAATTCTGATGAAGTGATAATGAGAAATGAAATTAGATTTCTTAGAAGAATTACAAGATTGTCCCTTTATGAAGGCTTCTATAAAGCAACCACTTGCAGAAGAAAAAGTAGATCAAGAATAGCTCCAAATGAGAATCAACAATGAGGGGCATTAACAAGATGTCCAGCAATAGCCATGGACAGTTTTAATTTATTTATTTGAATAATGAAAAAACAGCAAGCTTTTTTTCACAAATCGCAGATATATTTCATTAGTCCACTCAAACATGAAGAAGAAAAGCAGTATAGGGAAAAACAATATTTGAGTTCCTTGGCTTAAAAAAAAAAAAAAATGTTTCTGCAGGATAAAAGCTGAAGCAAGGTTTCTTCTTATAGGTCAAATTCCAACAACAATGAAACAAGGCATATAGCCACCTTCACTAGATCTGTATATATATCCCCAGGCCATCAGCAGAGGCTATACTGACGTAGAGTGAATGAAGCCTGACATGACCTTTCAGCTGTGGGGGAGTTAGGTCAGGCCAATATGAAATGCAATCAGACAGACATTTAGAAAAATGTTTAAGTGATTGTGATGCCCATGGCACTTGCACTAAGTGAAACAAAAGTTTGAGAGAATTTGAGAATTTCAGTGGATGTTTTTGTGTTTTAATCAAGAATGTAAGATTCTTAAAGGTGTATAATGAAAAATGTCACCAAAGTGTTTGGATAAGATGGAACTACCATCCTTAAGAAAAACATCTTTCACACCATGCCTATCATACTTGTAGAGACTGATACAGTTTGCCAACAACAGACTAGACTTCAGGTAATGCATCCTAAAAAATGCCTACCTAAGAAATTGTAATTTAGAGCCATGTGGTGGCTCAAAGTTCATATCTCTTCAGTGTTAGGTCAGAGACTACAGACAGCACTGAAAAGCAAATATTGTTTTTAAGGAGAAAAAAACTGTGTGTAACAAAAGTAAGGTTACTGCTAACATGCTATTTTGATGCTGTGTTCAGCAAAATTAATAATTGCCAAAGAAATGCTGGACACTAGTCCAAAACAAACTCTTGCTCTGAAGTGAGGGCATTTTACATTAAACGTTTAGCTGAGCGGGCAACAGCAAAATGCTGTAGATTGCAAACATTAACCAGGAACACCTGGGCTGCAAGTCTGATTTGCTGTGGGTGAGCAGGGTTATGAACCTCCATGGTGGCACAGCTACCACGAAATGGAGACAGACTGCTCCAGGCACCAGTCTCACCTGGGGCCTGGAATTTAGGTAGAGAGCTAGTAACATTTCAAGACACATTACTAAGCAGTAAACCCCAACTAACCCCTCTCCTCAACGAAAGCCTCCCCTGCTACAAATTTGTTTGCATTAAATTTGGCAGATGTTATATTTGGAAAGAATCTACCAGATTTACTGACTTGTTGAGACACACGCTTTGGTTCCAGGTCTGTAAATTATAGAAATGTTAGAAATGTGTTGACTTGGTCAAAATATTTGTGGTGCATAAACGTAAGCAAATGCATTAGTCTGGAAAAGAGCAGGATCTTGGAATGAGAACAATTCCAGAGGGAAAAATTAAAAAAAAAAAAAAAAAAAAAAAAGCACAGATGCAAAATTACTGGTAGTAACAAATGGAAGACCTAAGTGTTTCCTGTTGGATTGTTCCTTTGTTTGCTTTTTGTTTTCTGAGGAATCTAACATGCTAAATATAATCAAATATGAGATTTCATAGGTGACACTGGAGATCTCATTCCTGTTCTAACTAAATTCCTGTGCTAATAAAGCAGAATCTTTAAATACTTACTGAAATGTCTTCTGCCAAACAGTGAAAATGGGTCATTACTCGTGTTTATTAAAAGTCAATACAGGTATACATCTTCTTGATGATCACTCTATTTGCTGTTACCAATTATAACCTGTATTCTTTCAATCTAGAAAACCCAGATTCCTTCAGCTCATACTGTATGTGAACGTATTCATGCCATCTCAAAAGTAGATAAGCGCAAACGTTTTATTTATGGGATGTCAGTCTTAACAAGTGCTGCAAATATGGCTCAGTATCTCGTACAGCAGCATAACAAAGACTCTAATCTACACACTATATAACAAGAATAAAAGTAGAGAAGCAGGTGACATCTTATTTCAGTTATTATTGCTACTGGGAATGATGAACGATATATAGAAATACACATAAATATATGTATGCATCAAAAATAAAAATGGTTTTGAACAAAATGGCACATAATTTCTTTTCCTCTTTACATCCAGGACACACTGAATGAAAGTCAAAGATTAAGACTGTAAGATATAACTCCTCTGCAAGTTGACAGCCTTAGCTGTAAGTACTTGTTTTCTCTCCATGCCATTTGTCTTCTGTAAAGCATGCTGGCAGTGTAAGACAATGGAATAGCAAAGATTTTTTGAAACAGATGTCTATGTTAATGATTGTGCTCTAAATTTTCTGAAGTTTCACATTCTTCTGTGTTTACATGTTATATCGTGTCCTCTCCAGCTGTCCCTTTGTAGTTAATTCAATATTAATAAACAGCTTACTGGTACCAAAAAGAAGACTGTCACCATGGTAATCATAGTAAAAGGTCATTTCTATCTCATTTCACACATATGGTATAAAAATTTTCATCGTGCATGTACCAAAAACCTACAAGTTGCAAGTAAGGCACATACATAGATGGCAACACCTCTTTGCCTGCAGATCAAGGGTGGAGGACCACGTTGCACACTCTCTTCTTCCTTATGGTTGCTGTAAAAGAGGATGATGAATCTGTCAGTAAATCAAAGTGTTACTCTTGACTTCCAAGTATTCACATTTTTGTCCAAAAACTGTGATCTGCTTTCCCAGTTCAGCATGTTAACCCCATACAGGGTTAATTTTGAATTCATACTTCAAGGTACTTCCATATGGTAAAATGTTTGAGCATTTGCTTAGATTTTTAATTGAGTGGTGTTTTTTTTTTTGACTGCAGGCCCAATTCATCATAGTTTACTTAATTTGCATTTGGAAGTAGATTATGTATTTTACAGACAAGTTTTCAAAAACTACTTTACAACCGTAGACTGTGTCATGGTAAAAGCTGTGACTCAGTAGGGGAAAAGTGTGCAGTCAGCACATTGAAATGAAGAAATTGTCATGGATAGAGGAAAAACATGAGTTCTTGAACTCAGGTCACTATTCAATGTATTTTAACTGAAATACACAGACTTTAAATCTATACTGTGGTCAATAGTAATTTACAGTGCTGTACTATGTGTCAGATGGATTTGTGAGGCAAAGGAAATTTCTAAAGTAGTGCTTTTAGAGCACTGAACCATCGATGCCAAATCCTTTTTACAGCCAACTCAGTAATCAATTAAATATTTCTAATTATCACCAAAAATGATATTAATTACAAGCTAGTCATAATAAGAAGCTACCTTTTTCATAGAAGCTCCAGGTGAGTGGTGATATACTTTCTGAGGAGATGAAATGACAACACATTTTTCTAAAGGCAAATTATTAAGCAAAGAGGGCCAGTTTGAACATTACAAAAAGTTAATTCGGTTTTCATATGTGACATTCCATTTTGAAGTGCTTCATCAGTTATACCAGGTCCAGAAGAGTTTGGTTTGCTTCACTGGAAAAAAATATAACAGATTTCTTTCTTACATTTCAGTTAACAGAGGTCCAAAGTAACACTTGTGCTGGGCTGGGAGTTGCATTTCTACTTCTTTTAACCTCCTTGTTCTTCAAGTAATAAGTAACATCTGTAAAACTCAATCTTGAAACCTCTACTAGAGCCAGACTGATTTGTGACAAGGCTTTGGAATTAGCTAAATCTATATAAAATCATCTGTTGCATTTAAATTGAGGCCCATCTGGAGCCGAATCTGTTGAGGGATGTGAAGTGTAAGACGACAGGCTTCCACAACTATATCAGCAGTAAGAAGTCTAGGGAAAATATGGGTCTGCTGCTGAAAGGACACAGGACCTGGCGACAAAGAATAGAGAAAAGACCAAGGTACTCAATGCCTTCTTCACCTCTATCTTTCCTGGTACACCTTGGCTTTGGGAAGCTCAAGAATAGCTGATGGAGGGCAGTAAAGAAATTCATACCAGACTCTTCTTAGTGGTATTCAGAGATAGGACAAGAGCCATATTAAAATACAGTCGAACTTGGCTGAGCATAAAAAAATGCTTATTTATGTGAGGGTGATTGCACACTGGAGCAGGTTGCCCAGAGAGGTTGTGGAGGCTCCATTTTTGGAGATATTCAAAACCTGATGGGATGCAGTCCTGGGCAGCCTGCTCTGTGTGACCGTGCCTGAGCAATGTCATTGAACTGGGCAAATCCACAGAATCACAGAATCACAGAATTTCTAGGTTGGAAGAGACCTCAAGATCATCGAGTCCAACCTCTGACCTAATGCTAACAGTCCCCATTAAACCATATCCCTAAGCTCTACATCTAAACGTCTTTTAAAGACTTCCAGGGATGGTGACTCCACCACTTCCCTGGGCAGCCTGTTCCAATGTCTAACAACCCTTTCGGTAAAGAAGTTCTTCCTAAGATCCAACCTAAACCTCCCCTGGCTCAACTTAAGCCCATTCCCCCTCGTCCTGTCACCAGGCACGTGGGAGAACAGGCCAACCCCCACCTCGCTACAGCCTCCCTTGAGGTACCCATAGAGAGCGATAAGGTCGCCCCTGAGCCTCCTCTTCTCCAGGCTGAACAAGGTCCAACCCAACTTCATCCATTCCACAATTCAACAATAACATTAACCAAAGCAAACCAATTACCTCTCTTACAAAGACAAAAGCCAGAATAATCTCTTATATAAATTAAAGTAAAGGGGCAGTCCCATGCCAGTGAGGATAAAGGCATGCCAAACAAAAGCAGGTACCTCTACCATGATAATCATGGAGCCAAACAGAACACTGGCCATCATTCTACAGAATGGACAGTGTCTTTCATATGTAGTATTGTTTGCCCAAAGTATTAAAAGCATTTTTATAAACTTTTTTTGGATGAAACTTGTTAAATACATAATTTTTCTCCATTCTGGAAAAACGATGACTAAGAAGGGATATGACAAAGACCTACAAAATCATAAGTGGTGGAGGGAGACTGGATAGAGGTCAAGTATTCATTGCCTTTTCCAAAGCAAAAATTGTGGGGGATCAAATTAAGTTATTATGTGCTGGTTGAAAACAGCAGGAGAATTTTCTTCATGTGAAGAGCAGATTTGAGGAAGTCCTTCCCAAAAGGTGCAGGGAGTGCTGAAAGTTTACAGCAGCACACAGAGAGACTAGACAACTTCAAAGAAAATAAAACCACTGAGGGTTATTAAATGCTCAGGTCAAGAAGTGTCTGAGCTTCTCAGCAGCTGGAGGCTAAAAAGTATCCTATAAGCTTACTCTAGTTTTAGTCTTTCAGAAACATTCTCATTTGGCCACTGTTCCTTTGAGGCTCCTGTTAAGGAGAAGCAGAAGCCTGCTTGTGCTAAGACTGGAATGTCCTTCCTACAAAAGGCAAGAGGAAAGGAAATGGTAGGAAACGTTTACAAGAGATATGAAGCAGAAAAGGTGGAGGAAAAAAATCAAAAAGTGAGAAAAAAAGTAAAAACCCAACACACTCAAAAAAAGTTGAGTTTGTGAACACAATGGAATTGTAAGGGACTACACAATGTCAGGTATGAACTGTATGACCATTGTCAAATGTCACGAATATATCACATTTACTGTAAAACAGTTTGTACTAAGGAGTTTTAAATTGGAAGGAAGAATTTTTTATTTTTTTTTGGTGAGGATGTTGAGACACCAAAACAGGTTGCCCAAAGATGTTGTAGATGGCTTATCACTGGAAGTGTTCAAGGCCAGGTAGGACAGCCTTTGAGCAACCTGATCTGGTGTCCCTGCTCACGGCAAGGGGGTTGAACCAGATGATTTTTAAAGGTCCCTTCTGCCCCAAAGCATTCTATGGTTTCTTTTTGGTTTTTATGTGTTGTTTTTTTTTTTTTTTTTTTTTTTTAGTCTATTCTATTATTGCAATAAGATATTACTCTGTACAATTATATTAACATGACTGCACCAACGGTAAGTAATGCTATAATTTGTATCATACCAATGCATTACTGGGACAAAACAAGCAGTTCTGTAGAAACTGTAAGGCATTATATAAGAGATGTAATATATTGAAATAAAGCTTTTAATATCAATGACAGTCAATTGGATGTAAAATAGCATTTTTTTATATAAAGACTGAAGCTTAGCTACAAACGATAACCAGATCCACCTGATAAAATACAGCAATGAGCTTTAATAGAGTTTTTTAAGTACTAATATTTGATATAAAGATGTGCTTAAATTAGTTGTGGGTTTTAACGTAAAAGAAAGACAGAAAGAAAAATATAAGATAATAATGTTTATCCTTAAAAGCACACACAAAATTAGCTGAAAATCCCACGTAGACTTTAAAGATGAAGGAAGGTAGATTGAGAAGGAAGGAGGCTCTTCGTAATAAGGCAGCAGTTTGTGCTTCTCCAGCAGTTGTTCACAGCACAAACATCTACTAAACAATTCAGGAACTAACCTGAAGTAGCACGCCCTCATTCCTCTTTATTATGGAATAAATAAACAAGTTTCCTGTGCTCAGTAAGAAAACAAGGCACTTGGCATTGAAAGACTTTAGTAGCTAAACCACCTTCCTGCAAAGAGCTGCTGCCTGATGCACAGCACTCTACCGAGACAGTACCCCTTGCTGTAGCACACTACAAGAAGGAGAATACTCCTGTACTTACTTTTTTTGCAGTACTGTTGCCTATGTCACCTTTGTTAAGTAATAACAATGCTGAAAAAATTTCATTTTAGTTAGTGACAAACATTTGAAACCAGCAATTTCAGGGCATGTATTTTTCCTTTCTAAGTACTTCTCTGTTTATTCCCCAGAAATTCCCAAGCACAAAGGTGCAAAGCGGCTGTGTAGCACACACGCAGATGCACACACACACATATATGCTTTGTGCCTCTTCTTTTTGCTTACTAAAGGGAAACTCCATGGAGCTGCAAGGCCTCCAAAATCACTTTCTACTCAGAAAGCAGGCCTCAGAAAAATTCATTTCCAACCAGAAGAACTGCTAGTAATCACTTTTAAGTATGACAGGGGGAAATTTCATTTTTCTCCCCTCTTTAGCTTAATCCTCTTGCATAACTTCCTTTATACCACAGATCTTATCTATGTAGGTGCTTTGTTCTTACCGCATGCCATCCTCCCTTTGCACAGGTGCAAGGATTGGTCTGGATGGAGGAACTGATCTCAGTTATCAGTAACCTGACAGTCTTTTACTGTCCCTCCATCTGGTGGCTTCCTTCAGGAAGTCTTCAGGTTTCTGCAGCTTTCAGCATAAATCCAACGCTGGCTTTAATAAATGCAAAGGGCTTCAGGTGTCCAGTCTCTCACCAGAGGCTTTAGGTAAGCCTGAACGAGATATTTTATCTTTTTAAGTTAGCTTCAAGTTCCTCTTTTTTCTTTTTTTTCCTTTAATGTTATTAACACTAACCTGACGTTAACATTAATACTACTAAGTAGTAGTCACATTAAATTCAAACTACTGCTCTGACAGCATGGGAGGAAAAACAGAACTTGAAAGATCTCTGTAAACAAAAAGTTATTTTCTAGTTAGCTTGCAGACAGTGGAAAGAATAGCTATTGGTGTTCCGATGGGTGCCCCTACATCCTCTACGACTACTCCTAGAGGCCTTGAGGAACATTCAAATTAAATAAGTAAATTTGAATCCAACAATTCTGAATTAGGGCGTACCAGTGCCAACAAAACAACAGTCATGGGAAATTTGAAGGCAATAAAAAAATTGTATCTCCTGATTTACTCTTCAGTTGTGGTGGCTTTCTGCATGCAAAGTCATTGCAGCTGTGCTGCTACATGACAACATGGTGAAAAAGGATTTCATAAAAGCCAAGCTAGAAGTACTATTTTAAATTTTCTTTTTAAGTGTATAAAGCTTTAATTAGCACTGCTCAGCTGGAAAGCTTATAAATATTTGAACAGCAGTAAGATGTAGTTTACTTTTACTTATAACTTAACATAAATTGGGGTCTCGTAATTATCAAAACAGCAGTATCCTCTCTGAGATCGTGTTAAGAGGATCATGTTTCCTGATCAGTGTTGGGAATAACTAATTTTAATGAGAGACATTGAACCTTTATAATGCACTTCCTTTTTATTCTTTAAAAGGATTGCTAATGTTCAGAGCTCTGTTCGTAATGGAATAGGCTGTTCCATATCACTTTTTGTGACGAGTAATAGAATTCTGTTTTATTTGGTTGATCCAAAGGTAATTGGCAATGTTTAACTAAATATTAAATATGATTCCCCAAGAAGGTTTTAAATCTGAATTTTGAGTAACTGTATAATGTGAGAGTTGTTTTGAACAGTTTATTTCAGATGTTGGTACACTACCAGTGAAAACTATATTTAACTGTCAAAGCTACACCTTTGTCTATAAACGTTAACAGGATCCACGTGTTTTCCTGTAGGAAAAAGAATAGCTATAATTAAAAAAAAAAAAAAAAAAGTTATCACAATGGTTTCTTTCCAATTTAATCAAGTTTCTTATATGCCAGATATCACTAAAAAGAATTTTGGTCTGAGTAAAACTCCTTTGTGACTACGTATGCGCTAACTACATGGGTGACAGGGATTCCTTTAAAAATACCCTGTTATTCCCAGTAGCTGTTTTCTCTCGACTCATACAAGATTCACTTCCCATTACAGCTCTCTATCATTTAGCATACCTTTACCTCCAGAGCCTGCCAACATTATCACTGTTAACTTCTCCCCACTGGGGATCTCATTATGAAAAGAAATCAGGTGCCCAAATTCTATTAGTTTCATTCATAATTAATAGTGGATGAGATCCTCAGCCTTGTATGCCTGTTAACAGCCTCCTGGATGTTTCCCACTGACAATTTTGTACAGGATAATATTTAGTTCAGCAGAACAGAAAGTATTTTAATTATACTATCTCTGATTTCAAGTACAGGAGGATCTCCAGCTGCCAGAGCTTTACTTGTATAAGCATTCTTCTTTGGTGCAAGATAAAGTAAAAATAAACTAAACTTAACAGAATTCCTGTCACTCAAGAGGATATTTTATTTGACCCTTCTCTGTTCTCATTAGGCCTCAGTATTGCTCTTCACAAGGTTTCTGCATTTTGCCTGCATGAATTTCCTTCTGAAGAACACTTTTTTATTTGCTTGAGATCCCATGGCAACCATGGCAACAACAGGATGAGCAGACAGGGTTTCCAGTTCAAACTAGATACCAAACACAATCTCAGATTTGTTATGCATCTGGAGAGTATGCATTTGAAACAAATGCTTTACGTGGAGATACTGCGCCCTACACAGGACAACTTCCAACTTCTATTGAGGCGAAACATCTGTTTTTCAAAATATTTCTCACAAGAATATTTATGAAATTCCAGAAGGATCCAGTAGGAGTTCACTGAGATTTCACATCATTAGATGAAAGCAGTCAATATTACAATAAGTTCATTGTAGACATGAGCATAATTGAAATATTACAGATACCTGCCCCCCCCGCCTTCTATAACATCCGCACATACTCAACATCACAGTGAAAGTGAAGTTCAGTAATTATAAACCCACTCCAAATGCTCAGCTAGAGCAGAATTTTTCTATTTCTAAGAAAGGATCATTGTTGAAATAAAAACAAGTAGATGGGAACCGTAAGTAACTTGATACACTAGAAGCCCTTCAAAACAGCAGGTAAATGTCCTACTACAAGGAGTTGTTCACATCTCTTGAATAAATTGACAGGATTCCGAATGAAAGTAATACTGTAGCACAAAGAGAAACCATTTACTTGTTTTGGCAGCTAGTGTTTTGCTTCTGACTACAGTAGCTCCATAATTTTTAGCTAAGCTTGCTACACGTGGTGTGTTTCTCCTTGTTTGTTTGAAATACACGTTCTCCTGTTGGGAAACCAGAAAGCAAAGGCATACATGATATGCTGCAACTTGTTGCCATCCTCCTAGGTTTAGGATGCAGGGTCTTCCAGAGGAATCATCTGTGCTGTGGTTCTATAGAGTGCAAGCATTCTCGTTAGGATTCAAACATATTCCTCAAGGCTACCACTGGGTGAAGAGTCCTGGGAGCAGTGTCCTGAGTGTTCAATACAAGTCCCAGTCTCTTAACGCTTATTTTGCTGTAACTGCTGGTGCTGCCACATACTCCCCTTCATATTGCATTCACATTCCACATGAATTGTACTTCAGTCACAAATTTCTATATCGTGCAGAATTACCGATTTAATGCCAGCATGTTGGAAGCACATGTTTCACATCAGTAGCTCCTATCTAGGCCTCCATTCCAAAACCACCACTTCCTAGATGGTGCAAGATAGAATTTAATGTATGATACAGAGACCAAATCTGTGGACAGAACCCCTCCTTGGAGCAGGCATGGCTCGTCTAATTTGCTGAAGAGCTGTCGCTCTTGAATTTGGCTCCTACTGCTTAAATGTGACTCTAGATGTGATCATCACTCTAGATGTGATTCCCTTTGGAATCTTATTCAGGATGGATCAAATTAAATTTTTTCCAGTTTGCTTAATTTCTGTCACTGTCACCATGGCGATAAGCTCTGCAGGAATTAACAGAATCACTTGAAATATATTCAATAGATAGTCACCCCATATCCATTTTCATGTGTGATGTCCTTCAGATGATAGCTCAGAATACTGTTAATGCTGAGGTCCAACAGACTTCTGTAAATACTTAAACTGCATTGATCCATCTACTAACAGCATCGGAAGGCATTTGCTACCATTTGAAGTATATTATTTCACTTCTTTTGGACCAGTTCCAAAGTTTAGCACTGCATATGGACAAGTCCCATAGCTTCCTATTTATTTATTTAAGAGGAGAATTAAATCGGAAAAGTAGTGCATTATCCACGGTTATTAGCAATGCACTTCTGCTGAAAAGGTTTTAAGGATTTATTCAGCACTATCGGTAGTAATTTCATAGACTGCTTCTCCATTATATGTTCTTTGCATTATTGTACAGTGTTGTTTTGTTTTTTTTTTTTTCCTTTTTTTTAATTCTGTAATAATATTGTGCTATTTGCATTCTCTTCAGTAGGTGACTGTATGTGATGAATTTTAAGTATAAAATTATTCAAGGGATGTATACATACCTTGCTGTATTTGGCATGAAAAATAAGGAACAGAGTTTGCAAACAAGAAGATAAATAAGCTAGATATATCAGAAACAATACAGGGCAAAAAACATTATTTAATCACAGGCAGTAAGACATCATTATCTTGGAGTTGAGGTTGCTAAGCAACATAACTGGTACAAAAGCTACATAGCAAACACGTTCCTGTTAATGAATCATAAGTTTGGTAGTGTCCAAAGTAACGTAGATTAAACTGATAACATTATATTTCATATGCTCCCTTATCTGTACAAACCAGAAAAGTCATAGTAAAAATGTTATCTCATTGCCCATTTTTCATTATTTTTTAATTTTGTTCAACCATTTATCACTGTACAATAAAATGGTATTGAAAATATAGTTCTGAAGACAACACATAATGGATAGTAGTATAAATTTCAGGTGAGAACATAATTTTCAAAACACATTTTCACTTTGTACACATACTGTGGAAAAATGCCTTACCTGAAGACCTCATGTGCTGTCCTTACTTCATAAAAATGCCTTGGCTGTGGAATTTAAAGCCCTACTAGGGATTTTGGTCTCTAGGACTAAATCCTACTTTTCATTCCAAGTTTATCAATTTGCCCTGGAGACATAAAAATCACTCCAGAAACCATTATCAAAAAGACAAAACAAGTAGATTATAAATCTCCTTCAAACATTTTGTAGATACACTGAATTTTACAGAACATCCCAGTACTTACAAACTGTATTCCAGGTATTTACTAAATAAGTACCCTGATGTGAAGAGAGGCTTAACACACCAACATGGTGACTACAGAAGTTTGTCATGTAGCTGTTATTTACAGTAAAATATATCAGGATGTGTGAATCACAGAAAAGAAGTGGGAAACAAAATAAACTACACACAATTTTCATTTTTTCCAGGAGAGGCAAAAACTAAAATCTTCATTCTCATTAAAACAGAATCTTATGATTTCAGAAACTATTTCTACAGCTTTCCTCAGCTTTGTGTGTATCCTTGCACTTAAAGTTTGTACATAGCTGATGCTGGCGGAACATATCAGTCTTGGGCATTACCACTACCATCACCAGCTCTCTGAAACCCCCCCAGCAGCCACATCCTCACCACAATTTCTTTTAATTTATTTTATTTATTTATTGGCCTTGCAAAGCTTTATAAAAGCTCAGTAATGGTGTTTCATCAGTGCTTTTCTTGAGCTCGGCCTGCTGGTCTGAGGGCAATAGCTTTGGACCTACCATCTTTTGAAAATAATTCAGTGCGCCACGTACAATCACATGGACCTGTGAGCCCGATTTGTTAAAGGAACTAAACATATGGTTCAGTATATGCGCGTTACATGTCCTTGGCTTCATTGCTGAAGTGAAACCCTACAGAAGATAACCCCATAAATTTAAAGTTGAGATAAAATTGTATCTAAATAAAAAACACAGAAGCAATTTTACCACTCAGAGTTCATGCTGAACTAGATGGCTAAGCAGCTGGGCCAGAAATAGGCCTGCTGCCTCTTAGAGAGGCATCTCAGTTATACATGCTATGTATAGGTTTAATCCTCATCCAGGATTTAATCAAGGATGATAAAATTTATTAGTGAATGACCTTGTATTTTATGGTGTGAATCAAGACTAGCCTTACCTGATAAAAGATGTAGTAGAATATAATGCCAAACAGTACGTTTCTTGAGTTCACTTTCAGACAAACTGAATTTATACATTTTCTTGATGTATATGAAATCAGCTTTAGATTATTATTTATTTTTATTTCATTTTTTAAGGAAGGAGATCTGTAAGTGCCAGATGATCATCTTTTAGTTGGATTTATTGAGTGAGTCAGAACAGAAGTTTGCACACAGTCAGTATGCAGCCATTGTTTATTTGAAATAAAGCTGCAGCCTAACAAAAGAAAGAAAAAAATATCTGTTAAAAGTTTTGTTTAACAAGATTCACAGTATCTACAGCAATTAGTTTCTAATAATAACAAATCATTTTATTTTTTCCCCCTTCCCTCCATCTTCCACTACATTCTTTCTCATGCAATTATGCGTGCTTGATGGGCTGCAGTTGGATGCAACCTTTTGTTGTACCATGTGCCCTTCCTTCTTCTGTTTCTTACCTGCAGATTGTATTCAAGGTTATTCTCAGTGGTTGGGGTCTTTCAGTCTTAACTAAAAGAGGTTACCATTACTTTTAAGCTGCAAATGGTGTAACTCTGAAGATTCTTTATTTGTTGATTTTATTGAAGAATTGTTGAGTTTGTGTTTTTCCTTTGGATCATTGTTGGCTTGTACGTATCCCAAGGGCATTCCAATACTCGTTCTAAATTCTTGAGTATTTTTCCTCAGCTGGTCCACTGACCAAAAGCATTGCAGCAAGACAGGGAAAAAAAAAAACCAAAACATTAAATATCCAGTTAACGATTTCTGCTGACTTCAGTAAACATTAGATCATCAATCCATCAAACAGGGTTGATTAACGCGTTCCAGTGAGAACAGATTTCATTAGCAAAGCTTACAGAAAGAAAACATTCATTCCTGTTTCTCTAAGCTACCTTTTAATGGTTGGAGCACAAAGTTTCAGCACCTTGGCAGTGATCTTTTCTGTTGGTTACCAGCACAAGACCTTGACCAAAGGAAAGTCGATGTTTTTGGTTATTATACTAATTTCTTGTATAGGAACCCCAGCAGAGGTCAAGTAACTAACTGTCCAGGGAGTATGTGGTGTCTTTACAAACCATAAAACTGAATATAATTCTTTTGCATCTTAGCTGAACGTCTAAGCAAACAGATTAGATTTCTCTTTGCAGGAACAAATTTCTTTGATGGATATAAGCTCTCTGGCTTCTTTAACCTATCCAGCAGGCAAATTTGAATAACTTGTTATGCCAGGTTGTGTTCTTAGGCAGTTTGAACTTCCCAATTTCTTTGGCTTAAGTTTACCTTTAATCAGATGACAATGATTTAAATGCCCAAATTTATTCTTCTTTTACTCCTGAGCTCAGAAGGAAAGACTATCAATCTCCTGTGGCATTACTCACATAAATCTAGGAAGTTATGTTAATTTGGACTAAGAACTTTCCAAACCCATGTGTAGATATCATTTGTGTTAATAGCTATACTTTCTTCTGCTGATTTTTTTTTCCTTTTTCAGTAACATTTATCAAAACTACTTACAACCAACCTCATTGTTCCACCTTATTTAAGAGCTATTTAATATAATGGCTCTCTTGCTTTCCTCTCTATGTTATCAGGGAAGGGAAGGAAGCCCATGGAAAAAAGAAAAAAAAAAAAAAAAAAAAGGAGAGGAAAAAAAAAATAGAACCATCATTTTGATAGCTCTGCAATAATGAATAGTTATTGCAGCCACTAAACTACTTAGGTAAATGACCCATCTAGCGATTACCCATCAGCTTCATCTCTGGAGCTGATTGAACCTGTGATCCCTGTGTGGTCTCCTCAAGGGCATCTTTTTAATTTTCAGGCATAAGCAGTTATCTTCCTCTGATCAGAACCTGTTCCTTTTCTTCCTGAGCAGGGTATTGTCCTGAAGCCTCCCTGTAATTCCTGGTGGTTGTTTTCCACTGTTCTGAGTGCAGTTCAACACCCTCAAAGCTCCCTTCCCTCAGAGGGGATGACAAAAGTAGCTGATCACTGCCTTGCTTTTGAAATAACCAGTTTAGGACAAAAGCGCTAGGGAAAAAAGAGATAAGTAACTGTAAATCGTTTGCATACATGCTAATCAAATCAAGGTTTGCACCACCTTTGCCTACACTTAGATTGAGCAAGAATTCCTTTTTCTAAGTGAGGGCTTACTTTCCACACATTTTGCCCTTCTTTTTGCCTTCTTAAAATGGAAGAAAGGAGTATTCAAGGCTGGACTGAGTCCACTGAGTACTTTGGCAGGATCTCTGCTCTTCCCCAGGAAGTCTGTATTTCAAAGGAGTGGGATACAAAGCCTGGCACAGTTCGGTACCTACCCTGTGACTGAGGAGCTGATGCACGCTGCCTTGGATGACATCAGTTGGCGAGAAGAAAAAGCACCTGTTAGTCCACTGCCATTCACCTCCTTTCCTTGTCCCTGTGAGCCAGACCTGCTCATTCCACTCTCTGTGCATCAGACTCTTTTTGCCAATAAAATGGTTTCACTCACCCAAATTTCATGTGATGTAGTCCACAGATGGACACCTGGGCTGGCCACCTCTCTTAGGTCCATTCTGCCAGAGTTCTGTCAATGATTGTCTTTTCCCATTTCACTATGGAAATCGTTGCACAGATTAGGGATTTGCATTAGCTCATAACTCTATTTTCTACAAGAAATCTTGTAGCCAGGAACTAGAAAGCTTGTATAACAATATTTCCCTGTCCTTCAGCTGCTCCCCACTCCTGTAACATCTCACATGGCAATGCTTCTTTTGAAACTTCTGCCTGGCAGCCTGCTCCAGTCTCCCACAGAGAACCTGAAAAATACCATTCTTTTCCTGCAATTCTTTTGAGACATTTACTGTTGTATTACAGTAGGCAAGATTATAAAGAAACAAAATGCCATGACCAAGGATTTCTGTACTAGGTAGCAATTTAAGCTGCAGTTATGTAGTAGGAAATTGTTATGATAGCAGTTTATTGCAGCTTTGCAAGAAACTGTGTGCCAGGTTGCAGTCATTTTTAGAAATGGTCACTCTTAACCATGAAGCTTCCCTTGCCTTGGACAAGTCTCTCAAGCGATTCAGCATGTTTTTCCTTTATACTGAACTAGCATTTCATAGCTTAAACTGTAGAAGACTGTAATTTGCTTTTCCTTCCTCATTTTCATACTGTAGCATCTTCTTTCAAAATGTATATTTGTGGTGTTTATTTTGTTTGTTTTGTTGTTGTTGTGTTTTTTTTTTTTTTTTTTCCTCTGAACCTTCCCACCTGTGCAGGATGGTTGGCTGCAAATTGTACGTGAATTATGCACTTATCTTTCCCCTTCATCCCTTTTAAAGGCACTGAAGAATTGTTGTTTTCCTTAATAATACTTATATATTTATATTTATGCAAATATATATATTTAATAAAAACAAATCAAGTCAAAATAAAATCTCTCTGAGAATACTGTACATGTGGTACAGTACTTTTCCCTCAGGTGCACGGAAAGAGCTTTGCTCTAATAGCTGCGGGAGCTGCTGTAGATTTTTATCTTTCTAATCTCATAATCATCATTAATGTTTTTAAATTCCAGATGGTAGCAACAAAAAACCTGGAATAGGGAGCAAAAAAAGACATACCTCATACCAGTTTCCATTAGAAGTTTGATTTGTGGGTTCCCAGCCTTTATGATTATGTGCTTATGTGCATTTCCAAGCCATTGCCACCAGTTTTCTGGACTGTACCCAATTCTTGGTAGTCTGCACTGGAAAAAATGCCAATGTTTTTGAGATCTCAAAAGCATTTTTATTCTAGATTAGATCCAACATCTTCGTCCCCCACCCCCCACCCCACCATGCAAAAAGAGATGAAGAGATGACTTGCACTGAGCTTGGACTTCACGACCCAATTAATTCTCTTCCCATTCTTCACCAGAATCCCAAAATTGTGCCTAAGAAATCCTTGCCAAGTGAAATAGGTATGCTTTTTCCTGAAATATGTTTCTGGTTTGATCATATTCTAAATAACAATAAGAAGAATTGCAAAGTTTACCACCAGCTGTAATTTGATACATTTTTTGTCATTGTAGAATTACATCCCAAATTTCAACAGTCCACTAGTGCTTTAAGGCAAGAAATGAATCTGACTCTAGAAACTGGCAGCTTTAACGTCTTCACAGGATTATACTTACACCCTATTTAGTCTTGTAAAGCATGAGAGAACTACATTTAAGATTTCACAGAAATTAAGCTCAGCCATAGCTCATGAGACCTGTACTGCTTCACTGACATAAGCAAAATCTGCTCAGCCAGTTGAGTTCTGAGTCCTGCAAATACTTCTTTTATTTACAACTAACTGTAACCTACATCAACTGCAAGAGTAGGTGTTAGGTTTTATCGTACAATTTGAAAACATACTATTGTGATTTATTTAAGAGAGCTGACTAAGCTTCTTGTGGGACATAGTGACGAGCTCCATTCTGCAAGCAGCAGGTGGGTAGAGGTAGGAGCAACGTTAACCCCGATAGTGAGCTGTTAACTAGCAGCTTTCCCGATTCACAGGATTATACTGTACTTAGGGTACAACGTGGCCACATGGCTTTATAAAGTCACACATTCTTAATTTTAACTTTCTGTTTTTGTTTCCAAAGGATAGTGAGTTTCACAAGAAACTGCGTATGTTATATAGCTGGAACAAGGTTTTACCATTTGAAGTTAAAATTAGCAATTTGAAGTTTCTCCTACTATTAATGTGTGTTTTCTTAGAAGATGATTTTGTCATTAATGCAAAAGCAGTAGAATGTCAAGTTTACATGAGTAATTTTTAAAATGAAAATACCGTATTTTGCCAACTCGCAGTCCTGAAATAGTCACATTAGCGTAGCAACAATAAGTGCAGAGCTTAGAGAAACACACTAAATTTCACTAAGTTTTGGTAAATACAATTTATTTCTCACCTCTTGTTGGCCTTGTATCTGCACATGAAGGGCAAACGTGATAAATTCCAGTGTAAGCCCTTGCATTGACTTTTATTCCAACTTTTAATTCTTATGTTTTGCCTTGTAGAGGGCAAACTGGAGACTGCTTCTCTCATTCTCCAATCCAGCTCCTGTCAAGCCATTAGCGAAATAACTGATATGCTGATTTGTTAGAGGCTTTTTGATTGCTTCTCACATTTCACCAATACGCTTATCTAGGCAAGACCATGAGGCAAGTCAGTTGTTCTGAATCATGCTAAAACAATAGTAGTAGAGCCAAGGCATTTCTTAACTAAAAAACCTATCTACCTACCCTCTGCCATCCCCCCCAAACAATCCACCTTGTGCTGACTTGTTCAGGAATTTTGCTGTTTGACTTTATTAAGGAGTGATCTTACGCTTAGATACTGTTCTTGCTTTTTTGAGCAGTCCAATAATTACTAAAAGGAGAAAAGAAGAGCATTGGAAATTGTGTATTTTTTTCCCAGTTAGCTAAACAAGTTTATACACAGTTTCATTAATTATGTTTAACATAAGCTGGATGGTTTGAGATCTTTGTTTTACCATATACTGCTATTTCATCTCAACTTTAGGTGTTACCGTTCACAAGCAACTGCTGTTAGGTTAAAAAAGATCAAAGATCTTTAAAAAATGTTAAAATCGAACCTCTAACCACAAAACAATGTCTTGGACAACAGAAAGGAGGAAGGTTTGGGGACAATTTCAAATATTTGCTAAATTGTTTTACTCGGAGGAGTAAGGCAAAAAAGGAACATCACAAAAGGAAACAATGGTTTGGGTATTTATGTGGATGTGTTTTAGCCCCCCGCTCTGACAGTTTTTCCTAAATGTTGCTGAAGATAGTCACTGTCATAAACAAAGTGCCTTTGATGCTTAATATACAACTCATTAGGGCCTGTGGTGTGGTTACAGGAAAAAAAATAGAAATCAAGGGTTCACTGTTGTCCACACTTACCTGCTTTGGCTTACATTGTGGATTATTTTTGGTGTATACTAACTAGACTAGTTTCTGCTGAAATCATTAATGTGCGTTTAGTTCACAGAGTAAGATAGTAACTAGTTAGATGTAAATTCCTCACCCCTCCAAAATGCATATCTAATGAGTACTCCAGTGAGTCTGCAACATCACCTGCTTGTTTTTGTGATCCTCATCCACTGATTCACCCATTTTGCTAAGACAGGCACAGCCTACAGAACTAAGGAGCTCACAGAAGATCAGACTTAATTTTAAGACTTTTCAGAGTGTGATTTAGGTCTTCTACTTCTTTTCATTGTGCCCTGAAAAACAAAACACCAATCCAGATCCTAAGAGCTGCTAATAGCATCATAGTTATAAAACAGAACTATGACATAGAAGCCTCAAATCTGGAATCAAAGTAGGCTCTAGATCTCCAAATAAAAGGGGACTGAGGCCACCAGAGAGAGAGAAAGGTGGTTAAACCACAACAGGGAGAAAGTTCCTTCTCACTTCAGCACTGTAGGAAAAGCAATTAAATCAGAAAGTGAGTCTCTTCTCTTTCTGTCCCTACTGTCAAAACAGAAGATGGAACGACTTCTGACTTACTAGGTCAGCATAGTCTTCAAGGCTTTGCAAAATAATGAAGATGAGAGTACTTTCTTAAGCCTAAGGCTTGCCCCCTCAAAAAGATAAATATAAGTCACACACACACAAATGTATGTATCGATTACATTTGATATTTCACTGAGCACTTCTGGAGATACTGTCATCAACTGAGGCAGAACAGGGAATATACTGTAAGTGTTAATAATTAGTGTTAAAAAACACTAATGCATATTTTCACATAAAGTAATGCATCTTCCATATATGCCATTTCACTTCAAGACGCATTTCAAGTTACAGGTTTGTACGATTCTAGTAGAGTTAACCTGACCTTGTTCTTTAAAGAAAAGTCTTTTGAGGTGAAATATGTGACTGTTCTGGTATGACCTCAAGTCAGCCACTTTCCACCTCCCACATAAACTACGGCCATGTCCCTGTTACGAATTACTCTGCTGAGTGGGAATGCTCATGCATTAACCACTTTCCACAGAAATTTACAAACTCAAAACCTAATCAGGGAAACACATTTTGGGTGTTTCAACAATTTTCAATTCATATGAAACAAAGTTAAAACATATGACATATCAAGCTTGTTTCAGCTTGGGGTGGTAGAAGATATTTTTCTTTTTTTCTTTTTTTTCTTTCCTTTTTTTTTTTTTTTAAAGAAAGTGTTTACAATTTCATAAAGAAAGCTAAAAGAGGATATGCTAATTCTATGGCATTTGGGAAATGGTATGTATTATTTTAAGGCTAATTTGATAAATTGTCGTAATTAAGGTCTTCATAATGGCTAGCTCTAATGCAGTTGCTCAGGTAAACAAGAGTAGTATGATGCCTGCCCTTTGTTCTTTTAAAGAAAAAGCTGTAGCTTGACTCAGACACTGGTAACAGAATGGGCTGATTGCTCCTGCATCGCACCATGTAGGATGGAAAATGTTCAAAAGAGTAAAGGGCAGAGTTTAGCAGAACAGAGACAGCATGCATGCATAATGGAAATTATTTGTTTTCTTATATATGCAGTAGTATACAAGCCTTCTTCTCACCTCTATGTACCAAGGGAAACAGAATTTGGCTCTTAGAAATAATGTAATTAGTGACTCAGTTTGAAAGCAGATAAATTAGAGTTAATGATAAAAAGAAAGAAATATCTCTAGGATACAGACTAACAACATTCACTTAGTTTATGCTTAAATAATACCTGAAGTAAACTTGGAGAAATGCTGTGTATTTGCCTACTTAACTCCAAAGACAAAGAACCAAGATACACTACGCATTTTGGTTGCCTTGAGCTCTGTGAAGACCACTGAGCTTACATGCCAGCTCTGGATCAGACGTGTTGCTGCCCTGTACTACCTTAAAGTCAGTAAAGGGAGAAAGGTGCCTTCAAGAGCGTGCAGGTCTTAGGTGGGGATCAAACCCTTAGTGCAGATGATTCCCCTTTTATTTCTATAGAGAACTTTAATTCTTGAACTTAATTTTGTGATTGATATTAAATGGGTTTGTGGTGGTTCCGCTCGAGTGGGCAGCCAACCTCCACCACAACCGCTCTCTCACTCCCCCTCCTCATAGAGGTACGGGGAGAAAATACGATGAAAAGTGCTCAAAGGTTGAGATAAGGACAAGGAGATCACACAATAATTATTGTAACGGGCAAAACAGACTCGGCATAGGGAGACAGTAAGATTTATTGCTTATTACTAACAAGCTAGAGAAGTGAGAAACAAAGGAAAGAAACCAAAAGCACCTCCCCTCCCCCCCATTCACCCTCTTCCACCTCCTCCCCCCGAGCGGCGCAGGGGAACAGGGGAATGGGGGTTATGGTCAGTCTACAGCACTTCTTCTCTGCCGCTCCTTCTCGGTCACTCTCATCCCCTGTGCTGTGGGGTCCCACCCACGGGACACAGTCCTTGATGAACTGATCCAGCGTGGGCTTCCCACAGGCAGCAGCTCTTCCAGAACTGCTCCAGATATGGGTCCGTACCACAGGGTCCATCCCTCAGGAGAAAACTGCTCCAACCTGGGTCCCCCATGGGCAGCAGCTCCTGCCAGGTCACCTGCTCCTGCGTGGCACCTGCAAGGCTGTTCCTCACTCCTCTCAGTCTCCCAGCTGCTGTGTGGCGCAGCGTTTTTTTCCCTGTCTTAAATTTGCTCTCACAGAGGCGCAAAACAACATCGCTTATTGGCTTGGCTCTGGTCAGCAGTGGGGCCCTTCCCAAACATGGGGCAACTTCTAGATCCTTGTCACAGAAACCACCCCTATGGCCCCCTGCTACCAAAACTTTGCCACGTAAACCCACTACAGGGTTGAATTTAAACTTGGGACTCTGAAAGTTCATATGAGGAAAGGTTTGGGTCTACAATGCTCATCTTGACCAAATTCTAGAACATGAAAGAGAATTCTCATTAGTCATCCATAGTGTAAACAGAAATTTTTATTTAGCCACTACATAAAACTAAAAGATTATGAAACTAACACATAATCCCTCACTAGATTCACACTTTTTTTTCACTATTGTTTGAGCAGTAGAGAATATTGCTCAATATTTTGAGCACAATATAGATTGCTGGTGTCCAGACAACCCATATCCAACAGAAACTTTTGAAGGAAGTCATTATTATCCAGATACTGAATGGATGAACTAGGTAGGAAAAGAATTCTCTCTAAATGGAATTCAAGTGGGAAAGAACAGAACGCTTCATCTGTGATATTTATGACTTTACTATCACATCTATAAGGAGAAGATACACTTTTCATATTGACTAGATATTTCTGGAAGAACACGTTGCTGTCAGAGTAGCGCTCCTGCCTTTAAGAATTTAAGAATGACAGCTGAAAAGGTGTCATATTTCTTATGTTTTTAATATAATATTACAATATTGTATTTGATTTGTACTTAATCACAGGAGGAAAGCAATAATCTATTTATTGAAATAAAAGTTAAATATAGAAGAAAGAGGTAATATAAAGTATAATAAAATTCTGCAGCTGCTTGTATTTAGGGAAATAATAGATTCTAGCCAAGAAGTTGAAGAATTGAAAGAGGAAGCAAATTCTCATTGCATGCCTGAAGATTGAAGGGCTATTCACCAGGGTACTAATAATCTTCAGAGCCAATAGCTCAAGATCTCATTAAACCATAGAATAGATTATGCATATTAAAACACTAAGGTCAGGCTGATTGCTCAGATGTGCTGCAGACATGTAAAATCGCACTTAGTTCTACTGCTAGCTATTTGTCCAACTTTACCAAAGTGTTTTTGAACTGCAAAACCAGTCTAAGAAATTCTGTACTATGTATTTTATTTCCCAAATTGGTGAAATCGATTCACATTTCATTTGATACTACAAACTGCAGTTATTCTGTCTTCAAAGGATTAGTTCTTGCTTCAGTTCAGAAAATATGATGCACTATAAAGCCTTAAGCCTATTAAGAACAACAGAGAGATAGTAGGGTTTCACATCCTTTGGTTGTACAACCGTGATTCTCATTTACATAATCATCACACATGAATATGCTCTACAAAAAAGTCATCTACTGTGTTCAATCCGTATAACTAGTTACTAAAGCTGTAAAAGAAATGTTGTCTTTAGCTAAATTAATCTACTCCAGAAAAAGAAAAATGTCATCTTGTTCACTCATGAAAAATGTGAAGGAAATTAAGTACCAAAATTGATATAAACAGGTGAAAATATGTTCTTTGTTAAATATATAGTACTTAGTTTAATTAAATACTACATCAAGAATAAACAGTTCTAGAGACATTCACTTGATTCTTCATCCAAAAGTGATAAAATACAATTCGATCACCATCCAGTCCTGGTAAGTTTCTTTTTGTTTTTTGACAGTGAAGGCCTACTGTCTCATACAGCAATCCATACCAAACTCAACACCTAGAAGCTCAAGATTTTAGGGTTAAGATAAGGTCCAATTTTTTTAAAAAGGTACAAATAATTAACCATTGCCAGTAAGGTCTGTGGTAGGTTCACTGGCACTCAAGCTCTTCAGATCAGGATTAAATGTCTTATGGATCCTTTACTGAAGTCATTCAGGCTCGCTCAGTGTTACGAAAGGTGCCCCTGTGAGGTGACAGCACTCTAAGCACAAAACTCTTTACCAGTCAACAGGAGAAGCTCCAAGATATTTTCAAGCCTTCAAAAACAAACGGATTGCATCTTATGAAGCTGCCAACATGAAGCAAATAAATATCCTTAAGTACTTCCTCACCTGTATCTTTAAATCAGCTTGTGATATTAACTTTGATTGCTGGACTTACCTTTTCCATCTAGACAGCAAAATGTTTACTTTCAGAACAGAAACATGTTCTCATATGACCAATAAAAACAGTCAACTTTGCTGTTGATGACATCCCTGTGGCTGTCCTTACCTTTTAACCATTTATATAACATTTCTTCATTTTTATTCCCTTATTGGCAAAGCAAGCAATTACTGGGCTGGGCTTGGGAAGGGGGAAGAGTGTAGGAAAGAAAAGAAAACCGTGCAGACCAGCAGCATGGAAAAAGAACCATGCAGGAAGACAAGGAAGGACAGACTTGCTAGGTCTCACAGCAGCTGCCATTGCAGCACCTGACTTCTCATCTGCAATGGCTGCAGCCCTGCTCTGTCTCAGCTGGGTAAAAGCAGCCACAGGAGCTGCTTTTCATCTCCTCTGGCAAAAGAAATTCATTCTTCCCCTCACTTCTTGGGCATTAAAACTCAAGCTGGTTCATAGTACTGAAAAATACTGGACTTACTCTGAATTTCTCTTACAGTGTAGGCAGCCTACACCACTCTCCAAGCTGACTCTTGTTTCACTTTCAGTCTCTCATCTTCTCCACCAAACCAGTTCCAGCGAACCTCTCTCCAAAACTTTGATTTCAGTGCCTTGTACAGCAAAGTTATTCGTGTTGCTCCACTAGTTCTAATGGCTTTGAATATACAGCATACTTCTCCCTTTCCTGCTCTGAAACTTGACTTATCAAAGTGACCAGAAAGATGCTGACAGACTCCAGATCTCATCTTCATTGTGTCCTTTATGTTCTCAGTGGCTTCGCTTATCAGTCTTTATAATGTCAAAGAAAGGACAAGTAGTAACTCCTCCCTCTACAACTTCATCTCATTGCATAAGCTGATAAAAGACACGTCTCATTTTCCTGCAGCCTTGAGGGAAGCTCTGTGCCTGTTGTCACTCTCACGTAGGTGACATCATATATTCTCAGTATTTCCAAAAGTCATTGGTGTCTTTAAGTGATCTAAATCTCTTCTTACTGCTGGCTGTACTCCCAGATCCCAATCTTAGCAGTAGAATTGAAGGTGTGCCTCGTCACCTCCAGCTAGCTATCAAAAATATTTTTTTTCAACTTTGTTAGATCTTTTTCTCTTCCATCAAACTTTCTCTTTTGTTCCATTATCAGGATACTCGAGCCTATTTCTCCTCTCGCTACGCTACTGCTGAGGGGATGCATCTTTTCCTTTCACATTGTTCTCTAAACCCTTTTTCCTCTTTCTCTGATCCTGAAACCATAGTGGATACTTTTGACATTACCCTTTTTCCTGCTTGTCACTCTGCTTTTCTTTGGTTTGTTAGCAATACTGCTGCTAAATACCCCTCTCACCACTTGGTTTTGTCATTCCTTTATCTTCCATATCAGATCCAGGCTTTTCTTTTTCAGCTTCAGAACTCGACACCTCTTACCTGTACTTACATCTGAGGCTTCAGTTTAGCCGATGGTGTTGCTCGAGTTCTCCACTCCAAATGCCCTGTTTCTGAGTCCTTTTCAGAGCATCATTACTTTGACACTTTTATTTTGTTCTTCTGCTTGGAATAACCTCTACATATTTTAGGTTAAAAAAAAAAATCTATTATTTCTTCACTCATACTCTGTTTCTTTTCTGCCAAGTTCTAAGTAGTTATGCATGTGCAATGCCATAAAACCAAAACTTTCGCTAGCATAGCTCCAAACATTATTAGTTCAATAGTATTTTATTTTTGCTAACAAGAAGTAAAAATGCTACCTCAAGTCATGTCCCAAAACAAAGGCTTTGCACTCCAAAGTCCCTCTACTTGCAGGCTGAACACACTACTGTAAGAAATCTGCTGCTCAGAACGGATACTTTCCCTCAATCTGGGGAGAAAAACAGAAACTTAAGCCACTTTGTGTGCCTTGCACTTCAATGCCTGATCAACAACAAGGGGCAGACAGAAACTGTAAGACTGTCTAATTCTTTGCACCTCCTCCCCTTCCTTTGATGCACACTCATCAGGAGCTTGCTGCCTTAAACTGGGCCTTCCAGCCGTGTAACTCTCTGGGACTGTTCTGAAGAGTGATACTTAAATAGAGGCCATAAATGCCTTCACTGTCTGTAGCTATACACTTTAGTCCCTTTGAGTAGCTCATGGCAATAATCACCAGCTTTAAAACCCAGCAGCAAAGTAATTCAGCAATGACAAATGCAGATGGCAATAACTCAGTAATCTGGAGGCCACAGCTCCAGAGCTGCTCCACTCACAGACTTGTGTGACCCACTGTCAGATTTTACATGTGACTGTTTATCTAATTTCTGCACAAGGAATCAAAAAGCTGAGCCCAAGCCAGGCTACAAGACTTATTTTCCTGTCATATCACATTCCAATTTTGTATGCGTGCATCTTTAACTCTTTTTTTTTTCTTGTCAATATCCATTCATTTTTAATTTAAAAACAAACAAAAACAGTTTACATGCTACCAATTATGAAACTTCTGTTTTGTTCTTAGGTCTGACTGTTATAGAAAATACTGAAGAAAAAAACATCCACAGACTTTTATTTTTCAGTGAATTTGCTTTAGTCATAGTGGGGCACTTCTTGCCCTTGCTTTCTGAGAGTGCTCAGACAATTGAGTTTTCCTGACATAAATGCCTATAGAGAGAAAATGAATGTCAAGGTCTTAAACCAAAGCATTCGTGGCAACCTGACTTATCATTCAAACCAGAAATGATGTGCACTCTGGTTTGTTTCTTTCCATTTACTAAATGACATTGTGATTTATGATTGAGTACCTCTAAGCAACACAGTTTGAAAATTAAAAACGACCAGAGAGTTGACTACACTATGTAAAGGTAGAGCGTCAAGAGGTGAAATGGAAAAATACGCATATGACAATTGAAAGTATTCAGATTAAAGAAAAAACATTACTTTTTACTGATTTTTTAAAATCTCTATCTGCTCATACATTTCAAGTCTTTGTTGGTATGTTTGAATATGAACTTCAATAAACAAGTTGTGAGACATTTTTCTTTCCTTAGTTTCCTTCTAGTTCTTGGTAAAAGAGGCAGGTCTTGAAGGTTATCACACACGTTCCTCTTCCATGGCTGTACGTTTTCAAGTTACATTTTCCTTTCATTACAGACTTCATTCTCCTATGGTCAATTCATACTGCAAAGTTGAGTAAAACTTACAAGCAAAGGGATTTTCACACTTTTATAGCAAAATTATGCCTTTTTGTGTTTTGAGAAAAAGGTTAAATATAAGCAGTCAGCAACATCCAGTTAGCTGTATTCCTCAGAGCTGGACAAACTGCCAGGTCATGTAATGCAAGTGATAATAACTGCAACTACAGACATACCACATTGTATTTCCTGCAAAATACATTATCAAAAAGAAAAGAGATGTTTTACTAAAATACAAGCCTTATGTGGTCAATTAAATATTGCTTTTAATGTCTTTATTACTGCTCTATTCTCTTCTCGGGTGTACCTTTTAGTAAAAATATTGTCAGTTAATTGCATTGTCAAAAATAGCATTGTATTGAAGAATAATGTTATTTATGAAGTATGGTCAGAAAGTCTGTTCCATAAGAACACTGCTGAAAATAGGATTAATAGAAAAACACAATGAAATCAGTTTTTATGTAGGACTGGGCTCGCTCTTTAGAGTAATGCCTGCTTGCAAAGGAGAAGGAAATCAGAAGCCCGTCATGAAAACATACCTTGAAATACTTGGTTCTATTCTGCAAGCCTTATGTGTTTGCTTATTCACTCTTAAGAACAGAAGTGAAAGAAACTTCATGTCGTATTAAGTATGTATTCTCATAGTCCATAATTGTTACTACTTTAGTCACAGCAAGTAACTGCAACTTTGCTATGACCATCTCAGTTATTTTTACTGTATGAGAGTATGGTCACAAAGAACTTCCCATTATCTTTGGATCACATCAGCTAGGAATCCTGTAAAGCCCCATGCTGGGATACATCCAGCAGAGTGCACAACTACTGGCACACACGTACAGCAGCAGCTGTCTGAATCTTGGTTTGAGAATCCCTGTATCAGCAGTGGGACTCCAGCACTCCCTTCCTCTATCAGTAGGGTATTGACATGTTTTTTTTTAAGTCTTTGATCTCTGTGCATATGCTACATTTAGAAAAAAATGATGCAAGTTATGAGGCTGCACATATAGAGTTGGCCTTACACTAGTTACATCCTGACATATATTTGAAGTTTGAATCCACAGTCATAATACTCTCCAGTAGAAAGGAAAAAAGCCACCCTAATGCTAACCCAGACAAATAATGATTGTTTTTCTTGAAGGAATGGTGAACATCCCTCTCAGGTCTACTGCCATCCCTGTTTGAGCCAATACTTTAAGAACTCCTCGTACTGAACAGATTTGATTGGCATTTTACAGTAAGAAGGCATCCAATGGGAGCAAGCTACTCTACAGAATCTAACACAGCTTACCACGTTTTTGCTAGTACGTTCAAAGTCCACGGAACAAGAAATTGCCCATTAAATTTATAGACCAATTTTATGCTAACTGTACTCATTACAGTCTGTGAGTAAACTAGGTAATTGGGTTGTTATAGTTCTATCTTTAGAAATAAATTAGAATTACTGCTTATTTAGAATAATTTAAAATATCTGACTGTGCCTGTTCTAAGCATCCATTAACAAATGCTGGCTTTTATTTGACTTCCCACTGCATTAAACAGGCCATTTCTGTATACAAGACAAAGCAGCTAATCAACTGAAGGTTGAAAATAAATATGCAGGAAGCAGGCACACAAACCGAAGTGTTAAAATACATTTGTCTTATGCCAAGATTCATTTGTAAATTCATCTCAAGTGCTATACTAAGTCACACTGATGTGTTTTCAAGATGGTTAACTGCTAGAACACAAACAATATTTAAAGTACAGTTAAATGGAGGGAGTTATTTAGCAATACTCAAAAGCAGAAACTCAAAAGATAGGCCTACAAAAACATTGCTATGCTGCAGCCTTCAGTACTGTGACATCTAACTCTTAGATCCTTTTATAGCCAGGGGACTCTGACTTACATGTAAAATGATGCACAGTCTCTATGTGGCTGTTTGGAGACTCAGGAAAGCTAATATAATGAAGCCAAGCTGCCCAGTAGTCAATACTGGCGTAATTTTGTCTGTGTCAAGTTATACTAACTCACTGCAGGGAGCCGCAGGAAAACACTTCCTCACACTTACGAGCCCTTTGGGTTCATGAACCTGAATCCTTTCCCGAAGTGGAACAACTAAGTTTACTCCAAACACATTTATGGGGCCAATAAATAATCATACCATTACCTTTTAATTCAGTACCTTTGAGATCTCTAAACACAGAGTTACAGAAGCTGCAAATTAAAGCCTACCCTCTCAATAAGGGATAATTTAACTCCCAGCTACCAAAAAGTAGCAGCCACCAGGCTGTAACAGTCCTGAACAGATACCCAATCTATACAGTTTTTAAATTTCCACTTTGCATACAATAAAAATTCACTGAGCCAGGAGGGAGGGAAAAAACAAACGAAACCCTGTAAGCTACGCTTTGGAAAGCTCACCTATAAATAAAACAACAGATGTTTCAGTTTGTTTTGTGAAAGGTTGCAATCGAAGATCAGTCACCCATGCAACAAACAAGTGCTCTGACTCTGTTGACTGAACAGCGGTGTGACAGCACCTCAGAGCCCCCTGAGAGTGCCTTCTAAGCTAACTCCTGTAGGCAAAATCATCTAAGGAATGCTCTGTTCAAGATCCGACTAACAAAACCTCCTGGCACTAGCTACATCTCTGCTCTTTTTTAGGATTCCAGAAAGAACTACAGGTAACTGCAGAAATCCAAAGGCAAAAATTAGGCGTGGATGGGATGTTATGCAAACTCATATTTCACGGATATTAAGCTATGACTTCAGTTTACAGTTTGACCCTGGTTACTTATCAAGTTCAGCACTAGTTCACCAGCTAAATGTTGCTACAGCCTTTGCCTCCAAGCTACTATATTACTCCTGAAAGATCATACAATCTCGGGCTGAGTCAGGAAACGTACTGACTGGGAAACATGATAATCATGTCTAAAGTGGTACTTCATGGGAATTACATTTTTAATTACAAAAGTGAAAACAGCTCTGATACTAGGAAGTAACTTGAGAAGCCTTGTATCAAATGCTTGTAGTTCTGCATCAAATTAAAGCAGTGAATAATTCCTGAAATTTAATAAACCAATGAATTCTCCACAAAAAAGATAACAGAAGACACAGAAGAAAAGAAAGGGAGAGTTAACCACATCCCTGAAGTAGATGCTGGAAGGAAGGGATGCACCTGCTAGGCATCTAGATGCTAAAGCATTACGTACTTTGTAGAGACGAGATGGTGGAGCTAAAGAAGGGGTGTTACAGCCATCCACAAACTAGCAGCTTAGTTCTGGGAGAATACAGAGACCGGCAATTCAAGTATCCAAATTCCTGTAATTTGAAGTTAATTAAATCTAATATACATCTAATATGTATTATCTGTTACTCATTAGATTCCAATAAATTGTTAATTTTTGATATTTCCACAGAATAAATAATTTCTCAATATTAGGGCACTTCACATTACAAGTGAGTTTAAGATTAGAGTTCTGATCCATTTAAATTAATGCCTGTACTAATTAACCCCCACACACCTTTTCTTAGTTTGTACGTTTGGCTAAAAGCTGAGCTTATATAGAGCAGAAATGTATTCAACATTCTTCTGATCCTGTAGTTTTGTCATCTATTAAACTATAAGTTATATTTGACTAGAAGTATGAAATTTTTCATATATACATTTATTCACAAGGTTCATTTTTTTCCTTGTTTTCCTAGTGTACTCACACAAACTCTGAGTGTAATGTTACAAGAATAAGCCCATGATCAGAAGTCACACAGCGTGCAGATCTCAACCTCCAAGTTGCACTTCTACTTGTATGTAATATAAGGAATTCCTACAAAACTCAGAACAAATACACAAACTAGATGGAATTCATTGGTTTGGTAAAAATGAAGCCTTCTTACCATGACAAGACAGCCATATCATGATACTTCCTGGCCTATCATGCACAATTTGAAGCCAAATAAGATTCTCCAATATTAATTCCCAGTGCTTCAATGGAAACATTTTTCCAAGAAGGACTTATTTTCTCTCTTATTTTATCCATGTGCCTTGCATCCCAAGAAACAGCTTGAAATTGTGGGGGAAATCCACAGGGCCTCCTCCTGGCCAAAAAGCCTGGATCACATCAGCTGCTAATACAGAAACGCGAGTTCAGCACATGTGTGAACACAACACCCAAACCTGAGAGGGTGTTTGTTCAAAACCTGCCCAGGTTTCAAACAAAGGCCGCCATCAGCTGGGTTAAACAGCAACCAGTTACCAGGAGACTTTGGGTGGAAAGAAGAATCGACTTAAAAACAAGAGCCAAAAGCACTAAAATCTGTAATTGTGCAAAGCAGAAGAGAGAAGCAGCCCAGTGTGGCCTGGCACTGAGGGCAGCCTCCTGGCACCTCAGGCTCCGCTGAGGCCCGGAGCAGTGGGCAGTCCTGCCCTCGGGCTGACAGCCCAGGGTGCAACGAGCATTGAGAGCTCCTGGGGTGCCTGCACGTCGTCGCCTTGTGTCCCCACAGGCTGGGTGGATCAGTGAATTGTGTGCAGCAGCACTGGTACGTGTGAGGCTGTAGCACCCAGGCATCCAAAAGGGAAGCAGTTGGTGGAGACAGGGGAAGATGCCTTCCCAGGAGGGCGAGCACATCACTGCAAGCTTGTAGGAGACTGCTCTAGAAGGGTGTATTAGGTATCTGAAGGTGTTTACTAACATTTTGTAAGGCTCCGGGATGACCATTTATCTGTTATATTGCTGGTATAAATCCTGCATATACAGTTCACTGACAGTTAATTACAAGCTATTAATAAATCAACAAACCACTTTGATCCTAGCTTGATTTAAGACGTGAGTCATTTTCCTCTACTACAAGCATATGCATTTTTCAGTGTTTTCTACTTCACACTGCTATGTATGCAGCCTTTGTCTAAAACACAACTTTTAATGTTTAATTTTTATTATTTTTTTCCTCTCCTTCACCTGAGGGCACTTAAGAATGCAGGAAATCAACTGGCTCTCTACATAGGTGTCGTGGTTCCGCTCGAGTGGGCAGCCGAGCTCCACCACAGCCGCTCTCTCACTCCCCCTCCTCAAAGAGGAATGGGGAGAAAATATGTGAAAAGGGCTCAAGGATTGAGATAAGGACGAGAAAATCATGCAATAATTATTGTAACGGGCAAAACAGACTCGGCATAAGGAGATAGTAAGATTTATTGTCTACAACTAACAAGCGAGAGAAGTGAGAAAACAAAGGAAAAAAAAACAAAAGCACCTTCCCCCCCATCCACCCTTTTCCACCTCCTCCCCCCGAGCGGCGCAGGGGAATGGGGAATGGGGGTTATGGTCAGTCTACAGCACTTCTTCTCTGCCGCTCCTTCTCGGTCACTCTCGTCCCCTGTGCTGTGGGGTCCCACCCACGGGATGCAGTCCTTGATGAACTGATCCGGCGTGGGCTTCCCACAGGCAGCAGCTCTTCCAGAACTGCTCCAGATATGGGTCTGTACCACGGGGTCCATCCCTCAGGAGAAAACTGCTCCAACCTGGCTCCCCTACGGGCAGCAGCTCCTGCCAGGTCACCTGCTCCTGCGTGGGCTCCTCTCCACGGGCTACAGGTCCGGCCCGGAATCTGCTCCGGCAGGGGTCTTCCACAGGCGGCAGCCTCCGTCGGTGCAGGGCCACCTGCTCCACCGTGGTCTCCTCCACGGGCTGCAGCGTGAAACCCTGCTCCACCGTGGTACTCCATGGGCTGCAGGGGGACATCCTGCTTCACCATGGTCCTCACCACAGGCCGCAGGGGACTTCTGCTCCGGCGCCTGGAGCACCTCTCCCCCTCCTTCCACACTGACCTTGGTGCAAGGCTGTTCTCCCACTCCCTTGACTCTCCCGGCTGCTGTGTGGCGCAGCGTTTCTTCCCTGTCTTAAATATGCTTTCACAGAGGCGCAAAACAACATCGCTTATTGGCTCGGATCTGGAAAACAATGGGGCCCTTCCCAAACATGGGGCAGCTTCTAGATCTTTCTCACAGAAACCACCCCTATGGCTCCCTGCTACCAAAACCTTGCCACGTAAACCCACTACAATAGGTCAAATTTGCTTCAGTGCTCAGACTGCTTCCAATCAAACCGCTAGAGTGACTGTACTTCCCCAAATCAACAGCTCCCTAATCTGGCCCAAAATAGAATGCCTTTGAAAAGTGGATATTCAGTTACTGGGTTTGACAAATGCTACCTTTCCTAATGTAGTTTCTTGAACAAGATGTTCTAATAAGCTTAAAACACTAGATCAGGTCTTTGCATTAGTATATTCCATTGAAAAAACATCCGAAAGACGGATGTGCCCCCCCAACTGAAAAAAGTTTAGTTTTAGTTCACTTCTAGAAAACATTGAAAAGGTTTGTTTTGTTTTGTTTTTAAGCAGATTTAAAAAGTTAAACTACTTTGTAAGGCTCCCTTTTGAACTTCTGCTGAAGTATTTTTTATAAATTAGAGGTAAATATTTATTTTTATAAATTAGAGGTAATCAAGGATCCTTTCCCATGTTTTAAATTCAAATTCTGAGTCATTTGAAAGCATAGGAACTGCAAAATCTAATGCTTAGGATACAAAATGTAGGGCTTTATTATCATCCCCTGTACCCTAAGTAGCCTTGGATAAAACTGCACATTGACAGACCTTGTCATCAAAGACCCTGAAGGAGCAGGATCCTTGATGATCACTGTCTCTGACTCTCAGATATTATAACATCAGGATCACTGACTTTGACCTTCAGGTACTAATGTTCATTAAGTGTAAATGTCCTTCTAAGCTTTTTTCTTTTCTTTTTTTTTTTTTTTTTTTTTTAATTAACTTTTGATTTGCGCTCTGAACTTTTGATTGGTCAAAAGGATTATTTTCCTGAATTAATTTTCATTTCTACTTCAGGAGAAAAACATTCCATATCATGTGCAGATTTTTAAAACTACCTAGCTTGTAAGAGACATTATGTCACCTTAGCAACTGCTTTTTAGAAGTTACTTATTCTGCAAAAGCTGGTTTTTAATATGCAGAGTTCAAAATAGTCTAGACTAACAACTAGTAATAACATTCATCTTCATTATAATTTCAGAAACCACTAGTCTTAAATCTAAAAAAGAGAATCAAAATATAAGATCCTTACATGAAAAAACTTCTGTTCACAATAAACCAACTTTTTTTCAAAGGTATTCATAAGTGCCATACAAAGAAAACGACTACTGGGAACCAGAAAAAAAGTAATTCCAAGAAGAAATGCTACCAAATAATTGCAGTCAAAGTCTAGTTCACAGGAAGCTGAGTTTGAGAGGGCACTTCTTTACTCTGGGGGTGACAGAGCACTGGCACAGGTTGCCCAGAAAAGTTGTGGAGACTCCTCTGGAGATATTCAAAACCCGCCTGGATGTCATCCTGCACGATGTGCTCTGGGTGATCCTGCTGGGCAGGGGGGTTGGACTGGATGATCTTCAGAGGGCCCTTCCAACCTTGGCCATTCCGCGATTCTATAAGTTAAGTAATAGTAGGGCATTTTTTTTTTTTTTTAATTTTTTTTTCTGAAACTTAGCAAGCAGAAAGACTTACTCGTGTCAGAAGCAGCACCTCAGTGTAGTTTTTTATTTATTTAAATATGTATAAGGTTGTATCTTTGCACATTCATACCTCACTGCTGGTAACATTATGCAAATGTTTATTCCCAACTTAACACAGGCATTCTCATCTTATTTTACATGAAAGTCACAACCTGTTCTGCATTGTTATTTAAAGTTGGGAAGTGGCATCCATGCTGCTCTCTGACCATTTTTTCCATTGAATTTTGCTCAGCTGGAGCAAGCATTACAGATTACCTCATATGCCAATACACTAGGTGGTCAATCCTCAGGCTCTCTTCAACTTCCGTGGGCCACTGACTTGTTATTTCCCTAATATACCACTTGAAAAAAACTCAAGAAATAAAAAACCTAGCGCAGAGTGAAAACCTGAACATTCATGACCTTCATATAGCATGGCAATGCATTTCAAAGTTTTCTTTGTCCAACACACAAAAGGTTGTTTATCAAACATCATCAGTCAGGGAAACAAACACCTTACCTGTCATGCTCCCTAATTCCCAATTAACATTGCTCCAAGTAATTTCTCTATTACTCACCACTTCTTCTATTCCGAGCCCTTTTCCAAGTCAACGAAGTACTTACACTGTGTTCTTCCAACTGCTAAAGAACTGCTAAGAATAGTTTCCTTCCATTTCTCTCTATCCAGAAGATACCTTCTCCCATTACCAAATCACATTCATACCTACTTTGCTGTTTACATATTCCACCCCTGGAACACGGAATCAAAGAACTGGAAATCCTTCCCTCTCTTCCTGAGTGCTTCACACAGGCACAGTAGGAGCACATCTCCAATTAACATTTACCCAGCACATTCCACCTCCTCATTCCCTTAACAGATCTGAGTCACAGCCACCAGCTGAAGTGACTGGAAATTAACCTGCTGAAGCAAAAATGCATAAAGTTGCAGTCATTTGACACAGCTCCGTAGAAGCCTACATTTAGGAACCTTGTGAGTTCCCCTTGAAATAAGTGAACTTTATTTAAAACGGGACTTGTAAACTGAGGCAGTATCTTGTATTAAGGCCACTGAAAGACTCTGAGAGAACCAGAAGCTGTTGGTATGACAAGTTCTTCCTTTAGATTTTAGTCTTTATTTTAAGGGCAATAAAGGTTATAAAACCATTTCCCATCCATCTCCATTTGCCCAGGAGCATTACTGTTTTCTAACAAAAATGGAAGATGAGCTCCTTCCCCTTGAAAAATTATGGATTAGGCTTGTCAGAACTAATGGATGATTCTTTCCCTCCTTATCAGGGTGGTTTGTACTTTCTCTGCCCATTTCTTACTCAGATAAAATAAGCCCCCACAGTAGGCTCTTAAATTAGTCTTCTAGCCAGCCGAATACCGCATTAATAGTTTCTAAACAGCATTTCTGCAATTTGGAAAATTGAATACTGGTTAAGCAGTAGGTGGTAACTTTAATATCTGCATTAGTTTTGAATCATAACTCAAAAATCATTGACAGAATATTAAGGCTTCTGCCTACCTTGCGTATTTGGACTGTGCCACATTCTGTCACACTCCACCTGCTGGATAATCTTATTACAGCAGGCCTAGAGAAGCTTTATTTTACACCAGTGTTGGTACACCTACTACATACAATGATAAAACTGCTTGAACAATATGCTTGATTATATACTTGTCATGCTTTTCCATTCTACTGTTCTCTAGCAATATTATGATCAAGTGAAATCATTGGGTGAGTTATTGTTTCTAAACAACTCAGGTTAATGGGCCATATTCATAATTAAGATCAATTTCTGCTAATAGATACTTACGGGAAAAGTCATAGTCCCATGCAACAGCTAAAGGGGGAAAAACTATACTTCATGTATTTCAGTCTCTAAAGGTAGAAAAGCAGAAAATAACAGGCAAATGTGATTTTAAACTAATATTTAGATAAAGTGCCACCTCTAATTTGTCAAATGCTGTGATATGTATGTGTAAAAATACCTTGCAACTAAAAAAAAAAAAACACACACAAAAAAAAAAAAACCAAAAAAAAAAACCAGCAAAAACTCCAGAGGATGCCAATGGTAAGCTAATTGGTTTGAAGCGTGCAAGTCCACGTGTGTGCTATAGTTGACTTTTCTGCTAGCTACTCCTTTCAGTAAACTTAGTCTAATCAGGATACATTCTGCTCAAGCTAGAATTAAACATACAGCCTTCTTCATAGCTAAGCTCTCCCACTTATTTCAGAAACAATTATTTCTGTCTTTGCAAGTGGAGAGAGAAGTAATTGAATGTGCGTGACACAGGTGAAAGGTAGCAACTGAAGATATTTTTACAGTACAGCACTTACTCAATTACTTTCTTTTACGCAAGTCAAACATTCAAATTTCAAACGATGCTGACAGTAACTTTGAAGTCTTAATTTCCATTCCAGCCCACAAAAAAAACATGTTAGGTTAGGTCTGTGTATTTGGTGATAACATATTTTATAGTATGCCTCATATATACATTTGTCACCAAATATTATTATTCTTTATGATCCACCATCCTTTAGGAATAATTTGAAAGCAATGCAGGGTGATGTACACTTCAGCCTTGCAACTCATACCAGGAGCAGTCTTTGCTATTGAAATACTCGAAGAGACATTACATCTCAGAACAGTCATTTAATCAAATTGAGCACTTAGAATACTACTCAAATATTTATCTCGAAAAAAAATGAATGCTATTTTACACAGCTGATGTTGTAGCATAGGCACTAAAAAATCCCCTGCTGCCTGCAGATTGCTATCATTTCAAAATGTCTTTAAGTACAAGTGGAGACTAAACACACTGAGAAGTTTTATAGGAACTTCAAAACAACTTTATTTCCATGAAGAACTATTTTTTTTCTGTCGTAAGAAGTCCATCTATTTTTGCCAGATCTCCAAGTGAAACTGTTGCAGAACCTCTCTGGGCAGGTTTTGCCTAAGAGTAAAAAACAAGAGAAAAAAATCAGTGCTTTTATTAAACAAACAAAAAAAAAGTTATTTCACAAAAACCCTTTAAAATACCAGCCATTTCAAAATGTACCTTCAAAGAGAAAATTGTTTGGCTTCACATTACCTGTGATTCATGGAATTTCCAGCCAATCATGTAGAAGATCTGAAATGTTGCAGGTACTGTGCCATCGCTATTTCCATACATTTCTGCCAGGACAGGAAGGGAGAAAATGGGAAGGTGTACAGAACATCAGTTTTAAGAAACAATCAGTTCCCAAAACATCAGAACCAAGTGTGACATATTCATCATAGTGACCCTCAGTGAAAGATTTGGGACAATAAAAATATCCCTTACTGGTGTATCAATATAGTTCAGATCCTGTCATTATAATTAAGGTTAAAAATACCTGTACTAAAATAGTATTTTTTTCTATTCCAAAATGGTTTTATTTTACATAGAGGTCGGAGAAAAGACATGGAAAATACATTCTTAAAGTCATTTCAGGTGAACTCACCTATTAAATACTTACCTCGGTATATTGCTGCAGCTGCCAGCATCGTATCCCTGTGAAGCAGAGGTTTTCTGTTCCAAGAGCAATTACTCTCTCCCATACCTAAAAATATGTTTCAGCTTTAAGGAAAAGAAGATACAGCATATATCATGAGTTAAGTGTCATGCACTAATGGCAGGTTTTTATTACCCCAGAGTAAGTACAGAATCCTCTGAATCTCACTGTAAGAGTACAACCTACAGCAGGGAAGTTTCTTACCTGTACAGATCCAAGCCTCTTAATGCCCATGCTTTGCAATTTACTGTTTGTATTGCTAGGAATGATTTCAGATTATTACCTTCCAGCCAGAGTGTTCAAGCATTTAGATTTTCTAATATTTTTTTTTACCCACCAAGTACAAAGTGTTTGTTCAGACACAACTCGCATTTTTATCATCAAAACTAAATACCCCCAGAAGATTTTTAATAAGAAATAATCATAAACCTAATCTTAGATAATTCTCCTTAATCACTTACTGTATCTGAATGCTTCTGCAGGGAATTAAAGTTCTATTTTCATTAAGGTATTGACTCTACACAACAGCAGATGACCTGAAATAAGAAGATGCCCTGAATTGCTCCATGAGTAACTACTGACTGCATACCAACAACTACTTTGCAATTCATGACAAATGAACACCAACTCAATTGTTAAGCACCACTTTTTTGTGTGTGTTTTCCTCATACTCTAGTGTGAGGGTCTATTCTCACTCCAAAGCGGTATCCTGAACATCCTGTTACTTAGGCAGGCTCACAGGGAAAAAAAAAAGTCATTAAAAGTCATTATGTCGGATATATGCTTCTGTCTTCCTCTCAGGGCTTTTCAGCAGTTTACACTGAGGAGGCTTACAAAGAACAAGAGAAAAAGAGCAACAGAAAATTTACAGAAGGCCACAAGTACAAATTTTTGCCTTTTGCTTCCCAAAAAAAGTCTACTGATGGGCTTACGTTTCTGACTCACTAGGTATCAGGAAAAAAAAGTAATGCTTTCACTATTACAGTACATTTTATTTGAAGTTAATAAACACGCTGAAACTCTTTTGCATTGGTATTGCTGATACAGAAAATGTTTATATTTCCAAAGTATATACTTGCCTTGCAAGTCTTCCATTATCTCAAACAACCCTGGGTAGTTTACTTGAATTTCATCAGTATCCTGAAATAATTCAGAATCTTAATTGTAGAGCATATCAACTTAAAAACAAAGCACTATGTCAACTTTCAAAGCCTGCTACTTCTGTTCAAGCAGAACCATGTATGTCTCAGAAAAATATACTCCCTCAACACTGCTGAAGAACTTTGTCTAGTAGCTCAAATGCAATCAAGTTTTAATTGAAGTGCCATTATTTTCTTCTTTTTAGAAGAAACAGCAAGAGTGTTTTTTCAAGTAGGTCTAACATTCTGCGACACATCTCTCTACAACGACCATGCAAATTCTACTGGGCCACTAGCCAAAGATACTCTTCCGTGGGTTTTAAAAGTCACAGTACAGCCAAGAACAGATTTAGTTCAGGCTATTTCAGAAACTTACTTAACAAAGTGCACTAGATGCAGAAATAAGGAAGTACCACATTAGTAATGTACTCTTGGAAGTAGCATTTCTTATACACCAGTTCTGATGTTCCACGTTGTTCTGATTTTTATTTATTTTTTTTTAATAATTACCACAGTCAGAGTGTTAAAGCCAGTTCTTGACAGGAGATGTCCTAAATCTGATACAGCAGTGAACGGTGATACGTGAGGAGAAAAACCCCCTTCTCTCTCTAATTCTGCTAGCTGCAAAGAGCAGCGAAGTTCATAGAGAGTGTCTCCCCCAAACATCGAACCAATAAATACTCCATCTGGCTTAAGAACTTGGTGAATCTACAACAGAAGAAAGATTATATTATTTCATTTTTATTAATATTGCGCAACTAAGACATTCTTAGCTTTTTTTTTTTAATGAACTTAGAAGTAATCATTGTAGTATCTTTAACAGATTTTTATTATTGACTATTCCACTAGGCAAGTTGAACCACCAAAGCTTTTGGTAACATTGCAAGATATATGATCTGTTCTCAGAAGAGACTATTTGTTCTTAAGAAAGAGAATCACTGGAAATTACATTCACAACTAGGAAACACAAAATACACTATTTCAGATTTTCAATTTTTCAAATTTCCAGATAAAATAATGTATTTCTTTCCAAGCTTGGTTTATTATTATTTATTTAAAACAAATACTGTGGGCATTGTAATTCTTATTTTTACTATTCCATAATAGGGCACTCCTATTTGTATGAACATGTGATAGGATATGGTATGTTTGAAATAAAGGAAAAAATGCCAAACTGGAAAAGATGTTCTTCACTCCTGTGCCAAAGCCAGGAGATTTAAAAAAAAAAAATTCATCTGCAAAAAGGAGCTTAGGTAACCCCAAAATCAGAGTTTTTTCAATAACGTTTGTGGTTTTTCCTACAAATATTTGCTTCACATAAGAATCAGAAAGCTTTTATCTGCTTAGAGTGGTAATTAAAAAAGATAGCTGAGGCAAATGTTGAACACAAATTTCATAAACCAGGTTTGGACTAGTTTGATTTAGAAAACATTTAGAAAGCTATTAAGTGCGACTGACAATGAAATCAGTAACACTGACTTAGTTTACGTTAGTTACCATGATCTCAGCTGTTAAAACTATAAAATATTATACAAATGTGTTGTTTTGTAGTTATTTGTCCTAAATTGCTTTGAGACAATAAATTAATAGAAGTATCAACTGGTACTCCTCAAACTGCCAGAAATACTCCAAAAAATACCCAACTAATGAGCTATTCATGTGCCTATTTTTTTTTTTTTTAAAGAACAAGAAATATATAGAGCTCTGAATGGAAGTAACGGTAAGTGTTGTTTTTTATTTGAAAATAGTTGCACTAAAAACCAGTTTCTTACCTCTCTAAAAGCCTTAGGAAGGTCATTCACCCAGTGTAAACTGAAATACCAGAAAGAATTGCAGAATAAATAAAGTTTGGGGAAAGGCAAAATAATGTATATGCTAAGTATGTTTCAAAAGTCAAATCAACAAACAAGTTTTTAAGCTGCAGAAGTTTGGAAACACTGGCTAAAAATGTAGAGAAAAATCAAAAAAAGAGAAGGTATGTGTGCCTTGAGGGAAATAAATGTTAAGAACCATCAGGTCACCACGTTTTCATACTGTATGGTCACATTGACCATGCAAACACATTTCATACAGCACGACTTACATCTTTATCTAAAAAAAAAAAAAAAAGTGTCAATTAACGATTAACACATACCTCAAGCTGCTAACAACAAGATCAAATGTATCTTCTTTGAAAGGAAGGAATTCCTCATCAGCTACAACGTTGATCGTAGGTACTTCAGATTCTACAGCATTTTTCTAATGTTGGGTTATAATAAAAACATCATCAGAAATGTATTCCTTCTGCTTTTCGGCATTATGGAATTAAATACATTAACACTCAGAAAGACACTTACAAAAACATTCTCTGCCATATCAACTTGAACAAGTTTTTCAACAATTTCCTGAAATAAAATAAGAAACTCTGTCATCCATTTGAGTTGTTTTATAAATTGACAATAGTTATTTTTGAACACTTGCATGTATAAGAAATTTCTAACAATTAAACTTTTCATAAAGTTGAAGGTATTTTTCTCTGCTAGCATGATACTTACTGATTGCTGCATGGGAGAATAGTCAAGGTAGAAGTAATAACAACCTTGAGGTTCAGTCAGATATAAACCACGGAACAGCAGACAGTGAAGTACATTTACACATTCCATGGTTTATGAAGGATAAGTTGTTCTCCATTTACAAATCTCCATACTGATAGTTCTTGTTCAAAGTTAAGTGTGTGCAACAAAGACCAACCGAAAAATATGCATCTCCCAACTGAGGACTGAAGGTTAACTACTCCACAACAGTAGCTTCCCTTGCACTATTATTTGTCTAATCTTCAAATCTAGAGTGCAAGTCTTATGAGGAGAGGCTGAGGGAGCTGGGGGTGTTTAGCCTGAAGAGAAGGAGGCTCAGGGGAAGCCTTATTGTACTTTACAGTTACCTTAAAGGTGTTTGCAACGAGGTGGGGATTGGGCTCTTCTTCCAAGCATCAAGTAAGGTGAGGGAAAACGGCCTCAAGTTGTGCCGGGGGAGGTGTGGGTTAGATAGTAGGAGAAATTTCCTTACTGAAGGGGTTGTGTGGCATTGGAACAGGCTACCTAGGGAAGCAGTCGAGCCACCATCCCTGGAGGTCTTCAAGAAATGTGTAGATGTGGAACTCAGTAGCATAGTTTAGCGGTGGACTTGTCAGTACTAGGTTAAAACATAGAATATCCCAAGTTGGAAGGGTCCCATAAGGATTATCAAGTCCAACTCCTGGCACCGCACAGGTCTACCCGAAAGTTTCGGCCATGTGGCTAAGTGC
This sequence comes from Aythya ferina, assembly GCF_964211825.1. Taxonomy (NCBI): domain Eukaryota; kingdom Metazoa; phylum Chordata; class Aves; order Anseriformes; family Anatidae; genus Aythya; species Aythya ferina. The sequence continues at coordinate 7,762,633 of NC_140298.1, forward strand.
ACAGTTCCATTGCTTCTTAAATTCAGGCAGGCTTGGTGCCGTGACTGCTTCCCTGGGGAGCCTGTTCCAGTGTGCAACCACCCTCTCGGGGAAGAGCCTCTTCCTGATGTCCAGCCGAAACTTCCCCTGCCTCAGCTTGACACCGTTCCCGCGGGTCCCATCACTGGCGATTACAGAGAACAGGTCACCTGCCTCTCCCTGCCCCTCGTGAGGAAGCTGTAGGCCGCGATGAGGTCCCCCCTCAGCCTCCTCTTCTCCAGGCTGAACAGGCCCAGTGCCCTCAGCCGCTCCTCACACGGCTTCCCCTCTGGGCCCTTCACCATCCTGGTCGCCCTCCTCTGGACACTCTCCAACAGTTTCATGTCCTTTTTATACTGTGGTGCCCAGAACTGCACACAGTACTCGAGGTGAGGCCACACCAGCGCAGAGTAGAGTGGGACAATCACCTCCCTTGACCTACTAGCGATGCCGTGCTTGATGCACCCCAGGACACGATTGGCCCTCCTGGCTGCCAGGGCACGCTGCTGGCTCATATTCAACTCGCTGTCAACCACAACCCCCAGATCCCTCTCTGTGGGGCTGCTCTCCCCTGTTTCATCACCCAGTCTGTACGTATGGCCAGGGTTGCCCCGTCCCAGGTGCAGGACCCGGCACTTGCTCTTGTTAAACTTCATGTGGTTGGTGATCGCCCAGCTCTCCAATCTGTCCAGCTCTCTCTGCAGGAGAGGCTGCACTAGTTGATTTCAGAGGGCTTTTCCAACCTGGATGCCTCTATGATTAAGAGTCTGTCAAAAGCACACCTTTGGACTGTAGATATATGTACGAGGTAATAAATAAAGGGATTTCCTCGTTAGCATTCAGAGGATTATTTTATCTTACAACAGCACCCTAATAGAAAACAGACGGTTGAACACACGCTTATTTTAGACATTTCGAAGCACGACACGCCAGTACCTTGGTTAAATGCTGCGCTATGTAACCTCTTCCAGAGCCCAGGTCCAAGGCGAGAGGGAAGGTCCTGGGGGACAGGCGGGACACGCTTTAACGCCGCGCTCCCCGCAGCCCCGCTCCGAGCACGCCCCCAGCCGCCGGGCAGCGAGACCCACCTGGGGATGTCCAGCAGCCTGTCGGCCACCCTGCCGCCGACCTGTGGGGACAGCCGGCTGTGGGTCAGCGCCTCCGGGGGCGCGGTGCCACGATCCCCATCCCCATCCCCATCCCCACCTCCTCCCGCAGGTACTCGCACTGCGCCCGCTGCGCCTGCACCGCCGCCCAGTTCTTCTGCTTCCGCTTCAGCCGCCGATCGAAGGGGCTCAGCACGCCCGGAGGGGTAGCAGCAGAGTGAGAGGAGGAGGAGGAGAAGGAGGAGGAGGCAGCAGCGGCGGCCGGCGGCGCCCACAGCCGGCGGCACCCCCCGCCCCACCTCACAACCCCCAGCCGCCACAGAGAGCCCGCCGCCGCCATGATGCGCGCCGCGCACCCGCCTCCTCCTCCTCCCCCGCCCCGCCCCTCCCCGAGCATGCGCCCCGCCGCCATTTTGCGGCATTGGCTGCGAGCGGGCTGAGCCGCCGCGGCCGCCGTAGCCGTGGGGGCAGCGAGAGGTGCGCTGAGGTGAGGTGCTGCCGGCCGGTGCGGGCCGTTTAACGGCTGTTAATGGTCCTCTCCGGGTTCTAACGGTCGTTACCGGGCGGTGGGCGTGGGGTAGCGGTAGGGTCTGTTGTCCGGGGGGCGGTCTGAGCTCGCTGTGGGTCCTTCTCGCACCGCCGCGTCCAGGGCTTGAGAGCGCATGGCTTAGGGAAGCGTTTTAGGTCGAGGTTACAAACTTGACTTTATTCTTTATCTTTTTTGCGGCTGTGCATCTACAATTATACTTGTTCTTTCGCATTCCAGTTATCCAAGCCTTGATTGACGTCCAAAATGGCATCCCAAAAAGAAATCCTGAGCGATGAGCGGTTCAGCCGTGTCACCAGGGATCCCAGGTTCTGGGAGATGCCAGAAAAAGATCGCAAAATCAAGATCGACAAGCGCTTCCGATCGATGTTCCACGACAAGAGGTTCAAGCTCAAGTGTGCAGTGGATAAAAGAGGGCGCCCTGTTAACTATACCTCTGTGGAGAACCTGAAGAAGTTTTATGCCCTGTCAGAGTCTGACTCTGAACTTTCAGAAGGTGATAGTGAAGTATGTACAGAGAAGAAAAAAAAGAAGAAAAAAGCTAAGCCGAAAGAAGTAGATTGTGTAAAACCACTTGCTGATGGTCACCCTAAGAAAGAGAGTAAGCTAACCAAACAAGGGGCTGACCAAACGGGTGAAGTAGTGTCAAAACTGAATGATCAAAGTGAGGGGCAGAAAGTTGCATCAAGGACCAAGTTGAAAAAGGACTCTAAGAAAAGTGTAATGGAAATTGATCGGTGTCAGGGAAACAAGGACCTCTCGCCCCCCGGGGAAAACAAGCGAAGAAATGAATCAGGGGGAAGATTAGTTTCGGTTCAAAACAAGCAAAAGCCTTTGCAGCCAAGTAGTGCTAAATCAGATAAAGCTCCTAGGAAGGATCATTCCCTAGGAGGAAAAACAAAAGAATCAGGTAAGTTGTTAAAGTAACGGGTAAATTCACCTGTATTTATGTGTGTGTTGTTGCAGTTGTTTTATCCATATAATATTTTTTTCCCCACAATATCAGCCATAAAATAACTGACTCAGGTTGCTGAAGAATCAGAGTGTCCTTCTGTAACATCGTGGACAATGTTGTCCTTTCCTTTGATGGAGCTGAAATAGTTTGTTAGGATAGTTAGAAAAGTAAAGTGTATAGTTGTGTGTACATTTGTGTATTTGCCAAAATGAACGTTGAATATAAGGTCTGATACCATGAGAACTTAATATCAGCAGTTAAGTGAAAGCATAAGAAGAGCAGCATAAGCCATGAGTAGAAGAGGGAATTAGAGAGAACAGGTGACTTGAACAACTGTTTATACTATCTCTGTGCGTATAGCCTGCATTATTAAAACCCAACTTTTAATCTGTTTATTCTGTATATAATTAAAATAAAATAACAATATTCTTATTAGTTTGCTAATACAGCTGTAGGACTGAAGAGCAATAAATTAGACAAACTGAAGAGGCAATACTGATGATTTGTTGTTTGTACTTCCATGATACAACTTGTTCTTGTGTTATGTACTAAAAGGGGTTTTGTAACTCCTTACTAAGTAAACCTTTGTTTTTTCCTCTTTGTAAAAGATCACATGTAGTTGAAGCATAAAAATAGGTATTGTTTATATTTTAGGGACTGTGCGCAGAGACACCTATGATGAAAGTGATGTCAGTGAAAGCCAATTAGAGGAAGAAACTTCTGAGAGAGAAAACTCTGAGTGTGCAGAAGCAGAAGAAGAGGAGTCAGAAGACGATGGGGAAACAGGCGAGGATGAGGAGTCAGAAGATGATGGGGAAACGGGCGAAGAAGATAGTGATTCAGAAGATGATGAAAGTGATATGGGGCCTGATCTAGCTAGAGGTATAGGGAACATTGAAACAAGCTCAGAGGATGAAGGGGATTTAGATGACCTATTTCCAAAGGAGCCTGAGATTGAGCATTCATGGGGTGAGCTGGATAAAGATGCCCCTCGTGGAGAAGAGGTAAAACTACATCTGCATGGGGAAATTTGCTATGTGATTATGTCAAAGGTGTATGTTGTTATGAGTTGGTTGTGGATCCTCATCTATATAACTGTTTGTGAAAGTATTTTTCATAGTGTTTTTTCAGCATTTCTCATTACAAAATGCAAGCCATCATGAAATTGGCTGAGAATGAGAGACCTTGGGCATTCTCTCCTGTGTTCCTCTGCATCTAAGCAGAGGCTTATCTATGAAAATGTTATCTGCAAATGAAAGAACAGTGGAATTGAGCTTTTTAAGAAAATCTGGAGTTTTAATAATACTGCTGATGTTGATTACTTATTTGTTTCCACTTTTCTAATTTGTTTTTTTTTTTTAATTCATGCTTGACGAAGTTAACTTACTAGACAATGAAACAGGACTTTAAAACTGAACACAATTATTGTATATGAAATCATAGTAGTGTGGTGATTCTGTAGCACTGATATTTACTGCTGTTGTGACTAACCATGTGATGATAACTCAGTCCTAAGTGCTGATGTTATAAATGCAGTCCTAATTTTGTGGTTGGTGCGGTCCAGTGCACCAGTTGGTGCTTTACCATTTGTTCACCATTTGTGTCTTTTTATCTGCTCTGTTGATTGCTGTTTCTGGCTTTTGCTAGTTTAAGAGATACTGAGCCTTGGGGAAAATACTACTTTTATGTTTTCTGCAGTTTGTTGCTGACTTAATTTTATTTTATTTTTTTTAAGGAAAGTTGCTAGAGGATTGTGTATTCCACAAAGCAGACGGGAATTAAACTTAAAAATTTTGTCTTTTTTTTTCTCCCGTTCAGATTACGAGCAGACTGGCAGTTTGTAACATGGATTGGGATAGGCTGAAGGCTAAGGATTTGCTGGCTTTATTTAATTCTTTTGTACCCAAAGGAGGGACTATACTTCATGTTAAGGTAAGACCTGATTTCTAAAAGAGGTAGTGACTTTTACTGGAAAGAGGGGGGGAAGTCTGCAAAGAGAGAGAGTTCTGTGGAAGAACCAAAAGACAAATCAACTCCAAGTGCAGTTTTGCTGAGCTCAGTGGTGGAATTCTCCAAGTCTTGTAGACTACATCTCTGTAGCTAGTTTGTTTTTCGCTAACCAATGGGGTAGATAACTCAATCTTAAAGCTGGCAGTTTCCAAGTGCTTTACAGTCCCTGTTGCTATTTCAGAGGTCATCAATTTTGAGTTGTTATAAACTGGTTAAATTCTGATAGTTAAGTCCTATTTTTCCATTTTTAGTATCTGCGTCCAGCAGAAGTTTTTTGAGAAGCGTTATTACTGCAGTCCTTTTTGAAATGGGCCACATTGTCAGGGCTTCTGTTCTTCGTCTGTCTGAAAGCATTCTCATTTTTAAACCTGTTTATTCCACAGTCTTTTCTGTAAGTTAACAGTAAGAGGGTGTTAAACTGTGGAATTGATGGCTTTATTTTTCTTCTGCTAAAACCAGTGAACTCCAAAAGGCTTGGTGAGATTGTTTTCTTAATTGGTATATGCTATGCTGCTGCAGTTAAAATTTATTTTTCTGTTGTATTTGTAGATTTATCCTTCAGAGTTTGGAAAAGAGAGATTGAAAGAGGAAGAACAACAAGGACCTGCAGAACTATTAGATCTTCCAGAGAATACCACAGAAAAAGACGGGTATTAACTTAGTCTTCAAATGAGAGATAGAAGCCTTAATTCCTACTGAAAAGCCTGGTCAGCTGCTTTTTGCAGATTTTCATTTGTGGGAGTCTCCTGTGGACAAATTTATTTTACACCTTTTTTTGAGAGAGATTTTAGGATTTTAGACCTGACTCTTGTTCGCTGTCAATGCGTTGAATAGATGCATTATGATAAAACTTGAGAAAATTTTCATATTGATAAGTGACTTGAAAATTTTTATTGCGTAGCTTGTTGCAGTAATAAATGGAATGAATGTGTGGAGAGCTTAAGATGTTTTTCTCAGCAAATTGCCTTTCATACAACAAACTCCATTTGTTTACTGTCAAAACTTTTATCTGCGTAACCAACAGGGACCATAACTTAGCCCAAGAATTCCCAGGTTGAGACTTCCTGCATGCCACCTGCAGCGGCCATGGCTTACTAGGCTGAGCTCATCAGGCCTACCGTTGTCCAGGCTTCTTCAGGCATGTCTCTTTTTGTTTTGTTCCGCTCCTCTCTTGTTCTGCTTGAAAGTCTTGTCTGTATGGAACTGGAGAGATTTTGATTTAATATTTTTCCAGATTTTCCAGATGTTTGGCAACCTGTGTGGAGCCCGTTTTGTATAATATATCCCACTGGACTGCCCTATATTTGGAGAATTTGGATGCTTCTAAAACAGTGTAAATTTCTTTGCGGAAAGTCTCTGGTGCATCAGGGAATTGTATAATGAACTTAAAGCGTGTGCTGAAGTCAGCTTCACCCTGTGCTTCAAGGTGCACCGTAAAGTATTGGGTTTACTGCTCAGTGGGCTCCAGACATTCAAATATAATGAATGGAAATCCAGATATCTCAGACACCTCTGTGATACCTCTGCACATACCCTTTACAGTCACAGGCCAGGACCTCAGCCCTGTGATCTGTCTCCATTTTTCCACCAATTCATCTACTTGTAAGCCGCTCTTTTACTCTTTTTAACTTTTGATTCATCTTCTGTGATGACAGCACCACCTGTGCTACCAAAGTTAGTATCCTGATTCCTGTTCTCAGCCATATCACTTTCTTATTCGTTACTCCAATATTGTCTCTCTCAAGCATGAGGATCTGAAATCCTGTCCTCTTACAGTCTTGTGGTTTTAGTTGATGTTCTTAACATGTAACTTTACTTCTGTATGAAAATCATCAGCCTTGCAAGGAGCCAGGATTTCAGGTGCCAGCTCAGCTAAATAAGTGCAGACACCTGGACAGGAAAGATTAAATGGTACTGCTTGGGGCATGCAAAGATGCTACCCTGTGTGTCCTGTGCAGAGACGCTAACCTCATGATGCCTGTAGGAGGCAGAGCTGGATAGATTTGCTGCTGCATAAGGTCTTCAAGTGATTTGAATGCTGCTAGTAATTTAGAAGTTGGGAATTTCGCGACTCTAGTCCTAGCATGTTGGCTCATCTTGTGGAAAATGCCATTATAAAAGCACTGAGTGAAACACCACCTCCTTTAATCAAACTATGAATTAGTTTTTTGAGTAAAGCTGAATGGGTGTTTGTAAAACTTCACACTAACATATAATCTTAATAAAAGATGAGGAGTGTGTTTGAATGGTGTATGTTTTTAAGTTGATTATGTTGTTTCCTACTTTTGCAGGCTTTGCAGGGAAAAATTAAGGGAGTATCAGTTTAAACGACTGAAGTACTTCTATGCAGTTGTAGAATGTGACTCTCCAGAAACAGCCAACAAAATTTACGAGGAATGCGATGGATTGGAATTTGAAAGTAGCTGCTCTTTTATTGACCTGAGGTAAATTCAGTGCTGACTGTCTTACCTATGTATCCTGGGTGGGGAGGGGGCCAATAAATTTAAAACCAATTTTAAATAATCTCAACTAAACGATATTGTCATTGTAACCAAAATGAGATTTATTTTTTTTAAATTAGGCAATCGATACATTGTTAAGGTGTGGAGTTCTTTTTGTTTGTTTGTTTTCCCTTTAGCTGGAAAGTTTCATTTAAAAAAAAATATTTTTTTTTTTTTTTTTTTTTTTTTGAAAATTGCAAGTTTGAGAGGAGCTCTGAATAGAGAGATTATTCTTGGGTAAAATGTTCTGTTTTCATCTTCAACCTTTTGGTAAAATTCAAGTTGTTGAGAAAATGGGACAACATACGGCTGCTCTCGTGCTTTTTCAGGGTTGCTTACAACAGGGCAAGAATGTTGTCCTGAAGCTGCAATAGATTACTATGCTAGTTCCTGTGAATAAGCTGGAAGCTCTAATATTTCAAAAGTCACGTTTGGGAAGAAGAATTTTAAGTTCTAGTGGTGCTTTATTGTTAGTATTTCCTTTTGTTACCAAAAAGTCTTCTGGTCTGAGCAGAAGTGAGGTTACTAAATCATGGTAAGTTTGGACAGAAGCTGGCTTTGTCTGCTGGAACCCACATTAATGGGCACCCTTGGAAATTGGTGAAAGATAACTTTTTTGTTTTGAATCATAGTCTAGAAGAGTTTAATTCATTATCCTTTGAATCATTCTGGAGGAGACCAACTCTGCCAAATAAACACGCAATTTTTCTTGCTTCTAAACACAGGAAGATAATGTTTTACAGCAGGCAGCTGTATGAAATTCTCCAATGCTTTTCCTAATCTTCCACTTTATTAAATTTTAGTGTTGAATAGTATTCATCATATTACATTTGTAGTGATTAAAAATAAAAACTCAATTTCATATGTAGTGCACAAAGGTTTTTATTTAATCTAACTTCCGCTGGATACCAGACCTGTCTCTAAATTGTTTCCTACTAATTATAATGCTAATGATGTACCAGACATCCTTAAAATGTTTTGATTTTTTTTAAATTCATCTGATTTAAAATTGTATTTTACTTTTTTTCTTCCTAATTTTTAATATTATAAACCTTCCTATAAAGCAAATACTTAAAACATAATTCCTTGAAAACTAAGAATCACCCCCAAAACAAACAAACAAAATACCACCCCAACTCTGCCTACTACTAAACTGCAAGTTGTTCAGTTTACTTCCCCAGCATGGTGGTGGTAAAGACTGAAAATCCGTGGAATAGCTGTGCAAAAGCCAGACAGTTAATGTGTGTGTGTGGTATTTGTGTATTGCTTTGGTTTCCTTCTCAGGCTTACTGACTATATTTTAGCAAATTATTTTGTGCTGACGTACCATATTTGTGAAAAGCTTAGACTGCTTGTACTATGAAATTTCCCAGTATATTTGAATAATAACCTGCTTTATCTGCCTGTAAGATTTATTCCAGATGATGTTACATTTGATGATAAGCCAAAAGATGTAGCCTCAGAAGTGAATGTGTCTGTATATAAGCCAAAGTACTTCACATCTGCTGCTATGGGAACATCAAAGGTATCTTTACAATGCTTTCATAATGTTTTTCTAATTTGTTTAGTTTTATTGTCGGATTTTAAATTATATGTAAGTGGTAGGGAAGAGCTTCCTGCTTGTCTTAAGCATTTCAAAATAGAGACATCCAGCATGTTACAAGATGCAGGCATGTTACAGAGCTGCACGCTGTGACCCAATGTATAAGCTTTAATTTTGTTGTATGAGGGGCTCGGCTTTTCTGTTAGAAATTGAATACTCCATTTTGACCTCGTAATACCCCTCTTACAAGTTGCGCATGGACTGAACTTTGTTATCTGCAATTAAATCTTCTAATGTGCTGAAAATGGATGTTTGGGTGTAGTTCAAGAGGCTTTTTGGTGGCAGTGTCAGGCTTAAACAGTTGCTTCCCTTCCTTGTAGCAATCCATTTCTACTGTCTTATGTGACAGCCAAAATGTTCATCTGGCCATGAAATGAACCGGATTGGAGAAGTGATTAGTTGAGAACTAAGTAATTTCTGCAGGATCATTTTTCAAGTCGTGTGTTTCATCTTCTTAGTTGAGGGCGCAGTTGCGCAAACACTTTATTGTCCCTATTGCAATCCATGCCTGATTCCAGGAATGAGTTCGTGCTGGAGGAAGAGAGGAAAGAAGTTGGAGGCTGCTGCTTCAATACTGGTATCTGCTGCCACAAAGGAAACTTGGCTGACAGATTTTGGGTGGTGTGACCTGATGTTACAGAACCCTTGAATGCAATGGGAGACTTCTTTACTCTTTCATGTAGTTAAAACTCCTTGAAACTTCCATTGCTAAAGAATTTCAAAGAAGTTATAATGAAATCTATTATAATAAATTATTATTATAGGTAATTGTTCTGTAGTAACAAAACTAATAGGTTTACATTTTTTAAGTAGAAGGTAGTGATTTTTTTCTTAAAAAAACTGTCTTGACATGTTTAATGTTAGTGCTTCAGCTTCTAGAAGTGGCTTTCTTATTTTTAAGGTAGATGTAACATGGGATGAAACAGATCACGAGCGAGTAATGTCACTTAGCAGAACTTTTAAAAAAGAGGAGCTCCTTGATATGGATTTTCAAGCTTACTTGGCTTCATCTAGTGAAGAAGAGGAAGAACAGCAGCAAGGTACCTACATAAACGTTGTTCACAAAGTCAGTAGCTACATTTAATTAACTCATGTTAATTAAAATTAACATGATAATATGTGTAAATTCCATAACATCAGAAAATGGTTTGACTGTCTCCTTTTACAGGGACTCATTATACTCTGAACTCCTTATACTCTTTATAGAGAAGGTGTGGTCAAGTTGTACTCTAAAAATAACCTATCTTTGCTCCAGACCTAAACATATCTGAAAATGGTGTATACTCGCTTTTCTGTATACATGACCTAAAGGTAGAGGGACCTGGGCGGTGGGCACATTTGTATCTTTGATTCACGCATTTCAATTAGGAGATAAATGGATTGATGATAGAATGCTGACAGATAATGCAAAACTTGAAAAATTCTGTAAGTCTTTGAGTTAGGCCTGATAACATGGCAGCTGTAGAGTTCCTCTGATTTACTGGGACTTGACATTCCTTTTTCCTCTCCCCTTTATTTCTTCTTGTTCTTTGTTTTTCTGTTTTGTTTTTGTTTTTGTTTGAGTTAAATACTGACTGCAAAAACAAACTTTTCCAGCGTTTTCTGTCCATAGTAAGAAAACACATGTTCAAATTTCTAAAATTTCTCTTAAAGCCACAGCTGAAATTCATTATACAGACCTGATTCTGATTCTCCAAATAAATAACATCACCATTACGACCTCAAAACGGCCAAATTCTTTGTTGAAGACAAAGGAAACACTTCTGCAGTGGAATTTGTGAAGTATATTAGCTGATTTAGGAGTTACAGATTATTCAGAGCATTGATAAATGAGACCGTTTGATTTTCATATTTAAACCTTGCTTTCAAAGAGCTTCCTGTTTCTCACTTGTCATGCAAAATATCTTTACCTAATGTAATTAATGTTTAATTAAGACAAATATAATGGTTATAAATGGAGTTTTTCAAATAGAAACATCATAATTCATCGAAATCATAGTTCATTTTCTTTTTTGCTGATATTGATAATACTGCTAAAGAGAAGAGACTTTTCATTGTACGTTTGACTGACTTTTCTAGAGACTGGTAGCTATCAGGTTCATTCAGTTCTGAATAAAAATAAACTTTTTTTTTCTGTAGAGTTTGAGTAACACTGACTTAATTATTAAAACAAACAAACAAAAAAAACATCCAATGGTGAGCGATCAGGAGTTTCCCTAATGATTTAGTCTCGAAGTGGCTGTTTTATGATTAGTAGCTTGGGCCTCTAAGTACAACATCTTTTTCTTTCTTTTTTTCTCCTACCTCTCTATTTTTCAGGGTAATGTAATATTTCAACTGGAAAATTCAATTTACGGTATTTAGTATATAATACTGTATAGCAATAGTAATGTAGTATAGTATTATATATGTAGTGATTTGCCATCCTTATGACCCTCTGTATATGTACTAAAGTCTCTGCAGGGCAAGGACACACTGAAGAAGCTGTCCTAAGGCTGGGCTTGCTGGGATACCCTAGACAGGACGTGGAACCTGTTTCAGACTTTAGAGGGCCCTGGGGAAGATGTAGATTGTACAAAGGTCCTTAGGCACAGCAGTAGCTCTTCTTGGGTAATCAGAGTGTGAATGACAGTAGAGAAAAAAAATGTGGTATGAGACTTCTGGTACTCCGAAGTCTAACGTTGTGTGTGGGGGGGAAGGTAAGTTACAGAATGTGTTCAAGGGAACCTTATGAAAGACTGGAGTAGCAGCAAGACTGAAGTAGCAGCAAATTTTAATTGCTTTTGGATTCCTGTTGCTTCTTAAAAATAAGAAGAGAATGTCATGTAACTTTTAAAGTCTTCTGCATATAGTGCAAATTCCTCAAGTACTTTACTTGTTTTCACTCTAAAAATCAGTCTACTCTTAATTGGTCATATATATAGCCTAAATTACAAGGAAAAGAACATATCATTAAGCCTTAATCAAGTCTTTCAAACAGATGTTAAAATGGGTTTATACAGCATTAAAGTAGGTTGTTGTAATCAGATGTGTTTGAAGTGTGCAAAAGAGCATGACAGATTTTTCTGGTTATGGAGTTGGGAAATCTGCTGGCAGCAGACTTGACTTGGCAATATCTTGGCAGGATAAGTGTCCATTTGTTTCTCATATTACATAAAATATGTTTATAAGCTGTACCTCCATGACCTTAATTTTCTCTAGTAATGGTTAGTAAAATGCATTAATAGGAGCAGTAGCTGCAGAGAAAAGTATTTCATTTTTTTGAGTTCAGGTTTTCAAGGCTACTGCTGCGTTAAAAGAACAGCGTCTGTTACAGCGTGGTGATAGAATCTGGAAGTGAGCAACACTGAAGAAATTTTAAGTAAACTTTTGTTTCTGGGAAGGGAGAGAGATCGACCTAGAGTTATGTTATCACACTAACACACTTGAGACCTCAAATTGTGTAGTTCCTAATAATGGTTTTGAGAAATAAGTTGTTAGTAGAGGAGTGGTGTTGCTATGTCTGTAACGTGTTCCTGACATTTTATCCATTGAGTTACTAGATACAAAGCAGGATTTTGTCCAGCAGAATTATGTGGCACTATGCACAAAAGGGAAAAATAGGTAAGGACTGTGATAAGAAGGAAAAAATGTTCTGGCCATTTATTTATTTGTATGCTTTATTTATAAACAGCGTTAGTTGCCCTGGTCCATTTCGTTTTTATTACATTTCTTAAGTTAAAAATGTCTGTTACCAATGTTGTTGTGATACAACAGATTTGTAATGTCAAGTATTTCAATTTCATGGACTTGCTATATAGTAGCTTGTGGGCACAAAGCATCTCCTTTACATTGCTTCTGAACTCTGTTGCTTGGATGCATTTGTTGCGGTTAGTAAAACTTTGTGGCGTGCATCAAATTCAAGCCCGTAACTGCGATTCTGATTGTGAGCACCAATGATTTAGTTTATGGCATTTTAAACGACACTTCAAATTAAGCAGCATGGTGTTGATGCCTAAGATTTTGTGCTGTTTTTTTTTTTTTTTTTTTTCCTTTTTTTCTTTGCAATAAAAAGATCATATTTGCTGTGCTGCTTTGCTCTGCCACGGAGAGCACGCGAAGAGACTGTATGACATAACGCTTGAACTGGGGTGGTTTTGAGCAGTTGTTCTTGATGGGGTGTTATGTGCAGGGAGTTCTGTAGAGAGCCCTGCTCTGCACAGTAGGAGTCTGAGCAAGGAGTTCTGCTGCCTTTGTGGAGTCTTGTGTTAGAAGCTCGGGACGACAGGAGGCTTTTCTGCTGCAGCACCAATGCTGGAGATGCACACGTGAGGAAAGAAAATGTAATCCTCGGAAGGAGGATTTGCGAGGTGGAGATTCACTTATTTAATTGTGCTGCTGATGTAGTTTTCAGTGATTAATGGTAAATAAGATCAGTACACTTAATAAATATTTTACGTTTTTAAATCTATTTTGCTCATTAGCTTAGCTATGTTAAATGGATCTTTAATATTTTATCATATGACAGTACATATGGTGTCTTACATATGAATACTGTTCATTTTTATGCTTGCTAGGACTGTTGCAGAAGGCTAATAACTGGAAGATGATAAAACATGCAGCTATTTAAGATTGTCGCTGAATTCAATGGGTATTTATTAAATGCATTGCACACAATGTGATTTGGGTTGGCTTCTCTCCCTCGCTACTCTGTAGATGCTGAGGCATTACTGCTGCTTCAATGGTAATGAGGATCTGACTTCTTAAAATATTCCTGTTGGGTTAGTTTTGGCATGTTGCTAAAATAATTCCTAAGGAAATAAGCCAGAGAGAGGAGTTACCAGTTAATGATTTAGCCAAGGCCAGGTGGAATTTCTTGGGATAAAATAGAAGCACCACAACCTGATGGTTTCTTTTTATGAAACACCTGAAGCTTGGTATGACTTGCTGGTTGGGGGTTTTTCTAAGGCGTATTTGTAGGAGCGTGTTTTGTGTGTGTATTTTTTATTAAGAAAAATAAGATGGATTAAGTTCTAGGAAACCCCAGAACAAAGGTCAACTTGGCTTTCCTTCTGAAAAATTCATGTAACCTCTTGGAGTTGTTCAGCGGCTTAGAATTAAAGGATATCTCTGTGTGTGCTTGTGCAGGCTAGGACGTCCCTGCTCAGAAGTGGCTAGATGGGAACCCAGTCTGACTTCTATTTTATATACTTGTATTTTATATTCCTAATTTCATCTGCTTTTATGTTCTTTTCATTCACAGGCTAAGTTGTTTTTTCTCTTGATTGTATTTCTATTACAATGTAACTGTTAGTGTTTTGTTTTTGTTTTGGCCGTGTTTTTTATTCAAAAAGTCTTTAAAAAACATATTGGCAGGAAACATTACTGCCTTAATATCCATCAGAAAGTGGTTCCTCATGTTGTGCAACACAGTGTGATACTTGAAAGCTAGCAGCAAGGTTACTTGAACTCCAAACAAACTTCGAGAACATATTCAGTTAATTTTCCTTTCCTTTCTTGCAGCTGTTTTCAAAGTTCTTTATTTGCTTATAGAATGAAAAAGCTCTGAAGAGTTTTTTGAAGGCAATGTTAACATTTGTTTTAAAGCTATTGGTTTTGACAAAAGAAATTCAACTTGTATCAAAACTGGAAAGTGTGACAATGTGTCACCGCTTAAATTTCTCCTGGCAAAATTAGCAAATAATACAAATGAGTCACCCCTTCGTTACCCCATTTCAAGGGAGCATTTCTTAGCCAAAGGATCTCTTCAATTCCCATCCAGGATAGCTTTGCTTACCGTTTCTTATGACATCAGGAAGAAAAAAAAAGACAGTCACTTATTTTTTTTTCTTACTCTTAAGAGCTGAATGCATTTTTGCTTGCTGCATGAGCAGATGCTTTTGTCTTAGGAGTTCTCTGCTACTGATGAGGAAAGTGGAAAAGCAGCTGCAGTTAATTGAACAGTCAACATTTCCAATCCCAGCCAACAACAAGCATTTTAAGGTTATGGGATGAAAAAGAACAACAGTATCAGAAAAAGAAAAAAGGAGCCCCAAAGCTAGATTTCTACTGTTCAAGGAGCTGCAGCATCTTTAAAGCTTAAAAAGCCTGTTCTCTTTGAAATGCTTCTTGAAAGCTTATTGCAGGTCACATTGTAATTGTGTTTTCCTTAGCAAAAATAGCCAAAACTGCTTCCATCTTGCTTTTTATCTTTAGTGACACGTTGAATTAATAAAAAGGCTTGAGTAATTTGTTAAAATTTCAAGATGCTTTGCACAACTTTTTTTTTTAGGTTTAGGTTTTTTGATGTTATTACTGTGCTGCCAGGGACATTAGGGACTCCAGGAGTTGTAAAACGCAGTAAAGGATGCTGTGTTCTGTCAGTGGTTTCCTTTGTTGGACAAACTCTTTGCCTTTTCAGATATTTTTTTATTTTATTTTTTTGTGAAGCAGGGGAGTTCTAGAACTGGTTACTTTTTCTGGGAATAATATATGAAAATACTTTATTTTGTTATAAATGATTTAACGTTCCTTAGGTGTGTTCCTTGAATGTAAATGGATCACTTTGAGGTTGTCTTCCATAGCTTCTCTTTTGTCTTTCTAGGCGATGATGTAGATCATGAAATGGAAGATGATAAACCCAGGAAAAGCCAAAAAGATGATGAGGAACAAATTGCCAAGTACAGAGAACTTCTGCAAAGTATCCAAGAAAAAGAGAAAAAGCAAGAGGAAAAGGGTATAGAAATGGAGATTAAATGGGTTCCAGGTAGGCTTTAACTTTTTTCTTTTACAGACTTGGGCAGTGTGCAGTATTGGCCTGTTAATGGGGATACAATGTAAGGTGTCTGATTTATAGTAGTAGAAACTGACTTTTTTCCCATAAATTGAAATCCTAGTGGAATACAATGGAGGAAATGGAAGAAATAATGACTGAACTCAGTTCCTCAGCTGTAAGATTCTCTGTGTAGCTTATTTACTTGCCAGTTTTTCTTGTGCTTGCTTTTTCATTCATCGCTTTATAGATTTTACTTGAGTAGAATTCATGTTTGCAATAGAATCATAAAACATACCTACACTTCTAAAAATGAAACAATATGATTTGGAAACGTAGCATGAAATTGAAGGAGAGTGGTTTTAAAATCTTGCTCGCTTAATGCGAAAGGTTTGGGGGAACAGAAAAGGGAGAAGTCTGATCTTCCAGTGAGACAGCTCTGTGGGAAGGAAAGCTACCAGGAAAGCAAGCTTAGGGGATACTTAGTGATGTATAGATAACTTTACCATATAGAGTCCCAGCAGATCTCTTCTTGAGAAAGAAGAAAACTTTCTGAAAACTATTGTCTGTTCTTTTCCTTTGGAATGAAAATGCATTGAGACACTTAGGTTTTGTTTATGAGCGTGCTCCTTCCATGAGAAGTAATGAGCCAGTTGAACAAGACACTACATCCAAAAAAGGGATGGTTTCTTCTGTAGCCTTTTTTCCTTCATCCTGGCCCCAAGCTCATTCTGACAGCATGTAGCAGCCCTAGAACTTGATAGATTTATTTGCAAGTTAGTTTAATTTGCTAAAATGGCAGAGCTGCTCTGGAAAAAAAGGAAGTGAATCTATACTGCTGAGTTAAAGAGTCCAGCGTTTGGTGAAGGCTCAGGGGGTTGAATGATGTGGTCCAAAGACTATGAAAGTGTAACATGCCCCTTCTAGGGGCAGCAGTTGTTGTATTGGCTCAGTACACGTAGGACTGCAGTCTATACAAGAACACGATCTGATCTGTTACTGTACATACAAGACCAGAGCCGTGCTAGAACTCATCCCCATCCCAACTGATGTGTTAATTCCATCTCAAAGTGCATATCTGACTTGCACTATTGTTACTTTGAATTCACGTGGGTGACTTGTGTTGAGTATGTATGCTCCCTTTTAATATCTTGTTCTGGTGTGGGCCAACTCATTGAAATCAAAGATACAACGTGCGTTATGGGACAAGTGCTTACTGACAAGGCTGTAGGGATGTTTTACTTCATCTGTCCACAGTGTGTCAGTATTTGCATTTATGGAGTTGCTTGGTTAGTATCTTTTTTGATTGTATCACTGAGCATTCAAGGCAGCTGGGTTTTCATACATAGGTAAACTGAAGTTTTTTATTTTTATTTATTTTTTAAGATGGTGCTGAAGTTAGGGATCTAGAGCAAACCATCCATTGCAGGAAATGAAAAGAGACTGCAGGAAACTTAGTGGCATGGGAAGAGCAACAAGTTTGCTGAAGGGTGTAGTTTCATCAGCTGCACCTTGCATGTTGCAAGAAAATTTGTACCGATGTTTGGGAACGTAGTACAGATGGAATCAAATTCCCCAATAGAGTGGCTCCCTCGTTTCTTTTTTAGTGAACTGGACTTAGAAAATTGACATTGTTCCGTGTCTCATCTAGTCCAACCCCTTCATTATCGCACCTTGTGGAACTCCTAGGACTCCTCCTACACTTTCCTCTCCCTAGAAGAAGGGATGGAGAGGAGTGGTGGTAACACCCAGCATTCCTCATCCTTCCTGTTATTCTGTCAGGCTACATGCTTTGTAAAATCAAAACAGGCAGCAAAGATACATCCTGGTAGATACGGCCTTGTTTAGAGTCAGTAGGATGCCTGGGAGCTGTTTCAGATGGGTTTGTATCATGATGGATTAAGCACACGTGTGTGCACGATGAAGCTTACGTTAGGAATTCACAGTGTTTGATGTCAATTTTGCAACTTTGATTTTAAAGCATGTATTAGCTTTTTCTTCATTTCTTCCTCTTGTATTATACTCTGGAGTATTTTCCAAGATCAGAGGTTCTGGATGTCGTGGAAGCATTCGCTTGCCTTTTTAAGTGAAATTCCAAAAACTATGGGTAAAACTGATGGTGCTGGCTGTATTCTGAGGGCTAATAGCTAGTAATGGTATTTTGACTGACCTCATGAAGGTTAGTAGTTTGTTTCATTATTTCGTATTACAAGAGCATTCAGGCTTTGGAAACCTGAATTGAGTTTGTGATATTGTTACTCAGCTCCCTTGCCTACCAACTCTTGAGTTTGTCAGTCTGCTTTTAAAATCCTATTCATGTCCTAACTCCCCTTTTTTATTTTTTTCATTAAGTGGATGGCTTCTTTCTGAAATAAGCCTTAAAAGCAAAGAAGAGTGTCTTCACTTTGTTTACTGTTCTAATATGTGGCAACGTGTAGCCTTTGTAGACTTCAGACAGCATTTGGAGAGAAGGTCCTGCACACCTGAAAGGGGGTGGCTCAGAGTGAAATGCAGTTGCTGCATCATTTATAGCTCTGGCAAATACACACAACTGAGGCTACGATTTCTTATGGGAGAGAAGTATGTTAGTTATTACCCTTTCCTTGAACTAATGTGCGTATTGAAATTCTCAAAGAACTAATTATGTTCCATTTGGAGTGTTCTGGGCATTTAAAAATCGTTTGTTATCATCTCTTAAGACTCCTTAGGTCTTTTAGAACCAACTTTCATCTTGAAATGCTTTTATTATCAAACTCTGCCTCAATCTGATGGACTTACTGCAAGGTCATTTTCCTGCCCAAATATTTAATATAGAGAGAACTACAACAGTTAAATCCACGACTTTCCTCAATTGAAAGGCAGATCTGAATTAATTTAAAAATTTGAGTTTTGGCACAAATATTTACACATGGTTATAGAAAGCATACTTTGTGAATGATTCAGTTATTCTTGAATCATAATAGTTTTAATAAACCACAGTGCCAGCAAAAACAAATTAGATGTAGTTCCAACTTTCTTTGGTCTGTTTCTTTTAGGCACAAAATCAATGTTATATTTAAGCATCCATCTGTTTTCTTAATCATAGCCGATCTGAGCAACAATTACTATGCATTCTTATCCAGCTCCCCAAACTCTCCTTAGAAGGTGAAGAGGGAGAAGACCACAATCGCTGTTCTTGATGCTATTCGGCCAGTTTCTCATACAGCTTTTTTATTGGACTTAAATTCTTCCTTTGGGAAGAATGAGATGTAAATATGTAGCTGAGCTTTAAGGAAACCTTGAAATTTGTTTTCATCAGAAGTAGACCAGCAGGCAGTCAGATCCCTTATAAGTGCATGGTGGACCCCAACGGTATGTTGTTATAGATTATGTGGGGCAAGAAAATGACAGAATTGAATCAAAATCTGTCTCAATCTAGATTGCTGCTTCTGGTAGAGATAAAGAGATAAATGATAAGGAATTCTACCTCACGCAGCACAAAGAAGAGTGTGCTCAGTGCTGTGGTTCTTCACACTTGACATTTTAGCATCTAAGTGTTTTTTGGTGTGTGTTTGTTTTTTAAGGGAGTAGTGCTGTGTTAGGAAAACTGTCTTGACCCAAGATGTGTTATATTTGTGGCAAACAAATTGTAATGTTATCAGAGTCCTTCTGCTGGCCGTTCCTTTGATCTAACTGCAACAAGGTGTGTGTATCAGTTCTTTTGTTATTTTTTGGGGGGGGAGTAGGCGAGGTATTACATGTAAGTTCATCTTACTCATTTAGGTTTACTGAGAAGCATCTCTCTAGCTTTTAGTAACTGTGACAGTTGCAAGCAGTTAGATTGCCTAAAGTTTTTCATTGTTTAGAGAAGCAAAATTTCTGTTTCAGCCTTCTTCCCTCAGTAATGTGAGAAGCAGTACTTAAGCTGATAATGTTGTATGGGGTTTTTCACGCTTCTAATCCCCTAGTTCAAGTATGATTTGGTTGCATGCTAATATATATAAACTTTACACCTTCTTTTCATGGCCCTTATTTGTAAAAATTAAATATGACTAGTGATTCAGTTATTTAAAAATAGAAACGGGGAGGAGCAGGTAAAACTTAATTTAACTTTTTGTATGGCCAGTTAATAAGTCTACCTAAAGCAGATGACTTCTTTCCAGTTCTGCAATCAAGTTTTTTGACCACTTAAATACACTCTTATTCTCGGGAAGCGGTCTGGACAGTAGTTTGTAAGCCACTCTAATCTGTGGAGAAACTCTAAGGCCTTTCATGAGACTGCCAAATACCACAAGAAAGGGTTGTATTTTCCTCCAAGTCCTTCTGTGCCAGATGGATCAAATGATGCCATGTTCTAGGCGAATAAATCAGAAATCTTGTAACCTCCTCTGAGATTTTTTTTTTTTTTTAATTCCCCCCACCCCACACATATACCCTCCGTCTGGAGATGTGATATATATTTCTTAATCCAGTCTTTAGAGAGAATGTGCAATGTTGCTACCTGACCAGCAACTTTTTTTTTCCTCCAAAACCTACTGAAAAATAATCCCAAGTAATAGTAGTTCAGTTTCTAGGAAGCATTATGACTGCCCTTTCCTAGACTTCGGAGACAAAACCATGTATTGTTGGAAGTGACTAAATTACAGCCCTGGCTGTATGAGGGTTTCTTAGTGGCACATTTTTGGTGAACCTGTACAGCACACTTTCCTTTACTTTTTTTGTGGCTTTGTATTTGTTTGCTGGTTCAGTAACCAGTTTCTGTGGCGGCACTGGCTTGCCTCTTACTGTTAATTCTGGCTTCTTTCTAGCATATTAGAAGGCTGTTTTACGTGGTGTTTCTTTCTTCCTTCTTTTCTTCCTATAAAGCATGGCTTAATACATTTTTAGACCTTGTCCACACTTCGTGTTTCAGACATGCTGTAACTAGCTTTCTAGCCTTGGAATTATTTTTGGAGAGCAGGCAAGTGCAAGAAGAGAAATTAGTGTTTGCAGCTTGTTGGAAAAATGTTGTGCCTGCTTTTCTAGGGACAGGTAGGGCTGTCCATGAAGGCTGCCCATTTATTTATTTTTTGCCATTATGCCATCTGTTTTCAGTTCCTTCTTACTGAGAAGAGCTGGAAGGGTTGATGAGGAGCAGACAAAGGTCAAATGAGAAATCTGGGAGCTGGGAGAAAATACAGTCTGGGACACCTGGAGAGGTCCACATGACTTGAGCGATAAAGCTAGTATGAGAAATGGGAGATTAGAATTAGAGAGCTGGGCAGCAATGGAAGGGAAGGGATGCTCTTCAGCATCCCTGATGGTTAGAACAAGGAGGATTGGGGAAGAGATAGCAAGGGTCAGACCTGGAGGTAGGAAGAGTAGAAACATGATCCCTACATGTTCCGAGATCTGACAGTCATGTCCAAAAGGAGGATGTTAACTACTGAATATTGGACTCTTTTGTTAGGGAAGGCTTTCTTAAAAAAAAAAAAGCGTGTAGTAAATGAATGAAGGACTTGCAAGTAGGAGCAAATCCTTCATTGCTCGGGCTGCTACTTCTTTTCATGGAAGCGGATTCTGCCTTTTTGCCACTGAATTCTGCTTCAGTGTGTTGCAAGGCAAGTTGTTTAATCTCTTTCCATCATGAGGTTTTCTTTTTGTAGGTGCCCATCAAGGTCAGTGTTTATTCAGATTATAAAGGCAGCTGTAAAATGGGGACACTGTGGTTAGTGGATTCCTTTTTTAGGGTGACGTTTTTGCACTATTGAATACTGTAATGATGGATGTTGTAGAAAGCTCCATTCTGTTTCTAGAGTTCAATTATTTTTGGTAATTTGGCCATATGCTAGTATGTTCAGTAACTTATCTATACGTTGTACAGTGACACAAAATATTGAGGCGTGTTAATTATCTGTGTATCAAACAGGGTTAAGAGTGGGCAAAGGTAAAACGTGATCACACAATGAGAAGCTTTATCAATGCATATTGACAAGAGAGCTGTATTAAAGTTCAAGGCGTAATGGTGCAAATTCAGGTGCTCAGCCTCAACACAACGGCAGCTGGTATTGTTTCATTGGAGTTAATACAGCTTGAAATGGTACCTGGTGATACCAGAGGACGTTCTTTTAAATGTTTTTCTGTTGATTCAAGGCTGATCTCTTTCAAGCAGTCTATAATCTTTTAAATTAAGTCCCTTAATTTCCTTCCAATGGTAGCTTCTTTTTTTAAAAAACATTTGTAATTTACCCTAAACATTGAATCTGAATCTAGCTTTCCTGTCGTACAAGAGGTGTACTATTTCTTAATTTAGGGTAGCTTTAGTCATTAAAGCAGACTGGTACTATGTAGCTTTAAAAATAGTTTTGTGAAATAAAACTCTTATCTGTTAACAGGAAAACAGACTTCTTAGTTAAGAGCTATTAGGTAGATTGTGCAATGTATGCATAATACTCGATCAGGATTTCGTGGCATTACTTATTTCTGCTTTTGTGGATTAGAAAACATTTTGTTCTCTGTGAATTTACATACAAGAGAGAATGCTCTGTTTTTTATTTTTTGTATATAAAATAAAAAATAAAATTATTTTTTATTTTTTTAACAAGGTGCAATTTTCTATTTGAAGTGTCTTGGGCAAAATAAAAAGTAGGAAACAGCAATCCAAGTTGAGAAAGATCTTGCTTTTCTGCATGACTTAAGCAACTGAAAAATCCTAACCTTTGCAATTATGAATATGCTTCCCTCTACTCCTTTGTTAGTTGGAATTAAACCCAAGATACAGGTTTTCATATTTGTTTTGTTATCCTGAGGGGTACAACAGAATTAAGACTAGATTACTTGAAAACATCTTGCCTCGAATGACTTGGCACATATCACATTGTGATATTAGTACATAATGCAAGAAATTATTTGTTTTATTATTTCTGTTCTTCCATGCTTCCTAGCTGCAGATTTATTTTGACTTCAAACATGGTGAAAATAATTTTTTGCTCTCTTACAATGGTGGATGAAGATGATGAAGACACTGCAGCATTGCCTTAGTAAGGGAGCTACATAACAACTTTATTACGTCAGTGGGGCATACTGATATAGCAACAACCATCAAATATTTCTGGGTGAAACAGGAAACAGAGAGCACCAGCTACAGGTTCAAGCCAGCTGTGATATGGCCCTGTAGTGATTTAATATTTCACAAGCTTTGTCAGCTCAATCTTTGTTTTCCCGTGGGCAAAAAATGGGAATGACTGGACTGGATTTGAAGTGTTTTTGTGAAGCTTAACTAATAATAGTAAGGTACATTAAATTTAAGGGTGCTGTGTTATTACTGCATTATTATGTTACTCTCAGCCTTAAAGTGGTAGACTTCATAGACTGTGCAGTCTACTGTCTGAACAGGTGATGTTTTTGAGGAACAGTAAGGATGCTGGGAATAAAATATTGCGCACACAACCTCATCATCTCACTCCTGTATGAGTTGTTACTGGAAAGATGTTATATTTGGAAAAACACAACCTATAAACCAATCGTATTTATGGAGTTGTTGCTCCAAGCAATGCTTGTTCTCATTGACTTGTGGAAGGAAAAACTAGGTTTTTCCTTTGCAAAAGAAAAGCAGTTGGTTAAGGAAAAGTTCAAATTGATCCAATTTCTTTAACCTCCTATTTATTTATTTATTTTTACTAGGCCTCAAAGAAAATGCTGAAGAAATGGTCAAAAATAGGTTGGAAGGAAAGGATAACCTAACTCCATGGCAAAAATACCTAGAGAAGAAGAAAGAAAAAAGAAACCTTAAAAAGAAGAGAAAGGTAACGTCTGCTCTGAGTTGCAAAAGGAGATGCTCCTTCCTTTTCTTAAGTTGCTGTTCTAGTTTTAGATAAATGGGGGGGTACTTTTGTTTTATGGCAGGAGTGCAGTATTGTTTTATGGCTCAAATGTGCAGTGGTTGCTCATTTGGAAAGTCTTAATTCTAATCAGATCTACAGAGCTAAAGGACGTTCAGGCTAATACTGAGCATATATTATGTTCTTACAAAAAAAGTCATTTATCTGTTTGTTCTTTTTTAAGTTGTGCATCTTCTGAATGCATTAGGAAGGGTCTTTTTGCTATGGTATGCTTTTGGTGCAAAGTTGGAATGCATGATTGAATGCTGTATGAATGCGGAATGAATGCTGTAGTTTTGAACTGTACAGACTCTTGTCAGAGCTGTAGCAGCCAAGAACTAATAGCTATGAAGAATCATTCAACTTTCAAACTACAAAAGCAAATCTAGTAAATTTTTTGTTGTATGGATAGCAAAGTTGTTCTATAAAAATGCAAAGATTGCTGTTGCTTCATTTTCCCCCACACAGAAGGTAATTGTGAAGTAACTGACTCCTGTGGCAGAGATGTGCAGGAATAGCCAGATAAATGAAACTCTTGCTTGTATACTAAGGAAAAAAACATGCAGTATATAGAATCTAGCTTCTGTATAATCGTAATTACTTTGCATACAGTTCATGTTGCAGAATAACGTTTATAAGTGTAACCCATAACTAGAGGTATCCTGTCCATTCTAGTTCAGGCTTAGCTGGCATTTCATGAATAACTTCTTTAATCATACAGAAGATGAGTGCTCTGAACTAAATTGCACTGTTAGGTAGTAGAGCAACTTTTGATAGTGTAATATTCTTGTTTGGCCTGATAAATTAGGTCAAGGAGCGAGGTGTATCACTGAATTCTTCCAGTAACAGAAATTGCTGTTCTAAATCCAAATTTGACCCTTCTGATTTTTTGAAGCATAAAATGAAGCCCTTTACTCAAGCTTTTCCCCATGGTAGAGTCCTTGTGGAACATAAGGACACACCAGTCCCATGATGCCATGTCAGATGTATGTTGTGGGGTTTTTTTGCATGCTATATTCTGTCTGTCAGAAGCAGTGTCTGGCAAAGAGCACGTGAATAGAGCAAGTAACATTTTCCTAGAGTACCATAGTGGTTTTTGATTCTCTGACTTCCTGGGTAGGAAGAGTTTTCGCTTCAAGAACACGACGAGTTGTGTTTTGTTTTTTAATTGCACTTTTGAAGTAGCAAAGAACAGAATAGTACGCTACTTGATGTAGTAAGGATTTAATTTTTTTCTGGGTAGGAGTTAAGAGCAATCAGGTAACAATTATGTACCTAGAACTACAGCTTATGCACATATTTGCTGGTATGATTCGCTACTGCATTGCTGTCTGTGATAAGCTTATAGAGTTCCTTGGAAAATGTAAGTTGCCCTTCTTTAGGTAAAAACAAAAGCTTGCAATCTGTAATACAGGTTTTAAATAGATTGTTCTTAACTAGCAATTTCTAGTGAGTTCTAGTTTCATGATGGTTCAGCATGTAATGCTTTGGTTTTCACATTCGTAGTTTCTGACAGAAGGAACATTTAATTCCAGTGAAACTTTTGTAGTTTATATGTTGGTTGAAATAATGTTTCTGCTTTGTTACAGGCTACTGCTGAGAAAGAAATGAGTGAAGATGAAATTCCATCTGATGTTGATCTCAATGATCCATATTTTGCTGAAGAGCTTGGGAAAACAGGTGAGTCAAAATAAGTGTGCTCTTTCTTTAAATAACGAGCTTTAGAAACAAAGGCTAGTGTAAATGCAGAGATGGCATGTTCAGAATGGAAAAAACTGTGTGTCACTTGCCTATAATTGCAGGCAGGATTCCTGATAAAATGATGCATACTGTAATATACGTAATGGCAATGCAAATTTTCTCCCAGCTGTAATCAGAAACTGTCACTTAGCCAACTACTGGGGATGGCTGTTGAGAACAAGCAAACAGTCTACTCCCCTAAAAATTCTGGAGGGAAAAAAGTCTTGGTTGCCTTGGAAGCCTTTTTCCAGACAGATTATATGGTCCCTTTGATGGTTGGGTCAGTTATATAAATGACAGAAACATCTGATATGTTATTAAATAAATAAATAAATAAATCTGTCTCTCATAAGAAAGTAATGTTGTTTTCTCTCAGTCTGATGCATGTTTTTACTTGTGTACTCTGGCTGCGTAGCAAACCAAACGGTGAAATAATAAACTGGATACCTCTATGACTTTTTTTTATTTGTGGATAGCTTAAAGAGTTATCTACAGTATGAAAATATATTAATTATTTCTCTGAGAATAAATCTTTAGTATACGTAGCCTTTCTTGATAGAAAATGGAGAACTGTTCAAGCTTTCAGAATTATAATGATCTAATGCTAAACAGATAGCAGACTTTCCATATGTGTTTTAATCTAGGAATTTGGTTTGGCATTATTATATGGGCACAAAGACAATAGTAAGATGTTTTGAAGTGTAATATTTTGGGAGTTAACTTGTCCAGTTCAGATTTTTGGGATGCTGCTTTCACAAGTTTTTGGTCTGGTGTTGAAGTTAGCTTTTGCTGTGACGACAAATTTATTTGAAGTATGACTTTGGTGGCTAAAATTTTAAGGTGAGGATAATCAAGAAGTGCAAGTTGAAGGCTCTGGAGAGCCAAAGCCTAGGAGTGATTCATACGGTCGCATATTAAGAGGGCAAGGGGATGAGGTGTTAGCAACAGAATTACAAATACCACAACCCAAAACTATACTACTTCTAATTTGACATCAAACACCATAGGCTTATGTCCTGATGGTTAGAAGCTTGTGTTAGGAGAAAGTAAATAATTCAAAAACAAAAGCTGGACTTTTCTTAATGTACTTATGTGAATGTCTTAATAATCTGAAGTACAAAACAGTGAGTTGTATTCATGTTTCATAGAAAGTATCAGCTTAATTTAAGGAAGGCGTAATGCAGTGCTGTTTTCTGCCAGACTTCTGTGATGAGTGGTGTGTAGGCTACTTTTCAGAACTCGTTGGAAGGATGCTATTTCTTCCAATACTCTTTCTGTTTTTTTTTTTTTTTTTTTTAATAGCAAGACTATGTGGCTATTCTCATACCAATATTTGATGTTTCAATGTTGTATGCAAGATCTCGGAAGATGTTTTTCTGCATCATGTAAGACGTTGCTTGTGTTGTGGAGGGACTCAGGGAATGACTGTGTATTGATGATTGAGCCTTCTCATCCATAAGAAAGAGAATAGGTTTTACTCTGCTTGGAGCCCTTGGGGATATCAGAACAGACATAAAGGTTGTGCAAGTGAAACTTCAGTCTGCAAGATTACTGATAATCTATTGAGAAAGAGGAGAAAAACATAACGTGGCTAACTCTGGAGAAGTTTCAAAGGGAGAGTAGTGGTTGACTACAAGCCAGCTGACATTTTATTGTTACACAGCTCAACTTTGTCAGGCTTTACCCAAGTTTGCTAAGAATGGCCTCTGTAAAATATCTGGGATTCTTTTTAAGCACAGCTTGCTTACCTGATTGAGGAAAATGAGTTAAAGCCTAGTTCAGAGAAGATTTTATCGGCAACAGTTTCATAACTAGGATACAATCATTCAACTTAATGCTGTCCGTAACTTTACATAAGCCTTCCACAATTCCCCTGAAAGATGGAATTTGCTCCCTTAAACTGCCTGTCATATGATACTAAATTATACTGGAGAAGTGTATGACATAACATATTACAGACTCAGGTGAACCAGAGCAAAAAACGAGGATGTAGTAGTGCTGTTAGTGTTTTGCAGTGGTGTATTTGCTCCCACACTGGTTTGACTTCTTGATTGTAAATGTTCAAGGGTTTTGCATTATTTCATTTTTGATGAGGTGGGGTAGTTTAAAGGAAGCAAGACTATAAGAAGGTATTAGACAAAGAGCCTCAGTTTTTCGTATTATGTTTAAGCACCAGTGCTAGGAAAGGAAGACTGGAAGTTATGTAAAGTCTACTCAAGTGTGTTTGGCAGGTTTCTCTTAGTTCTGTGAAGTACTGTAAGTATATGAACCTTGATGTCCGTATTTCAGAAGCTCATTTCTGGTTTGGTATTGTTAAGGGAAATAAAAAGCACTTGTCACTTCTGATTTATATGAATACACGTATTGTTGAAAAAAGTGTTGTAAATCTGTCAATTGGCTCAGCCAATTTCAGTCTCAGTGTGTCTGTTTCTGTGGGCTCACCTGAAACTAAATGGTATTTTTCTTGTTTCAGCCTAAGCTGGGGAAGGGAATAGCTGAACGGTGTAATTGCTTATTAACATGATAGTTTCCAACTCAGGATATTGTGTGATGTATGTGCAGAAGAAGATGGGGATGGACTTCCAGAGTGTATGTGGGTAGATGGACTATGTCAGGACTATCATAAAAAGAAAGAAAATGGCACATCTGTGACTTACGAAACCCAACTGTTTTCACTGCGATGCAGTAGTTTTAGTGCTGAGAGAGACTGCAGCTCTAGCTGCATAAGATCGCAGCAAGAAATTAATGGATTTTAGTTTTTATTCTACCTCCTTCCTCTGTGCAAAAAAGCTTAGTTTGATACTGTCTCCTGATTTCAGCCCGGTCTGCGGCATCATGAGTCTTTGAAGCCTTAAGCGTAAGCTATCCTCGCTTTAGTGGTTCTTCACACAGTAAAAGATGGGGGAAGATATTTTGAGGGCACTTCTTAGAGATGTAGGTGGAAAGGCTATAAGAGACTTAGATTTAACTTTCAGAATAATTGTCATCAGTTTGCACATCTGGTGCTCTGTTTACTTTGCTCTAGTTTAGTCAGTTCTGGAAAGATAGAGAAGACTTGCAAGTTGTTGAAACCTTACATAAGACAGGTATTTCTTCCCTTCATACATTAAAATAAATTGTTTAAGTTAGGTAACAATATTGTATCTGAGTCTGATTTTCCTGCATACTTTTTGGAACTGCTAGAACAACAATTCAGCTTGTGAGCTAATGACACTGCATCTGGATAGTTAACTTTTTTTGGTGGTAGTAGTTTCTTCCAGAAATCCATTTCGAGCTTGGAATCTATTTAGAAATAGTCAAGAGAGTAGTCAAGGGAGGAAAAAATGTTCTTCAAGAAATGCATCCTGTTCCAGAGTATACTTAGTGATACAACTTGACATTTTTCTGGCATGATTGTATTTCTAGTCTGACTACAAATCTGGCTTAACAAAATGGAGCCAAAATCTTCCTTAAAAGTACCCCCAGTAGACTGTAATAAATTGCCTGGGAATGAAATTCCAAGCTCAAAGGTCAGAGTATGTGTTTCAGGTCAAAACCTTCCTCTTTTCCTGCTCCTTCTTGATCCAGTTCTATGGGTGTTCCAAAGAGAATACATTTAATTTCATAGGGTTCATGAAAACAGACCTGTTCATAAACATTACTTTTGACTCATGCTTTATGCTGTTACTACTCATGTTGTCTCTAATTAGCACTATGCATATAACATTAAGGGTAAGAGTAAGAAAGCTTTATTTGAAGAATATTCAGTCTGAACAGTCAATCATATTTTTATCCCCGTGGATGAAAATAGGTCTTCTTTACCCTAATGCTTAACGGCAAGATATGATGTTTTAGGCTTACAAATAAATTCTAAAAATGTGTTTTTTGTTTGACTGATGTTTTAACTTACTCAGCTGGCAGGCTTGTATTCTGGATACAGAGAAGAGGTGCACATTTGCTTTTTATTCTAAAGTATTTATTACATTCTCTAAGTAGAAAGAATGAACAATTTGAAAACTGTAGTATACCTATAGAGTTGGACTTGATGATCCTTAAGGGTCCCTTCCAACTCAGGATATTCTATGATTCTATGATTCAGTTAGACTTAGGAGTCTAAAATAATTTCGATTTAAAATAGTGTGGGAGTGGAGTTGCTATGCTTGCCTGCACTGTTGTGATCCTCTCTACTGCTCTCTAAAAAAAAAAAATAGAGTAGAATCTATTTAAATATTGTTTCCTCTATGAACTATGCAAATATTCAGTAGATTTTTATTGCTTTAAGTCTAGCTAATTTTTCATTGGTTTTCGGCATAATGTTGAAGAAAGAAAGAAAATGAGGTGTACTTTAAGGTCCTGTTGATAGGTAAATTATGGTCTCATGCAAAAACTTGAATAAATGTATGCATGGCCTATTTTTGCACTTAGGTTCAAAGAAGAAGGCAGAGTCAGCTGAAAGTGACCATGAAGATGAAGATGAAGCTGAAGTTGAAAAGCAGAAGGTAAAG
The DNA here is from genome assembly GCF_964211825.1 of Aythya ferina. Classification (NCBI taxonomy): domain Eukaryota; kingdom Metazoa; phylum Chordata; class Aves; order Anseriformes; family Anatidae; genus Aythya; species Aythya ferina. The sequence goes on from NC_140298.1 coordinate 7,792,186, forward strand.
TGGCTTAAAACATTGAGAATTACAGATGTTTCATTGCCTGAATTCTGCAAATACTTGGAGATGTGCTTGTGAGTGGACTATTAAGTCCCTTAGGATAACAATAGAATAAAGCTGTATAATTTGACTAGTGAGAGCTTTTGGAATAAATCACCAAAGGAAATCGGTAGTTGGCCCCGAAGATTATACCAGGATATCTTTACGGAAAACTGTAGTTGAACACCAGATCAACAGAGTTTAGTAACCCTAAAATGTAAATGGGCATGGAAAGAACGCTGGATGGTTAATTTCTAGCTTTAAAGCTGTCTCAGCATGTTTGTCCTATTGGCTTGTAACCTTCAAGACTGAATCGTTTGCTATTGCTTATTTGTTTTTTTTATTCATTCTCAGAATTTATTACCTTTATGAAGTTTGTGAATGTCTATTATTTTGTGATTTAAATACCCATAAAAAATGATACTTGTTCTTTTGATGTTAGGGTATACAGTTCTCAAATTACGTTATTAGTACATATTAGAAAGTTGAAATGTGTATCTGCAGTTTTTAAAAAAAATAATAATTTGCATTATTTACATATTTTGAGGTGCAATAATGTTATGCTTGATATAATACTGTTTTAACAACCGTATTTCAACTTGTGTATAGAATCATAGACTTCACTAACATAGTTGCTGTATTTTTTTCATAGAAAACTCTATTTCATTGTGTACATCAACTCTTATTTTCTAACAGGCTGAAATGGCTCTACTTATGATGGATGATGAAGACGATGGCAGAAAGCATTTTAATTATAAGCAGATTGTAGAACAGCAGAACTTGAGCAAGAAGAAAAAGAAACTCTTAATGAAAAAGAAAGAGTTATTAGAAGATGACTTCCAGGTAATGGTGTATGCTTGATTTTTGAAGATTAACTAGAATAACTTAGATGCTAATTGTTGGTATCAGTTCTTTTTGGGATAAACTTAGTGGTTCCGTATCCTTCTCCCTTGCTTCTAGGTGAAGGAGAAGCAGCTCTATCTACCTTTTTTAGGGTTTTACAGGCTGTTATAGAAAACAAACAAAAATATCTTGACATGAGGTTGAAGGGGAGGGTACATTCTAACTTTGTGTGAGGTAACAGGGCAATACATAAGACCTTCTACAACTCAATGAGTAAATACTCACAGGTACATTTTGATCTAATAATTTTCCACCGTGTCTTTGATTCTGGTCAATTGTTCTCGACTGTAGACTCTTCCTTGTTTTGCTGATTGACGCTTATACAGAATTTGTACAAGTATTCACTCACCTGGTTTACCAATATGATCTTCTGGTACTCTATACTCACTGAAAACTTGCAACCTGAGCAGTTCCTGGCATGATGAACCATTTCATATGCTCAATAAGCAGCTCATATTGTATTTAGAAACATTGCTATTATGGGTAAAGGTTACTTAAAATATTTTTTTTTTTTCTGCTTCAGGTCAATGTTGCTGACACGAGGTTCCAAGCAATGTTTACTTCCCCCTTATTTAATGTGGATCCTTCAGATCCAAATTTCAAGAAGACAAAAGCAGTAGAAAAGATCTTAGAAGAGAAAGCTCGCCGAAGAGAACAAGAGCAGCAAGGTCTTAAGGAGACAAACAAGGAGCACGAGAGCAAGATGGCAAAGAAAGAGGTTGCAAAGAAATCTACAGATCCTGCTTTATCAATGCTAATAAAGTCAGTCAAAACCAAAACGGAACAGTTTCAGGCAAGAAAAAAGCAGAAAATTAAATAACTGAACTTCATTTATACTCAGACTTCGCTTTTGTTGATGTTCTTCTGACAACATCTGTTGACGTTTCTACAGTTTGGTCTAATTCCTGTTCACCTAAAATTTCCAGAAAGATCATTTAACTTCAGTGACAGTTCTGAAGTAATTAGAATAACGATAACCCTTTCTTTTTGCCCCCAAAATGGTTTTGCTCTGTTGTTGGAAAAACTACACCTTGAAAACCTAGGGAATTAATGGTTTCAGATCTATTTGCTTCATATCATGCAGTCTCTGAACAGAAGTGTTGATGATGACTACAAAAAGTAGCCATAGTTATGGTTATATTAAAACAAAACAAAACAAAAACACTTCTGCAGAGGGTTTAGAGCTGAGACTGAGTCTTAATGTTTTTAATTCTGCAGAAGTCTATAAATACCTGATTTAGAAAGGTAGTAATATAACTAAACACTGAAGAAATTTTGTATACAGGTCTATTGTATACGTTTAATTGTTTACATATATGCTACCTAATTAATTTCTACTCCAAATAATTGAAGAGTTCATGGATTTTATAAGGACTAATTAATGGGAAAAATTGCTATTTAGAAGAATTTCTTTAATATATATTAGAAATAGACATTTAAAACTTGCCCAAATGAGTTTTTGGGCACTTAGCTCTGTTTTCTTTTTCTATGCCTAAATAAAACTGTGTTTAAAATTAAACTTTCTCTTCCTAATTTTGCATTCCCATTAATGTAGTTCCTCTTTAAATACTGTGAGACTTGGTATGTGTGGGTTTTTTTGTTTGTTTGTTTTTGTTTGTTTGTTTTTTTAAGTCAATTTTAGAAACCCTGCTGTTGGTCCTTGTTGCTATCGGTGTCAGTGATGAAGATGTCAACAGTGCAGGGAAGCTAAATACAGGAAGTAGAAAATACTGTTTTTTCCTAGTCCTTTCAATTAACTGTCCTATCAATTAATTAGTCTTAAGGTGTTTTTTGAAGTGTTTGCTATATCAATTGTAGTAGAAATACAATATTGTACCAAAAAAGACTGAGAATATTAGAATCATGGAGCTGATAGGTAATTCATAATCATGAAGAAGTACGGTTACTTTTTAAGTCGTCATTAATTTGAACAAAGCACTGTTAAAGCAGAGGTTAGAAACTTCAGATACTCAGAACTAGTGCTTACATAAATATGCCTTGATAAGTGAAGGAGATTAGAGTCAGATTTAGCAGAGGAGGCTGTATACCTAATAGCAAAAATGGACAAAATTCGGTAAGAGACAGAATATGCAAGTACACATGGAGATACAAAGTACTCTTGGGAAAAAAAAAAAGGTATTGATGTGCCTGAAGAATGCTTGCAAACCTAGAACATTAAAAGTGTTGTTCACCTGGTTACAGAGAACATCTTCGCATTCACTTTTGAATAGCTAACATAAAAAAGCTAAGGAAATAATACAATATCTTTTGTGCATAACTTTGATCCAGCTTCTGTGACTTCTTGGCCTTTCAAGCAAGATGACAGGACCCATCAAGCGCATTTGGTAGTTTGGAACTGACAGAGTGTAATGGAGAGCAAAGAAAACCTATCCTGCTGGAAACAGTGAGAAGCTTCTGAGCATTCTACAGCAGAGAAGAGCGTAATAATATTCAGGAAGATTTAAGTTCACAAAGAAAAGGGAAGAAAGATACTTTGGGAAACAGAATTTTCCACTAAGGGAAGTGTTTTGGCATCTCGATCAAAGAGTCAGTGGTTACTCTTCTAAGAAAACGTGTCATACAGAAGTGATACAAGTGTACGCATATGCATCTGGTAGTGTGGATAAGGAAACAAGCTTCTGTCATAGAAGACTGTATTCATTTTGCAGTTAAATTTACAGTGGTCATGTCTCATTTTGAATTCATTGCAATTCATTACCCCTGTTGGTATACACCAAAAACAAGAAAAAAGGATGGTTTTGACCATCTCATCCTTTAAGAACATTAAAATAGCACCTCGGAGTTCTAAACTGAACTTTAAACTATGATGGTCTTTTCAGTAAGTGGCATGTAACCAGCAACAGTGATGATTAGCATTACAAAATGGGGCTGTTAAAGTGAGACAAGACTCACTTTTCTAGTAACTTAGGCAGGTTTGGTATAAAGTAGCTTGTCTCCAAGTTGGCAGCCATTAGAGCTCACACTAGTGTTTAAGCCAGACACTTAAAGATCTAGTATGAGCGGAAATAAAAAATAATAAAAAAAAAAAGGTGATTTATTTGAAAACTGAGGAAGATCAGACATCCAAAGATGAAGAGCCACGTATGTTTTCTATTTTTCCTTCCTTCTAGAAATTAAACGTGTTATTTCCAATTTATAGCAATAGTTGGCTTTTTGTTCTTTTCTTACTTTGGTAGTGTCCAAAGATAACAGTAAGTTGTGTTGTGACATTTAAAAACCAAAGCAGATGAAACACTAGTGTCTCTAAAAATAGTCTTATGAAATTGTTACGTGTATTTAAAACTACCAGAGTAATTAGTTTGTTTTTCACTTGTTATAAATCAGGAGTTGAATTCCTGTACCTTAGTTTTCTACCTATGGTAAGAACAACAAAAGTAGTAGCTCTGGCAAAGTAGTTTTCATTAGTCATTTTCATAAAATACTTTGAGAAGATAAATTTCTTGCATTTAAAAGGCTGCAACTTAACACACGCAGGACCATTCTGTAAAAAGCAAGAAAAGTTGTCAGAAAAGCCTGTTGTATTGTTTATCTTTTCTGTACTTGATGTAGTGTTACAAATGGGAATATTTTTGTCTGGGCTCTGAATTCAATCTCGATAAATGTCACTTAAGGTCATTATTGCTTTATATCCTCTTCATTAGCATATGAGTAATGTGTACTCAGGACTGTTCCAGCTTTGTGTTTCAGCCTTGTGAGACTGTGCAAGTTTTAAACAACTTTGTTTCTAGCCTCCAGTGACTGCACTGGCAAACCTTGTTCCTGTCCCATTCTTGAAGAGACGCATCATCCAAAGGCTCTGGTTGCCACATCTTCCCGGGCAAATGCTCCTGGGCTGTGTCCCACACACTCTGTGGCGCTGCACAGCTTCATGGCTTTGCACTGCAGTTCTACCCATTGCACTCAGTCCTTCCTCTGTTTCTGGGGCAAGGGAGAGGGGAAGGACAATTGAGGCAAATACGGTTTGTATTGACTTCTGACAGCATGAGTCAAAGATTGACTTTTTAAGTCTAAGCTATAACAGAAAAACTATTGCGGTCTGCAGCGTGTGTGGCTGAACCACTGCTCGAGTGAGTTGGTGGTTTGTTCATGGAAAATGGAAGTTTTAACAGAACTGGTTACCAAAATGACTAAGAATAGCAAAGTGACTGTTTCAGGATGGCTGTGATTTCCATGGGTTAAAATCATGCAACTAAGATTGATTTTATGAGGAGTACAAAATTCCTAAGCGTAAGCTTTTTACCTTCCTCATTTACCCAATTTACCCATTTGCTTTTCTCCTTAGGTTAATGCCAGGGCAACCAAAGAATGGACTGGGAGCGTGAGCTGCCCCAAGAACTGGTGCCTTGCTCTCGAGCAGGATTTTTTTGCTGGGTAGCACAGCCCGAGCTGTCGGTCTCTTTCCTTAAAGAATTCTATAGAAGTGAAAACTGAGCAGGACCAACAACCAGCAGGGAGAGAGCCTAGGAAGATGTGAGGTGATGAATTAGGTGTCTGGTTTTGCCCAGGGGTAGCTCTGCAGGGTGTCCTGACAGCTGGAGGTGGGAAAGAAGGTCAGTAAGGTCAGTAATTACCAAACCAACTATGAGTTGGGCTTTTTTTTTTTTTTTTTTTCCCTGTCCCAAATACGTAGTTGTTGATGAGAAGCTTCCATGTCTGTTCAACGGCTTGCAGGTTAAAGGTAAAATATTCCTCATTTGGTGGATTTTAGAGTTCTATGACGGTAAAAAAAAAAAAAAAAAAAAAAAAGACATGAATGCTTAGGAACCAAAGCCATGTCACAGAGAAAACCAAGTGTGGAGCTAGTGAAATCAGCTATGGCATTTGGTTTTGGTTATTGCAAATGCATTCTTTTCTTTGAGCTGTGGTCTGACAGGAAAATGCCATGCAGGGAAGCATTTATGCTATATTTTGGTGTCCAAATGCTCATCTTTTCCAAAATATCTGTTTTGTTACACTTTTTAATTTCATTTTAATTTCATTTTGTCCTAATGGAACAACAACAACAACAAAGAGCAGTACCAGATAGAGTGATTCAGAAGAAGCATAAACTTATTAGTAAATTTAAAGCTACCTGGCTTTCTTGAGAGGCCAAAGACGTACATTTGGCACCAAAACTTGTTGCTTTCGTAAGTAACGATGCATTCATCACAGATTGGCTGCCTTACTTTGCTGTAAGCCAAATTTTTTGAAAAGGTAAGAAGTACAATAGATGGAAGAGGGGTAACAGCAATGAACTTAAATGCATATATTAAAAAAAAAAAAAAAAAAGCTATAGAAGTGTAAATTCCACCCTGAAATAAACTTGCATAGATTCTTTTATCAATCTGAATTCGTCTGTCAGCAAATTCACATTTTGGAGCTCGTGAACTAGACTAAGGGATAAGAAGGGAATTTTCTTCCACAATTTACATCCCGAGGATGAGAACTTCTATAGAGATTGATTCTGCCAATTATTATTAAGGTTTTTATAGTGAACTTAAGCATCTTGAACTCTTTGTTGCAGTTGGATCAGTACCATAGAATCTGAACGGGAGGATATTGTGAAGACTCCTACTGAAACTGTATCACACCTTGAATGCAGTAAAACAACCTTGGTTTGGGCTAAATCATTACCCATGGAGAGCTGCAGAAAAGCCACCATGCAGGTCAAAACCTCTAAAAATAACGAGATGGTAAAACCCATGGAGAAAATCTAGTCCAGGATTTACTTAGTCACCAACTTGGCCTGTTTTGCCCAAGTGTGGACTTGTAAATGAATGTATGAAAATCCGCACTGTTTTGTGTGGGCGTGAAGTGAAATGATAGGCAACTCTGAAAACCACTGTTCTGAGTCCTGACTTACTGCTTTCCCATAACGGATGATGGGGAGATGACTGCCCTGCTGCATTAGCCAGTACATATCCTGTGCACATCTAACTTGGCTTCTTTATTTAAGGAATAAAGGCAAAAATCTTTTGGGGATTTTCTACTAGTGGTTGTTCTGGCAACAGCTGATGAATTCATATTTGAAGCTTCATTTCTCAGAACTCCTGTGTCTTACAATTTGGCTTTCACCTAGATGCGACTGTGAAAGCTGGCTGAGAGAAGAACACAATCACAGAGTTAGAATTTCTGGAGATGCTATGGAACGAGTGTTGGAAATAACTGTGTGTGGGTGTTGAACGGGCAGGAGTACGTGGAATGCTATTTAGACAGGTCCAGGATGCTGGAGTATTTTCCTTATGTAAACTGGCTCATTATCTGGAAAAAACATTATTTTACTGGCTGGAAGTCAAAGAAGAGGCCTCTTCATTTGCAGAGGAAACAACAAGCATGCCTGGAAAAGACCACAGGCTTATTTATGCTACCTGCAAAGATCGGACAGTCTTTGAGGGGGATTAATAAGTTAGTATCTGAGCAGATTGATTCCTGTCTTTACAATTGCCTTCAGATACTGTTTTTTGTTTGTTTGTTTGTTTTGTTTTTTTTTTGCATGTGGTCATTCAACTAACAATTTCTGTTGATACTTGATGTGTTCAGCTTCTTTTTCTGTTGATTGTAGAAACGAGTTGCAAAGTTCATGAACTAAATTGGAATGGTCGATACAGGACCACTTTTGTTTCTGCTTTTTTGTTGTTGGTAGTGGTGTTTTCTTTTTAAATCTACATGGCTGCTTCCCAGACGAATTATTGGTTAAATGGTTCAAGTTGTCTTGAATGGATTATATGATGTGGTCCTCTCATCTGGGTCAAAGGGGATACAAGAAGGATGCGAGTCTTCTCCTCTTGTAGTCCCTTTTTTTCCAGCTCCTCTGTCCTTTAACAGGCTTCCAAAAGCATTAAAAGCTCCCAAAATGAAGTTTCAGCTTTTTGTTGCCTGGAATATTCCCTTTCGTAGAGTAGGGAGGGATAAAAATAAGTTTAAGTCAGGGTGTCTCTATCTAAAGCAGGTCTCTTCTTGGCCCCCAAAAGAGAATAATAATAATAATAATAATAATAAAAAAAAAAAAAAAAAAAAGGCAAGAGAAGTCTTAGAAAATAAATGTGAACTGTGCTGAACCTGGCTTTCTTGTCTCTGCCAGTTAAGCATTGTACTTGAGGGCCACAACTTAGCGTCGCCAGCTTCAGACAGTCTTCTATGAAGTGAAGTAGCTGAATTACTTTTTTGCTTTTTAATAAAGTTATGTGATCTTCCTGGTTTAAAATCAACAGTCATGGCTAGGTGGTAGCTATCAGAGGTATCACCTGTTTTTTTTTCTTTTTCTTTGTACTTTGTGTCACTGTGAGAAGCTAGTATGATGAATGTATATTGTCACATACCTGGGCCTGATTTGATAGAACCTCATGGAAATTCCCAGCTACATTGTGTTTTTGTAGGGATGCACTTGTACTGGTGTGAATGCCAGTGAGTCTGCCTTGCTGCAAACACATTTAAATTCTTCTTATTGAGCCCATGGGATCACCCCCTTCAGTATTTGCTCCAAGTAGGAAGGCTCTGCAGGAGGATCTGGATGGGCTGGACCAATGGGCTGAGGTTGACTGTATGAAGTTCAACAAGGCCAAGTGCCGGGTCCTGCACCTGGGGTGCAATAACCCCAAGCAGAGCTACAGGCTGGGAGAGGAATGGTTGGAGAGCTGCCAGGCAGAGAAGAACCTGGGAGTGATGGTGGATAGTCGGCTGAATATGAGGCAGCAGTGTGCTCAGGTGGCCAAGAAGGCCAACGGCATCCTGGCTTGTATACGAAGCAGTGTGGCCAGCAGGGCTAGGGAGGTGATCGTCCCCCTGTACTCGGCTCTGGTGAGGCCGCACCTCGAGTACTGTGTTCAGTTTTGGGCCCCTCACTACAAGAAGGACATCGAAGTGCTTGAGCGGGTGCAGAGAAGGGCGATGAAACTGGTGAGGGGTCTAGAGAACAAGTCGTCCTGTTCTCCAGACAGCTGGACAGCTTGTTCCAGACAGCTTGTTCTCAAGACGGCTGAGGGAGCTGGGCTTGTTCAGCCTGGAGAAGAGGAGGCTCAGGGGCGACCTTATCGCTCTCTATGGGTACCTCAAGGGAGGCTGTAGCGAGGTGGGGGTTGGTTTGTTCTCCCACGTGCCTGGTGACAGGATGAGGGGGAATGGGCTAAAGTTGTGCCAGGGGAGTTTTAGGTTGGATCTTAGGAAGAACTTCTTCACTGAAAGGGTTGTGAGGCACTGGAACAGGCTGCCCAGGGAAGTGGTGGAGTCACCATCCCTGGAAGTCTTCAAAAGACGTTTAGATGTAGAGCTTAGGGATATGGTTTAGTGGGGACTGTTAGTGTTAGGTCAGAGGCTGGACTCGGTGATCTTGGAGGTCTCTTCCAACCTAGATGATTCTGTGAAAAATAAGTACCCACTCTTCAAGCTTCTATTCAGGGAATGCAGGTTACATCTCAGGACGTAACTTAACTGAAATGAAACTGATGGTGAGGGGTATCTTGCACAAAGCAAGTGTATGTTGACTTCCATCCCTACTGCTAAATATGTTTGGATTTTACTAAACCAATTTATATACACAGATGTATAGATAAAAGTCTGTATTGCATTACTTAAGTAACCTCAATAACGTTTTGATATTGCTGTACAGATAACTTCTAACTGAAGGATGAAATAGTGTTTTCAATCTCTTTAAAATATCAGGCCCCCCTCCCGGGTCATCAATTTTGGTTTCAAAGGCCGAGATAGCGTTTCCTACGATTTTTTTATTTTTCAAACATCTCATTCTTTTTAATCTGTTTCTCTCTGACCCTCTTTTTACCCTTATTGACAGACAAATTCTTCTCTGATCTTCTCACATTTGTTTGTCTCTCACCTCTTGTTTTTTTTTTTCCCTACGCCTTCTCTTTTTCTCCTCCAACTCTGGTCTCTGCTTTGTTGTTTTGACCATATTGTCTCGTACTGTTCCCCAACTTTAAAGTCTTTTTTTTTTTTTTTAATTTATTTCTGATCTGATCTTCACTGACTTTGATCTTCTCTCACCTTCTCTTTTGCTCTTTGTACCAATTCAATGCTCCTTTAAAACAAACAAACAAACAAAAAAACCAACTCTTCATATTTGTTCTGCTTTAGTATATTGTGTTCTTCTGGTGCTTTCTGTCTCTTGGGCCACCTTGGGCCTTCTTCTTTATGTAGCATTGGCCTGGCCTCTCTGACATCTCTTCTTGGGTCTCCTTGAACCCAGGAAATACGTCGAGCCCTTCACTTCGGTAGACAGACCAGCATTTGTTACTAAACCATTCTTCTGAATACTTTCTAAATGCATAACATAATGTCTATTATGTTCCTGCCATTGATGGACCTCCTTCTTGGCCTTCTCCCGGACCTGATTTTTTGACATGCATTTCTATGGCCGCCTTCCAATTATTCAAGCCTCTGCTTTCTTTTCTGGTGGTCTTTTTCCACATGTCATCTGACATGTCCATTTTTATCTTGGACCTTCTTTTTTGCATTCAGATTGGCACTGTTTACTACATTGTTCTCTTACCTGCTTTTTGAACGTGTTGTCAAACATTATTCCTATCATCTTGTCCTTTCTCACTTCTTACAACTTTTCACACCTCACACATTTGCAATGTTTTTTCTTTGTGCAGGACCTTGTCTTTCTGGGGCCGAGCTTCTCTTCTGGCCTTTCTGGGCCTCATCTGACAACTTACTTTGACCATGTTTTTCAGCTTCTCCTGTACCTGTTTTTTGACATTCTCCTCTTTCTCTGGGACCTTCTGTTTTCACTTGTCTGCCCCCCTAACCATCTCTTCGTCCCTCTGACCTTCTCTAACCACCTTTCACCCTAGCTAATGTGTTTTTGATCATGTTATTATCTTCCTCGAAATTTGCTTCTCATCCTCATTATCATTTGATTTCCTTGTAATTGTTGTTTTCTGTAGTTTATCTGCTTTCTTACAAATCTCCCTTCCCTTCTTTGTTCTTGTGTGTTCTTTATTTGTTCTAAATCCTGAAATGCTCTTGTGGTGGTGTCTTGACTTTTTGCTTTATTTATAAGCTAAATGTTTGTGTACTGCTGTTTTTATTTGAAAAAAGGTTGCTTATGTGCTGTGGATTGTTTGGCTGTAGAGAAAAATAACCCTTCCTGATTCAAAGTCTAAGATGATTTTAACAGAGCTTCGGATACACATGCTGCAATCATACCGGTCAGCACATTGAATTGTTTTCACATGAGAGTAATAGAATGCTTAATAAAATGCCCTAAGTCATTTGCAGTTCTTATTTAAAAAAAAAAAAAAAAAGTCGCTATTCCAACAACATATTTTTCTGTACTTTTAGAAATGAATGCAATACTGCCTGCTAGCATCCTCTTTTATGAAGTAGGGTTTTTGCTGCTAATGAGGTCGTGAATGGCTTCTGTGTCTTGCACAAGTGTGATTGCTTTTTGTCTATGTGTTGCATAGATTTGATAGATATGAATTAAGGAGATATTGAACAGTGAGGGTCAAAATAAGTGCTTGCACTGCATGAGATAATCCATAAAACTCATCCTTAGGCGCGTTAAGTCTATATACCAAGGTCAAATATCTGTGAAGCATTCTTTATTTCTTTTTCAGAGGTCTGTAAGTGAGGGAGTGATGACTGAGAATAGATAGAGTTGTGGCAGAATTGCACAAACTTACAGTGCTACCTCGGGACTCCTGAAGTGTAGGTTGGTTTCTTGGCTTTTGCTTAAGCCCTCCAGGGAAATTATGTTATATTATTTGATCCTCTTTTCTGCATGCTTTTCCAACTTTTAAGTGTCTCTTTGTCTTATGTTTTTAGTGTTTTTTAGTCTTTATGCATTATGACAAGCTTTCTTTCCACATTGCCAAAAAAAAAAAAAAAAAGTACCCGTAACAATGTATATAGTTCATTGGGCACTGGCCCTGACATGTAAGTAGTCTTGAAGGCTACTGTTAGAAAATGCCCTTGTCATGCTAGTTAAATGCTACTGCTTGTTTTTTTTTACTTGGATAAGAAGCTACAAAAAAAGATGAAAAAAATAGGAAGGGGAATGACTAACTTTATTTTAGAAATCTGAGATACAAAACCTTAGCTGCCTCACTTATTTACTTTACGTTGACAGAAGAAAAAAAAAAAAAAGCAGTTTTGTTTTGTGGTGATACAAATCAATTCTTTTCACTCCGTGTTATGTGTTGTTTTTACACAAGAAGTTTTTCAACTGTAATATACATATTGGAAATGACATGCAAAACCAATATGCTTTAAGCTCCCTGTTGTCTCCTGTTCATTTGGTAAAGCTGTGTTATAATGGAAAAAATAGTGTGGTTGATCTGGATCTGCATTTTTCTTAGTCTTGGTAGTAAGTATTTGATGTGTTGGCAATATAGTGAACTGCACATCCTGTGTTGAGAAAGAACTGAGCATTTACAGAATGGGTCTGCATTTTTTATTTTTTTTATTTTTTGGGGGGGGCGTGGTATTATTATTATTATTATTTATTGTTTGTTTTGGTTTTGATCTTGTTCCATTTTGGAGCCATGTGAAAGTATCCTTCTTTCTCCTGGTGAATTCTGAGATCAGTGATAAGAGTTTTTATAGAACTAAGAATCAGATTGTTGGTGAGTAAATTGGCCAAATTCCACAGAAATTAAGGGAGCTATGCCAGAATACAATACCAGGCAGTCTGCAATCCAAAAGCATTTCTGTTAAATGAATGGATCCACTGTTCCCTACAAGAGACTATCAAAACTGAGTGGAAAATGTGTTACCCTTATAGGAACATTCAAGTATGCCTTCTGCCTCTTAGGATATGACTGGCTGTTGCTGCAGCTTTGCATGAGCCTGGGAAGGGATGGTTCCTCTGACTTTAGAGTGCACTAGGAAGAAGCTTGTGGTTGGATGAAGAAGTGACTAGAGCTGATGATGCTGTTTCAGAGCAAGTCTGAGTTACCTTTTTTATTTTTTATTTTTTTTCTTGAGGACTGTTCATTTCATTATCTCCCCAGTTGTGCGAGTCCCAGCCAGTTTTTTTCACCCCTTTTGCAGCTTTTTGCCTGTGATTTGTGATAGACCTGTTTCTTTTGGCCTGTTCAACTGGTTGATATTGTTGCTGCCAGTTCTTATTTACAGTTTGGTAGTGTCAAACAGCAGAATTTAGTTCAGATAGATCAAAAGGCCTGCTGAGTTCGAATTTATTTAAAGGGAAGAAAAAAGTAAAAATATATAAGATACAAAAGGAGGAAGGCTTACTTGTTTACAGTTACAGTAAAGCTTAAACTTTATTGGAAATGTTTTCCCTTGCCCTAGAAAGAGAGAGGCTGTTGAGGATACAGTCAGAAGAAGTAGTAGGAACGTGGCTTTCTTAAAAACATCCCGTCTTAAATTTGCTAGGTGAGATTGGCTTTGAGCTATGAGCAAATTCTACTTGGCTGTTGCAGAATAACGGGAAGTGTGTTTGTAATGTCTCTTAATGCAGTCCAGCTTAATTACAGAGAAGAACGTGACTGAAAAAATATTTTTGGTTGGTAACAGAAACAACTGGCTCAGTGCTGAATTGTGGCTAAGATGGGAGAACAAGATGTGGTAATATTTCCTGGTTTTATCTTAGAGATGGGTGAGTGGTGTCCTTGGTTATATAAACACACAAGTATCCAGTCAGATGAAGAAGCAGTTACAAGTATAAACTGTGCTTAGCTAAATGTCCATGAACTCCTTTCTTTGGCTGCTGTCTTCTCTAAATCAGGCTTTTTGTATCATCTCTCAGTCTATTTTCAGTTTTTCTCTCTGATATTCTAAGCAAAGACTTCCTTTCTGATGGTGTAATCTCTAGTTGTCTTTTCCGTGTGTTGCTCTGATCGTCTTTAAGTGGTCTGTGTGCCCACACAGGTGGACTAAAGCTCAGGTATCACCTGTTTGGAATTTGCTCTTCTTTCTTGAGAAGCAGCTGTGGCTTTACTCCTGGATGCTCCATTTAGATTCACGACAAAGATACCAAGAGTTTCATGATGGTATTTGCCAAAGTGTTATTTAAAAACAAACAAAAACCATGAGGTATCAAGAGAGAGCTGAAATGAAGTCACTTGCTGTTCTGTAGACAGTTCTTGCAGGTCAGGCAGTATCTTCCTCTAAACACGTAAATGCATTGCCTTGTCAAACCAGAGTAGAGTGCAGCGCTCCAAACAGAAGTTGCCTTAACAAGGTAATAATATCAATGTATATTACAATTCAGTGCTCAGTTTTGTTTGCTAGAAATAAGTGAAATGAATACATTATGTGTAAATTTAAATTCCTGGGTCAAGTGCAAGTTCTTGACTCTCCTGGCCAGGAATGGTGAGATAAGCAAATATGGAGTTTCAAGGTGTAGAAATCAGGAAAAGTGACCTCAAACACTGCATCTTTGCTGTTTGACTGAGACTTTTCAATACCTAGAGATCAACACTATCATCTGTAACTTAATACTTATTTAGCGGCAAGTCTTGTTGTGCACTGTAGAATTGCCATGCACAGTAGTATCAGTAAGTAGAAAGGTCGTGCTTTTTCATGCTATCATTTGTGAGGTAGTGAAGGATGAAAGAGAGAAAAGAAATTGTGCACTAGTAATGTGTTCCCTTAAGTCATGTGCTTAAACATTACCTAACAAGTGGGAATACTTAACTTCAAATACCACTTTAAGAGGAAAAGAGCAGTATATTAACAATCTAATAAAACTCATAGAATCACAGAACAGTTGGAAGGGACTTTAAAGATCGTGTAAGTCCAGCCCCCCTGCCATGGGCAGGGACACCTCCCACCAGACCACGTTGCCAAAGCCCCATCCAGCCTGGCCCTGAACACCTCCAGGGATGGGGCATCCACAGCTTCTCTGGGCAGCCTGTGCCAGTGCCTCACCACCCTCTGAGTGAAGAATTTCTTCCTTATACCTAAACTAAGTTTACCCTCTTTTAGTTGAAAGCCATTACTTCTTGTCCTATCTCTATACTCCCTGACAAAAAGTCTCTCCCCACCTTTCCTGTATGCCCCTTTAGGTACCGAAAAGCTGCTATAAGGTCTCCTCGGAGCCTTCTCTTCTCCATGGTGAACAACCCCAACTCCCCCAGCCTGTCTTGATATGAGGTGCTCCAGCCCCTTGATCATCTTTGTGGCCCTCCTCTGGACTTCACTCCAGTGTGTTGATCATATCAAGCATATGTAGGGGAGAGAATACAGTGAAATGATCGGGCCCAGCCAGCACGGGTTCACGAAAGGCAGGTCGTGTTTGTCCAACCTCATCTCCTGCGACTGTCTGACCAGACTGGTAGATGAGGGAAGGGCTGTTGATGCAGACTACTTAGACTTCAGCAAAACCTTTGACACAGTCTCCTGTAGTATTCTCCTGGGGAAAGTGGCTACCCGTGGCCTGGACGGGTACACTTTTTGGGTAAAGAATTGGCTGGAGGGCTGTGCCCAGCGGGTAGTGGTTAATGGAGTTAAGTGCAGCTGGCGTCCTATTACAAGCGGTGTCCCCCAGGGGTCGGTACTGGGGTCTATCTTATTTAGTATCTTTATTGATGTAAAAAGATTGATATCAAAGAGCAGTCAAGCACTGGAATGGCCTGCCCAGGGAGGTGGTGGTGTCACCGTCCCTGTCGGAGTTCAAGAAACACTGGGATGAGGTGCTACAAGATGCAATTTAGTGTCTTAGTGGGTAGTATGGGTGATGGGAGGACAGTTGGACTAGATGATCTTGTAGGTCCTTTCCAACCTTGTGTTTCTATGATTCTATGATTTTGTTTGTTGCATATCTTTCTTATAACTCCCCTTATTTCCTCCTTACATGTAACATTAATTATTTTTGGCATGAGTTAATGTCTTGGGCTTGGCACTTTTTTTTCTCTCCTTTTGATGCTGTTTTCAATATGTTTTATTTTGCCATCAGTGTGCTCTTTTCTGTTGTCGGGGGGGGGGGGAAAGGGGTGGGAATGAGGTTAGGTTTGTAAATGTGATACCAGGCTGCAAGCACCTCTTGGTGTGACTTAATATATTCCTATTGGAAGAGTGAGCAATAGGTCTGTGGTTTACTTGTCAACAGGTCCCGAAAAGTATGTCTTGGTACTGTGCTTAATAAAAAGCTATCTTTAAAAATAATAATAATAAAAAAGCTAAATACTCTTAAAACAAATTGTTTCCCTTATTTTATTTTCAACAGTTTTTTTAAAAGAACAAAATAAATAATAATAATAATAAAAAAGCGTCAATGTCCGTCTATTTTATTTGAGGGATCTGAAATACATTTGCTAATCCATAACCAGAATCTGCTCAGACTTGCCAGCAGCACAAGGGAAACTGATGAGAGGAGTTGAGGAAAATGCATCAATCAACTCTGTAATGTGTGTGCTAGGAAATCTAATTATCTGATTATTGCTGTAGCACTTCAAAAGTGGGGCAGCAAGTCATAGTGACTAAGTGATTAGTGAGTCCTGGCAAGGAAAAGGTGAGAAGTGTTATGTTCAAGCTGAGTGCTGTCAGCATATAGTGTCTTTTTGCCTCTGCTTTCTTTTCTCACAGTGTGGAATTGGGGATTAGTACAAAACTAATTCACTTCTCATGCACATAGCGTGGTCAGCCATGCAGAAGCACTGGTACAGTGAACGTATAACAAAATCCAAAGTGGTGAACAGACACCGTAGAGCCTGGCAGAGGGTGAATGCTGGGTGAAGAGCTGTCCTTCACACTATTTTCCTCCATTATTAAGTCACAAGTACCTTTCCATCATTACTGCATAGCTATTGAAAAGTTTTGTTTGTTTGTTTGTTTTTCTTTTTTTCTTTTTTTCTTTTTCTTTCTTTCCTTGTAAGCTGCTGGTGGCCCAGAAAACAGTGAGGAAGAATGAGTCTGAATGTATTCTAACTGAGCAGTGAACCTGGGAAGTTAAGGAAAAAGGAGATTTTTGTGTTTGTGTGGTACATTCCTTTAACAGAAAGCTGGTAAATGAATAAAAACTCTGAAATTAAAAATTGGAATTGGGGAGCGGGGGATCCTTGTGTACAGGGGCGTGCTTCATGGCAAGGCAGTATGCTGGAACCAGGTCAGAGAAGATTGCGTCGAAGGATGCCTGGATGTAGGCAAGAAGAAGCAGAGGAGAGCAAAAAAGACAACTCTGGGTGCAAGTTCTTCTAAGTTTTCAATGAAAACTGATGGACTATTGCCAAATCAGGAAGGAAGAGTTCATTTTATATATATATGTATATATACATGTATATATAATATCCATTCTTCTTCCTATTTTTTAGTAAGGTTTTTGTAGCAGCAGGGAGAGGATGGAACTGCAGGGCTGCCCTGTGCTGGATGCAGCCAATTCTACAATGGACCCACCACTGGACATAGATGAACCTGAACCCATCAGTGAAGCTGGTGGAGCCTCAATGAAAACATGCATAAGAAAGGGTAGAAAAAGCTGAGAAAGAGGAACAACATGGCGGTAACTGTAGTAGGAGGAACTGGTGGAGTGGTAACATCCCTGATGTGTTTGCAACTTATGAATAACCCACATTGTTGGGAGATGTTTGGAAGGAAGTTGAACAGGGGAAAGGGGAAAAAAAGTGTTGTTTGTTTGTTTGTTTGTTTTGTAAGTGCTGTCTTTGTTTTGTAATACCAGAATCGGTAAATAAATGGTTTTTAGTTGGAATTCAGTGAAGTTCCCCAAGTCTAGATTTACAGTCCTACGATGAAGATGAGGATTTTTTTTTTTTTCAGATCAGATAAATGGGGATAAATGGACATGGGGGAGGATAAATGATGCGGTGTACAGCTGGCTGAAATTAATGTCTGAGGAAGCACGAGGGAAGGAGGATTTCACCATAGCCTTCATTCCTGGGAAGGCACTTCTAGAAAATGATGCTGGGTTGGGTGCTGAGTCTCCTTTAGAGCAAAAGGGGTAGAAGCAAATGGGAACTGAACACTCCTGTCACAGAAAAGGCTCTGAGAACTAAATGAGGTCCTCCTGGGCAGCCTCAAGTGGGATGGGAAATTATCTGACAGAAAAATAACGAAAACGCCCTTGCATTTTACTTTATCTCTGGCAGAAAGCAGAGCTCGGGCTTCCTACTCCGAGGAAAGCACCAGTTCCCTCACAGCCCCGCTCCCTGTGCAAAACCCCTCATAGACAGCTCCAGTTTTATGCTCGCTTTTGCTGAAGGAGCCTCTCCGAGGTAGGAGAGAGGAGGAAGCCTGGCCCGAGGCTGTCCCCCGTCCCCGTCCCTCTCAGGGCTGCCCCCGGCCGCCATTTCTCCCCCTCTCTCCTCCGTCCTCTCCGCGGCCGCCATTTTCCCTCCGCCCCTCCCCGCGCCCCTTTTATAGCAGCCCCCGCGCCGCCATTGGCTCCTTCCCATCAGCGGGGCGGGCCTTTCCCCTTCCCGCCCGCCAATCGGCCGCGCCCTCCCCCTCCCGACGCCGCTTCCGGTCGCGTGGCCGGCCAAGCCCAATGGGCGGCCGGCGGGGGGGGGGGTGGGGGCGGGACGCCTCATCCTCACCGAGGCAACGGCGCGGCCGGGCGGTTCCGGGGGCGCGCGAGGCCGGCGGAGGGCGGCGGCGGCGGCGGCGGCGGTGGGTGAGTGCTCGGCGCCCGGCCCCGCCCCCCCCGCCGCGCCCCGCCCCTCCCCGTACCCCCCCCCTTGGCCGGCCGTTAACGGCCGCGCGGGTTCGCGCGCGCTGCCGGGCGGAGGGGGGCGGGGCGCGGAGCTCCCCCCGGTGACGTCACCCCCGGGGCGGTGGCGGAGGCCCCGCCCCCTCCGGGCGTTGCCATGGCGACGGCAGCGCTGAGGCGGCCCCTCAGGAGGGCCGGGGGGGGGGGGGGGGGTGTGCGGGATTTCCGTGGTGTTTTTTCGCAATAAAAGTTGCTTTCCTGCCTTATTTTCGTGCGTCTCTGTGGCTCCTCGTTGCTCGTTGCATGCTCATTGCATGCTGTCTCTCCACGCACCGCTCCTGCCCTGCGTCCCCCAGCCCCCTGTCAGTAAAAGGAAAGCCCCGAAACGCGACAAGCTCCCCCCCCCCCCCAAAAAAAAAAAACACAAAAGCTCCCAAAACGAAAAGCCCCAAAACGCCACAAGCTGCCCCAAAACGAGCCCTCCGCATGGCCAGGGCTCAGACGGAGCCACCCCCGCGTGCGCTTCCCCCTCCCGTCACGCTCGGGCCGCGGCGGGTGCCTGCCCCCGGGGCTGGGGCTGGGGCTGGCTTGTTTTTTTTTGTAGGATTTCCCCGCTTGTCGCCTTTTAAATGCAGTAAGTACGCGGGGATGCCTCGCTGGGGCTGTCCTGGAGTGTGTCCTTCAGCAGGGCTTTCCCTGCCGTCTCTGTAGCTGTGTGGTGAGGAGGAATGGGGTCAGGGCTATCCAGGGTAGGAGAGGAGAGGTGAAGCTCTGCGGGCAGCTGGGGGGGGAAAGGCAGGCTGAAGTGGAAGCAGCAAGTTTGGGAATGGCCCTCGAAGAAGGGTGTGGAAGGGAAGGGACTGGGCAAAAACTAACGTGGAAGGATGTTAATGAGATGAGTTTAACGTTGTTGTCTTTTTAGCTTGCTGTGCAAACCGTACAGCTGCCTCGCTCGTAAAAATCACCACATCCTCAAACACGAGTGCGTGTCAAGGCCTAATTACGATTTTCAGTCTGGAGCTATACTGTTATTTAGGCTTTAAATAGCATCTGCATCCTCATTTTTAAAAACAATTTCTCTCCCATCTTTATTACCGTGCCTACCACCATACTATTTTTCTTCTATTTCTGCAGGAATACGTGGTCCATACTTGCTCCTCTATCATACTTCAGTCTTTATAGTGCCCTTGTTAGGTGTGTGCTGCAGTGAGGTGCAGGGAAGCGGAGTCTGTAGCAGACAGGCTGTGTTTCAGGTCACCTCCCGTACCAATGGCTGCTGGAGCTCTCTTGCTTCTTGTTAGCCAAAAAGGAAGTAAATTGTAGTGGCTGTGACGTTAACTTGAGCTCTGAATTCTGTACATGAGACTTGCTGTTGGATGTAGTTTATAAAAGATTTTACTCTCTGTAGAATCTGTGTGTTGTAGAGGTAATTAATTTTGCATGAATAAATGTATTTATATTCACATAAGTAAACATAATTATTTGTACTATATGTGTTTATAACTATGCGAAGATACATATATGTATTTAGCACCTAAGGGGGAAATGAGTGGAAAGAAGTAGCTTCCTAGAAAGCTGTGCTAATTTACAATGTTGCAAAGATGGCTTTGGTAAAACAGTAACTTTGTTCTGTGCCAGCACAGAGTGTTGACAAACAACATTTGCGTTGTTATGGTTGTTTAAGCGGAGTAGTATTTAATTCCTGGAGTGAGCTGTATAGCACTTGCAAAATTTCTGGTTTAAATCCTACATATTAAATATCCTTTATTTCACTTATTAGTGTTTTTAGGTTACAAGTAGTCCCTTTAGGGGTGATAGATGTCAGGCTGGAATATCTTGATACATTATCGGAGGTCTTCATCCATGCATTACAGCGACCTGCTTGTTCACTTCCTGAATTAATCCGACACATAGAATGTGCTTTCAGTTTACCAGCTGAACTAGAGGAGTGATAGTGTTGTTATTTGTCTGTAGATAAGAGAAGCAGTAAATACAGCACATTTATTTTCTGACTCTTGAGGAATACAATACGTTTTTCTGTACTATCATTTGGGAGCTTTTACTTTGTATTCTAGAAAAGAGTGTCAGTTTTTCCATGAACTTCCTATAAACATAAAATTCTATAAACATGTTAAGGGTTAAGATCCAAAAGCTAGCTAAAAGAATGGGTTTACTAAATTATTTGACTTTGACTTAAGTGTATTGTGGTTCATTAATAATCATGGTAGCTGTTCTTTTTCTCTAAGCAAACTTTCCTTTACTGTCTTGGGCTTATTTGGCGTTATTTTTAGAAATACTTTGCAATTAAAAAAATATTCCTTTTTTCTCTTTCCCCTGTAAATTAATGGAGAACAATAAGGGGAGGACGTAGAAGGCTATGGAAGACTAGGAATGAGTTCATTATAGGATCTTAAACAGCTTTTTCTTTCAAAAGAAAGAAAAAGATAAGGCATTGTTTTTATTCAGATGCTGCAATTCTGTGGAGAATGTGTTAATAATTTCTGATAGGCTTGAATTTGTGTTAATGTATGGTTTCTACATCACCTATGTAAAATATCAACACAAAATCATGCAGGCAGCTGCCAGCACGTGATTTCAGGATAGGAGGTTATGCACGTATCAGTACATACCATCTTTTAGCTTTTGCTAACATTGTTATAATGATGCTTAGGACTTTTCACATGAGAAGAGGATGTCACTTTTAAGAGGCCAAGGTTATAACTGTGAAGCATCATTGTGTTTAAAACTAGCTAGGCATGCTGGGTGGAGAAATATGGTGTAATGTTGAATAAAAGAAGACCATGGAAAGCAGCTTTCTCAGTCGTGTGCAAGCCTTAGATCAGCCGTTCCCTAGAACAACTGGCTAGGTTATTAGGTTCATGTCTCTTAAGGGGAGCCTAAAGGCTGATTCCCACTTGCAACATGGACTTTTCGAGCTGAGTGGGTTGTCTTAAGTCATGCTGATACTGCTAGCTAGGAAAGAGGCAGAACTTAGAAGCCCTTCTTTCAACAGGTGCTCTCGCCTTGTTTCAAACATGTCTTCCAAAAATTCTTTCTGATGTTGATATATATGAAATATGTCTGTTGGAAATTCATATCTAACATTTGCATGTGATTTGGTTTTAGGATGATTCCTCTCCAGAATTTATTTTTGAATGGAAGCATGCTCTTTTCCAATAGAAGATGGTGATCCTAACGTACGATCATGGAGAAGGGGATAAGTTCGATAGAAGTGTTACCTTCCAAATCATCTCAGGTTACAGCTGTAAAAGTGGTGGTCAAAGAGCCCGAAACAAAGCAAACCCAAAGAGGGAAACGAGTGGGATTTGTGCTTGTTCATGCAGGTAAGCCACAGAAGCATAACAGCTGGAATGGAAATAGTGTGTATACAGACTAAGTATCAACTGAAGTTTTATATTGGCTGTGGTCTGCTAGTATGTTAATGAAACATTTAATGAAATGATGTAAACTTTGGATGTAGATGTGTGAGTGGAGAGTTTGTGTGGAAGTTGCATTGGCTGGAGAATGTTGGGAGCTGGTACTAAAAATGTAATTTTTGGTATTCTGAATGGGGTGTGTGTGTGTATACGTATTTGTATATATAATTATCTGCATTTGCTCTTTGTCAAAAAAATCCTTAAATTTCACAGTTGTAAAACATCAAATTCTTCAGTTACATCTGCTAATAGGGAACCCTGCAAAATGTGAGAGAGGTCTATTCCAGTCTGTTTCTTTACCCTACAGAAGGATCAAATAGAGCTCTTTCATTACTGACAATTTTTTGTCTAGCTTGTCCTTTAGCATGTCTAGTTAAGACTTTCTGAAACCTTAGGCAATGTGTTGCAGTATTTGACTCTTTTTATACTTTGAAGGTTTTCTCCAAGTCTATTTTTTTATTGTGTTCTTTTTTAAGTGAATTGTTATTTATTCTTTCCACATGTAACAAAGAGGTCTTCTACTCAGATGTGATATAAAAATGATGTAATATGTGTCTCTTGTTCATAAATAATTTTTAATAGGTTCCTTTTAAATACCATAAGTCTTGAAAATATGAATAACATTTACATCTGGATATACATTTGTTTTTAGCTGCTGAAATCCTTCAGGCAAAACTCAAAAAGTCTCCATGGTGTTTATTCTCAGTTGATATTGGAAGACCCTGGTATTTTATTTAAAGAGCAGATTGAATTGATCAATACCTTACTCTTTGCTGGGTTATTTTACTATTTAAAATTCCATTTTTTTTCTTTGCTAAAAGTGTTACAACTGATTTTAGTAGAGTTTATCAAGGCTGGCATTCCTAAAGGTGAGGAAAGGGAAGTTGAAATCAATACAAACGTGTTTGTCAAGTTAAAAAAAAAAAAAAAAAAAAAAAAAAAGGAAACTAAAGGTCAGTGTGCTAATCTTGTCTGCTGTTTTTCTGGTACTGTATTGAATCAAATAGTGGACACTGATAAATTTCCCAGGTATGGAAATAGGGGACAGTGCCTAAAACCAGGTCAAAATGGGTAGGTGCAACAGGATAGGCATAGAGACTGAAAATGAGAAAAAGATGAAAAAGTGATCCATCCTTATTTCAGGGACATCTTCTGGTTCTAAAACTGGAGTAATGAGCTCTAAGAGTGCAGCATAAATATGAGAAAATAAACAAAATAGTAATTGGCCAGCTTACAAATCAGCAGGAAAAGGAAAATTGGAGTTTGACTTTTTTTTTTTTTTTCCCCCACACGGGTGGAGGTTAAGTGAAATAGCAATGCTGGAAATCCTTCATGAATGAACAAAACTGGAGTCGCTTCAGGAGTGTTTATAGGAACAGATTATATGACACTGAGATTTACACCTGTATGCTCTGTACTCTGTAAGTGTATTTGGATGGCATAAAGTTGTCAACCACTGATACAAAAAAGAAATGCTAATGTAATCCAGACACCTTCTGTTTGCCTGTGTCGTAATTCTTGCTTTGAGCTATAGGCAGTAGTTTGCTAAGTGGTATAATCTCTTTTTCTTTTGTCTAATTGTAGGTGCAGGTTATCATTCTGAATCCAAAGCTAAAGAGTATAAGCATGTGTGCAAAAGAGCCTGCCAGAAGGTATGTCTTACCATCTCCACAGTCTTGTACTGGGTGTGTAAGAAATATACAGGGAACACTGTCCCTTTGCTGTAAATAGGCATGTCGTAGTTTAGCTACTCATGAACGTGTGCGTTGCTAGAGGAAAAAATGGAGCAGCAGCAGTTAACATGATGGCTGTACAGAGTCACTACAGTGCTTGGCCCCAAGGTGCAGCAAGTTTGGTATTTTGGTGGTGGCAAATAAAAGACATCAAAGGAATGACGGAGAACAAACAGGTAAGCTCGTAGTAGTGCCTTCACAGGATATTCTTACAGTTTCTGCACTGCTTCTGTGGTTCTGGGATTACCTGAGCTGAACATGGTGCCTGGATCTTTCTTTCATTAATATCCACTCTTTTTGGAGTTTATTTAAGCCCAAGCATCCAGATTACTCCATAAATATAGGGATTTCTAGAATTCCTTTCTTCTTGATAGCTCTTAAATTTTTAATAAGAGGAGAGGTAGAAACAACAACTAAAAAAAACCAACCAACCAACCAAAAAAAAAAATCCTTTTCCCAAAGTTAGAAAGGAAGAAATGGCACAATTCGCATTCCTATGGAAGTATGTATAAAAATATATACTTACTATTTTTATCTACCTTGAAAACTTGGCTTTGGAGCTGGCAAATCTCGTACACTAAGTGTTAAATAAGAAGCTGGAATACCGATCTCCAAAATTCATAATGCCTTTTGCTTTCTCCACGGAGATGGAGCTGAGGAGCCTGGCAGGCTTTTTGGAAGCGTTCCAGAGCTGGAATCTAATAATTAATTAACACTTCATCTTTACAGCTCTGTTGCTCAGTCCTAATACAAATCTAATTTTTTAATGAGAAGCCTCAAAAAACATCCATACTTAACACCAGCTTCATTAAAGTTTTACATTAACCCTGATGATAGTAATTTCTTAGCTAATTATGTGTGGAAAAGAGGTTGTTTACTGTTGAATTTGTCTAATTGGAGACTCTGTTTGTTTCCTTAAGCTAGGTAGCCAACATAAATAAGTTGTATGAAGAGCAAACAGTCATGGGTTTGTCTTGCTTCTTAAGATATAGCCATAGCTGTTTTCTGGAGGTTACCTGAGGGAATAGGATGAGATGTGTTAGTGTTAGGCTCTAGAACTCTCCTTGTGCGTGTGCATGCATATAAAATCTGAAGATAACTTTATCATATATGATCTGTTTGTATGAGTTGTCTTTTAGATGAGTTCATTTGTTGATAATGTTCAATTTCATGATCATTGCCATGTATGGTACTAGGGATTGTTGTTAAATCTTGCAAAGAAATTAGAAACTTCTTGACTGAAACATTGTGTTTGAGGAAGTCAGGTATGAGAATTTGTTTTGCTACAAATTTGAGCTTGCAGGAATCTGCTACTAAATGCAGTGGTGGAATGTCTGAGGAGTAAAAAGCCATCAGATCTGCCCTCACACGGTGCATGGCCGTGATTTCCAGCGTATCTTGTTTTTCTGTCTTCTTACATCTTAAAGTCATTTGGTGAAGATTCTCTTTTGTACAGGAATAGGAAAATGTGGCACTCAGTGATAAAATATTAGAATTTCCTAATCATCAACTGAAAATTCTGTTTTACAGGCAATTGAAAAGCTACAGGCTGGCGCTCTTGCAACAGATGCAGTGACTGCAGCACTTATAGAATTAGAGGTAAGAATTTTTGACAACTAAAATATATCTCAGGCACATTGTCACGTTTTTCTGTAGGAAGGTACTAATTCAAGGGGGGAAGGTACCCCCCCTTGAATCTACTGAGATTTCCCTTTTTGTGTCTTAAATTTAGTTATCTGTGCAGATAGGGAAGCTATACTAATTTTATCTTGCCTTTTCGTTCTTTTTTGGAATAAATGTGTTTAAAGACTTCTAAAACTGTCAAGTGGATAAAAGTTCTGTACTTGGTTCAAATTGGTTGTTATCTCAGGTATGTTTTATCAGATAGTCTTTAACAATAAAACTTAAACAAACAAACAAACAAACAAAAATGATTAAAGATTTATCCAACCCTTTTTAGGGAAGTTCTGACTTATAGGTGGGCTGCACTGGCTCTACTTCTTAGGTGGGGAAAAATCATGCTACTGGTAACATTGGCTAACCAGATGTCCTTGAATAAGTTCTCTCTCTCTTTTTTTTTTTTTTTTTTTGCATTAGTATCTCAGTTATGTTTAGTTTCTTCAAATTATAGTCCAAAGAATTTAGATGTAGTTAGTCCTTAATAACTGTATTAATGCTCTCAGGTAGCAATTATATTGATGTAACTGTCTCTGATGTGCTTCCTGGATTGTGTTATTCATATCTTTTTCACTCCTTCAGGATAATATTGCAGAAGTGATTGTATAAATTTAAGGTTGCTAGTCTCTGTCCAATTAAACGACTATTAGAAAATGAAGTAGGAATTTTAAGTTCTCATTTGTTCCACATCATACTTGAGCTATGCACTTGAATTAATGTAATTCATGAAGGCTTTTTTCCTTATATTTTCACTTTTTTTCCTCTATGATCTCTGTCCGATAGGATAGGAGAATAGAAGCAGTCTATTTGGCGAAATGCAGCTTTTTGTAAAATTATCTTTTTTTTCCTGATTTTTATGACCAGCTGTATATAGAAGGGTAGGACAAGTAATGCTTTTATTCAAAATGGATTTTTTATTTAAGATACAAAGAATCAATAATTATAAGGAGATGAGCAGCTGTTTGTAAGGCATTTGGAAGAGTCTCTTTTTGGAATGGTGGGATTTTACAGCATCTGACTTTAGTGAAAGGTCCCTGTTGAAAAAGGAAAAGGAGAGTAAAGCTAAAAGAATTTCTGGGTTATAAATGAGGAAGTTTAATATTAATGATTGTCCCAGGTTCACTTACCCTCATGGCAGTAATTGTTTCATCCTCTCCAACTTTAGTAGTAAAAAAAAGGAAGGTGATGTAAGTGTTCTGCTGTAAAAATAACATTTTGGTTTGGGAATGTATTGTCATGTTTGAGAGGAGTAGCAGTGGATTTGCTCACACACATGTTTAGGAAGTATTAATTAACTTATGTGGTAGGGCTAGCGTAAGGCAGGCAGTATGTACCTCCATATGCATTAGGCATGCTGACTGGGTGCCAAGGCTTCAGTCATACTTTTAACTTGGTGAACTTTTTGACTTTGAAGAGTACTCCAGGTCTCCACCGAACTGTTCAAATAGGCTTTCATGTGCTATCTTACACATTAAAATAGATCTAGGTGAGAATAAAAGATAAATTCTCTGTAGAGGAATTACTTATGATGCACATCTATAAGCTAACTGAATCTGCTGTTTTTCTACAAGATTGTTTTGTGATCCAGTTCCCTCCTTATTGGAAGAAAAATTTCATATTTTGTGTTGTGATTTGTATTGTGTTCCTGAACTAAGTAGAAGAAAACATATTTTAAGAAACTTAACTTAAAAGCTGTGTATCTCCTTGCAGCTGTGCCTGGGGTAATTATTTTCTGTTTTTGATATCCCTAAGAAAATCTTTTGCTGTAATAGATTTAAATATTCTGAAGTGACATCTTACAGATGTCACGGCTTTAAGATGAAATTAAAACATATTTAGGGAATTAATCTGATCAGCAATCTTTTTCTTTTCTGTCCTGCTACTGCTCTGGTGATGCCTACCATCATTCTACTTTCTGTTTTTGTCATTGTATTAGGTAGTATTTTTATGTGTACTGTTGTACAAAACCTGTTTATTTATTTATTTATTCATGTTTTTAAGATTAATTATTATTTTTTTTCAGGCTATTCTTCCACTGTTCTCAATGTAATTATTGGCTTTCATTTACTCATTAAGTGATCTATATAACTTAATTGTGCATCATTCTCTTTTTTTTACTGTGATAAAGAATATTGGGTTTGGGATTTGGGCTTCTTTTAAATTAAACTTTACAGCTATGCATTTACATTGAGGAAGAATCAAAGGTATACTCAGAACATAAAATGGTGTGTTTTGCAGTGGCAATTTTTTGGAACTGGTATGAGAAATTCCAAAGTGTTAGATGGTCTGCTTTGAAAATGTTGAAAGGTTTGTGTCCACTCATACCTCATGGCGAACACCACCTCTAGGGATGTCCATCTTTTCTCTAGCTGAGTCTTCTGTTTTACTTCCAGTTCTTTTCCTATTTCTGTCTGGAAAACAGAAACTGCATGTGGCAAACCAACAAAGCAAACAGAGAAAATGTTCTCTTTCATTATGAGACTTTATAGGTAAAAATGTAGGTTTGTATGTTGACTGTCTCTCTTGTGAGATATCACTACTCTTGTTTATGCAGAAAAAATATTGACGTTTTCATCAAGTACTTTAGCATTTCAAATTGGGAAGTACATAGTAAAAATCTGTATAAAAACTGTTTTGTTTGTTTGCATCTGCCACTGCAATATAGATTAAGGTAATGAACAACAATATTTTGTATTACATGATAACAGATTCCATTGTGGAATACTGTTTCAAACTTCTTTACATTTTGGTTGCTGTAGAACACATTACAGTGAGTTTATCTGAAATATTTAATCTCTTTTACAGTTCTGTAGAGTTTCTAATGCTGTATTCCAAAAATCTGTAGTCTTTGCAAGACACACAAATCTTTTCATGGAAGTGTCACAAAAGATTAATTTTTTTTCCCCTCAGTTCCGCTCAATTACACAACTCCTATTACACAGAATTTCAGCTAATCCAAGAGGCATCACTTCAAAGACTTGTTGAGGCGCAAGACTTGCTCTTGATCTTTTATGAGCAAGCTGACAGTTTGCTTGTGGTATGCTGTCTGTTTTTTGTTTTATTTTTGCAGGTTCCAAATGGAGAATGAACAGCCTTTTTTTGTTGGACTTTGAATCTCAAATGAAATAGTGGATAGATTAACATATAATGCTAATAGTTTTTTGAGGAAAGGTAGATTACTTTTACAAAACAACAACACCTGACCCAGAATACTGTTGAAATAACTGCACTGGTCTTCATAAGCATCGGCTGTATTTCGTAAGTTGATTAAAGGCAGTTAACGTTTTCCAGTTTGTGAACTCTGTCATTGCAGAGAAACAAATGAACAGGTTACATTTTCAGCTTTTGGTAATAAAATGGATATGGACAAGGTGCTTCATAAAACTTACCATTTACACTGTATTCTTCTACAAAGACATGAGCCCAGAATCATTTATTTTTGCAATCTTGCTATCAGCCACCATATGAAGTCTGAACTTGCCTTGAAAAACAAAGGGATTTGGGCAGGTTTTTTTTTTTCCTTATGAAACTTTCAGTTTTCAACAAAACCGCATGCTGATTGAATTTATGGCTGGCTGGAGAAGTGATGTGCAATTTCAAGCTTAGAGTATAGAGCACTTCAGAGGGTCTACTACTCAAATATCAGAGACGAGGGTGTAAGTTTGTAAGAGGATGATGAAGATATTAAAATTTCTCTAAGTGTAATCTCAGTTTGTTAATATTATGTTTACATTGCGTGTTTCTTTAATCTGACTTCTGTGGAATATTATTTATGAACATCATTTAAATTGGAAATTAATGTGATTGATGGGAAGTGGATGTCACATTTTGCTTTTGATCTCCTTGCTACTAAAATTCCTGTATTTACTTTGCTTGTTTTTTTAGCCTCAATTCAAAGGAACACAAAGCAAAATTTTGCATTGAAGTAGTTTACTTCTTGTTGAATTGTGGTTGGTTTTTAAACATGATTTATTAATTTTATAATAAATAAGATTTTGGAATATAGAATCGTAGTCCCAAGGATATATTTTTAAAGCTGAAAGGACGATGCCAGCAGCACTGTTGGGGTAAGGCAGTCGCCATAGATGAACATTAAATGGATAATGAACTGGAAGTTGTTAATTCTAGTTAAAAGCATTGCTGTGATGTTTTGCAGCAGAGTGACTAACAGTAATCTGTGACAAAAGTGTTCTTTAAAAACATCTTAGCTGATTTAGTTGAAAGGGACCTAGGTCATCCTTGAAGACTGACTTCTTGTCACTGAATTCCCACAGAAAAATGAATTTTAAAATTGCAGTGTGTAGAAAGAAATGGCTGTAGACTTTGAAATCCTTTTCAAAGTTGCAAATAAACCTTGGCCTAAACTGTAGCAAAGATGAATGTAATGCTCTTTAATACATGTCAAAATAGAACATTTTAACTATTTGCCTAGATGTAATTCTGGACTATTAGAGTTGAGTAACATCTTCAAGCATTCCAACTTTGACCACAGCTAGAAACTTCAGCATGCCTGTGATTGCTGCCAGAACATTTTCAAATACATCTTGAAATAAAAAGGAGTCTACAAATGAAAATGATACCCTTGGTAGCTTAAGAGTTTTTACAAGATGGGCTAACTTTGGAAAATTAAATTCTTGTTCCACGTCTTAAAGCTTTGTATTATCTCTTTACTACAGTTTCAAGTTTTAAGTTAGAGATACTTCAGTGATGGTGTAATTGCTGTAGTCTAGTGTTTTTCACAAATTCGAAAGCTTTTGTTTTATTAAAATGCTTTGAATAGACACTTGTTTGTCTTCTCTCGTGTTTACTTTTGTGTAGTGGTAGGGCTTGCTGTTAGCTTGCAGAGCTCATGCTGTTTTGCTTGCTTATCTGATCTTTTTCTGACAGCTTAGAGATATAAAGGCTGATCTCTGCATGTGTTTTTTAAATACAAGTAAATACCTGAATATGCCTACTGGTACAACTTTCTTTTCCTTCTTTCCCTCCCTCCCCCAGTTGGGTACAGCTTGGGGAATCACTTCTTGCAGTTCTGCAGAAGCTCAGTTTATTTTTTGCCTTTTGAAAGCATGCACACTTGTTTTAATAATGTTTCCACATTCCTCAAAGGCTGTGCATTTTCATTTTAAAGCACTTCTTAATTTTCCTAGATTGTATTCCAAAATTTGTTTATCAGAGTCTTGAAATCTTTTGGTCAAACTTTGCAGAGATTCATGTGTTCCAAAAAGAGGTATATTAACGTGTGGTATTTCATGTCCTTGTCTATTCATAGATGTAGGTGTGAATATCTGTTTCCATTTGTTATAAAGGTTTTTCCCTGCCTCATTTCAAAGGCTTTATATCTCATCTCATCTAATTTCAAAGACGCTCTGGTAGGTGTCAGAGATTCTGTGCTGTTCACACCCAGTTCCTGCGCTGTCTAAAGCTGTTATCAGATCAGCTTTTAGGTTTGTGAAGCTAGAGAGACCACCTTTCTCGTGGCAATTCTGAGACTGCATCTTAACTGAGTGCAGTCTCATTGTAAAGCTCCACAGAAATTCTGAGCAGGCCCTTGGAATTTGCTCTTCGTTTCTTTTTTTACTGGAGAAGTTGCTCAGGTTGTGAGTGAGCGTACTGGTAAGACTCCTTAGTTCTGACATGAAAGAGTTGTGCCATCAAAGAGGCACCTTCTGTTTTGTTGGTTTAGATACATAGTATGTGGTAAGTAGGGTGACATTCTCATGAATATTTTGTGGTATTCAGAGGGGAAAAACAGGCAGCATTTGCTTTGTCTTGAGATCCTCTCATAAGTCATCTCTTGGTGCATCCTCCATGTTGTGCCAGTGAAGGTGTTATTCCAAAGCACTACTTGATTTTTAGAAATAAACTGAACTAGTGCTACTATGTAGCCTTTTTTTTTTTTTTTTTTTTGTATTATTATTACTGTTTTCCTTAAACTCTCTTAGTTATTACATGTATCAGATAGTAGGGAGCTTTGTATCTTTTTGTATCTTGCAGGCAGAAGGATTCTAGACAGAGTAACCAGGATTTCTGTTCTGATAGGTCCTCCCTGCTCCCTTTATGTGGCCCTGACATCCACTTTTAAGGTAACAGCTGTCTTTGCTTTGTGGCTGTGACAGATCTATAGAACACAAAATTCTTGCTCTTTGCTAATGTTTTTGAGTATAATGTACTGAGCAAATGTTTTTGGAACAGAGCCTTAGAAATTAGTCTCAGACTTGCAGATCTCCGTGCTCCGATTACCCGAGAACAAGGAACTTGGAGAGCTCTAGGAGTAAGCACGGTTCATCCTAATGCATTCCTGTTTTTCCTTTGTCCTCCAGGAATTTTTTGCCGTTTGCATTCAGATTCCTTCTGTCACTTCTGTGCTCCTTTTGTTCTAAAACTTCACTGGCTTAATTTTCTTCAGAGTTGCAGTCTGGCGAGCAATACAGTTGGCTAAGCCCGCTCCTTCTCGGCAATCTTCCCCCTTTACAAGGCCATCATCTTGGTAGCCTTCCACCTTTCCCCCTTTCTAGGCAAAGTTATTCACTGTGTGCTGAGCTGCAAGTGTCTCAACTTCTCATCCACTTTACCTCTTTTCTGTGATGCATATCTGTCAAAATGAACAACGCAATGAATGGACACAATGAATTTGAAGATTTGTTATGGCATGAGATAAAGTGGGATAGGATAAAAATTTGTGCTACTTCTTGGATGCGGAAGAAAACCAGAAAATAAAGATGAGTGGTGTAGAATTAACACAACGGAGAGATTGCTGTCTGTTTACTGATTATACATTGATCATGTATTAATGATTCTCCACTGTTACCTTTAAGCATGAAACTCCAGCAAGACTGCATTTTGATAACTGTTTCCAGCCCTAGTGTGCTAAATACCTTATCTCTGTAAATTAGAATCAGTACCTTGCAAAACAGGTTTTGTATTTACTCATTACTGTTCATCTGAAAGTTAACAAAAGAGTACTGACTGGCTGCAAAGGTTTTTTTCATTTCTGTTCTCCCTCTTTCTTTAGTTTCCTTGCATTCATTGCAAACTAGCGTGTGCAAAATAGAGCCAATTCTCTTAACATTTCAGACAGAACTTTGTTTCCAATAATGTGTTTCCTGATTCTGCATATATTATGTGTATTTGTAACGTTACGGCCATCTAATTTCTATGATATATTTACATATGGTCTAGACAACCGTTTTATTTCTTAAGTGAGGTTGTTATGCTATTGTAATAAAAACAGATAAAAACTCTAAAAGCGTGCAGCATCTCTAAAATGTTACTGTTTGAATGTTCTGGCCTGTTTTCTTTCTTCATTTTGTACTCAGTTTTGTGCCTGTGTATGAAAAGTGGGGGTTATGTTGACCTAATGGTGAGACTTCTGGACTATGCCACTTTAAAGCTTTGTGATTTTAGAATCATGGTGATGCTCCGAGGGAACGTGTAGGCAACAATTCGTACTTTTACATCTAGCATGCAATACTTCTTGTTTGAACTTCTTGTTTGACAAACTTGAGTTTGCAAAAACTACAGAAAACTCTAATAAAAGATGCGTTAGTTTTTAATGGGTAATGACTGTCCTTGTGCTAGTGTTCAAAGAGGAATTTTGCAAAGTGAATTCTTTTTATTGGTGCTGATTCCTCATTTCTGTGTGCAAGGCTGAAGTCACAGTCTTATCATCTTAAGGAAACATACGGTTCTGTTTTGCTGCTCCGCCATACTTGAGGGTTTCCGAAGTAGGCTGTGGTCTCTGTGGAAGAGATTTTGACTCATCTTGTAAAGCTTTTGCTTGCATATAAATGATTATCTAAATTTGTCGTGTGGTTATTACTTCTAATAGCACATTATTACACTTGAGATGTATCACGCTGAAGAGGGTATAAGGTATCTACGGTAGTAATTTGAAGTGACCAGTGCAAATTGCTCTTTTTGGTTGTTGTGGTAGATTGAAATACTGCAATAAGAAATTGTGCTGTATAAAGATCGGTGTCACCACATTCGTTATGCAAAGGTCTTGATGTAGTCTGTTATGGATGTGGCCTTACCGTGTTTTATTCTTATTTTTAGGATTCTCCTTTTACAAATGCAGGAATGGGGTCTAACCTAAACCTTCTGGGTGAGATAGAATGTGATGCCAGTATAATGGATGGAAAGTCATTAAATTTTGGAGCCGTTGGAGCACTGAGTGGTATGTTGCTTATGTATTGTAAAGCTAACTACTGATCTATGTGCAAAGATCAATCTTGTTCTTTTTTGTTATGTTTCTGGAGGGGGGTGGCATTATAAAATACTTCCCTGTTTAATAAATTCTTTCCCTTTAAGGGGAGAAGGAGGCATTCCCGCACCCTGAAATGCTGCTTTGTGTTGTTGCAGTGTGTTGTCTTGTTAGTTCACTGATAATCCTTTGATGCAGAATGATCACATGAGAAAGTATTCACCAATGCGGTTAAATTTGCTCAGATGGCTTTGGAGAATGAACTTTTATGATATGATAACTTCATATGAAATTGCAATTATCCATCTTTCTATCTACATATTTAAAAAAAAAAAAAAAAGAAAAGAATACTAGCATTTAAATTCCACTCACTTTATATTTGTTTTTGTTATCTGCCACTTTGGGGAACTTACGGTTACATAATTCAGTCATAAGGTTACCTGATAGTTGATAGTTAGTCTGTTAGTTAAGCTGGTCAAATTAGGATACCAAGGAACTGAGATTTCCTTTACAGTGTCAGAAAGCTACATAGATTGCTCAGCTCAAAACTGAAGCTTATTGTTTATTCTCAAGAATGGGTTTAGCTAATCATCTGTCAAGCTGTTTGCCTGTGACATAAAATTTCTGTTTAATATGGATTTTTTTTTCATTATAAATTTTCTCACATGAATAGTTACATTTTTATTATTTGTTTTGTGAAACTATTGCGAGGTTTGATGAATATGCATACAGGATTTATTTAATCTGAGAAATAATGTGTTTTTCTTCTCCTTTTTGCCTAGCTTTACCTTTCATTACGAAACAAATATACAGTCCCAAATAGGGATTGCTGAGCTCTTGTCCTAAGTATGTTCAACAGCCTTAACTGTTACTATTAAATAGCTTTTCTGACAATGTTTCAAGCTTTGTTCTTTATCCTGGAATAGTTCTGAACTGTGGTAATAACTTCCTCATGTAGATATAAATCTAAAATAAATAGTGAAATGGAGTGTTTCAGGGCTTGCTTGTTACAAAAAATACCCTTCAAACCATGGCAAAGGAGAAAATGAGGGAGTGAGAAAAAGCTAAACCTGAATCCTATAATCCCTGTTCTGGCCAGGTAGATCCAAATAAAAGCTTTTTCCGTCTTGAAAAATTAATACTCATAAAATGTCTTTGGCCTGTAGAATACCACTGAGTTAATTTTGAGACTTCTGTGGTAGGCAGTCACTCCTAATATTTCAGTATGCTTCTTTCTTTAAAAAACAAAACAAAAGCAAGTGTTAATTAAAAGGCCTTGCCATCACTGATAGGATATGTGAAGGAAAAACTGATAAAAAGTGTTATTAAATCAAAACATAGCACCCTGAGGTATCTCTTATTGAATTGCCAAAGCCTTGGAAATTAAAGGAAGCTGACTTCCATTGCCAAAATGAACATTAAAATGCAATGTGGAAAAATATTTTAATGTTCTGTTCCTTTTTTTTTTTTTTTTTTTGCTAATTTTTCTTTTCAGGGATCAAGAATCCGGTTTCAGTTGCAAATAGGTTGTTGTGTGAAGGGCAGAAGGGAAAACTCTCTGCTGGCAGAATTCCACCTTGGTAATTGTTTTGTTCTGCTTGTCTTTATTTTTGTCTTATGTCTCTACTGCATGTGATATTTGAAGGCTATATCTTATCCAAAGAAGGCTGATCCTGCTTTACATACCAGCTATAGTGTGCTTTTAAAAAGAAGCTAAGTTTTGTTCTCTGATCTTGAAACATCTTGTGCACTTGATGCAGCTGCGTGTAGAAGTATTGTGGATAGATGGGGATGTCAGGTTGTGATAATTTCTGTCTGTGTTATTATTTCCAAATTTATGTCATACTGAATTCTTATGGTTTTTACTATATAATTTTGAAAAATCTGTGAATGCATCAAAATTAAAGTGAAATTCTACTACCTTTACCTCTGTTTACCGTAAAAAACAAGCAAGAACACATAGCTTTTAAAAAGTATGTACAAGAATCCTGCTTCATTGACTATGTAGCTTTATTTTGTAGCTAAAACATGAAAATTTCCGGTGTTTACTTGGAAGTTGTTTTAAATATGGTTTTAATAGTATTTACAGCAACAATGAAAACATGCTTTATTGATATTGGTATAATACCTGTATGAAAGAGGAAACTATTAAGCACATGACAACTTTGAATATTACTGGAAAGAATCCAAGAATTGTTTTGGAATTGATTGATTTTAAAAGCATCTTATTTTCATCAGCAGTTTAAATTGACAAGGAGCTTGAACTCAAAGTGGTTACCTCGGTTATCATACTCACTGCAAAAAAATTGCTACCATTTGCTCACTGACTGCAATATTGGCAGATGTATTAAATCAGCACTTAAGTTGTTTGAAACTCCTGTATTCAGATTTACAGATTTTACTTTCCTTACTGTGTTATTCTTCCTCTAAAACTATCCAAATAGACAGTCTCTATCTGATAGTACACCATTCCAGTTTAAACAGTGAGGAAAACTACTATTTCAGTGTTCTGTAATGCTGCAAAGGTAGGTCACAGATTGGAAACAGGCATTCCAAAACCAGCCCATCAACAAGCAGATGTTGCATTTAAAATTGTTTTCTTTACTAAAAAAAAAAAAGAAAGAGTGATTGTAGTTAGTGAGAACTTCTTTTTTTGGAGGAGTTAACTAAGGAATACTAACTTCAATTTCAGTTGCTGCAAGTAGCTTATTTCTTGAGATTTCAGGAGAAAGCCAGCATTTAGATAAAATATATTAAAAGGGGGTGTCCAACGGGGTGGTTGTTGATTTTGTTTATTTATTTGTTTATTTTCAGGACAGGGGAGTTTTGTAGTCTCCTACAGGAGCAAGCACTTGGGATTTAGTTTTGTCTCTACCATCACAGTATTTTCTCTAATTGTGGCAAGGAAGAGTACCTGGGATAGTCTGTATCCTATTTCAGCATGTTTTCTGTAACTTCATGACCTAGTTTATGTCGCTATAATTTTAAAAATAACTGAATGGAAAAGAAGCTGTATCTGCTTGTCCTCAAAAGACAAGACTAAAATTTTCCAACACTGTGCAAGGTCTTGACTAACAAACAATGTAAAAGACAAGGGAGC
Organism: Aythya ferina; assembly: GCF_964211825.1. Lineage (NCBI taxonomy): Eukaryota > Metazoa > Chordata > Aves > Anseriformes > Anatidae > Aythya > Aythya ferina. Next base: position 7,828,859 of record NC_140298.1, read on the forward strand.
TGAAATTGTCAAGGTGAGAAGTGAACTGTTTTCAGAGCCAACACATTCAGCTTATTGTGCAAATGCTTTGGATTTTATTTACCTATACATATTTCGATTTTTCCTTTCCCTTTCTGAATTTTGAGTATGAATTTTATTAGAAAAAAACCTAGTCACCTTGGGAACAATCCGTAGTAGTGGAACACAGTAGCTTGCTTTGGTAGATGCTCCTGTATGTGCAGGGTGTCCTGAGTTTGGAGTGGAGCTAATGATCGTGGTAGGTGATGACTGTTGACAATTTCATGCCTTGCCTTTCTGGCAGGGTTTGGCGTAACACGTTCTTGTTCCAGGAGTGAAACATATTCCAGCACAAGCTGGGAAAATATGTTGTCAAGTAGCAAGAGAACAGCTGTATTTTTGGCGTTCTTCCCAAGTCTTAGGCTTTCAGTAACAGATTTTTATTTGTGAAGATACACAAGTTTCATCTTGTTTCTTGTGGGCAAATAGTGTGTTGGAGAGTCTCAGATAATGCATAGCCTAAGAGCCTATCTTGTTAAAGAAACCTGGTGGCAGAGACAGCTTCTATAGCATGAGCTAAGCTGGCTTCTCGTTTTCTGGCCAGGATGTTTGGCACAGGACCACGTGAGAGAAATTCAGGAACTGTGAGATCAGTAGAAGTGGCATTATGGAGGGAGAGGCTTGTCTGTAAGAGAACATATGGAGGCAGTCAGTTTGGCCTGTTTACCACTGTTCTGCACCCATTTGTACAGTGACATTTCAAAATGGCACATTTCTAATTTGCTGTAGAAGAAATTCTAATGAGTGTGAATTTCTTTATTTGGAGATGGTAAGTTTACTGGGGAGGAGCGATCAAGTGTCCTGACTGGTACATGTATGCAGTTTGCTGGGAATTGCTCTGAGGTCTGGTCATTCTTGAACAATATCTTGTTGTTGAGTTCAAAACACAGAATCCCACTATCCAAATTAAAATTTAAAAAGTTTCTAGTAGAGAATCCCTGCATGGATGAGTGTATTTGTTAAAGCTGTTCTAAGGTCCTTACACCTTCTCTCATAGTTTATTCAGCTTGTTGTTGGCAGAATGTTCTCTATCTCTGATGCAATGATAGAAAATACCGAACTCTTCAATGTTACATATTATCCTATAAGACGTTCCTAATTGTATAACTTTACAAAAGAAAGAACAATTATAGTTGCACAATTGCACATTGGGTGGATCACTGAGAGTCGTCTTTGGTCCCAGAATAATGGATTAGATATTTTGTACTAATAGCTTTTAAGGTTTTTTTTTTTTTTTTTCATATGCTGAAATGAGGGATACCTGATCTTCCTAAGAGAAAAAAGCTTATTTACATCTTTTACTATTTCCTTTAGATATGTAAGGATTGTAAGATGGTACAAATAGACCTCAATATCTCCTTTTTTTTTTTAACAATTCTTTTGTATTATTGATTTTGAAGTTCATATTTCCATCCATTTTTCAGTATTAATAATAATCCATATGGGAAGAAGGACTTCCTCCCTCTCCCCCCTCTGGACATGCAGGATTTTGCAGTTTTCACTCCTGGGATGCACGGTGCTATAGACAGGATATGTATGTTGGGTAACTTGCAGGGCAGTGCATAGTCAAGAATGTGCATAGATTGATGACTCACCACCTTTTATCTCTGTTCTTGATGTCATCTCAATAATTTCTTCAATGCAAGAGTGATTTCAGAGTGATTGCTGCATTTTAAAATAAGCATTACAAAATTTGTTACATTCAGGATCACCTTGACCATCTGTCATGAACCTAACCCTCTTCTGGCACTTCTGTTCATCTCCATGTAGCCTGTCTCCATACAGCCCATGTTAAATGGTCCTGTTTGGAGCAACCAGCGCCAGGAGAACCATGTTCTTGTGAAAATTTGCCTAAGAGGACCATTTTAAGGGTCCTTTGCCTGCATTTTCACTTACTGTGTTGTAGTTTCCCTGGAATTGGAAAGCACCTCTAAACATGGACTTGGTGCTGGGAGGACTTGTTCATCTTCTGTGTGTTTGGAGCCTGTACCAGCTGCAGAGCACTCTTCATTTGATACATTTGCAAGAAAGATCTTTTTATCTTGTTTGTGTAGAACCAGCTTTCAGGGTAGCAGAGCAGCACAAACTCTCATTCAGCCTTTTTTGTTTGTTTGTTTTCCCTTTTGGGAAAAAAAAATGTATTTTAAACTAGCCTAAAGGCTTTTGAGACTCAGCAGAGGTTCGGCTGCTTTCTGTAGCCCACTGGCTTTGTTCCCTATTTTCTCTCTTCCTCAGTTAATCGTGCTTGGTGGGAGCTGTCTAGGGTTCGTTTTGCTTTTATGCCAGCTTAAGCTATAGCCCTGTTCATGCTTGCCTGCTGCAGCTCTTCTACATAGGTATATGGATATGTCTTATGGCACCCGAAGTAGTTTGCTAAGTGCCTCCTGGTTCCCACCTTCCCACCTCCCTGTGAGCTGAACCAGATCACAGAAACTTGCTTTTTGGGGTGGTGTGAAGACTATTTAGTCTTGTTTAGATTTACAATTATTTGGCTACCTGCAGAACTGAGTTCATACTGTATGTCTGTAGGATTTGCTAACTAGCTATCTCGGTATCAGTTTAGAGGAGGGAGTACAGGTGGAATGGATAACAAAACACTGAGATCTTGATTTTTTGGCAAACTGATGATTGCAACTCCTCTGTGATTACGTTGTCCTTTCAGGACATCTGAAGTGAAAAATTAAAACAAACAAACAAAACCACTAACTATTCTTTGGGACCAGAACAGGAAAATGGTTTGCCTGTGTCCACCTTGTAACCAGGGAGATGATTCCAGGAATTAAGGACACAAGCGGGAGCAAAATAAAAGTCACATTACTTAAGTTTTGAACAACGTAGTACTTCTTGAACATTCTTGGGGGCTTTTTTTTTTCTTGCTTTGTAAATACTAGTGACTGTTTTTGTGTCTTTAAGTATACAACAAGCAAGCAATTGTGAGATGTCAGGAAAATGTAGCATTTCTGACTGATCTGTGCTATTCAGGTTATCATCTGTATGACTCCTAATATCTGATCTTGGTACTTTTTGCAACTACCCTTCCTCTATTTTATTCAACAGGAAGCGATTACTCACTTCCTGACAATGTATAGTTGAAAGAAAGCTTCCTTTAGTCAGTGGAGGATACTACTTCAGTTTGGCTACAGTTTGCATTTCTCTCTTGTGTTAATATGAGTGCCAGGTCGTTTCTTGATCACTAGCTTACCTAAAAGGAGACACTTGAGTTCTCCCAAAGTACCCGGTAACTTACTCTACAGTATCTTGCAACATGAAAAAATATTTATCTGGAGCTACACTAACAATGGTAAGAAATACATGTTTAACAATTCAAATTCTTATCTAGAGAAACTTTTTTTTTTGACACTTAGGTAAGGAAAGACTGAACTTGTAATGGTTGTGTCATGGAGAAGATGGAAAGTACCACTGCAAAATACTGCATCCCGAAAGCTGCAGGTGTCAGATATAATACTATCAAGAAAACTTGCAGCAGTAGTAATGCCAATAAATTTTCTTTATCAATAATGTTCTCAGGAATTGATAGTATTATGTGGCCAGGGGGACTTTTGAGTAGCTAAAATAACTTTTTTAACCTCTCATATTCGTAATTCTGATATTTCAATAAAGCTTTTTGAAATTACTCTTAAGTCCTTAGTCTTTGCTTCTCGTGCCCATTAGGCAGTTGTGGTATTCTAATTTCAAAAGGGAAATAGGAAGCAGTGACTGGAAACAGGTGTCCTTTCTTATGTTGCTGCTGTTGCTGTTTTTCAACGGCTTTCTGAAAATGTGTAATCTTCAACTACCACATTCCCTTTTTCAGGGAATCAGATTAATTTATCTAAGGGGAAGTGGTATAGATAATTGAGATGACTTTTTTTTTGTTTTGTTTTCCTAAAAGGTACATGTCTGTGTATAACTCTTGCCATCTTTCATTATCATTGCAGTAAGTGCTGCCTCACTGCTTTAAAATGTTCAGTGCTGACTACAAAAAATCTTCCCAATTGTTTTTTGCCCCATGATTGTATTAAATACTTAATGGACTTGTCTCATTTGCAAATGCTTGATAAAACACCATGAGATAGACCTTTGTCTTTCTAAATAAAACTTATTTTTAGCTTGTATCGTGCATCCCAAAGTAATTCTTGATATTCCAGTAGCACTGACTAACTTCACTGGAAATGTCGTGCCATTCTTTTGTCATTCATCCCATGTTGTTAGTCTTCAGGATCTGATTTAGCTGTTATAGAGAGCAAGCCTATGGACAGCGTTGTGCTGTTTTAACTGCAATTAAGAGCTGGTGCTATTTGGTAATTCATTTAAAATTTAATAGCACTTTTTTTTTATTCAATAGTAAACTTAATGTCAGAGCTGCATAGTCTTTTAATGAAACTACCTAAGGTTGCCAACTGCTTATAGCTGACTCTTCTGTGAAATGCAGACAGCTTACAATTTTTAAATGACCAAACCAAATAGCAAAAATAATTGCAAGAAAAGGGGGATTTGTTATATGGTTTTGTTTAAACTCCCTCTTCTGTGTCTCCTAGCTTTTTAGTTGGTGAAGGAGCTTTCAGATGGGCAGTTGATCACGGGATACCAGCATGTCCTCCAGGTATCATGGCTACAAGTGAGTAAACTGGTGGTATGAGTAGGAAGAACAGGACAGAATAATTTAAAATAGTGCCTCATACGTTGAGGTATACATCATGTCGCTGTTCTTAACATTCAACTAGCTTACGGTATTATGGTGTATAAGGATGGTAAAATTTAATCATTTTATATTAAGTATCTAAATAGCAAAAAGTAAGAACTGTTACTTCAGCTGCATTGTAGCAACGTGTAATTCAAATGAATTTGTGATTCTAGGATTAAATATAGCAAAGGACTTTTTTTTAATTATTACTTTTTAACCAAAATATAGACTCAAACAGCTCAAGTTGTAATCCATCTTGGATCCAAAAAGCACCAACTATGCATGTATCTAAATAGGCTCAGATTCTGTAATTACATCCAGCTCTGATTCTTTGTCCAGGATTGTGTGGTATAAACAGGCCATTATTATTATTTATTTTTTTAAACTTAGCTAGTCTTTTCTTCATCTAATATGGTGGAATGATCCAATCCAGCATGACTCAAAATATACTGTATGCTAAGAGTTGCCAGGTTTCTTATAAAAGCCTTCTTTTTTCTTAAAATAAACAAAGTGCTTGGGGTATATTGATACGCCATGTACAAACTAGGCTAAAAATTTGTGCATGTACCCATGGAAAGAAGGATGTAGTTCCCCTTCCTTTTCTTTCTCAGTCCCCAACCTTTTGGCAAGTGCCCTTACCATTAGTTTGTAGCTTGCTATTGTGGCGAGAACATGCCTAATACTTCCTATTTTTCCCATGCAGGAAAAAAGTCAGAGTTCATTACCAAGAAGACAGACAATTATACTTTATTTTATTTTATTTTATTTTATTACAGTTTAAAAGATTACTGCATGGAATATGTGAGTAGTCCTGAAATCAGAAATTGAAAACCAGGGCTGCTATTAAGGCTTTTATTGGATGTACTTCTAAACATAGATAAACATCCAGAAGTTGCCGTTCAGAGTTGCTAATACTCAGCACTCAAATGTAACGCCTGAAGCAGTAGTACTGTTACACTCAATCATACCAATTTTCATACACATTCATGATGCATTTCATTTTGAACAAAAAATTTTGATTTCTATTCTCACATGACTTAAACTTACTCTATCTATCTGCTGTCCAGAACAGTATTTGCAGAACAACTTTTGGGCTCAGTTAAGCAAAACAGCTTTATTTCTGTGAATTTAGAAAAGGGGAAAAACTCTTAAAGGATTTTTTTTCAGACGTATTTGCTGTGTATGTGTAAGAGATCCTCCAGAAGGAGAGTTTCTTGGCTGGGTCTGTTTGAATGCACAAACGTTTACCCTGTTTCTAGTACCACTGCCTTTCTGTTGTGACAGAGATGATCAGTATCTAACGTTAATTTCCAAATGTTATTTTATTTGCTAAAATGGTCAGAGCAAATTTATATATGAAGGCTTAAAAATGAGGATGACCACTGCTCCTTTGGTTTACATAACACAGACTGAAGTTACACTGGAGACGTACCAGATGAATAATCTCAGTTGATGTATTTTCCACAAACTAGCTCCAAAACATTAGTGATTTCTTTTTGTCTCTTCAGCACACTTAGAATATAGCTATTTGGCAAAACAATTTCCATTAAAACAATTAGCAGGATTGTGAAGTTAATCCCATTGCAAAGTCAATGTGGAAATGTCGTTTCCTGTTGCAATGTCAATGAATAAAGTATTGGTATCAAATATTGGTATTGAAGTAGTCAACCACCTCCCCCTCCCACCCGCAGACGTACACCCCACTTCCACCCAGGTTTGTGTGCAGTGAAGTACCCATATATATGATTATATGCTTGAGTCACTGCACAGGATGGACCTGATGCAGGAACGAGCCGATGCTGTGAAGCAGGCTGTGACTGTTAGGACTTGCGTGCAGACTATCAGAGAATCATAGGATATCCGGCACCGGAAAAGACCCGCAAGGATCAGCGAGTGCAACTCCTGGCTGTGCAAAGGTTTTGCTCGAATGACTTCAGTTTAGGGTACCTTGAAGGGTATGCTGGAAAAAAACCAGTGGCAGAGATACTTTGTAATAATGAGCAATTAATTTAGACCAAAGTCTTCACAGATGTTCTCTAATTCTGTTGCTTTTCCATAGCTTAAATTATAGTCCATAGCCAACCCAATTTACAGAATGGAGGTGTTTGACGATTATAGCCTTGAGCTTCAGATTCCCTCTCAAAAAAAGATGAGGTGAACGTGTCCACTATTTAAATAACTAAAATGGATATATAAGAAAGGAAAAAAAAAAAAAAAAAACCTGCCTGAGCAACTTAAACATTGTCATTTTCCCGAGAATTGGAGTACACTTTATTGTGAAGTGATTACACTAGCTTGTACATTTGATTTTTCTTTAAAAAATAAAAAGGGCAAAACTAAATAAATATATGAAAAATCACTTCCAGAAAATAATATGTTGATTTCCTTAACAGTCCTTAGAAAAGTTACTCTCTTAAGTTGTCGGCTTCTGGTTAGCGAAGCTGGAAGGTAACCTCTAACACCTTGAGTGTTACATGCAATTGTTGTAACTGAAGGCAATTGGAAACTGTCTCATGGGTAACATGCAAGAAAGCCAAAATTGTTTGTTTTTTTCCAGTGTTATTAGTGACTTCAGAAATTGCAATGAAAGAGAAAGCTGCTTCCAAGTAACCACAAAGGATCTCATTTGAAGTGAGCTTTTGGACTACATAATGCAAGGAGTTTCAAAAACTGGGAGAGGTTTTGATTATGCTTGCTATGTAGAGTTTTTGTGGAGAGTAAGGGGGTAAATTAACTTGAAATGATCTAACTGTTGGGTAGCTGTGTAAAGTGCAGAACCAAAATAATTGCCAAATGTCAGGGAAAATATGCCAGTAACTTAATTACAAACAAACAATAACAACAACAAAACACCAAAAAGAGCCCCACCAAGGCTCTAACTCAAACCGTAGACATATACTTGCAACAAGCATCAACAAGGAGAACTAGGTGCATATGTTCTGGCTTCTTGGTGCTGCACATGGAAAAAATATTCTTGGAGAACACATTATTCTCTCTTCCTTTTCCTGGACCTGAGAAGGCAAGAGGAATGTTATACTTGCCATGAGGCTTTGGGATTGTGTGGCTGGTTTTATAGTGATGGAGCTCTCTGTATGATCAGTTACAAAGAAAGCTGCATGATCAGCTTTGTGGTCACACTTCATAATTCTCTAAGAACTTCCAAAGCATTTGAGCACCAAACTGAAATGATGTTTTAAACCATGTTCTTTGTTGAACTACATTAAGGTTATGTCAAGGCTCACCTGCTTTGTCTTCTTTGGTTTGCCAAGTGTGCAAGGAAATGGGATTTCTACTGTATGTAGAAATCCGGTGGCTTCCAGTGGAGTGAGTGTTTTTTCTTTTATTAAAAAAAAAAAATCAAAAAAGAAAAAAAAAAAAACTGAAATGCGATCTGCTTGCATTGCCTACAGACTGCAAAAAAAGCTGAATTTAATAATTCCTGCCCATACTAGAGCCCATACAAACTTATGCTAGCACTTCGTTACCCTGTGTAAGAGAGACTGCTTTGAAAGTGTGATCAAAATGTTGAGTGTAATTACAGTTTAGAAATTCTAATTGACTGTATCATGCAACCTCTCATGAATGTTGAAAGTATACTTTACTCTAAATTGGCAACGTAAATGTGAAATACAGCTTCAACTGCCAATATCTCTCTGCTTGCACTACTGATAACCAAACCACTTTTATCTCTGTTTTTCAGTCCAGCCTACAGTAGATGCAAAACAGTTGATTTGACAAGGATAATGTGGTACAAGACAGCATCTTACAATTATGCATCTTTGATGGGTGATGCCATCAGCCCTGGCTGGGTGGGAATGTGTTACGATGTATGTAATGTGAAGGTGGATCTACTTTGTACAACTGTGTTTGAAAGGCGGAGTTCAATTTCTAGCAGCCTAGAAACTGGCACGAAACTGGATATCGGGGTTACCAGCCTTAAGGCCTTTTATTTGTGAGACGGTAGTTATGGCACTTCATTTAAAATCTGACCAAGGTATCACAAAGGGGCTATAAATGAGAACGTCAGTTTTATATCTGAAGCTGTGGTAGACCTAAGCTAGTATTTGCTGCCAAAAAAAATCAGAATTACTGCACAGCTAATGCTGCTGAGCATTGTCTTCCTACTTGACATAACATGGGGCTGCTTAAGTATACAGTCTTTAAAGAGAAGGGGAAGTACACTCGTGCAGTGTGCTTGTACCTCTAACTCTAATGGTGTGGAAGGGACCATAAGCACTTCAGTAAATTGTATTCCTTAAGAGCAGGAGCACCTACATCAGAAACTGGAAACCAAGTGTAGCTAGAATTGATGCTTGAAGAAAAAGGAATGAGCAGAGTGAATATTTACCTCCTTTTCCCTACCCCATTTGCTGCCCTAGACAATAAGCTCCTGAATTAGGACTGATTCCTGCATACCTAGAGGTGATCGATGCTATTTTATGCCCTTGAGCTCTTGAGCCCACATTAGTTTCTTGCATCAGTAAAGACCTTTACAGCTCAACTATGGTTTGTTTGAATAACTACCTCTTTTTCATTATTTTGAGATCTGCTGAATAAAATCTGCTGGTTTATCATCAGTCACTGACTCAGAATCCTTCTTCAGTTCTTCTGCCCTGTGCTTACCTTGACTAGCTCAGCATCATAAGCTTGTATCATTGTTTTGGTACCACTATGCGTTGCTTTGGCATTCCAGTTATAACAGGCCATTTACTCTGGCTTTGTTTTCTCTTACTTTAACCATAATAACATTCTTTATTATCCATGTAAGGATATTCAATTTTACCTTACGACTGCTTTGTTCCTTTAATGAAGGAGAGACGTTTCTAGGTGCCATGCAGGTGGTGGTACTTTTAGTGCCACCGTATGCCTCCCTGTGCATCAGTACTGCCAATATTTGGCCTGTCTCTTTTCTAACCCCCCTCACACCTCTTCATTTTTTCTTCCACTTCACTGTTATTACAGTTAGAAAAATGTTTGTTGTATTGCTGGGACTGTGCTAGAAGGTTCTGTGATTTGGTTCTTTGGTTTTGGGGTGAGAAGGAAAGAGATCTGGAGAGAAACTCAGGGGTTTGGGGGATTTTACTAGGTAGCTTGCTTACCTGCTCTGTGTAGGGGACTTTCTGAGTTCATATCTTAAACCAAGTTCATATCTTGGTTTAAGAAACTAAGAAATATCTTTCAGAAGATGCTTCTCTTTAATAGTAAGAGCTGCTACTTCTGTTCTATAATATGCAAATTAAATGGGCCTGGTAAATGCAAGTTTCATTTGCACCAAAAAAAAAAAGTGGTGTGAAGGCTCCCTGGATTTGGATTTGGACATCATATTACAGATCCACTTGCAGTTCTGAAAGTGCCACCTCTATGCAGGCTGTAAGTTAGCCTGGAAAAATCTGGTGCCAAAACACCCAGAAGATATTTTGAGTGAAAATCTTCCAGGGGGCAGGAAAAGCTGCCTGATGAAGAGGAAGGGGTTTCTTCCAGGGTGTAGTAAGAAATGCTATATTCAGCAATAGTTTACCCTGAGTCCTTGCCATGAAGGACAGATCTATATGGTAGTGCTCTGAAAAAATAGGTTGATTCTTTTGTACACTTCTGATGCCAAGTATTTTTTTTTTCCCTTTCATGTTGCTGTCCGTCAAAGTATGGCGACATGGGAAGTAGTGCTAGTAGTCTTTGATCTCAACAGAAGCATAAGTGGTGTTAATTTGTCATTTAAAATGGCTTTGTTAAAACGAAATTTATTTTCATCTGTCTTTATTTGTGCCATTTATTTTAGCAACTGCTCAACAGAATTCCTCACTGGATCATTTTAATTCCTGTGGGTTAACTAATTTGCTAGTATATTCCTTTTTAATTTTCTTCTCTCCAATAGTTGCATTCTCTTTTAATACGGAGTAAAAAGATAAAATGCAGAAAATTCCTTTGGGTTCTTTCAGTTGACTATAGGAACTGCCTGCCAGGGGGTGCTATACGATTGGGCAGAGCTCTGTGCTCCAGCTGTACTCTGTACTCCAAAGGCCTAAGAAGAGTTTTAGTTTTCTTAGTATTTTCAATTTATTGTTTGCTTTTAAACAGGCTTGCTGAATGCTCATAGCTTGCATAATGTTTTGTTGCATAACAATTTGTAATGACTGTAATAGAAATGGTGGAGTTTGTGTTCCTGGCTTTCTGTTCCACCACTGTAAATACAAAGGTATTGTCCTGACCTTGACTTCTGATTTAATTATGCTAGAAGTCTGTATCTGTTTTTGAAAACTTTAATTATCCACTTAAATATCTTGTGAGTTTTTAGCCTACCCTCAAAGTACTGACATGAATTGGTATGGCTTATAAAAGCAAGGAAATTTTATGGAAATGTGGACTTCTTATTAAAAACTTTTTGCATTACCTTTGAGCAAGAAATGTTAGTGTACTATAATAAACAGCTGGTCAGCTGCAGGCCTGTTTAAAGTACACAGACCTAGAAATAATAAGTAGATATGTATCAATCTTGCCATTCTAAAAAAAAAAAAAAAAAAAAAGGAAAAAGTCTTACATTTTTTTCAGCATATACAATTCAGTAGTTTGAAGGAGTCCATGAACAGGACAACTGTAACTTTCTCTCTTTAATAATATTTTCTCTTACCTATGTTCTTTGGTCCATTTCCACCATTTCTTACAGGCTGTGAAAGATGACTCAGGAGAAGTTCTGTGTAGTGTCTGTGAATAGGACGCCTAAGGCCATCAGTAATGCTACTGGAAAATTATCAGAGGTCTAGGAGTTAGAGAAGACTGTAAAACAGTAACTCAGGAACTGTGCATGAGTCTAGTGATTCCCAAGTCTCAGTCTAATGACTGCTTGGTTGTACAGTGTCCCATTTTATATTTATAAAATTTTGCTTTTGTTTTAAGTTCAATAACTTCTATTCTGTTTGCAGGTTCATTCTAGATGGTTTAAGGTCCACAAGCTTACACGGTTGTGATCACCTTGTACCGTTCTTTCATTATGAACCCTATGGTTCAAAGCTAGTAATGCAGATTTGGCTTTTCTTGAATCTAACACTGGAAAAAACACCATTTTAAGATTCATGGACTTAGATTTTTTTGTGCTGCTATAGAAATCAGATTGTGGACTTTGTCTGTATCCAAATGATCTCAGTTTCTTGGTGTTCGTTCCAGCTGGTGCTTACAACTGCTGTCACTGAGAATTTGTCAATGTGCACGTGTACACGTGCCTCAGTACAGCCACGTGCCTGCGTGCACGTACAGCAGTAGTTTCCAACAGGTCAGTTTCCTCCAAGCTCAGTCTCAAGGAGAATATCCCTTGGACAGACAAAATATCAGGTCAGCTTGAATCCTACCCTTGGGGAGATGAAACCGGGAAGGGCCTGTAAATATGTTGCTAAAACTTTTCGTCATCAGAGTTGATTGTAAAGAGCTTTATCAAAGGAGAGCATGCAGCATGCAAAATTGATGCATATACAAATGGAAATACAGAAAATTGTTTTTGAAGTTGTTCTGTTTTATGAATCAGAAAAGTCAAGTAGGGTAACGAGGGTTGCATGAGACAGGTGTGTGCAAGGTGACTAGAAGAGAGGATTGCTGCTCTGGAATCATTTTGGGAGCACGTGACCAAAAAAGACTTAACAGAAGTGGTATTAGGGGGCTAAATGGATGCTATAAGTGAGCCCGGTATAGTGTTTGCAGTGCAGAACAGCACAGTGTAACCTCTGAGTGCGAAGGGTTTAGTTCAGTGGTCAGGAGGAATTATCACGGAAGAGCGGTGTGGAACGGGGAATACAGTTGTGTTTCATTTAGTCGGTTGCTGTATCATTATATAGTAAACTGTTAAGATTTTGGGTAAAATATTTACTTGTACATAGTATAACATAGTACCAGGAATTGTGGGAATGATCAAAGATCCAGAGCGCCAACAGGGTTAGTACAAGAGATGAAAAAATGATGTGGAATTTTTATGGCAGACAAGTGTCACACACATGACATCTCTGAACCGACTCAGACCGATGTTCTCTTTCTTTTTGTTCCACTGACCTGCTTACTGCGGGTTACTTTCTCATCTGTTTCCATAAAATGGTAATAATGATGTAAAAACCCTATTAAAAAATGTATTAATGGCCTAGCCATGGTCATACACATGTAAGATGAAGAGCCTGTGCTGATGAATTATGTAATGAAGATTTTGTGGTTCTTTCTCATCCATGTGAATACTGGAACCTTTTCAAACTGGGAAAACCTGTAATGTTCTCACTTTGAGTGAGGTGTTCCTGTGAGATTTTTCTTCCACATTTATAGGTAATAAATAAGCACGTATTCTGACACCACCTCTGCTAATACCGACCACTCATGCAGGTGAGGGGTGTTGAGTAGGTTCTGCTTCTACCTCTTCTGTGCTCAGCCACTCAACCTACTCTGCAGGAAAACCCCTGTGCTTGTTTCAGCTTCCACAACTCTGCTGTGACTACGTATTCTACGCAGTGCTTCCACCACTGACCACGAATAGACCCAAAATGTAGGGCTTTTAGGTACAGAGTGCACGTGGAGAGTTCCTGTTGGTACCTTGTGGGGTTGAAGGGAGAACGTGGAGGACTGATAAGATGTTTTCAGGCCCTCAAAGGTGATTTGTTCTTAAAGGTACCCCATGCTGCATTGCAGGGGCTTGTGACAAGTGCCATAAATGTGAGAAACTGAAGTCCCAAGCTTTTAATAATGTTTTGGTTCTGCTATGCTTTTGTTGTCAGTCATTACATGTCTTTCATCTGGATGAGGCCTGAGTATGACATTTAAACGCTCACAGACAATCATTTTGTAAAGCTGTGGGTTTTTTGTTCTTTTTTTTTCTTGTCTCCCACCAGCTCTGAAGTAGTTTTATTTATGACAGTATGTACATAAACGAGAAGGCAAAACAGAAGGGCTGGTTATATTCTGTGGCTTCTGAGATGCAATTCTTTTAAGATTGAGTGTACATACTATTACTGGGTAGTAATCATCAAGGATTTTATCTCGAGGCACGTATCTGATTTTCATCTAAACTTTGAAATTCTTGAGTAAATCAAAGGATGCTGTACTAAATACCTTTCCATATATTCCAACAATACCTCTGGACTGTGCCACAGGAATTTTTCAAGCTAAAATCCTGTCTGTTCCCTTACCATCCTTTTCCTAGCTTCCTCCCCTTTCCCAGTCAATAAGCTCTATCTCTTGCTTCCCTTTTTCCTTGGCCCAGGTGCAACATCAGGCTGATGTAGCTATATTGCATTTGTTTTAGGAAAACATACCTGTCTTCAACACTGTGTTGTCCTTTTCCTCTTCTCAAGCTTGGAATATGCTGTCTTGTTGGAGAAGGTGAGAGTGTTTTTTGTACTGTCATTTAGGACAAATGAAGTTTGTTTGTATCCTTGCACAGCAGAGTTGAGTTTTTGTTTTGCCTTAGATGTAATTTGAATTATGAACCTGCTCTGTGTTTAGGTGTTTCCCTTCTGTGTACAGTGCTTATTTTCAAAATAATTTTCCAGTGGGCTTTACTTCATCTTGTATGTGCGTTATTAAACGAGTACACTTTAATTCTGCATGTTTTTAGTTCATGAAATGTTTTCTTGAACCAAAACCTCGCAGTATGTTCTTTGACAAGGATGATGAACTTACAGAATATTTTCAGGAAAAAAAATATTTTTTCTTTCATTTAGCATGAAGCTCACTTGTATTTTCTAGTTTCCTTTGTCACCTGTAGAACAAGATAAAGCAACCAAAGCACTGCCCAGTTAAATAGCATTCCTAGTGGTTTTACCTAGCTAGGTTCCTGGAAAGCAGGAGTAAAATGGGGGCAGGCGGCCTTTTACCTGTTATTAGCTGTTATTTCCTTATTATGGAAAAAATCAAACTTAAGATTCCAGACATTTTATTTTTAATTCGTTATCTGCAGTTGGGCAAAAATCTGTGTCAGAGGAAGAAAGGGAAATGGCTAGGTTTTGTTTTACTAACCCGTCCTTTATTTCATGATTCTTGGGTCACTTTGTAGGCATTTTTGGAGGCATTTATCCTGCCTAGAGGAATCACTGATAATAGTTATTTCCCATAAATAGTGAAAGGCAATTATTATCAGTCTTTGCTAAAGCAACGTTGTCCTAATAACTACTCTAAAGTTGAGTGGTGGAAGAAGCTGGGAAAGTTTGTGTATTTTTTCTAGAAAAACACTATGCTAGCTTCCTTATCATGGGCCGTTCTGTGTTTGTCATTTAAGTGTCATAGTAGTTATGGTGGTGTCTGCTGTACAGGGAGAGGATGAAAGAGGAATGACATAAATTAGGATATGGGAATCATTGAAGATACCCAAAATTTGACTGCATAAGTTCCTGTGCAGCACTTTTGCACTGGGCTTGCTTTTACTAGGAGGCTGGAGTACGTGACCTCCTGAGGTACCTTCCAACCTATGTCATTCAATGGTACTAGAAAACTGTCTTCTCCATCTGTCTGCTTGACATCTGACATAGATTAAGCGACACAACAAAATACATGCCACACCATCTCCTGGGGTTCTAGAGACCTGCTCATCCAGAAGAAGAGTCTTTGTTGGAGCAGACCACCACTGCTCCCCCATGAGATCAGCAAAGTAAAAAAGCAGTGGAGAGAAAATGCACAACGAGTCTTTACCCCAGCATACAGTTAAAAGGCAGTTGAGCTACCCATGAACTGAAAGTATTTGACACCTCAGGATGCAAAATTATTGCTTTATATGAGAGTCATTTGTTCTATAGACATGGACAAAGTGGTACATTGCTAGCCCAATTTCCTACTTAATTTTCCTTATCAACTAGTAAAATATGTACTTCTTCTTCTGTATATATCCTTGCTTACTGCTACCACTTTGAATTAATAGTGCTAATGAGATACTGTGATCAGTGATGTCCTTCAAGGCAAATCTTCATTTTTTTATTGTTTTGAAAAGACAATATCTTAAAGCAGAAGGTAAAATCTGAAAATTGTTTAATTGCTTAGCTAGAGACTGAGGACTTCAATGGATGGAATGTATCTATTAAACTTGGCGAATGTCATATGTAGTGGAAGAAGAGGCTGGATGAGTAGCAACCAAGGTATAGTTGGAGTGATGATGCTGAGAGGCCATATAACAGCACCCTGGAAAGCTGGCAGAGCAGCTAGGAACTAGCCCCTGTGTTCCCAGTGATTCTTGCCGTGATCCTTGAGCATATGTTCAAACTGGAAGCATGCAAATATTGCAGAAGACTTCAGAATACCACTCACATTCAATTCTGGAGTACAAGGAAAACATGTTCAGGTTTTCATGTATGGGCTTGTGTTGTACCCTCATATTTGTCTTTCTTCTCTGGTTGCACAGCTTTTTTCTGAATTGGCAGGAGCCAATGGCAGCAGTAGATAACAGGCTCAGGCATATATATCCCCATATAATAGCTACTTTTTGTGAATACCAAAGGCCAGGCACCACTCTTCCTTGCTCATATAAAGGCTCTGCTCATAGATATTTGCTGTACTTGTTGAAGTTCTGTCAACTTGCAAATTTTCCTGTGTAAAAGTCCTGCTAAAAAAACAGTGTTCTGGCTTGGTTTATTTGGGGATACTTCGGTTTAACAAATTCTGTTCTTCATCTGTGGTTAGTTTGTTTACTCTCCCTGAATTAATATTATCAAGTGTTTGGTTTTTACCTCTTGGACCTCATTTCCAATGTTAAAAAGTATTGACCAAAGTAGCTGCATCTGTCAGCTCTGTATGGTAGGAAGAGTTCCTTTCGTGGTGATGGCAGATGAATACGTGCTTACAGTCTTAAGAAACTGGTATGTGTTATTTTTTTTGGAGAGAAATTCCATTTTTCTCACTATTTTTAGGTTATATACTTGAATAATTGTGTCAGGCTAAGGTTGTTTTTTGTGGACTTCAAACAGGTTTAAAGGAGAGTTCGCTAGATGATTTTGGTATCTGGATAGGAAGCTTCAAAGAAGTAAAATGCTCACTGTCTGGACTGTGTGAGAGCTGTAAATGAAAGCGTTGTTTTCTTCTGGCTCTGCAGTATTGATTTTATTCATTGCCTATTCTTGCAGCTGTTCTGGTCTTCTGAATAACAGGGATGTAGCTGTATTATGAATTTCATTTAAAAAGACATTTTAAAAAGTTATAGTTTATAGTTTAAATAGGAAACCTGTGCTTTTTACCTTCCACTGAGTTAGTGACCTACCTGTGTATACCTCTGCCCTCCAAATAACTTATATTCCCTGTCTGAACAAGTGACAAAAGACATTGTTCTCCCCTCTTTTCTTTCCATTTCAATGGAAATGTTAAGTCAATATGTAGATAATAGTAAGTCATAACTGATTTGAAGTAAATTTGTCAATATCTGCAGGTTACTCATGGACTGAAACTTGTAAAATGGCAACTTGTCATTTTGGACTCTTCAGCATAACATTTTTAAAATATTTTTTTTATTGCACTTTAGGAAACACTTAGGTTCTGAATGTGGGACATAGATGTGGAAAATACATGTTTGTCTTTTCAAGACCTAGGTGGTCTTTATACTGTGTTGGATTATGGAACATAAAAATAGTGCTTGATTATCGTGTGGCTTTAAATATATGGGTAAACATACAGATATTCAATTAAGGTAATAAAGTAGTAGCCTAATTTTACGGATATCAGAATGAGCTCACATGGTATCTATTTACTTGTCAGCAGTCAAAAACAATAATTTTAATGCAAGCCATTTATTCCATTCTCTTCTGTGTAGTGCTGCTACTTTGCCAAACAGAGTGATATTTAGACCGACATAGCTTCCATATGTGTTCTGCAACTTGTTTCTACTAGTTATTTTACCCATCGCTGTTTCTGAACAATAGTAGAACTTTTTTCGTTTAGGAAAAGATGTAAACATCTTGTACTGGAACTTAAATACTTTGTTGTAGGCTTTTTTTATTGATGCTTTTTGCTGAGAGTGTGGGGAAAGAGACCTCCAAAATGTAAACTTATCAGTATTTGTTTAAGTTAAGTAAGTTTTATTTAGTTAAATGGTTTTGAAATATTTTTATAGGGTTTAGTTTAGCAGCTTTTAAGAGGAACAAGAGGAAGCTGGAGTTGGCCGAAAAGGTGGAAACAGATCTCATTCAACTTAAGAAAAGAAGACAATCAAATGAAAAGGTTAGTTTGTGTTTCAAATTTTATTGTGTCATTGTAAGCTTACAGCTGATGGCTAATAAATTTTGTGTTGTACGTATGATCAGACTAATGTAGCCTCAAAAGATTCTTCTCCTTGGCCACCCATATGTTTGGATGATATAATGATAACTTAGTGCAAATTAAAACTTTCTGCTTTGCTATTTGGAAGCCAAGCTCTCACTTTGGATTTGTCTATGCTATGGAAAATGTATTTTGCCTATTCTGAAGTGGAAATATGACAAATGTAAACACAAACGGATAATTATTTCCTGAAACGTTTTCTTTAGCTTGGGATCTCTGTCAGTGTTTCCCACTTTTTAAATGTTTCCTGAGTGCACTGCGTTATGGAGCTGGAATTGGTGAAATTTGAAATATCAGGTAGGTAAACATGTGCATCTGTGCATGCATCTAGCATTGACCTGGCCCCTATTACTTGTACTACAAAACTATTAGGACTCCCTCTGTTTCCCTCACTCTGTTAGTTTAAATTTAGAGCCTTTGTTATCGTTTGAAAACGTTGATCATGGTATTTGTGCTTACTGTTAAATTTTAGCTAAATAAATTAAACCCTTGTGTTTTATGTGGAGCCTGTGGCCATTTGGGTTGGCCGCTTCTTTTTGCTTTGGTAACCTGACTGACCACTGCCTTATTTAGTTGCATATGTTGGTATAAATAATATACAAATCCTAGAGAGTTGGACTACAGAGAATGCAACTTTTTTTTTTTTTTGCCATGCAAATGCAAACCAGTGATAAATTCAGCATTTTTCTTCTTGGTTCTCAGATCAGGACTTTTCTGTATCAGGGTGCTAATTTTCAATATTCAGGGAGGTAAGACCTGTAAAGAAAGTAAGGCTAGAGGAGGGAGAAAGTTATTAACTGGCTTTGGAACTTTTCCTGTTCAGGTGACTTCATGCATTTCCTTGTGAAACTTCCATTTCCTAACGGTGTTAAAATGTAACTGAGGGAGGAGGGGTCTCTGTGTAGTATTGGAGTTCATGTAATAAGGGGCAAGTCAATGCTTGAAACATATGCCAATGCATGAGCTTACCGACCTGCAATTTGAAATTTCAAGGGCTCCAGAGTCATGTGCAGCACTTGTGGGAGACCCTCAAAGGCCAGTGATGGTAGGTAAAGGAGGTGATCAAATAGAGCTCTACTCACCGGTAAGTAATGCAGTAAAGTAACACAGTGGTTTTGTCCACATTCTGGGTGCATCTTGTCCACGGAGGGGGGGTGAAGATCAAACCATGCTGACAAAGTGGACTGCTTGTCCTACTGCACAGAGCATAGGATAAATGCAGTTTTAACTCCTCAAAATGAAATAGAAATGAAAAATCCTGTGAGAGCAAATTTTACAAGAGCAGTAGAATAGTTCTTACTAGGCTGTTAGAAAGGGACTGTTTATCAAGGATGAGGCACGTGAACTGTGATCTCCAAACTCATATTGTCAAAGCCAAGCTCTCATAAAATCTTAAAAATATGTTTTATAGCTACTTAAATACATGAATACTTAAAAGTGACCATTCTCGTTAAGGTTAAGTTTTAATTGTTAAATACTCATTTTATTTTTGTATTTATTGTGCTTCTCTGGAGCTGGGGACCTGTCCCTGTAAGCAAGAGTTGGTAGCTGTATTTTTTGTTCGTCTACTTTCAGTCTCTTATCTGCTTCATGTGCCGCAGTACTGCACAGTTGTTATAAACCCTGGTCATTTTTCATCTCTTAAATTTGAGAAGTCAGAAGAAGAGCAAGGTAGAAAGGATGTTAACAAATTTAAATTTGAATGGAAAACATAACTGAAAGGATTAAGTAAAGATATAGTATCGCTGATCAAGAAAGACAGGTCAAAATTAACTGGAATCTTAAGCTGTTAAGTTTAAATTTAACCAGCTAAAAATGTACAGTTCTGAAAATGTAGCTTTTGCTAAAAAATTAAATATACTAATCTGTAAAAGAATGAGAAGCTGTTAAAACGTAATAAAATTCCATGGGAAAACTAAATACAAACTACATAACAGATTATTTTTAAATTGTGGTACTACATTGTTAAAACTCCCAAACTGTTTTTGAAATTGACTTGTTAATATAAATTATTAGCTTAAGTTAAATATGGAATTTGTTAACAGATATGGCCAAGTAATAATAAAGTTTCCTCAAGAACTTGCAAAATTTTGAAGTCTAAGGTGTTAAATTTATGAATTAAATACATAAAAACCTATGGGCAAGCAAGCTGGGTCACTTACAGTCCGTCTTGGACCCATATGGAATTTGGACTTATTTTAGAGTTTTGACAGTCTGTTAAGTTTGCCTGCTTTAAAAAATATATATATATGTAACATATATATATATATGTATAAAATATATATATAAAACATATATAATGTGTCCGTGTGTATATATCTATCTATATATATTTAAACTTCGTGAATTGTAGCATTTAACATATTTCTGGTGATTGTCTTGGTATCAACTTGACAGGATCCTGAATCTTTCGATGTTCATATGGTTTGTAGAGCTGAAACATGTCATTGAAAGTCTTTAAGGCTGAACTGTAGACATTCATGGTGTCACAAGAGTGTAAAGTCAATAGTGTTGAAATGGGAACAAATGTAGAGATAAATCTAGAATAGATTCAATCATGTATTTTCCCACTGGATGTGGAATAGAACTGGTCCACGCTGGTTTTGAGTTTGCTGAGTAAAGGTAAAAGTAACAGCAGCAGTGATTCTTTTTCTAATCACAGTCTACACCCCAGCCCCTACTTCTGTTCTGTGAAGCAGAATGCAGATTTGCTTTGTTTTACTGATACAAATTTCCTTCAGAAGGCTGGGGGGGTGGGGGGGGGGGCGTTGCGGCATGTTAAAAAAGGCATTTCCCTTAAAAAAATAAAAAATTCCAGCCTCCTAAATTTCCCTATCTTAAAATAAAATCAACCCAAACAAGCAAACTATACCGCTGTATTGCCAGCAAATACTGATATGAAATAGATCTTCTTATAAAGAAAATAATTTTTAAAGAAAATAATGCTGAAGAAAGTTTTCATGAGACATATATTTGTAAATGCTTGCAGGTTTTTGATTAAAATATCTCTGGAAAAAAAAATGTGGAAGGCAAATATGCAAGTAAGATCTGAAGTTAGATGACAGATTGAGCAATAAGATGCTGCGAAAAAAAGGCTGCAAGCATTTTTTCTTTGCTGTCAGATGATATGGAAAACATACTGGTCTATTCTGAGCCTCATCTATCTAACGTGTATTTCTGTTTGTTATGGGAACCCCAAGTCTTTGATTTAACATGAATTAAGGTTATACAGGTGGCCTTTATTCTGGCATTTCCTAACTTTGATGGGCTTGATTTTCACATCTGTAGTTGTCTATCAATGTATTTTCTGTTGGGGGTATAATTTCCTTTGATAAAAGTGGGGGCAAGGGATAGACAACAAAACCTGCATCCTATTAGTATTTCTTCTCTATATGGAAATCATAGAACCATAGAAGTTTGGAAGAACTTTATCCAGTCTAATCTTGAAAATCTCCACGGACTGGGAGTCTGCACCTCCAGTGAGCAGCCTGCTCCACTGTGCAGTATCTTTGCAATCCACTGAGTAGTGTTCTAATTGGGTTAATAATATCTGAATTAGGATCTGTAATTTTTCACCTCTTCTTCTCTTTTCAGTTATTCTGCTTTGCTTTTAGGGCATCCATCTGTTTTAATATTGAATATGGCCAGCTCCTGCGTGCACAACTTGTTCAGGTGTGTAGTTCAAGAGAGGAAGCTTACTGTTGTCCTGGGTTAAAGCTGAGGATGACACTCCTGCTTAGGGGTTCCAGTTGCACGAAAAATACTGTAGAACACTAGTATTGCATTATATGTATTTCATTTCAAGACTGGTGCAATAGTAACTCAATTAGAATATTTCAGTTGGAAGGGACCTCCAGAGATGATTTAGTCCAGCTGCCTGACCACTTCAGGGCTGACCAAAACTTAAGCGTATCGTTAAAGGCATTGTCCGAATGTCTCTTGAACACTGACAGGCTTGGGGCATCAACCACCTCTCTAGGAAGCCTGTCCCAGTGTTTCAGCATGCTCAGAGTAAAGAAATTGTTCCTAACAGCTAGTTTGAAGGCGTTATATCTATGCGAAATGTGGCCAGAGTATCACGAGCATGAGTCTCATAGGGATTCTGCTTGATAAGTGACTCTGTTTGCCCAAGTAAATTTTCATTGATGATGGGAGCTGGATGATTTGAAGTTGAATAATTGGATATAGATTTTTTTAGCTTGCTTTTTCACCTGGGTTCTAGTCCAGAAAAAAACATGTTTATATGAAAAAAATATAGCTTAACAGGGTTTATTTGCTTGAATGAGTTTTATTTTTACTTCACTTTACATTATTTTTTAAAGCAGGTCGATTTCTAGAGAGGAAAGAACGATTAGTTCATGGGTTGAGGGCTTGTGCAGAAGCAGTGTTCATCTTCGGTGTGTGTGATGGATGATGTATCAGTGTTGTTTATTCATTTTCTTTTATGCATACTGTATGCTGTGTCCTATTAAAAGTGTGCAGCTGGGCATGAAGTCAGAGTGCCTTGCAATGGGTTGGGCAGAGAGGGGAATCTATGGGAAGCTTAGGCAGAGGGGAAAACTGCTCTTTCTGATAGAGTGACTGAGGAGTGTGTTAAGGAAACAGGGGAAGGAAGGGGAGATTGGAGGGTGAGAGGTGAGAGCTGAAGTGTTTGTGAGACAGTAGGCAGAGAGCTTGCATCAGGAATAGATGCTGAAAGACCCCCGCTTTTAGGGGAGGAAATGTGCCTTGGAAGTGATGGAAGTAAGGAGACGTTTTGAGCAATCCAGAGGGAGTGGAGGGTAATTTGTTTCAACCAGGATGCCACTGGAGATTGCTAAAATAAGAATAAACGTGGCAGAAAGAATCTGTCTGGGGGGGGGGGGGGGGAATTTCCTGTCTTGCTCAGAATATTTGAATTTTCTCTTTATGTGGTAAATTGCTGCTTGTGAATTCTGTTTTCTTTTGATTTGGTTGTGTGTGTGTGTCTTTTTTAAAATTGTATATAGTTTTAAAGATCAGAAGTCTCTGAAAATGCCACCTCAAAGCTTTTGGGAGAGGTCTTTTGATACGGTATCTTTGGAATGAATTCCTGATTCACTTCTTAGTGGACAAGTGTGCATCACTAGCATAAAAGGATTTTTGGTGCTTTTGTGAATAAAGGCAGGTAATCTAAGCATTGGATGAGTTGTGAGATACTTATTTCCTTCTTGTTTCCAGAGAAGCTTTCTTCAGGTCTTGTCTGAGGCAAGAGAACATTTTGGGAAGATTCATGGCAGCACTACCAGTACAATATGCATGATAACAAATCAGTTTTGTCGATGGATCTGCCACTTGGTTCTGTGCACGTTAGTTTGCACACTCCTAAACAGCATAACCTGACTTTAATTTGCTATTTTAGTAGTTATTTCTGTTTGTGTATGCTGCAGGAGAACGACTCAGGAACATTGGATACAGTTGGTGCAGTTGTTGTTGACCAAGAAGGAAATGTCGCTGCTGCTGTCTCCAGTGGAGGTTTAGCACTAAAGCATCCTGGAAGAGTCGGTCAGGTGATAATATGTTTTCACTTGGGAATGCCTGTTCAGTAGAGCTGTGGTAGCAAACTGATGTTCTCCCTCCCTTTCCCATTAAACTCTGAAGGTATTATCACTGCCTTGGAATGTAAGTTTTGTTTTTAGTGTACTGCATCAGTGTTATAAGACATTGATAGGTAAGAACTTTTTCTTTAGTTTACCTTTTGCCAGAGCTCGTAATATTTAATTTTCAGCCTTAAATACCTCTTGCTTACTACAAGGACTCTCAAATACTTGAAGTGTTTTTAAATAGGATTTTTATCAATATTTAGGGAAGTTGTCCTAGCTATTCAATTTTTAAATAATCTTATGAATTGGTAGAAGTGACAATGGTATTAAAATAACAAATCAGTTATAGGCATTCTTTATTGTTATTAAACAAGGGAGTTTTGAAATGCATCAGAAATAATGCCATACTCTGCTGTAGAGGTGTATTTTTGGTGTACTTTTGCCACTGTTATCTGTCTCTTTCAAAACATATTAAAGATTTCCTTTTGGAATAGGAGAACGAAAGGGACTTTACATGAAAGGTAACAGTTGGCATTATTTTGTTTTGATATTTATACTTATTTTTTTCTAAGGTTAGGTTAGAATACTATACCTCTAGAGATAATCACTCAGTTCTGAAAAGTGGTATTGGAAAATACACCAAAGTGGATTGGAATTTTTATTTTGACTGTTATGATTTTCTGATCTGTTGTATTAATACTTGGATTTTTCTCAGGTTCCTTTTTTTGTCCTTTTTGTTTGTTAGTTTTTTAAGGAATTGAAACAACCCAATAGCTTGGGTATTTAAATTTATGAAAGCTGTGTTTCTTTCCACAGGCAGCTCTTTATGGCTGTGGCTGCTGGGCTGAAAATACAGGAGCTCATACACCTTACTCCACTGCTGTGAGTACTTCAGGTATTTGCTACTTTTATAAATATTTCAAAATGTTGCTATCTCTATGTAATTTATTTACAAATCCAAAAGAGTTTTAATATAAATGACGAATTAAAATATTATCATTATTTCCGTAATGCATTCTATATTTGTATCACTGTATTTATATATACACACACACATATATACACTAGTATTGTCTTTAAATCCGTAAATTAATCCACTTGAACTTTTATTGCACTGAAAGGATGTATTCTATCTGTTATGTATTAATAGATCTATTGTCCTGTAAAGAACTGTTTTTAGAAGTCTAATACTGTTTTAAACAAAATGCATCTCTAACTCTAAGCCTTCTGTAGAGGACTAAGGGAATTTGAAGGTCCTTAACATAAGAGGGTACCTGGCATACAAAAATGCTACAAATTGCACTTTTCCCTCCAAAAGTGTTACATATTATTTTAAAGGAATATTTAAGTCATTTTGTTTTTCACAAAGCTCTCGTTTCCTCTTAAATGGAAGAGGAAAAGGCAAAAACAAATTACTAGAGCGTATGTCTTGGAAAACATTTATTCAGAAATTGTGAGCGTAACATCAGAAAAATTAGGGTGGCTTCACTTCCATTTGAAAATCTCTGGGTCCTGGACACACAAAAGTATTTTGTTCATATTCTGCCTTCCAGTCTGCTGTCACACTGAGCTGTTCTATTGGCTGGAATGCTGAGCACGGGAGACAACAATTGTAAAAACAAGTTTAACAACAGATCTACTAAATTTAACAGGACAGGAGGAATAGTAACAAAAGAAAAATAACAAAAGAGTAGATAATTAGGGTAATAGCTCATAACACTACGTAAGACTGGAGAATGTAACCCAAGATATTTCTGACGTGTCAGAAAAGATAATTGTGTTGTATTAAATACCAGGTAAATATTTGGAACACAAAGGTTTTAAGATGAAGTTATGCAGGAGTTGCAAGTAAAATTAAAAAATAAAATAAAAAGTAAAAGCTGTTGTAAGAACTGAATTTCATCTTACAATTGATCCTGGTTGTATGAGCAGTATTAAACAGAAAAAGTACTTGTCAGGATGCAAAATCTACGATACTAAATGCAGAAGTGTTGGAAGACATCTCTGCGCAAGAAACACCATATTGATTTTAGTTTAAAAAAAATGCCTAGTTGTGTAAGCAAATATATTTAAATATTGTAGAGTTGGTGACCATAGTAAGTGGTGAGCATAAGGCCAATATTGGAGATTGTGGAAAAGCTGAGAAGGACACCTTTATTGAATTTGTTAAAACTGCTCTTTACAAAGTCAGCTGGATTCGAAGTCTGTATAAGTACAGACAAACAGCCTGATACACTTAAAGGAGATTGACTGGGTTTAATGATGGCCTTAAACAGAAGTCTCCTTTCTTTTATGCTGGTACTAATTTTATATAATGGTAAATACTTTAATGTTACACTTTTTATAACCCGCACACACACACATATATAAATGTATTTCTTTGGTTCACGTCTTCTAGCTTCCATCGTGTTATATTAATACCAATTGCAGTTAATTGAAATAGACTGCTGGCGGTCTATGAAGCATGGCCATCTGTTTATTCGGTGATTTGAAATTCAGACTAGTGGTGTTTAATTAAACTCTTGTTTCTGGCTTTCCTTTAAAGTTTGTGTGTGTGAGAGAGAGAGCAAGAGAAAGAGCGGAAGATAGAAATGTTTACAGGAAGTGCGAACTCCTCTGTAATCAATACCATTCTTTTTTCCATTTTCAGAAGCTCAATGTTTTATCTTGTAAACAAATTTGTTTTCTAGATAGCCGGAGATTATTTTTCAGTGATAGCTAGGGATAAAAATTTGAGCCTTGAGAGGTTGTTGAATCGGCCTTTATATTCAATGTTGAGAAGGGATATTTTTTGGCATTGGCTTTCTGCAAGCAATTTTTAAGAGCCAGTGTTTGTAAAATATTTTAAGATCCACGTCTTTGGATTTTGGAGGCTGTGATAAGAAAAAGATTGAACAAGGTGGGGAAAATCTCAGGAGTAGGGAAAGCAGTCTGGAATAGTAATTCAAAGTATACAGAATACAAACACTTGTATGTCACAATCCATTCAGAATTGGCAGGAACATAGGAATGGACATACTGGGTCAAACTAGAGCTCCAAACAGTTTGGTGTCCAGTTTCGAACAGAGGGTGGTTGCAGGTCTGCAAGGAAATGTACTGGACTAGGACTGGCACCCCCACTCTGTTTTGTAACCTTCTAGTGATCTGCGACATTGGGGCTTTACAAGCTGGAGATACCTTTCTTTTTTATAGCTCAAATGACTTGCTAAAGATTTCTTACTTGTGTTTGGAAGCTCAGTCATTTAATCCTTGATGGGAATGTTTTTCTTACTGTGACGACTGAACTGTGTAGAAGCTTTCTTGGAAAAAGAAATGTCAGTTCAAATGCCACAGTTAATAATTCAGTTGTTTATGTACTCGGATTTTTATTAATTTTGTTCTAAAATCCTTCTTTCGAAGCTTCAGCTTGAGACGTATCTTTCACTGCTTTTCTCATAAAAGGGAAGAAAGGGGTTGCCATAAGACTACTTCATTAAAAGTACTTCCAAATTCATGTAGCTTTTTTTAATGGATATGTATTTTTTGAAGACATGCTTTTACGTCTTGATTGTCTGTTGGCCCTGTGGATGCTGGCTGGCTTCCTGCTTTTGATGTGTTCAAAAAGGATTTAGTATTAGTTGTTATGCCTTTAGCAAGTTGTTTCTCAAATATTTGGGCCATTTTTATCATGATTTTACATTGGATATGCCAAAGATGGTGGTTCTGAACTTGTTTGGGCATGACTTCAACTTGTTGAATGGTATTTTCTTACCTCTAACACTCTCTTGGCCTTGTTTAGTCTTTTGGCTTTTTTTTTTTTTTTTTTTTTTTGACTTTTCAAAAGATACTTCATGGTTTATAATACACAGGATATTGTAAAACTCGTATGGATATAGTTTAACAGGGGGTGGAACAACTGAAATCAAAAGATGATGACAGGAATGGGGAGACTTTGGGATTTAGGAATGACTTTGAATGTAAAGGGCCTTGAATTCAAGGTCTGTTTTGTAGCTGTTAGTCTGAAACTCAATTTCTATGTTAAACAAGTACAATCTTTCTGAGTTCTGCATCATTTTTTGGGAAGACATTTTAAAGCAGGAACTTTGAATTATGTTACAATTTATATTTTTTTTCTGAAAAAAAAAAAAAAAAAAACAACAACAACAATGAACAAAACATGGTTTAGGGACTTCTGGTAGCTTAAGGATAAACATTACAGGAATGCTGTAAGTATCTCAAAACCAGTATTAAAATTCAAGAAATTCAGAGAATGTTGCTGTTACAGACATAGCTAAGATACCTGTGTAACCTTAACTGTGGTACCTACCAACAGAATGTAAGAGCCATTCCATGCAAGAATGATGGTAGAGATTGAGTGAAAGCATGCTAAATAAGATAGGCATTGCCAATGGCCTTTATTTAGCATAAAGATAAGTAGAAGCTAAACCCTTTTTTGGTTTGGAGTGGTATAAAACCACAGTTTTTGCCTTTAAGAGCTCACATGTGCATTTGTGCCTGTGCACACACAGACATACACACACTTGTATGTGCACACATAGAACAGCCTCCCCTTTTAAGCACCCAGCCACTCCAAAAGCCAAAGGCACACTCTGAAGGTCACTTGAAACTCTTTAATAAATATTTTTTGTTGGTATATGAATATAAACACAGGAAGATGGGTATTACTTGGCAGGAAAATATTCGTGAACAAAATCCGACCACAGGAGAAACAATTGTCTGCCTTTTGGCTGTACTTTAAGAAAACATTTCCTATTTTTTCCTGAATGCAATATGAATTAAAGACATCGTGCATATTTTTGTCATTCAAAATAATATCAAGCGTGACTTCAATCTCTCCCAGCTGGGACATCCATGATGGTTGTGGATATTGGTCTACTAACTGTGCCAAGAAGAGGTAGGTTGTGTTTTTCCTGGGAGATAAGTTGGAAAGTAATAATTCTTTTTTGGAGATACAGAGCCTTAGATATAAAATCTACAGTAACAGCTAATGGAGGAGGCTTTGAAAACACAAATGTAAGTGGAATTTTTGAGTGGAAATAAATGGAGAATTATGAACTTTTTAACATCTTTACAACAGCAGCTAGTAGAAATCATCCCTACCCATTCTTCATGCGTGGCTGGTGTGCTTTGTGTGCATGGAGCAGCCAATGAAACCAGCAAGCCAAGCCCTTTGGTACTTCATTTCTGAAGATGGACTGAAGGTCTTGGTTATTAAGAAAATGCAGAAATTCTGTAACTCAAAGCTGAAAAGTCTCTGACATTTAGGAGAATCCATTTGAGGAGCATGTTTGATACATGAATGTTGAAGAATTCTAAGGAGAATTTAAATGGGACCTTATTATGGTTTATAATCCTAAAGAAAGAGGAGAGTAGAATTTTTAAATATATTGTATTATTTCAGAAGAAGTAAACATATTAATGAATATAATTGGATTGAGCCTGAAGTTACATTTTATTGAGAAAGTAGCAGGGATGTCAGGTTTCTGGACCCAAACTGAGATGCAGGTGAGGATTAGTCTGGTAGAAGTTCTCATAGACACTGAGAGTGGCCTCTGTGCTCATAAATGCATTTTAGGGATTATGTTAAGATACTTCAAAAGGTGATTTGGATATATTTTTCTTTTGATGCATCATTCAGTAAAGTGAAAAATAGCACATTTTATATTGTGAAGTATTACAGAACTGCTTAGGTAGGAAGGAACCTGAGGTCATGTAGTCCAGCCCCTGCTGAAGCAGGGTCAGCTGGAACAGGTTGCCAGGACTGGTGTCCAGTTGGGTTTTTACTATATCCACAGACAGAGATCGCAGAGCTCTCTGGGCAACCTGCTGTAGTGTTTGACCACCCTCATAGTAAAGATTTTGCTTGTGTTCAGATTGAATTTCATGTCTCTTAATTTGTGGCCGTTGCCTCTTGTCCTGTCATTGGGCTCCCCTGAGACAAGTCTGGCTCACTCACCTTCATTCCCTCCCATCAGATTGATATCCGTACGGATTGATAAAACAAGAAATTAGGAGAGTTGTTTCACAGTGGGTTGAGTTGGCTGGTGTGTGTACCTTTGCCAGCCCCAACAGCCATGGGGCCATGTAATGATGTAAAGCTAATCCTTTTTCCCTAAGTTTTGGGTTTGGCTTGGTTTTCGCGAATACAATTCAAGATTGTGAAATTGCTCTTGGATACATTGAATTTACTTGACAAATAAGTTCATCAGTTGTGGCCTCCCAAACCTCTGTTCATACAAGTTAGAGCTGCCCATATTCTCTTCTTTTCAAAATTATCATCAGTGAGAAATGAGCATATTCACTCTTCCTTCCACTGTCTCTTCCTGCTCAAACTTTTATTTTTGTTCAGTTTTGTTCTCCTTTCAAGTCCATCGTGTACCTTATGGATGATTCTGCTGGAGAACAGAGCAAGTAATGTGGAATGGGAAATGCCTCCTGTGCAGAGTAGGTGGCTTGTGCTTGGTAA
This sequence comes from Aythya ferina, assembly GCF_964211825.1. Lineage (NCBI taxonomy): Eukaryota > Metazoa > Chordata > Aves > Anseriformes > Anatidae > Aythya > Aythya ferina. Next base: position 7,858,881 of record NC_140298.1, read on the forward strand.
ATCAGTTGTTGAGCTATGCCATAGCCAGCATCTTTCTTTCTGCTTATGGAAGTTGCTGAACCATAGATTGTTACTTGAAACCTCATTTCCAACAGGAACCATAGATTCATCTGCAAGTGTGTGGAGGAAATGCCTCTCACAGAAGCTTTAATACCCATAAATTGACTTACGATGTTTGGTTTTGAGGTACCATGCACTGAGAGCAGGAGTGGCTGCCAGTGTTGGGGCAGGTGCGATCGGTCTGCCTGACCTGTGCCCTCCTTTGGCCAAAGGCCCACAGTAATTTCATGGGCAAATCTTGGATCTTGCATGGGTTGTTTAAGCTACATCGTGTGAGATAGCGATTGTGGTACAGCTAATCCCTTTGTAGAGAGGTGTGTTGCCTCTCAAAATCAGTCTGCTCTTGTAAGGTTTGGGGAATAATAGGTAATTTAATGCATCGCAGATGAAGCAGCTGTGTATGGAGAAGAGTTATGTCATTGTGCCAGTTGAACTGAGGGCTGCAGAAGAAGGGTCTGTCTCCAGACAGATCAGCATTTACCTCTGAAGTCAATGCTTCTGTCAAGAGTTCAGACTTTGTTTCCAGATGCCTTTTGGAGGCTTCAGTGCTGTAGCATGTGGTGTCTGAACTGATGTACTATCACCGCAAGGCCGTGTGAAGAGGGAGGAAGCAACAGGCAGAGATGATTTGTGGAAGTGGTAGCGCTACGAGACAGTCAACGAAACACGCTACCATGGTGCTCAAAGCTGAGGGGGTTGTCCAGTCCAGGAAATAATCAGAATGCTTCCTTGAATGACCTTTAGAAAGGTGTTTTGTTTTTTTTTTTCTTTTTAATTTTTTGAAGCGGAACTGGATGGATTCAACAGCTATAGGGTGCTTATTGCCCTTTGAAATTTTAAGTGGACTTAATGTAATAATATATCTTAAGAATGAAGTTGCACTGCCTTTTGAAAAGTAGTACTCTCCTGCAGAAGGCCCACTGCTCACAGAGCAGCGTGTTAATAACCTGGGGCAGCAGCCAGGCAGGCAGCACAGCACTGCCTCCTCTGAAAAGTGTCAGTCCTGGTCTGCCTGCCGTACCTGGCCCAAATGGCATGACCTGGATGCAAAGATAGAAAATTAAATCGAGACCGCATCCACCTGAATTCTGTTTTTGTCTTAAGCATTTTTCTGTCATCGGGAGCAAATGATCGTACGTGTTTAGGTAGCTAATGACTTTAGAAGCTACTGACTCTCTTCTCTCCTTGGAAGTTTTACCTGACCAAGGCTTTGTTGTTTGGTGTAGTATTTTCACAAAGAGGTCAGTAACAACAAACCTTCTGATGAAGGCCTAGGCAAAAATGAGTTTGTGTCTTTCCTTTTCAGTTTTACTGAATTTCATCTTTCAAAATATACTAAATGTAAAATAAAACATAAAACGTGCATCCAGTTTAATGGAACTACATTTTTTCTTCATTCTGTTTTATCTTTTTCTGCATCTGAAATGCTTGTTCATAATAATTGAAACAAGCAGTTTATTAATACCTGAAGATATCTGGCACTTTCCAGAAAAATTTTCATTGAAAGTGAAGTATTCATGAATTTTGCAAGAATTTTGCAACTTTTAACTACTTAGTCTTTTTTTTTAATTATTCTTTTTTTCCTTTTTTTTCTATCTGTAAATTTGTAGAATAGCCTGATCAGTTGCTCTTTGGAGTGATTTTTAGTTTTAGTTTTAGTGTGTGTTTGGTTTTTTTTTTCCTCATGGTAAAAAATTAAAGATGAATGATAGAGCTCCTTAGAAAATAAATGTTAAATAAAGTTTGTCCCAATGTTAGATATTTCTTGTTGTCTTTGAAACTTAACCACAGTTTCTGTTACAACCTTTTGGGAAAATTCAGTGTGCATCTTCTTAGTAGGTATTTCCTAGTTTTGAAGTTAAATCACCCAAGAGTTTTCTGTCTACGTGAACGTGCTCCATTGATCCCTCTAGGATCAATGCTTCAGTAATTGTATGGCATTTTGCTTGCAGGTGTTCTTCCTGGCAGCAGGTAAGTGAGTTAAAAAAATTTATCTTGCTAGTATGAAGGCAAGATGCAGCAGCTGACAGAAGTGCAAAAAGCTAAAAATTAAGAGGTTTTAATTTAGTACTGTAGTGCATTATGCTAGACTGTAGCATTTTCTGTCTTTTCAGAATTAGAGTTTAGAATCTGAAATGTTCTTGAATTTTTATTTTAACAGGTAACTAACTGTACCAGTATCTTGCAAGCCAAGTAATTTACTTTACTGTATTTTATTTTTTAACATCATTGCCTTGTAAGTTTTTAGTCATATTTTTCTAGAGATGCTGTTAATAGACCAGAGGTTGCTATAATACAGGTTTCGCTGTGTTTCCATTAGACATTACTAAGAAACTACTTCAGGAAATAAAGCAGGAGTGGTAATTTGTAACTTGTGAACTGATACTTGTTTTTTTGGCACTACTAAAAATAATAACATCAAAACTGAAACAACTTGACAGGGCCAGGTTCAGTCTCTGCTTTATGAAATAGATAATAAAATACAGATAACCTGTAATTTCTATCTTTAACTTCTGAAAAGGGAAGAGTCATATTTTGGCAGTGGAGTAAACCAGATTAATTTTTCCATTCTTAGGTGAATATGAGTAATGCAAGTTTCCATTTTGTGCTCCTTTAAAACAAGCTCCAACACTTTGCATTGAGGTACTGTACATTTCAATCGCCAGACGGGCTCAGGCAGCTTGTCAAAGCTACATAAGCTCTCTGCTTATGGCTTGCAGAAAGAAAGCTAGATTTTCATTTCTCCTTCCATTCAACAGGAGTCTCTTTCATGTCTGAAAATTGAAAACGCGTGTTTTTCAGTGTGGTGCATGGATGTGTATGTGCCCTCTGGCACACCTGTTTCTAATTTCCTGACTTGAAAGCATCTCCCATCAAAAGAAGCAGAAAAACAATTTCTTTCTGACACGCTGCTCAGAGGCCTTTGCTTTGCAGAAGGCCTTCCTTTCGTTTGCCATCTTGGTTCCATTGGTAGGACATTATAAGATGCAGAGCACACTTTGTATGGGATGTTCAGCTTATAGTGTGCTGGGTTCTTTCCCCTCTTGTTGTGGTTATTTTAAGCATTGAAATCTACTTGAGAAGTCCCTATGTTGAGAAAAAATAATAGAAAGAAAAAAAAAAAACATAATTTAATCCATCATTTCTTACATGAAGCAGAAATTAATAACCAAAGTCTACAACAAGTTTACATTTGTATAACCTACAAATTAGCTGGAGCACTAGTTATTGTTTGGTACAAAAGGTTAGCCATGCTCCTTTAACTGTTATAGCTCAGATTTCTAACCTTTTCTTCAAGATAATACTCAATAGTATGTCATTTAATAGCTGAAAATCAAAGATACTGGCAACCTTAAAAATTAGTAATTTGGTTGTTGTGAATTTTTTGTAGGCTAGCTAGTAAATTACTACAGAATAGAGCAATTAACTGTTGAAGATCATTAGGAATTGTAAGCTCTACCTTTCATGTTACTGACTTGTTTGTTTTCTCAGTTCAGCAACTGACACATTCACAAACAAACCTGGATTGTGTCCACAGCTGCTGTGCTGCAGTACGTACCTATCCAGCAGTATGTTGTTGAATTACATTGGGGTAGTTCACTGACAAGCTAAACAGAATGAAACATTCAAAAAGACTTACAGCTGAAAAACCATTAAATGCATGCAGCTAAATAGTAATTGAAGTGTAAAAGCCTTAGCTTGGCTCTAACACGTGATGACTAGTAATTATGCTAATACACCCAGAAAACCTAATTTTGCTAAGCTTTGCTCATTAATAATATGACCTGGCGTATCACTGACAAAACATTAGAATTGTGAATCAAGGTATATATTTCTATGTACCTTTATAGACTATAATAATAATAATAAAAAAAACCTTAAATCTTTAAATGGGTCAATAAGGTGTACCATTCACATTTATGCCTGCTAAGGTATGCAATCCTAATATATGTACTGTGTTCAGTTTTATACATACATATATATATGTACTGTGTTCAGTTTTGGGCCCCTCGCTACAAGAAGGACATGGAGGTGCTTGAGCGGGTGCAGAGAAGGGCGACGAAGCTGGTGAGGGGCCTGGAGAACAAGTCCTACGAGGAGCGGCTGAGGGAGCTGGGCTTGTTCAGCCTGGAGAAGAGGAGGCTCAGGGGCGACCTTATCGCTCTCTGTAGGTACCTCAAGGGAGGCTGTAGCGAGGTGGGGGTTGGTCTGTTCTCCCACGTGCCTGGTGACAGGACGAGGGGGAATGGGCTTAAGTTGAGCCAGGGGAGTTTTAGGTTAGATGTTAGGAAGAACTTCTTCACTGAAAGGGTTGTTAGGCATTGGAACAGGCTGCCCAGGGAAGTGGTGGAGTCACCATCCCTGGAAGTCTTCAAAAGACGTTTAGATGTAGAGCTTAGGGATATGGTTTAGTGGGGACTGTTAGTGTTAGGTCAGAGGTTGGACTCGATGATCTTGAGGTCTCTTCCAACCTAGAAATTCTGTGATTCTGTGATATTTCTTGTCTTGTGCATGACGTTCTGTAACAAAGACATCCTGTGCTGTGCAGAGAGAATATCTGCCTGCTGTTAGAATTACAGATGACAATGGAAAAATTATTGTCATGTGTCAGCACACTGACAGCTTGCCATGATTGGTTCCTGTCTTTCATTCCCCTGCAAAATGGCATGCATCGCACTTGCAGGACAGCACTGTACAACGTAACAGGTACTTCTGGTTTGCTTGATCTGTGATTCACTGATCAGCAACATCTGGTGCATGGGGCAGGGAGTGCAGGAAGGACCATCTTGCTGTGCTCAGAGCTTGAAAAATGCATCTTGGGGGCTCTGTGTTTTTCTGTGCTATTTTTGGCTGACGTAGAAACTGGAGAGAACTACTGATATATACATAAATGTTAAGTTATAACAGACGAAAGAGAACACTATGGGAAACAAAGGAGGCTGTGGATTCTCAGATTGTTCTTGTGGAGACCTTGTATGACTCAACGAGGGGCGTCTGAGTAGGAAAAGTGGTATTCTCAGAAACTGCACGTGTAAATACTCACAGAGGAGGGAAGTCATATTTCATTGTTGGTTAGCTTTACAGTTTGAAAGAAACACTGCATTAGAAACTGTTCTCTGATGTGATCCAAGATGACCTGTATTTCTGAAAGTCAGTTCTGATGCTTTTTGTATGGTCTCCGGGGCTAAAGCGGTTTTCAGACACGGCTGAAAACTTCTGAACTTTGCATTAAAAAGGTGTAACTTGATCAGTTAGGTTTCGACAGGTTTTATTTATTTATTTAATTGAGACTCTGTATCTCCGCAAGCCATTTGGTTTAAGTGTGAAATAAAAACTAGGACTGTTGTGCCCTATACTTCTTTGCTTCCCTTGTCATAGGAGCCTGTTCTTGCTATGTGCCTTTTGAGCCTTGAGGAATCTGGTTTTTGAACGTACTTACTTCCTCTTGATGTAGGAGGCTAGAAAATTGCATAAAAATACTAATCTTTATCTACCTTTTGATTTATTTATTCCTCAAAATAGAATATCCATTGCTTCTGCAACCACAGACAAAAAGGCCACATGGTGCTTGCACAGTATTACTGTTCGGTAAATATTTTACTTACTATATGAAACAGTTCCTTCACTGAGAAGCACTAAGTTAACCCAGTAAATTTTTCCAGATAGCTATCTCCGTTTGATTCACTCTTTCATGAAGGCTTATGGAAGCTTTGGTCTTGTTGGAGAGCGTTTGTCTCTGAGATATCGTGAGCTTCTGGTTACCAAAGAAGTCATCATCTTAACTGGGAGAGGATAATAAAATGATTCAGACTCTGTTTACAGGAAAGTTACTAAAACAAGCGTACTTCAACTTTAATGTAGAATTGAAAATTCATCACAACAAGTTTCCTGTTGGTTTGATTTCAGTATTGTTTAGTGAAAATCTGTGAAGTGTAATAAGACATATTTAAACATAACGTGAGATAGTTAAGCAAGTGAACCAGACCAAAGTTTTCACTAGCTCATGCGTGATTTGGAAATGCGTTGCGGTAGCTCTGACTTGTTGCTATCTTGGTTCATGGTAATAAAACTTTTTCACAAGTTGGCTAATGCTGGTGGTTAGTTTACAAATGAATGAAACTATAAATTTGAACCCACAACTTTATATTGTATGTTATAAATCAGGTTTAGATTACTGTAGTTCTGTATGCATTTATTTTGTGTCTATTCCTGGTATTATCAGCACTATTTTGCAGGTTTGAGACAGTGGAGACGTACAGGTGTGATAAACCCACAGACAGTGCACAACCTAGTATTTGATTCTACTTGAGATAATAGGAAATACCATTCTATTGGAATAATTATAATTAATTTTTCCCAGTCTCTATCTGGTCGAGGCATGTGAAACACTGCATGGTTATTTTCTTGTTCAAAAATAGATGTTCCTAGTTGAAAAACTGAAGGAACAAATTTCTCTTTTAAAAAAGGGTGGCGGGGGGATTGTTTTCATTAGTTATCTGTCCCTGCAGATTGCTGGCGTGTGATGTGCTGAAAGATTTTTACGTAAGCTGCCAGCAGCGGTCTGTAAGTTTACTGCCTTGTAGGTTGATATAAATATGACAAAAAGAAATCAGTTTGTCTGTGGGGATGTAGAGATGTGTGATGTGTTAGTAGAATTGCAAGGCTGCTTTCCTTGTGGTTGTTCCTGGATCACATCAGTGGGCTGCAGCTGTTCTTAACCTATATTAAGTTTTGTGTCTCTTCATTATTTTTTTTTGTAGAAGACTCAATGTTATGGGAATTCTTCAATAAAGTGATTCTCTTGGGGGAAAATAAGATAATACATCATGCTAAAAAATAGCTATTGTCTTTTTGATGCCAATTTAGGGATTACTTAAATTCTGAAGTAGTAACATCTGGCTTTATTACAACTTGGAGATGCATTGGCTCATTCATATTTTTGTTTCTCATTTGCTTGATTCAATTGTAAGCCCCATGCTTCTTACCTCATGTAGTGTATTAAATTTATCTTTAAAGTTGTTAACAGGTTTTGTTCAAGAAAAAGTCAACTTGCTAAGTTTTTGCTGTAGCATATTCTTATTTAGTCCTATTCATTACAACTGAATTTCATAATCATTACATTCTTGTTGTTTAAAAACAAATGAGGTCCAATTTGTGATCTATGGGCAAAATGCATCTTGCAGTTTTTGCATGTTCTTTATGCATTACTTTGTCTTGAATGAATAAGTATGAAATAACTCTCAATTGTATTGTGGTCGAAAGGTTTCCAGCGTGGAAGTAATGAGGCAAGGAACAGACAGACCTTCCTGTAAGCAACTGCTGAAGGATGCTGTATTGTGTGATCCTCTTGAAGATAATGTCCTAACCAGGACACTTTTCTCAGTAACTTGAGAGTTTGGCAGTGTCTGTGAAAACACTTTTTTCTTGTGCTCTCAAGAACGGCCTCCCTTTGCTGTGTTATTGTACTATTTTAGGTCTTTCAGTTTCCTCTAAATTTATACCTGGCTTTTACTCAATCAGTTTGCTATACAAAGATTTTTTTTTTGGCCTTTCCATTATGCCAGTTATGTGTAGATGCAATGCCAGAGTGCCCCACTTCAAACAATTCAGTTTAATTGAATTGTATCAATCAGGATATACTGCCCATTTGAAGGAGCACGTAACTGAAGACTGAAGTGTAGGTTTGATGATGGAAGATCGTAAGATTTTGGGACAAGTACACACAATTCTTCTGCCATCTGATCCTGGGCTTATTCTCAGATTTCTAATGCTTACCTAGTGCTCCGGGGGGGGGAGGGGGGGGTTGGTTGTTCTTTTTTTAATCTTGGAAATGACGGTGAAGGAGTAAATTTTTGTTCTGTTTTCTGATATATTAGCAGTTTTTGAGAAACGGTACTTGAAAACTCATTTTGCCATGAAGGGGAAGTGTATAATTGTGTGAGGAGTAATCGGAAAGAAAGATTCTTGGAGAAGGTCGCTGTGGTAATTGGGGCTCAAAGCGGTGGCAAGAACAAGAAGCAAGTCAGCGAGCAGCTCCAAGGCATGGCGCTAGCCCTGCCTGTGTGTGTTCGTGCAGCCGTGTGCCCACGCCAGCCAGTGCTCCCAATGCAGAGCTTTGGGAAGCATGGAGATGAGGCATGCAGCAGGCCGCACTGCAGCCAGTTTGGGTTGGATTTAGTTATTCTTTCTTTGTGCCAGATCTAGGCTGGCTTCATCCAGAGTCACTCAGTTTCCTCTGTTCTGGGCTTGTTCATGCTTCCAGAAAAGGGAATGTTATCCGTGGAGACTGAGCTGCCTTTGTCTGAAGCCAGCTTAGGCCTCATGTCTTACCAGCTCCAGCTCTCTGCTGTGAGAAAGCAGTTAGGTGCTTTCCAGCCCTAAATTGCCTCTGGAAGCTGCAGGGGTGTATTTAAGTAGCTCTGCACCTAAGCTAGTAAGTCCAACTGGATTATAGCTGATTGTTGTATGGAGCCAGCACAGTGCTTGCAACCTTGTGGTTAATGAGAAATTAGCTAGAAACATATAAGGATATTTGGGAATTGACTTCATTCAGCTTCTCTTTATATATTCTGGTGTCCAATGAGGTTTTAGGCCCTGGTACACTCTGAAGTTGCATGTCTGATCAAATTGCAGTCACCTAAATGTGGATGATTAAAACCATTGTCGTGTCACAGCTGTTAAATTAGTTGTGGCTTTCCTTTTTTCCTCACTGGATTACACTGCTGAGCTAAACTGGTGCTTGGTACAACCTCTTCTAGCTGGTTCATCTGCTTCCTTGGCACCAAGGGAAACAGTGTCAACAAATGGGAGGCACAGCAGCAGAATGACTTTCTTATGTATCTAGAAGGTATCACCAATGTGTTTTCCTCTCCAAGAATACTTTCATCCAATAAATATGTACTGCACTCTTTGACCACAGCTCTATGTCCCAAAGAACGTTACAGGAATGGAAAAGAGGATGGCAGAAAAGCAGCGGGAGTGAAAGTGTTCATACATAGTAGCACTAATGACCAATTCATCTTCCTCGTTGGCAAGTTTCATACAGAAAGTACTGAGGGAGTAAACGGTTGCTGGCTGGCGTTTTTTAGTTTCTTAAAGACAAGCCTTTGACAGTTACGGTAATTTTTATTCATAGTCCCATAAGCAGACACCATGTCAAAGTAACATAGTTGTAGGTAAACTCACTTATTCCTTTGTTGACAAAAGGCTGAATCAGATGGACTACATCATGCAGAGGAATTAACTGTGGCATTCACCAAAGGTGATTTTGGTTTAAAGATGTCATCTTTGTAAGATTAAACTGTTAAAAATATTTGTTGTATATAATGAGCTGTATCCAAGTATTCCTGTGAGAATGACTAGTAGGTGAATTGAGAGAGAATTGCAGGATCTGGATAAAGATGACAAGTCAGAGGCAATCTTACTGTTTATTCTCTATTTAACCCTCTTTGGTTTATGACTTTGTGCAGTTAAAATTTCAGTAAGGTTGTGAGAGAAACTGCTGGCATAATTGAACTTTCTGGTGACTCAGTGTCATCCTTTTAAAAAATAATAATTAAAAAAATGTTAGATACTCTCACATGCAGCTTTTTTTTTTTTTTTGCCTGTGGTGTTAATGGCAGAGTACTTTCATAGCGCTACATATATTTTGACTATTCCTAATCTTTATATTTCCTTAGGTTGTGGAGAGCACCTTGTCCGAACCATACTGGCCAGAGAATGTTCATGTGCTTTGCAAACGGAAGATGCCCACCAAGCTCTCCTCGAGACTATGCAAAACAAGTTCATTGGTAAGTATCTGGTGCTAATTGCCTAAGCATTTCATAGCATTGTTTAAAATACAATTAACCCTATTAAATAAACTTAAGATGCTTATTTTTACAATTTCTGTTGAAACCCTGTGTTGCAGTTGGCTTCAAATTTAGTGTTGTATTACATCTAAAGAATGTTAAATCAAACTACAGAGGAAAAAATCTAAAGGAAAACCCTTGGAAATATCTCAATTGATATGTGAGTCATAGAATACCCGGAGAAGTTTGAAGGAAGAATTTCCTGTCTGAATCATTGGCTGTAGCATACAATTGCATGCTTTAGAATTGGTGGTTTAGCAGCATTTATAAAAATTATTCATCTCATTAACCCTTTTAAATATAGCAGACCTCAAAACCACTGCCTTTTCTAATTTAATTTCTTGGACAGACAGCTTCTGGTTTGCTATTTACATTATGAAACTGATTTCTTGAAAAAGTGATGTAGACTACATTCAAGACTACTGGGGGGTAAACACATTTTTTTCTTTATATGAGAGGATTAAGTATATGTGAATGCAGATCTTGTTTTCTTCCGTCACGTTATAACGAAAATATGAACGTGAAGCTTTAAAATATCTATATGAGCTTGAACTTATGAAGATAGCATAGACTTCAATGGGAATTCTGGCATACATGTTGATTTGCATTGTCTTTATACACCTTGAAATTTTTGAAGCTTTAGTATCTACAGTTTTGACTTCGAAAATTTCTTCTGCAAAACATAGCACTTCTCATGCACTGTGTTGTAAACTTTTTTTTTTTATGGTATTTTAATTAAAACGAAGAGTGACATACAGATACCTCTTTGGGACCCAGGAACTATTGCCCCTGGTCTCAGT